>NC_053464.1:3410524-4010524 GCF_015227805.2 Hirundo rustica | reverse complement strand
TGAAGTTCAGAGAGAGAACTTCACACCCTGTGTGTGATGCTCAGTAAATACACCCAAAGCCAGCAGTGTGTTTGCTTTGGTTTTTAATCAATTAGTCCCAGAGGATAAATCATGTCTGCCCCCCTGCACTGGGCTGTTCTTCCCCTCACAGCACGAGCCCGTCCTGGCTCTGCAGCAGGGTTCTCTCCCCCTCTCCATCACACAACTCCTCTGGCCATTTCTGTGCGTGCAAGAAGCTTGAATCAGCAGAAAAGCAGGCAGAAATGTAATGAGCTCCAGGACCAAGCCTGCCATAAGGAGCTTTTTACATGGTTTTTTACAACTTGGCTAATGTTCCTCAGTGGAACTGTAGGTTGTACAAGCAGGCAGAATGTTTGGCTCTCAGAGCCACAAACCAATCACTTTGGAAAGCTGTTGATACCCACTCGTACCCCACATAAAAAAAATCCTGTTTTGGTTCTGAATTGTACTGTAAATCTTACTTCCCAGAGGCAGTACTTTGCCCTTGCTTACAGCAACAGAACTGCAGAGGAATCCTACTGAAATAAGTAGCTTAGACTTTGTGATTTAAAGAAGAGTAAAAGTCTTCTGGCAGTCATCTGAAGAATAAATCCTGTTCCTTGCATCTACAAAATTGCTCAGAGATTCACTGTGTCTCAGAGTATTCTAGAGATGTGGCAAGACAGTGTAAATGCTTCTGGTGCTTACACCCAAGAATCATTATGTAACAACTTCAAAGAGTTTTCCAGGTTCATGATGCCAGTAAGAAATCACAGATGTAATTTTGGACTAGATGACCTTTAAAGATCCTCTACAACCCAACATATTCCATGACTCTAAATGAGCAATACATGCAAAACCACTAAAGCACTGATGTCCTAAAAATTTAGCTTTTTATATTATTCAAATCCTATACTACATTAATGCATAACTCTGAACTCCATATAAAGTGCAGTTGACTGCCTTCACATTTTGGTTGGACAAAACTATTCCTCTGGGCCTGAGATCCAAGGACACACCACAGGCTCAGGTCCCCAAAAGTATAAACAAAAGTGAGTTGTGGGGAGCAAATGGGGGGTAAATTACTTCATTACCTGAAGCTGTAATTGGAGGATTAACCCCTCATATGTAAATGGACCAGAAGTTGTAACTATATTAAAAACTCGTGTCCATTGTCCATCTTGGGTGTAGCCTCTGGGAGGCTTTGACTGCCCAAGGTTTTTCTATTGAAGACCTTTAATAAATACCTGCTTTTACTCTCCCAATCTTGTCTAGCCTCAGTTCCAGGTAGCTACTCCAAGGCCCCAATCAGCCATGCAGGGTGAGCAGTCCCAGCCAGGGACGGAGCTGCTCTCACGCAGAGCTGCTCCCAGGGCTGGGTGCGAGCACAGCTGAGCGCTGTCCCTCACTCTGTCCCTCACCACAACTGCACAGGTGTGATTTACACCTTCCTCACTGAGAGCCTCACACAGAGCTCAAGTAACTCTGCATGCCCTTGCTCAACTCAAGAACTACACCTTGAAGGGATTGTTTCTGAGGAGTCCGAATTCTGTTCCTTCCTGGGGAGATGTACCTCTCAGACCTCGGCAGTATTTACCTCATTCCCCGTCTGCCCACGGCTACCAAGTGAAAAAGCTCGTGACAAAGCAAAAGTTTCTTGGAGTCTGCAGCACTGGCACCCTGAGAGGAAACTGTTTTATTCTGCACAATAGCCACAGCCAATAACTGCACAGGGGAGGAAGGGCAGAGTACCTTAATCTCCTCTCCTAAACAGCTTAACTAACTATAGAAGATGCAGTGCCTCGCATTCAATAACTACTCAGTGCTTTGACTTGTTCCAGGAACGCATTACAGAGACTGTCAATAAACTTTAATTAGCAATATATTTTTAGTGGCACTTCTACAGCTTACTGCAATGAAACGTTTCTCCCAAGAATTTCTAAAGCTTTCCTAAAAGAAAACCTTGACACTTAATAATGAAAGACATTTGGAGATTGTCATATAACAGCATCCATTAGGGCACTGCATTCTTCTCACTCAGAAGTGGTAAGGTTACCCTGAACATGTAAGTGTCCTTTGCTTTTCTGTTAAGAAAATGAGCAGTCATTGGCAAAAATCAGGTGCAGCTGACAAAGTTAAACACTTCCTTTCACCTTTTAACGAGACCATGGCAATGGCCTTACTGTCCTAAAAATTGCAAAGGAGAGGGAAACATTTAAAACTTGGTGTATGTGCATGCACAGCCAGGCTCATTCTGCAAACGAAATGTCACGTTCTTCAATGACCTCCAGGATAACAAGCTTGAAACTGTAGCTTCAAAACTGCATTGTGTCTGTGCCTTTTGAAATAATTGTGATGGCACGTTGCATGCCATCCTCGTGCATGAAAGTGCTGCTCCCAACACCTCTGCAAAACTTTGTGGTGAGCTATGAACGAGGTGAGGTAAACTGCGACCTGAAAGCCTTGAGAAGGCAGAGAGAAATCTTGTACTGTCTAAACATGAAAGATCTAAATATCACCTATTTTTGCAATAAATATAGCCTCTTTTCTTCACACAGCTATACATATCTTCACTTTTCTGCCACACCTTGGCCCAGATTGAAAGTCACCCAGGACAAAGAATTCCATCTACACGTCTTCTCACGTTTATCTACAGCTCTACATACAACAGAGGTGGAGAGAGGGAGAGAGAAGCGTCTCTCCTACCTGTGGCTGTGTGTTTCCATTACAGGAGAACCAAACCAAACCATTATTAATGACTCATTCCAACATCACATAACAATACACATCATGGATATACTAACAGCATTCAGAAGGAACATTTCACCTTCATTTGCATGCAGGTAACCCTCCCAGTGTGGTGGCCCAGCCTGTGTGTTCAATACCCACAGCTATAGCCTCAAGCAAGGTGTCATGTACTCTCTGCTTTTCATTCCAATGTTTGGAACGATCCTGGGCTGCTTTTACACCTGAACTTCTAGAACTTCCTATACTAAACTTTGCAATGAGTTCACAATCTTCAAGCCTCATAAGGTTAGAGAAAAGGAACTTGCTGTGATTATATACACGTCATGATTTGATATTCCAGTGGCTTTTGAAAACCTAGCCAAATCCTTTGCCCAAACCAAGCCTGTGCTTTCAGAAGCTGGGAAACCAAGCAGCACAAAGAAAATAACAGGTTGAGAAATGCAACCAGAGAGACACAAGGGCACATGTACAAAATTACATCTCTACCGTGCTGTGTTCCAACATTTGCCCTGTGAATTTCTAAGGACACCATTGCAAAAATGAATGAGTGAGACTGGTTGAGGTTTGTTTCTAAATTCATTGCTTAGGTTACCAGAGTAAACTTTAATTAGGGCAACAAAGAACAGAGTGAGGCAGGCTTTCCCCAGCTCATACCTGAATCCTGTTGTGAAATACCAGCCATTCAAAACACACAGACTTTTCTCTCCATCCACTGACATACGGAAAATAACCAAATGCTATCAACACCACATTTGGGTTGGAATAAACGTGCAATACTACAAAATGTATTTTGACCTGTGTATTATTCATTTTTTTGTATTTCTCCTCCCAGAAATGCTGCATTAACATACATGGAGAAGCAAGGTGAAGCCAAGGCCCTGAGGCGAGTCCCACACCTGCAGGAGTATGCACATTACCTGGGAGAGGCTGGGTCAAGCTGCTCAAACAAACCCACACCTGTTCAGCCAGCTTGCTGTGACCCCAAACAACTCCTCTCACTCAAACAGGAACAAAGTACCAGCAGAAATCATTTGGAGCTCCCCAAAGCTCTGATGCAGGTGGCCCTTGGGGACAATGTGACCAGGAGAATTGCAAAGAGTAGGACCAGTGCTGTGATGCTCTGTGTGGTTACTCTGATCACAATCTGGTCCAGTGGACCCAAAATCCAAACAAACTTGTTATTTTTAAGCTATGGAGCCTTCAGGTGTGCCACATTTTTGAGCCTGGGATTGGTTTATGAGACAAAACGATTTTTAGTGCTATGATGCAGAAGCCATTCTAGTCTGCTAACTACCTGAAACACCGAGATCAATTTTGAGAGTAAAACATCAATTACCTCACTTACCGAGACAGGATAAGCAGCAATTAAAAGGGTAGGGAATGCTGCTCTGCATGAGGTTACTTGTCTGGTTTTTCAGTATATCACAGCAATTGTTTTGATTTCTAATTGTGTCTAGAGAATGGAATTCAGGCCTTTTACACCTCAGCGTGCATATTCTGAGACAGGGGAGTCTCATTACTTAGATAAAAATTCCTGATGAGTCGCAAGCAGGCACACACAATTACAAATAACAATTAATTTCCATTGTCAAAAGATACTTTTGTTTAAGAATTATGATCTGGGCTCAGCCACACTGTAATACCCATCACAGACAACTAAGTCTAAACTATGGCATTTCTGGTATTTAACACCCACCCTTACATAAAGAAATAAATCCTGCAGGAACCTCTAGAGAAAACACAGCCTTTGTCTTGCATCTGCTGCATGGCATAAAGGTCTCTGAAGTCTGAAAGGTTAGGACATGGGACAGTCCTGGAAACAACGAGCAAGTGTCCAGCCCAGAGGGAGAGAGCTGCTGTTCCCTCACACCAAGCAGCACTGAAACTGGGCACAGGTCACAAGAGCTTCACACAGGTCCAGGGACAGCAGAATCTCACTTAAGTGACCAAACAGGCAGCTTTAAAGGTATCCTTCCATACCTAGAGCTGGAGACAGACTCTGTGACAGGGACAGCTGTTCATCAGATTTGCCAAAGTTCTGCAGGGATGTTGTGCTCAGTAATGCCCCAGGAGTTTCTCTGAACTCATTCCCCTCTCCTTCAGCTGCTACTGAGATGGGTTTTCAGGGACCTGGGCTTTCCAAGCAACCCAGGCAGCTGACTCAGGTTCCCAGGACTGGCAGCAGCCAATTGCCAATGGACACTGAGAGTTGGAGACCTCAAATCACAGAGATCCAGTGGCTCTAAAGCATCCACTTGGTAAAGCTCTTGATTTAAAGCTCCATTTTTAGAAGAGTAATTAAAAAAATAAAAAAATTACTGCCATTCTAAAACAAAGACATAAATCTTCTTTCTAAATGAAGACAAAAATCTGTTGTACATCATCAGATTTTCCACAAAATTGGATATTTCCCCCCTTTTTACATTTTTTTTTCCTTTTCCCCATTCTGAGCTCTCACTGTACCTCCGTCTGGTCAGTGGTGATGATAAAGCCCTCTTGTAAAAATGGGAAACCTCCTTCTAGACTCTACCCTTGGCAAGTGTGCAGCAGTGTGACAGGTTACAGATGCAGACTGGCAAGAGAGCCACACTTCTCGCTCAGAGCATGCTGCCCATGCTAGGCAGGAGCAATCATTCATTAAAATGGCTGCACAGCATTCTTTACTAAATAAAGCCAGACTTAAAATACATCACGGAGATGTCTTGTTTTTTTGGTTTTTTTTTTCCCCAAAGCCTTTCATTTGGTTCCTGAAACACTGAAATTCCTATGTGTATATTTAGCAACCTAGGGACTTGGGATTAATAACACTGCAAAGAAGGGGGGAAAAAAACCACTGAGCAACTTTCACCTGTCCAAATCTGATAGATATCAATCATGAGAATTCTTTTTCCCTACAGGGAATAAAAAAATACCCTGATCTTATAAAAACAACAATTTGTGAGCCTCTATGAAACAGATCTTTTTCATTTCCTGCATATTTTATCGTGGTTCTCAGTGCTGCTCAATTCCTGGAGCTGAATCTCCTGAGTAAGCACTATTTGACCATATCTTAGAGAGTGTGTGTGTGGTTTGCATCCTAAGGCTGGGGCCAACATTGATTTTATTTCCTCTTCGTGTTTTATAGTTATTAGACTTCAACAATTTTTTTCCTAAGTCAAGTATAGATTTGAATATGGAAGCCAAGAAGGAAAGGTACTGACTGCATCTGTACAATGCCATAAATTTAGTATACTTGTGATTTGCTTTTTAAGTTATTTTTTTACTATTGCAGTTGGAGGAGAGATAACTGTGTGCTTAGTTTATGTACCAGCACCTCTGGAAAGCCAAGGGAGACTTTGAAACACTGGAAACAGCCATGGACTGCTGGTCTGGCCTCACCTTGCACCTCACCAGCTGTTTTCTCTTTGCTGTACAAAGAACAGTGTTGCCACCGTCTGTCTTTAGGAGAAAAGAAGCTGAAAACACACACATACACACAAAAAACCAATTGCAAAACCAAAACTACCCAGAAAGAAAGAAATGAGGGGAAATATTTTTTCTCAAAGCAAGTCAATAACATAAGCAAAATGGGGGATGGTGGTGTGGGAAAGGATTGATATCAGAGTCCACAGGGATTATAATAGAAAATGGATTGAGTGAAATACACACACAAAAAAAGGAAGGGGTTTGTCTGCATTTTAAATATCTTTGCTATCATTATCTAAATACCCATCTCCATGAGAAATAAGACAAACTTGGCATTTCACAGGGAGAGTGGGGAAGGAAGACAAGTCACTTTTGGTTTTATTTGATAGTTCTGAACTAATTATGTAAGAAATATGCCTATAATAACTTCTTTTTGAGAAGGAAATAAGTTCAGCAGCTATCTAGAAAAAAAAACCTTTAGAAAAAAAATCGTAAAGGTTTCATACATTCTTGTTGCACATGTCATGTTCCTTCAGTAATGTGGAATGCCTGGGGCCCAGAGAACAAGAGAAGAACTATTCTTCATTACCAGGTTATATAAAATCCCTCTCTGATGCCTGGAATTATTTCCTAAAAATGAAAAAGAATACTGCAGTCCATTTTCACTGCATTTTACTCCTTGCAGTGCTCAATAACCAAGTTTCAAACCCCATTTTTCCTCTGTTGTTCAGAGGCAAGGAGGAACACATGAATAACGACTGCCAGGCAGGTGAGGAATTCCCCTTCCTGCTGAGCCTCGGTAGTCAGCTCTCTAAGCTGAACATCCCCACACTGGACCAGGACAGCACCGATTAACTCTTCCCAAAAGCAGTAAATATTCTCCTGGATGGGCTGTTGGCACCCTGTCACTTCCAACCAGAACTGAACTGATTTTAGGTGGGCTGTCAAGCACTGTGTGGAGCTGGGGTCGAGCGCAGCCCAGCACCGAGCGCTTGCAGCTGTGTCTCTGCTCCCCTGATGAGCACTCCCAGCTCACCCAGTGCAGCTCAGAACATCCAGAGAGCTGCACTCCTGCCACCCCAAACCCACAGCAGCTCCTGCCAGCTCCCCTCCCTGCTCCTGCAGCCCCCACCTGACAAATGCCACCTTCAGTGAGATGGAGAAAAAAGCACAGAGATTTTCAAATATTTATGCACTATTGCTGACCAGCTTGACCTGATTTCCCAGTATTTACAGGTTCCTAAAAGCTGATATTCCTCCCCTGTGACTGCCAGTAAATTAGAGCCATATATATGTTACAATATGGTATGATCACGCACAACGCCAGTGGAAAATGAAATCTTAACCACCTATGTTTAGGTCTAAGGGCATCCCACAATACAAATAATGTATTAATACATTTATTAATGTAATAATAACCCCACAGATATGGACCAGAGTGTACTGAGCTTAAGAATCAGGGCCTGCTTCAATAGGAGAGAAATTCTGCTGTTAAATACCAAAAAACTTGGAGCACCAGTCAAAAACTCTGCCCAGTGGTCCCCAGGTGCACCTGACACTTGGCCTCAGCTGTAAAACAAACAAGCAGGATGTCAGCAGAACTGAAGATCATCATGATGAGTTTTATTACGCTGGAAATATTTTTAAAAATAAATAAATAAAGGGCAAGCCTTTTTTTTTTTTTTTTTTTAAAAACCTTGCAAGAGTCTATATTTAAGAGACAAATGTGGCAAATCATAGGAGGGGAAAAAAGAGGGAACATTCTGCTTTCCTTTAATATCTAGATCATGTTAATTGATCCCAGTAGAGTCCCTCATTGCCAGCCTACTGCAATTAGCTCACCGATTTCTGTATTTGTATGATCTTGCTTCTGCTAATTACAGATGAAACAATCCTTTGGAGGAGGTTAAAATTCCCCTCTCTTTTCCTGGGGAAAAGCATTAACACCTTTTCAAGCACTTGCAAGTTTGTAAGACCTGCCAGGGTCACCATCTGCATTATAAGTTTTAGTTCAAGAGCACAGCACAAAATCAGCAAAGGCAATGACTCTGTACAGGGCAAACAGAGGCAGCAGCACGCTGTCAGTGAAGCTCCATGGAACAACCAGATTCCATGGAAAATGCATGGATCTCTACGTGACCAGGTCTGTGTGCCACACACTAAGTTTTAGTTATATGTGAAAAATGAAGAACAAGGGTGGAAAAAAAAAATCCCACAAAAAAAACCCCACAAACCCCCCCAGAAAGTCTATGACAGAGGCCCTAAGATACTTCATTGCAGGTACCACAAATAATCACTGAATTCCAGAATGGTCTGGGTTGGAAGGGAGCTCAAAGATGAAAGCGCCACCCCCTGCCATGGGCAGGGACACCTTCCACTGTCCCAGGCTGCTCCAAACCCCAATGTCCAGCCTGGCCTGGAACATTTCCAGGGATCCAGGGGCAGGCACAGCTTCTCTGGGCACCCTGTGCCAGGGCCTGCCCACCCTCCCAGGGAACAATTCCTGCCTAAAATCTAACCTAGCTCTGCCCTCTGGCAGTTTGAAGCCATCCCTACCTGTCCTGTCCTTGTTCAGGAATATCTGTGAGGATTTATACACCCCTATGAAATGATGCTCAAGTGCTGACAGCCAAGTTAAGCGTTTACAGAGTTCTCCTGCTATGAAGATACCTTGTTGTAACTTCACAGATGACTGGTGGCATCTAACAACTTATCTGAGAGAAAAAAGCATTAAAAAAGCATTGCCGGAGTCAGTTTGTTTCGACCAATGCCTTCAGGCTACCCATTACTGCTTCAGTCTTAACAAAGTGTCTTCATTTCCATAATATTGAGGTGTTTTGCCTTTTTTGCCTCAAATAACCGCAGTGATCTCAAAGAGAAGAGGGAAAATATCTGCACTCTTTCACTTAGACTTTACAGAATTATTCATAGCAGCTTGCAAGTCTACTGAGATTATTCAAAACTTGAAAAGAAACCCAATATTTCTGTTCTAATACTGCATGTACAGCTCTCCAGCAATTATAAAACACACTGCTCAGTACTTTCTTTAACATAGGCTGGCTTGAAATTAATTGTTCTGGAAAGAAGTAAGTAGATCTCATTTACTGCTGGAACATAACTTGAATACAGTTTTCATGTATTAAAATTATTCCCTGGTGGCCAAAAGAAATGAACAAAGTCTGTGAGAAGGCAAGGGTTTGTTCCACAGCAATTAGCTACCATCACAGAGTCTGAACTCGCCTTCTCTTTATTATTACTCCTATGATGGGAGGCGTAAAGAGAACTGTTAACACTTCACACAGCCAAAAATAGGTTTGGAAAATACACACTGTACCAGGACATTCCTCACAGAAAGACATGCTATGAACACTCAGGATGGTGGTATTACGTTCACAACTTGGTCAACTGGTATTTTGGTTATACTGCAGTATTTTTAAAGGAAAAAAAAAAAGCTAAAGAACATGAATTCTATTTTCTACTTGCAGAGAAACAGAAAGATACAGTCTTTGTCAGCTCACTTAAGCAGCCTGAAAACCATTTCAGGACTTATTGATCATTAATAATGTAGTATATAATTATTTTTTCTATTAAAAACAAACAGTTGGAATACTTAGAACCCTTAGGATAAATTATCTCCTTCATTTAATTCCTGCATTCACCATGGAAGGATTCTTCTTGTTTTCTGTCCCTTCAGTCCCCACAGGTATAATCAACAGCCGGGAGGAAGAAGAAAAGCCCCATACAAACACTGGCTGATCATTTCCCCTCAACACTAAGAAAATTGCACTGCACTGGAAGGGAAACACAAGATGTGAGCTGCAGCCTTGCTGGATTGCTACAGCAGGGCACCAAGCTGGGATGGCTGGGCAATTCCTGCTCACACATGCCCAGCTGGATGCTCCAGAGTCAAAGAGGCTTCAGCAAGGCATGCAGAGCTCCTAATCTGCCATAACAGCTCTTACCAGCACACTTTAACAGGAACGGGAATATTTTAGTTCGCTTGCTATTTGCTTAAATAATTGTCCCCAAGCTTCTCTGCCTTAACAACTTCTTTAAAGGAAAAAAGTCCAGCAAGAGCAGCAAAGTGGTTTTGTTCATGAAAACCCCCTTCATTTGCACATAGAAACAGAGCCAGGTCCTGCTGAAAAGTTTTAAGACCTGTGAAGTGTCAAAACCTCAGTCTAGTTTATGCACAAACACTTGTATCTTCAAAGTGGCAAATTTCTGCAGCTGAAATGTAAAAATCTCCATCCAGAACTGGAATTAAAGCAGTCAAAGATTTCCAGAAGGCAGAGCAGAGTGATCCACAGATGGGTTCAGGTGTTTCCTCAGTGGTGAGGCAGCAATCCATTCCCCCTCTGATTGCTCAAACCTCCAGAAATGACAGCCCTTGGACACCCTGAATGTTGAGCAGTTCCAAGATCAGTCATTTATAAAACAAAATACAAAGAAATACTGCTGACAAGGGATAAGGTGAGAAAAACAGTCCTGGCTCCTCTGCAGCTCCCAGTGGTCCTTTCCAAGCGCAGCAGGAAGGGACCAAAGCCCAGGGAAAGGAAGGAAAACAGGACACACCTTCCTCAAGCAGCCACTGCCAAGGGGCTCCTGCATGGACCCTGCAGCCTCCTGACACCCTCCACACAAAGCTGGGTCTTAAAAAGTCGAGCCAACAGCAAAGTTGAGTCAAAACGACAATGAGCAGGCTCATAGAGATAAACTTCATGACAAAAAATAAGTATCAGTATAAAAGTAATAGTAGAAAAGTCAATACTTTAATAAGAACTGAAAGACTTAGCCCTCAACATGACAGATGCTGTACTTTGGAGAGGATTCAGGTTGGTTTTATAATAAGTAGATGACTACTAAATCTAAACCGTAGCCACAGGTCTGGCTGTATTTATATTACTAAAAATCTATTCCCCTTCCAATCAACACCTAACACGGACCAGACTGAAATTAGTAACCATAAGCAAATATGGGTAGAAGTTAACTAAATTTGAATTCCCCAAGGGTCTGTTAGAAGCACTCTTTTCCCCATCAGGTCTCTGAGCCTTTCTAAAACCAAACAGATTTGCAGCACAGGTGGCTCACCACTCAGCCATGGTCCTTCTCCTCATGGCCAACAGCGAGACACCAGTGTTCAAAGGTCCACAGTTAACTGGAGATCTTGCACACATCTTAATATTCATAGTTTTCCTCGATTAGAATACGCAGTTTCACATGAATTTAAGGATTACCTTTTAGACCCCGGCCGATCTGCAGTGTTTGAGTGCCACTTAACGTGGTGTTTAATCAGGGAAACGACTGCGGCGCTGCCCGATTAGGCGGCCTCCACTGCTGCCTGCTCGATTTTTCCCCATAATTGCAGGATATACTTTATTGTGACAGGGGCCCGAGCAGTGGAATTCCAATATGCTATCCATCAGGTTCTCCATTATTGGATTAGCTGGATGTGGCATCATTACCGCTGCACTTTCGTGCCTATCATTGATCGCGGCGTTCCTTCTATTCCACAATTAATGCAAGTCAGCTGGATTGATCAATCTCCTGATGAGTTTGAGCCACAGTCAATATATTCTTATGGCTCTGTGCTACTGATCTGTATGTTTTATAGCCGTGCCTAAGGATTTGTCATTCTGGCTACACATTTTCTCGGTGTTTTTTTTTTTCTTTTTCTTCAGGTACTTCTGCTCCCAACCTTGCTGCCTAAACCACAAAGTGTTTATGAATGACTCACGTCGCATGAAGAAAAAAAAAGAGGGGGCAAGAAAGTAACTAAATTCATCACTGGAAAGAATTTTCTTAGGAAAAAAAAATAAATAATTCACACTCTTAGGCTGGCTCAGCAGCAGCCAGTCTGAAAGCTGAATGCTGAAAACACTGAGCTTCCAAGGAATTGAAGAGATTTCACAGGAGTGCAAGAATTTTCATTCCTTGTTTCAACTGACAGCAGGTTCATGAGATGTGGAAATATGTTAACAACTTGATTGTTAATATTTTTTCCAACACCATGATAGCTCTGATTGTTTTTTAAACTCTGCTCTTCTTTCAGAGAATAAAGAAGTGTACAGGAAAATCTCTTCACAGTGAAAGGGAGATTGAAATGATGGGGCATTAGGAGAAACAGTGAACCATAATATTTGCTTAACACCATTCTTCTGTTACCATGTGTCACAAACATTGCTATCCATTTTTGAAAATTTTCTTTACAGAGGAGAATAGAGCTACTGTCATTTTTTAATACAACGCAGACTACACAGGAAAGTGCAATAATATACTTCTGAATATTCTTTGTAAATGTATCATTTCTCTGCCTTCTACAGAATGCACCCAGATCAATGCCTGTACTTTTTAATGTCCATAAAAATAATGTGACTTGGGGGGAAAAAAAAAAACCTGAAAGTTGGACAAAGAGTAAAGGATGATAATGAACACATTCAAATTAGAGTTTTGACTTTCTGGACTGGTTTGCACACAAAAGACCCTCATTAAATGAAGAATAATCACTTTTTTTCATCACTCTCATCTGGTTGCCAAAGCCAGGATTGCTGGAAACTACAAGGTATAAGCAGAGACAATTACACTGCAATTTTATGACAGTGACACCACGTTTTTAAATACTTTGTTTTGAGGAACCTAAATTTATGGATAGAAGCCACTTATAACTGAAGTCTTCCTACGATTGATTCCAATTCAAAAAGCCAAACAAACCCTGAACCATTTTTTCTGTAAGCCCTGAAAATACCACCAACCCAGGAAGAAAGAGAAACACACTGTCTGACAGGTGGAAATGCTCTGTTAAATATAAAATGAGTTTTATTCAAAGCAAGTAATATGTTCTCTTAAACATCCTGGCTTTGAACCGAGCAGGCATTTCACGCTATCCATACATAATTCAGTCCCACTGAAAGGGCTTCACCTAAACAATTTTCCATTACATACCCAGGAAATTTGGAATTTAAAAGACAGAACTTGTGCCTTAAACAGGGATAATACAATACAACATTGAGCTGTTACAGAGCCTTCAAAAGCACTTTGAAAACCGAGGAGCAACCCTTTCCCATCAGGGCCAGGCAGACAAGGATCACTGCTGGAATCACTGGCTTTTGTCAGGAATAACATGAACTAAGAAACATGCCAAATCATTTGAAGTCTATTTAAGTCTTAAATTAGTTCATGAATCTATATTTAGGCTGCCTACATGTATGGCCTGGATTTTGAAATGCAGAGCACAGCAAATCTGAGCAAGGCACTGTACCTAAAAGTGCTCACATCCTTCAAGAATCAGGCCGTTATATTTAGATGCCTAATTATGGGTACGAGATTTGAACAAATATAGCCTAGAGAATTTTAGCCTAGAAAAGTGCATATCACCTCACAAAGGTTTTGAAGTTGCTTTGAGATATGATACACTGCAGCAGTGAGCTCATGTTCATGTAAAAGTGAAAAAAAAAATCCACCTGTTAATTATAAATATATTACAATTATAGATATATTATAACACATGTTTGGTACTTATGGAGAAAAGAAAACCTTATTTTATTTCTGTTAAAAAGACTATAGCATTTTAGCTGCAAAGGGAAACAACTAACATTCTATTTAATCCTATTACTGGAAGATATACGCTAAGCACAGAAACTTTTCTATTTCAAGAAAGTTGGCAATGAGAGATCAAATAAAGACAACTCTAAAAATAAGGTAATAATTACTCTTAGTGTGCAAATAATTCTTAATTGCTCAGATATTTGGGGTTTTATTGTAAAATAAAAAAATCACACCATATTTCAAAGGATATGGGAAAGCCCAATATCCCAAATCTTGCAACTAAAAGATTAATAATGACTTTTTAAATTGTAACTACAATTTTTCTTTACTCTTGGAGGAAAATACACTCTGCTTGTTTGTTTGTATTTTCAAGAGGGAATCAGCTGCTTTCTTTTTTCTATATAGTCACCAAATGACTCAGTCTGCTGGGCAAAATGCATACTAAAATGTTTTGGTTCTGACATTGACGTAGTCTATTGGAGCCTCATCAGACGTTCAAGCAGTTCAGGAAAGCAGAAGATTCTAATTCCCTTTCTAAGAACTGATGGCTACACTTTGGCCTGTTGGTACTGCAGAGATCCCTGCAGGTTTGCTCCCACAGAGAAGCTCAACTTGGTAAAACTCTCCATGAGCACCAGGGTAGGCTGAGCCCATCTACATACACACACACACAAATCACTGGGGTCAGGTGGGCTCTAAAAACAGAGCAGGAATGCAGAACTTGTGTGCTTCTCTCTGCTGCTGTCTGTATTTTTGGGGAGCACTAATGCAAATGTATTTGTGTGTGCAGGAACTTAACAAGAAAAAAAAAAAAAAAGCCAGCCAGAACACTAAATTTTTAACATTGCTGTGATTTACCATGCATTTGCCCAGTTAACCTTGTTGCAGTAAAACAGGGAAGGGCATCGGGAATTTAGATGGATGTGAATTCAAAGCAATTTCCAGGAAAACGCTGCATGGCTACACAAACTAAAATTCCATCCTCAATTACCCGATCTGTAAAAACCCCTAACAATAAACATTTCATATATCCATAAATCCTTACTTGTCTTTTACAATAAAAAGAATGAACCATGTATTCTTCGTTTCAAGCTTTGTATGGAAATCACAGAAAAAAGAACACTGCAGGCATTATATACAAAAGAAACAATCCCCTCCCTAGGCCTAATAGTGCGGATTTTTTAGTTCTTGCATGGGCAAAAAGCAGAGTCAGAACGCACAGGCAGTGAGGCACAGGCAGCTCAGATAACAGGACACACACACTCACCTTCTGTTTCTACCTCCTCAAATAAATGTTCATTACTTTTCCAAAGGAAATGACAAGTAATTTATGAAGTAATACGCATAAATGCTCCAAGCACAAGAAAACACAGCTTTCAAATAATGCAAAGAAACGTATGTCTCTGAGGACTTTAAAGGTATTGCCAGGTTCTCTGGTGCAGAGGTATAGTATAAATACTATAAAATGCAGTAGAAAGTGTTAAGCAACACATACTTCCTGCTGAATTATAGATGCAATCAAAATGAGCAAATACACAACATCACTCTTCACCATGCTTGTCTTCCTAGAGAATTTAAGCTGAAGCTCCAGCTTTTGTGTTCCCTGGATTTTATGTCCTCTCCATTGTTTACCTAAGAGATTCTGCCTTTCATGTCATGGCACATCATAAAAAAGGCATAAACCTGGACACTTCTCTTGAAAGTCATAGATCAAGTTTCCACCAACACCAGCCCCAGGAATTGATTTTGATTCTAGCTTATATGTACATTTCATTGCTCATGTTTCAACAGCACGTTAAATATTTACTTAGCATCTTTCTAAAGACAGAGCCGGTGTCATTAAATCAGAAAGCAGAATTCTGTTATGGAAATTGTAATCATTACAGCTCGACCTAAAACTGCTAATGCAGGCTTTTCTGTCATCTAATTTTGCAGCCAGAGAAGCAGTTTCCTGTGGCTCACTGATCCTGACAATACCCTCAGACCAATTCCCATGATTCCCTCATCATGGGCAGATATCATTTCAACAGATGTCAAGAACAGCTAAGTGCACTTAGGCCTATTTGTTAAATTCCTAGGGGGAGGTAGATTGGTGAAATTCATCCTGTAATTAAACCGCATATTTCTTTCAAGCTGCCTCTTCCCTCTTCCCTTCATAATCCCTCTGCCTTGCATCAAATCATTTAGGCACTTATTGGCCACAATCAATACAATATGAGATCCATTAATTTAGTCCCTGGGAGGTTTGCTGGGAAGAGGCAGCGCTGCTCTGCCAGCGTTCCCAGGCTTTCCTGCAAGCCCACGGAGCACCTGCAGTGCATTTCTGGCAGCTGCAGCCCCTCTGGGCTGCAGCCCAACCCACAGGAACGGGATGGGAATGGGAAACACTGAGTGCAGTACCCAATGCAGCACTCTGTGGAGTCCCCGGAACCCCTCAGGGGAATTCCCAGGGTGCTGCCTTGGAAGGATGGACCACAGGGTCTTCCCTGCCTAGGCTGAAAGTCCTCCCCCCAGTGCTCCACACACTGTGATCCACCCCAGTTTGCTTTCGCCCACCTGTCCCTATTTGCAGTGGGGTCTCCTGTCCCTGTTGGTGCTGGCATCTTTGGTGGCTGGCCCCATTTTCCCTATAGGTCACTGACCCTTGCCCTGCCCCTGTGCCCTCAGACCCTTGGTCCCTGACCTCTGTTTAGGTCTGTGTACAGCTCATGGCCCGGTCTTTGTCCCTGATATCCCTTTGGTACCAGGAATGAACCTTGCTGGAACTGACTCACACAAAGGCCCTTCTTGCCTCTCCTTGCTGAGCCTAGCCATGGCGTGTGTGATGTGTGAGCTTGGCTGCTTTGCCTGAATTCCCCCCAAGTGGCTTTTCCACACTAGATGCTTATTGGGATAGAGGGAACAGTTCCACCAAAAACCACACCGCTGCAGCGCCCAATGCAGCGCCCAGTGCAGCGCCCAATGCAGCGCCCAATGCAGCAGCCAATGCAGCGCCCAGCGCAGCCCAGCCCCATCCCTGCACACAACCACACCCCAGGCTCCCCCGTGCCCTCTCGTGCCTCACTGCAGGCAGGGAATTTGGGACGGCAGAGACCTGAACGAGGGCTCTCCCTGGCAGAGGGGTCACCGAGCATCCTTCACTCAGGTCTGCTCTTGTGCCGTGTAACTTGCACGTCCTCCTCTTACTGAACTGGGGTGAATTGGGCTGGGATCCGCTTTTATTCTCATAAATGGATGGAACCATTTCTTTATTTTAGAAGGAGGATATAAACAGAATTCTAAGATTAGCCCATGTTTCATTTCTAAAGATGTACTGTTGCATTATATATTTCTAAGCAAATACATCAACCAGGTCCCTAACATGTAACTGTGAAATGAGGACTTAGAAGTGTCAACAAGAAACCATATTAAAGGCTTCATAAACCCCAGGCATGTGACTCTGGGAAGCTCTCAATATGTGCACCAAACAATGTGTGATTTGCAATTAAAATTGTATTTGTACAGAAACCAGGACTAAAATTGGTACACACACAGATTACTAATGTGGTAGGCTAACCTGGGAATGGAAGAAAAAAAGTAAATTCTAAGGCTTAATTGGATTATTTTGCAGCAACTGCAAAACCAATCAGACAAACAAAAATTCCATATACTATAATATGTATTTAATTTTTAAACCCATGGACTAATTAGAAAGTACTTCTGCCCATTTCATAACAAATACAGTTTCTAACTTTTAGATTGGCAAATTCTAATTTCAGTGATGTCCTGTTGTCAGTTTGAGCTCATTTTCCATGACAGCGTGAGGAAAAGCGCCGTGTTGGGCTGTGCTGGAGTTTGCTCAGACCCTGAGGAGGCTGGGGCACACCAGGGCAGCTGAGGCTGGGTGGGAGGAGAGGATGAAGCTGTAGGAAAGCCCAAGCAGACCCAGCACACAGATGTTTCAGAAGTGCTGCCATGGCCCTGGCTGGATGCACTCGTTAACTGAAATTCCCAAATATATTCTTCCCACCTTCCACTCCTGCTCCTAACATTTCCATGGTTTCATGTATTTAAGATTTTAAAGGACTACACCCTTTATTTTTTCATTTCTACATTATGTTCGGGGATTTTTTAGGGGTGAGAGCAATTGCTTTTTCAAATCTAAACTGAATGGGAAAAACAGTGTTTCTTCATAGTTTCTCAGTAGACCTGTAATAAAATATGGTTAAAGCACCCACAATACACATAGAAATCTTTTCAACTGTGAGGGTAAACAAAAAAGTTAAAAGGTACCATGAGGTCATCATTCTGGGCTTCAGAAAAACTGGTATAAACAAAGAAAAAAAAAACAAACAAAACCACTTCAAGTGTTTTAAGGGATTTACATTCCTCTGCAACATATTTTTTCTCTTGGACTAAAGATCCTTTCCAGTTGAAATTGGTAACATCAATTACAGGTTCAGCACTAAAAAAACTGGAGAAAACACAACCATTCATTTTATAACCAATAACCCTGCAAGTTTACAAGCTCAATTTGAGAGGAGTTTTGTCTTCCTAACTGGAGAGGAAACCCAAACCGCTGCCATTTTTACTGGTGACTCTTTCCCTAACTTAGAGCCAGTTCCCAGAAATTCATTTTAGCTTTTGTAGCTTTGCCTTTTCAGGATATGATTTTTACCTTTCAACTCCAGGCTCGTAAGGAACTCAGCTACCTTCCCGACTCACCTGGTGCCTGCACTTGCTCAGAGCACCACCTGCAGCCACTGAAAATCCCCACTGATACTCAGCTTTTTCTTTTTTAATTTTTATGGGGGTGAGGGGGGGTGCACTTTTTTGAAAGGCTTCTACTCCCCATTCATCTCTAATAAACAGAGAATTTCACAGCCATGACTCTCATAAATGCCCTTTACTGTTCCATAGGATTAGGCAGGAACCTTCTGATTTCTCAAAATTTTGTAGGAAAGACAAATATCTCTTAGCAAAACAAAGAACCACCTGCTGAATAAAGGAATGCAGTGCATACTTCCAACATGGAAACATACTGCCTTAACCTGACACCCCTGAGAGCTACAATTAAGCACCCTAGAAATTAAGAAATTATTAGGAAAAATACATTATCATCCGGGCAAATACTTTTATTATACTTTAATTCATTAGAAATATTTCTAAACCCTCCCTGGGGAAAGAATACAGTTTAAAATTGCTTACATCTTTCTTAAAAGCTGAAATAAGCTTTCTTGTTTCATCTCCTATAACCTTATTTTAAAGTTTGCAAAAACTGCTGACTTGGTACTGCAAAACAGATAATTATTCCAAGTATCTTTTTTGGAGGAGGTGGTATTTTTCTAGGTATGCCTAATTGTTGTCTGCCCTTCTACATTTACATCTGGATGTCACGAAGATTTGCAAACAAAAAAGAAAAACTCCAACACAAGAAAACCCACACTGGGTACACCCGCTTAATGACAATAATTAGGTTACCACAAATTCCTAGAGCTGTCACTGTAGGCTGGGCAGGTAAATAACAAAGGCAGGTAGCTTCAGATCAAAAATAATTAGTCTGAGGGGGTTCTTTCCAAATTACTTTGAGGACAACAGCTTCATTCCATCTGTTTGTTTTGGATTGTTCCCCAGGTAGCCATTTGATAATTACAGGAGAACTGGCTGAGATAACTCCTCCATTTGAAGGAAACCTCTGCTTTCACATTTCCACCCTCTGAACTGCTCCTAATTTTAGATTCCCACTCACAGCAGTTTGCGGGTTTGAAATTCCTTGGGACATTTTTGTCCCGATTTTGTTTACAATTTCCTGATGGATTTTTTCCCCCCTTAAATTCTCCAGTCTTCCCTTGGACACAGGCACAGCTTTAGAATTTTCCAACATCCTGTTGCAAAACCAACACATGTGCCATCTGTGAGATGCTTATTAAGGTGTTTCACACTAAAAATACATCCAACATACAAGCCAAAGGAACTAACCCAAAGACAGATTCAAAGAGATCTGCCTTAGGAGTATTTCACTTTGCCATTTATTTTATTTTGTTACCTCTGGTGTGAACATTTCTCATAAACAACAGATCTTATTCCGTAAAAATATCCTTAGAACTAAATAAAAAGGCAAAAATAAGTCATAGAACATGAAGTTTCAGCCTTTATCAATTTTAAGTCATTATTATGCATAACTAATCCAGTAGGGCAGCACAACACAACAGAAGCAATTTTGTCTCAAACTAAGACAGGTGGTCAGGAAATTTAATAGTTAGTTAGAAAAATAAGTAAATAATAAAAAAATATTGCAAAGCATTGCAGTGACACATGACAAAAATAGCAAAAATACTGAAGAACGCAAGAGTTTTCTGCAAACTCTATATTTTATTTTGTTTCAATTACCTTCTCTTCCAGCTATAATCAGGTATAACAACAACTTGGCTCTTTACAATAATTACATTCTAACTGTGTGATTGCAATAGCCTGAAGGCTCAGATTTGATAGCACCTACAGATTATTCTATTTTATAAGTATTATTAAAAGCAAATGAAGGAAAACTAGGAGAATAAGATTAGCATTATATAAAAAAGGCACTGCACTAGAATACCTCATTAGGAAAAGAGACAGTTTTCTCCTTAAAACAAGAAAAGTACGAAGTTAAGAAAGTTTCATTTCAGACTCCTAAAAAGAACAGGTTTTGCGCTACTATTTTTTTTTATTCTAAGATAGCTTTTCATTATAGAAGTGGAGAACATACTGCCCATTTAGTGTCTTTCTGCAAAAACTGTACAGACCTTTTTTATTTGTAGAGATCGTGGCTTTCCTCCACAGAGAGAGAGTAGGAATGCTCATCCCAGTTCATGCAGTTAGTGCACAGGGCAGCAGCAGTACAGACACAGATTTCACTCTGAACTCCTCAGCCTTTGCAGCTCCCAGAGACACCAGCCAGGCTTTGGAACCACAGGTTGGTGCCCTGCTTCAAATGATCCCAATTCCCTTCCTTTTATTTCCAGAAAGCCCTTTCCATCCTCAGAATCCTTAAGGCTTCTGCTGTTTTCATGCAAGAGCTTTCTTTTCCCTTTCTGACACCAGTTTCCTTTCTTTACACTCCCATAACCACTCTGCTCCCTTCTGGTTCTACATTTCTCTGGCATTTCTGTGGAAAATAACCACTTTAGACTTCTTTAAACCTGCTGGATTCACAGTCATGACAGAGTTCACAGTCACATCCAGGAGTTCCCCTGTGGCAGCTCCCACTCTGTCCTCCCAAGCAATCTGTCTTCTTGAGGAAATGTGGTTGACAAAGCCCTCTCATGAATGTTTTGTAAACCAAAGCTGAGAGTTCTTCGTGCTCACCCAATCTCTAACCCACATCCTGTGCCATCAGCCAGCTGCTAATAATTCCTGCTGTAATTGCCCTCCCTCATTATCTCTGTCAGCTTCTTGTCTGCCATCAGCTTTTCCTGGGGGCTCTAAGAGGTACCTGTCCTTGCTTTCCCACTCTTTTCCCTACACATCTTATATTTGGCCATTTATCACCTCCTAAGACATTTTCATATGACTCATGGGGTCAGCTCTCTAGTGCAGACATTTGGAATTAAATCTTGTCTTTGTCAAATTGCCTCATGGAGATCTAACTACGGCTTCAAGTTCAAAGCAGAATTTTCTTTCTCCTATTTGCCCATCAGCTTCCAGGCCCTCCTTTTTCAACTTCCCATAAATTCATCATCTTGAGCTCATGGAAAATCACGCAAAATTTTTCTGTGTAACATTTCTAAGATCTAGCACTTCACATCCACATGGAGAACTTAAATTCTCACTTCATCACACCACTTTACAATTAACTTTTTTTCATCTTGGCTCTACTTACAACCTTTCAGATTGCTACTGCCAGAGCAACTTTGTGAAATCATTGCTCAGACCATTTCAGGCATCTTTTTGCCTCATCCCCCCTCTATCCCCTCAGTCTTTGCACCTCTCTTACCAACAGAAGCAGCAGGATGGCACCTCTGTAAACCAAATATTAACCTCCTTATTTCTTTAGAAAGTGATCTAACACTTTCTAAGTGATACCTGTGGCATCACTAAAGTTATGGTGGAAGGTTATAGAATAGCCTGGTAACCCCTTTTTTAACATCTAGAAAACAAAGCAAGATTCCACAGTTCATCATTGATCTCCCTTCTTCACCCTAACCTTTGCACTTTTTCTTTTCACAGAATTAACTAGGTTGGAAAAGACCTCTAAGATCACTGAGTCCAACCTTTTTCCTTCTTATTTCTGTTCTTAAATTCTTGAAATGGTTTAGGCTTCCCTCTCCATAGCTGAAAACATCACAGCAATTAATTTGCTTGCAATGTTGAGATTTTGGGGACAACAGGGAAAAAAAAAAAAACAAAACCAAAGGTGTTACACTCTAAAAGCTTTAAATGTTACAGTCAGGGTATTTTCTATCATTTTTGTTGACTCTTATCCTTTCTGTAATGTATTGTTTAGTCAGATTCTAAATTACTGATTTTAATCCATCAAGTCAGGCAGGCCTACAATCAATTGAAAGGGAGAAGAGAAAAAAGGTAGTTCTTAATCATCATTAGTTCTTTGTTCAAGAGAACTCTCCTTTAACTTTTGATCTAGGTACTTCAGACAATGCAAATCTATTTGCTTGGGTTTAATCTTAATCAGTGCTTTGTCTGATAATTAGCCAGGGGGATGATAGCATTCCAGGGTAATTTCTAATGGTTCTCACAAAAGAGAGTAAGATCACCTCACTCAGGATGATTTTTCTTACAGGGTTACTTTTAGAACAAAAAATTCATATTAATATGTGCAAAAGAGGCATAGAATACATCACACATCCTACTTTTTCTCTCAAGACAAATATCTTTATCCTCCCAAAAAAGTGGGAACATCTTTTTTTTTGGCCATGCTTCCTACCTGAGCCACTGAGTAACTTCTAACTCGCAGAGGTAACAATACCTCAAACAAATCTCTTGACGTACAAACATTATCTGCAGCTTTTAAGAGAAGTGAAAAGCTCTGGAAGTGTACAAGCACACATAGCACACACCAGATTTATTAATGAGGGAGAGGTTCTCCAACCCAATGGATCAGTGACCCAGCTTTGGAGGCACACGGGTGCATCCTGCTGCCGTGGTTTTTCTTGGCTGACATCTCTGCTCCAGTCCTCAGACACAAAAAGCCACTTGACCCCAATCTATGGCCAGGGCCTGATTCACCCCAAAACCACCAGGAAAACCTGGATCTGTATGGGGAGTGGTGGAACCAGGAGCCTGTGATGAAAAGGAGTTTGACTCTCGTGGTTTGATTTTGCATTATTTTAATTCTAAACCTACACCCTCCTCGTAAGGGTGAGGTGTTGCTCTCCTGGGTTCAGGCACTTTGTCAGGGCTGTTTCAGGCTAGGATGGCCAGATTTAACAGCCTATACCTAATCCCAGCAAAACTCCTTACCATCAAAAATTAGCAATGCCAGGGAATTGCCCGCACAGGGAATCTCTGCCTGGACCTGATGTCCAGTTCATGACAAAGGTTGGTTTGCTCCAAGTTCTTCCAGCACAACAAAACTTTGAGGGCAAAATGGAAGCCTCCTAAAGGCAGTGGCAGTTCCTTTAATAACCAAAGCACAGCAACCCTGCCATGTCCCAAGATTAGGTGGTTCAAAGAGCCACTCTCAGCTCCCTCCCGCTGGGCACTTCCACTTAATGACAGCATTCCCTGCAATGCTTTTGGGAACATAAACTCATTTTATGGCTAACAAAGGGAGATTTGTTTTTTGTTTTTTAATATGACTGCATTATTGTAAAATTGAACTAGTATCAGAGAGTCAAAAAAAAAGAGTAATTTTAGTTATACCACCGCTTTAAATTCTTTTCTGTCACTCTGCACTCCTTGGTTATGTTTCATATCTCATGGTAGAACAAAAAGCATTGCTTGAAAACAGGGTTAAACACCTGCAGGATGTGACTTTATAGCATTAGCCCTGATTATAAACATAAAGGTAAGTGATGCATTGTAATAGAATCATCTTATGGCCCAGGCTAGGACTGTAAAATGTAAAGCTTCATACTGTGCTCACCGTGTTCAGTTAAAAGCAGAAAAAAATAGTGTTGCATTTTCCCCATCCTCAGCAGAACTGTCATCCCCTCTCACAGGGTTTTCTAATCCTTTCTGGCACCTGAGGCATCTGAACAGTTGGTGGGAAGAAGTGAAACTGTGACGAAGTGAGTCTCATTTCAGATTTACACTCCAATCACTCACAAAACCTGCCAATTCACTTTATGGCATGCACTGTGAAAATTCATTATTTAATATGGGCCTAAAAAAATCTATTGGTGCACTACAGTAGCTTGACTTTGAATTACAAAAGAACGAGTAACTCAGTATGTGGTGTCTTTAGGTTTGCAGCGAGATAGACCAGCACATGCTTAAAATGTCCTCTGTATTTTCCACTCAAACATAACATTTGTACAGCCAACAAAATACTCTATTTCAACTTCTTCTCTGTGTATTTTTATCTGACTGCTCTATGTGCATAAATCCATGTACTCGTGTATGTGTTAGATGCTAAAAAACTACAACAATAAATGGCCAGTCTAGGTTAGAAATCATTTTGGTTTCAAATAATTTTCATTTTAAAAAAATGAAAGACACTTTAACCTGCTAGTTTTCATATAATGGAAAGCATAGGTCAAACCAGGTCAACTCACTAAATGCCTTTGTTATTTTATAACCACATGACTTAGGGGAAAAAATACAGTTTAGGGTCTGTGAACTGTATAATCATGACTGGGTCAGGTGATACTGATGCTGCCTTAGAGCTCCCAACTCCTCAATCTCCTCCCCAGTCTGGCTTGCCTCTGAAAAAGGCAATTTCTCCAGCCTACAGAGCTGTCAAAGACAATAACTGAGAAAAAAATTAACTTACACAAAAAGAAAATATCAGGTTGTCTCACTTGCGCCCAGCCCCGTTGGCTTGTGCTGCAGAACCAAACCTGGAACACCCCTGTGCCTGAAAAGCACAAAAAGTGAGCAGAGCTGGGCTCTGTAACAGCACGAACCGTGGGCTTGGAGCGCACCAAATGCACCCCTTGATTTGCTGCTCACAGAGATCTGTGAGCACAGCCTCACCTGGGCATGGGCAGGCTGCGCTCCCAGCTCCATCAAAGCTTTCTGCTCTATCAAAGATGCAGCACGATTTTGTAGTTTACAAAATGTCAGCTAGCATCAGTTATGTAGTGAGATGGGTTTGACTAATGACTGCATTTACAGCTGATGACTGCTTTAAAGTTACACTCCAATTTTTATTATACTTTTATGGGGCAAACATATACAATTAAAATTTTTGCAATTATTTATGGCAACAAAATTAAAACATGCAAAATAAACCTCAGATGGGCTGTCAGTTGTGCAAGATTTTTCTTCCCCCCTTTATGTCTAATTCATTCTCTTTAATTCCTCACTTCTTACAGCAGCAGTTTGATATAATAAACCATAGTTTGTAAAAGCCATTAAGAGGAAGCTTGCTAGTAGCAATCCCATTAAGTTACCTCATCAAGTGATGTGCTGTAACAGTCTCACATCAACTTTCTTCAGCTTTTCATTGCAGCATTTATAAGTGGCTGAGATTCCTAAAGTGTTTTGTTGAAATTATGAGCAAAAATGTTTCTTGGAGCATAGAAAGTAGAAGCAATGTAAAAAATCCAGTTCAATTACAAGAGTGTGTTTGAAAAATCGGTTAATGCCAGCAATATTGTAACAGCATTGATTAAAAGAAGGGTAATCCTCACGGTTCACAACGAGAGTGGCCTGTCTCCATTCTGTTAGCTCATTTTTGGAAAGGTAAATTGACATTCCTTCCCCTGGCAGCCACACTGTGATCTCTCCTCCACGTCCCCTCTGAGCAGAGAGGAGTCAGTGGATGCTTCCCACTGGCAATTACAAACTCAAACCCAGCACACTTCACCATGTTCAGCACAGTTACCACATCCTTTTGAGCTTCATAACTCTAAAATGCTGAGAAGAAACATTCACCCCAAGTGGAATACAAGGTAAAACACAATTCATGAGACATTCAGGCAGCATCTTATTTTTTCTTTAAAAAATGGTTAGAAGTTATGCAGCTGCTGTACTTCCTAAGTCAGGATCAAGTTTGCCTCATAAAATACATTTGGTCTATTGAATTATGACATTTCTAATTAAAATTAATATGAAAGGATTAATAAAAAACTGAATAGAATATTTTTTCCTTTTCAACCACCTTCTCAAAAATCAGGTTGCAATACTCTTTCAGTATTTCATTATTTTCAACTGTCTTAACTGCCAGCCTTTACTCTATTAATATTTCTCTTCCAATATCTTTCAGGATATACATTTTTATTCTGGTTGGCAATTATTCAATACCCTCGGTTCGTGATAAATAAAGCCACAGCACAAACTTCTCATACGTGTTACTTTTCCACAAATCCCATTGCTTCATTTTACTTCTCTATCAAATCTCAAATATTTTGATCCTTGCAGGTTTATTTTTTTCTCTTTTCATCTCAACCAGGGCTTTTAAGATGAAGCAATCCAATTGCTGGAATTCCTTGCCAGGTGAAGGTAACCTGCCCACAAAGCTATAAAGTGCAAGGCAGTGACAGCAATGCTTTGCCTGCTCTGTGACCAAGCACAAGTTTTACACTTCCAAACCCAAAGAACTGGATGCTATTAAAGCCCTCTCAAAGCACTATTAGACTTCCCAAGGAGGGAAGCCTGCAGGGCTTCTGCAAATGCCTGTGACAACCCCAAAAACTTTCTTGTAAAGCAAAGGGAATGAGAGCTGGGGTCCAGTGCCCTTCCCGTGGAGCTGCACGGCACCACCACACCTGGACACTGGAGCTCACACAAACAGCCCAAACCAACCCTACACTCCTTTGCTAGTTTCTATCACCTTTCCTGATTTAATAAACCATGGCTGCACCCATGTGAGTGCTCAGAGTGAAAAAGAGCAACAAGGAAAGAGGAGTTTGCAAGAGAATTCATGTCCTGGTCCTTTTTCCATTTGCAGTAGTACCTGTTAAAAATTCTATTTGCCACTCATCTGAGAATGAAGATTGACCTTTAACTTTGAGTAAGGAAACTTCCTTCTCCCCCTACCATTTACAGTTTGCCTTCTCTTATATTCTTCTGGAAGAAGAAAGGTTAAGTGATGACTCCACTACTCAGACTCTGGAGTCTTGAGTTCCACTGGCAACCTTCAACAGGTCCCTCCTGGCTGCACCTCCTTTCATGAAAACGCACCTCAGAAGCATCAGGGCCAACTAAAAGTTCTCATAAAAGTGAGTACAGAACGGGAAATATAATTGCTCTGCTCAATGAGAGATGGGAAAGACGAGAAAATAACTGATTGGGAATCAGAAAATAAGTAATTGGGGAAAGCAAGGAGTCACTGTCTGGTCCACTTTTTCCTCACATCCTATTCTGCAGGATATGCTCTGCTCACCCTCACCGTGCTGCTCCAAATTCTCTCCACTGGGCCAACATTTCTCAAGCACAGCACCCAAGCCTGGACTTGGATCTCTGGGACAACCTTCCATTTCCTCACAGTATCCTAGCTGAAGCTGATAGCTGATAGCTTCTTTTTTTGCACAATAAAAGAACATTTAGAGATCTGTACAAAAGCTTTTTTTTTTTTAATAAAATCCACAGGTGCCAATTTTAATTCAGGTTTCACTAATCCAGGATATGCAAATCTTGCTTTTCATTTTTCCTTTTTCTTCCCTACATGAGTTTTCACTAGTGGCATATCTTAAGGGGTAGGACATCTCTTTGCAGCAGTGGAGACAGGTCAGCACCAGCTGAACTGTCAGAAGCAGCCTGGTGATTGCTCTCATTTCACTGCATCCACCCAGCTCTGCAGGAGAGCTGTGTGAGGCCATTTGCCTTTATTATCTGATCCCAGGCCACCCAGTGATCCTGCACACCCAAGCACTGGTGGGGCAGGGAAGTGTTCACCTGAGCAGCCTGTGATGAGCCAGGGCCGTGCTGGACAGTCCCCGAGCTCAGGACAGCGTGGGACAGCTCTCCCCAGGAGCCTGGCCCTGCCTCTGCCCTGCCTCTCCTGCAAACAACCCTGCACAGCAGTGGGCTTTGTCAGAAAACAAAAAAAGTGACCAGAAAAAGGAGGAAATTCCCTCCACAGCCAAGGTCTGAGCAGCACCTTGGGGGACTCTCATCCAGCACCCATCCAATCCTAGAGCAGCACAGGGTCCCCACCTCGTGAAATGAGGCTAGATCTACTCCCTGTTGCTATTCCTCTTTTTGTTCTCTCATTAAACCAGTCTCTTTATCAAGCCACTCCTTTCAGACCTCTCTTTCTGAGATGCAGAGAGAAGCCCTCACCATCTCTGTGCCCCTCCTTGCAGAAGAGGGCCCAGCTGGACTGGAGATGGACGTGTACCTGCAGCCCCAAGGGCATTCTGTACACACACAATTCACTGTGCTGCAGGACTGACACGTGTGTTTCTACTTCAACACCTTCTCATTGTGTTTATATTTAATTGACCAGCGAAGTAATTACTTCCTCCAGAAAGAAACCAATTTAGTTTCCTGTATTTTCCTTACTTTCTATTGTTGCAGCCGGTGCAATACAGATGGCCAATGTTGTTTCTAATTTTTCCTGTTCAGTTCCTCAGGTGTACAAAGAATTTCTTGCCCAGATTGCAGTTCCTGTTTCCCATGTTACATGCCCCATCAGTTAGTTGTGTTTCTGCAGCCTATTTCTCCTTGCTATTGAACTGAGGAAACGATATTTTTCCCACATTGGCTCCTGTTCAGTATTAACAGCCTATTTCAAAAGGAAACGTTGGAAATCCAGCAGCAGTACTCTATGCAGGCTTATCTTCTCCCAAACATCACGTCATTATTAGCAACATATGGTATTGTTTTCAATAAGCACATTACTTCCTTTGTCCATCCCTTACAAGCCTGGAAATGTTTCTGGTGTCCCCAGCCCGAGTAATCCACAGCACAAAAAAGCTGCAAAATTCTTTTTTAACTCTAATGTTTTCACAAGGGCATACCTTACTATGTTTTATAAACCTACTTTATTTTATTACATGGATTCATATAAAAACTATAAACCAGGTTTTATATCACTTTCAGCTTTTGACCATTCATCAGTTTTCCATGATAAAAGCACAGTGAAATCAATATCCTTGTAAAGCCAAGCTGTCAAAAGTTACTAGACTATTTCCAAAGGCAATTCCAATGAGACAGACTACCAGATGTTTTCAATATATTTTACACAAGATTGCATGATAATTTTAGTGGGACCGAAGGAAACAATACAACAGGTAGTGTTTGGAGGTTTGACATTTTAAATAGCGAGCCAAATTGATTTTTACAAGATACCAGAGACAAAAATGTCACTTCTGGAAAATTTATACCCAAACATTCATCCACAGAATTTAAGAACAATTGTGTTGTCAAGCGGCAAGGAAAGGACATAGCCTTCAGCAACAAAGTCACATAAAAACATTCACTGTACCTATATTTGTATGAGCATGTCTGTACTAATATAATATACATATAACATAAATATAGTCAATATTTAATAATGTATATTTAATATACACACAGGTATAGGTGTATGGATGCATCTCCACCTCACTCTATTAATTTTGCCCTTCTGCTGATTTATAGTTTTATTTCTTGCAGAAGACTGCCAATTATGATTAAAATTCCCCTTATAATTAATTCAAAATTTTATTAAATCCAGCTTTTATAACTTTAAATATAATAACGCCAGCCAAGCCAGGGCAAAGAATATGTCTAGTCATTAATTCTACTTGTATCATTTCTCATTCCTCAAAAAAAAAAAAAAAAATGGCAATAAAAGGATCCCTCCTTAGAAATCAGCCTGGCCATGGCCATACTCATCTCCATAATAGCACAATTTCCAATTCACGCCTCATTTTCATTAATGATTCCAGCCATAAATTTTTAAGCATATGATAAAAAATTTCTGAAGCGGCATAAAACTAACATGAAGAGGGAGTTCATTAGTATGTGACCCTAATTAGAAATTCCATATTAACTTCCCATTTTTGCTTGTGCATATCCAGCAGCAGCAGACCTAATACGCTGTGTACCAGTTGTACATTTGTTTTAAGAGCTCTTTCTCCCCTCCCTCCCTCATTTTTATTTTCACACAATTTCTAGGTTTCCCCTGCTATTGAATAAGTCAACAGACAACTGTATCACAGCAGCACCTTTTGTGTCACAAATTATCCTGGAGAATTGTAAGAAGCTACCAGCTCAATGCTTTATTAATGATACCAGATCATAAAAAGAAAGGGGAAATTGCTGACTCCAACTCTTTTCTAATGTTGGGTGATAAAAATGCTACTTCAGGATTCAGAAGGTTAAGTTCTAATGTGTATTTTGAATAGAGTATGCTGAAATAATTGCCTCATAAAGCAATGCATTGACCAGCCTGCTAATGGCTGCATAGTGCAAAACTCAGCAAAGAGTGCCAAGCTTACTGGAAAAAATGCTGTGGCACTACTTTTATAGCTTTCCATATTAACTTTACCCTTTTCTACCTTTTTTTTTTGTTCTTAATCCTGCCAGAAGAAAACCCTCCCACCTAAATCATTACTGATGCTTTCCACTATGTGAGGAGCAAATTGTTAAAATGCAAACACCAAAAAGCAGACACCCAAGTGAATTTGAACACAACAGTAAGAAATCACAATCACGTTTCACTCATATAAACCCAATCATTAATTTATTTTTGGGTTTTTTTTCTGCTAGTTTCAGTTTGCTATCAGCCTGTAGCCAAACTGAAAGCAAGGCAATAATTATCTTTTAAAATATGGGTGGATTTCCAGCTTATAAACTTTTCATTAAAAAGAATTTGTCTGAAAAACCAGAGTCCTTCCTGACAGTGCAAACTCCCAGCATCAAAACAGCAGAGAAGTGCTTCAAACCTGTCCCTGTTTATAAAATACCCAAGAACAATTAAATAAATCAGAAAGAGGTCAATATACATGTAGAAGCACACAATACTCCACACACTCTAGCCAGAATTAAGAAAACAATTAAAACCTCCAGTCAGGTTTTAAATTAAAACTACAGGACTGGGGAGCCTGGCATGTCAAGGAGGCTCCACATCTGATTTGCAGACCAAGGTCTGTGGGCAGCAGAGGGAGACACCCAGAGCACACCAGAGCGCAGGAGAAAATAAAAAAAATGAGATGAATCACAGTTAATACCAGATAACTACCTGTTGGAATTGTCAGCATTTCAGAGATCTAAGGTATCTTTATCCCCAGGTTTTGGGTGAATACAAAAAAACACCAAAACACTACAGATCTGCTGATACTCCTAGAATAACGTTTTTATCCAGTGACCATTTTCTCATCAAGCACAAGCTCCAAGCACACAACTCTCACGTTTTCAGCTTCCAACTCTCCAGCAGCCAGGCAGTGGCTCGAGAACAGGTTTCGTTTAGTCATTGGACTTTAAATCATGAGAGACAGTGTCCAGAGCACACCACCACTCCCCAGACAGCTCCTCCCCTTCCCAGGGACCTGTGGCCGCTGCCATCATCTCCCAGCCTTGCCCTGGGTCTCAGCTCTGTTTGAACACCTGACACCCAGGTGGAAGAAGCTGTGATATCACACAGGAGACCAGAGATCACATTTTGATGCCAGGAAACGAGGCAAAGCTCTCAGTGTTAGAATTTACTGTCCCACAAAAGGCTATTAAAACTTAAACTAACATTTTTATACTGATTAAAATAAAATTCATCATCACACATTTTAACCCTTGCTCCCCAAGCTGGGCAGGTAGAGCTTCAAGTTCCACTCAAGTGTTTTGGTTTTGACTATTTTCTTTAAATCTCCTTGTCAGGGTTTCTTTATGTACCTGAATTCAGCGAGTTATCAATGATTTTGAGTAGAAAAAAAGCAGATGAAAGCACATCATCAAGTTCAATCATAAAACCTTTTGATTCCAAAGATGTTTGTATTAACAGTCAGATACAATGTTGATTACTACTACCAATATCTAAGAACTCCATACAAAAAATGCACTCTGAGCTTGGATATCAATATAAAGAGAGCAGAATAAAAACTTTCTGAGGCTACATATTAGTCAAGAAATTCCAAACGATAAAGTGCAATGAAAAATTTCAGTGAGTAATAATACACACCACCAGCACTGCACAGACGTAAACCTACAGCAAAGGTACTAAGTTCTAAAAAGTCCTTGGTTTTGTCTTGATTGACAGATGTGCAGTTTTAAAATACAAATCATTCACAAAAAAAACAGCGACATCTCTCTACCTTATAAAAACTAATGGATCAGAACACTGATTACTGGAAAAATAAATCAGCTTTTGAGACCTTAAGATATCAAACTAAGCATCACACACTGTGGATATGAGATGTATTACCAGACCCATTTGATTGATTTATTGTTAGTTTTGCAATCAGTCTTTTCAACTTTTTTTTTTAAACCCATTATCACTAGTGAACAAATATATTAAAAGTCCTTTGAGTGCACTGTGTATCAAAAAGATAATCTTTTAAATATTTTTAAAAAGATTTATTGCAAATAATAATTAAAGATTCAGCTTTATTTTTTTTAAAATACCCCTATATCTTCTTTCAATGAAACGCAAACAGAATAAAAGCAAACCAGAAGGGCCTTTCCAGATCGCTGCCTTTTATGAAAATTCACAGGCACCTAAAATTCCTGATTCATTTTCAAGGTAAAAATGAAAATTATTTTCAGTATTTCTATCCTCCCCCCTCCTCCACACACATACATACTACTTCCCCCCTGGGAAATAGTAAAAAAGAACTATTAGATATTACTATAAGTAGTAGTCAAAATCCTGTCAAAAGGCAATTTTGATGGATCGCTATTTGAATAAAAATAAGACAGGCATTGTATTTATATGACAAGTAGAGACGTGAGATTAAATGATATTACGAAACTTCAGAATAATCTTTTTTAATTATCTCTGTTTGGATCAAGCACATTAAGATGAGACAAGCCAAAGTTAGCTGCAATTCACATAACTTAGCAACGACCTGACCCACTTGAAATTTCTTTTCTAAGACTTGGCTGACTTAGCCAAAGCTAAGGCACACATCTTAATATAATGGGCCAGAACATCAATCAAGAATTATTTTTACTCCTTTACTGCTATTCTGAGTTCTTTTAGAAACTTATTTCAATTTAGTTATTTAAATACATGTTTTCATTGAACTCTGCTACTTTTACACATTTTCTACAGAAACAATGGGAAAAGGATAAGCGTGGGAAACTCTGGCATTTAGCAAAGGGCTACAGTTTGGAACCAGTATTTGCCTTTATTATATTTACAACAAATGGCATCTCCATTCCATCCTAACATTTCTTTATGCACAACCCCTTGACTGCTCAATTACAGGCCTGCAGCAGAGCTCAAATAAACAAAATAACAAATAAAAGAACAATCACAGAGATTGAACCAGGAGGATTTGAATGTGAACCTGACACCTCCAGCTGGGTTCCTCAATCACCTCAGCTGCTCTGGGCATTTCCTTAGCCCTGGGCATTTCCTCAGCCCTGTGCTTAGACACTTTAGCTTCCCATCAAAAAACTCAACAGACAAAAAGCACCACAGCCACATACAGATGGGTAAAAACCTCCCCCAAGGTATCAGAGTGAAGGTCTAACTCCAGGGAGTGCTTCACTACATTTAATAAGTCAAATCACAGCTGGGAAGGGACGTTTAGGGATGTTCCCAAGAAGGTATTTCAGTTTACCCCACACAAGGAGTTCTCAGCTTCTAGTTGCATTTTGGTCACAAGAACTGCTGCCCCACACAATAAGTCAGGCTGGGAGGGACCTCAAGAGACTTCAAGCATTAACTCCAGACTGAAGCACAGTCATCTGTGAGATCACACCGCTGGGCTTGGTGCAGATGCTCTTTGCAAGCTTCCAAGAGGGGAGATCACACAGCTGCCAACCCAAGCAACCTGTTCTAAAGCTTAAATACTCCCAGGATAAAACTTTTCCAGTTTGAACCTACCTTGCTTTAATTGCATGCTCGCACTTCTCATCCTCTTGGCACAGCACCTCTGTGGACAGACAGGCTCTGCCTCATCTCCTCACAGGCACGCAGGGGCTGCTCTTTGCTCTCCAAGCCCTGCTCCTCTGGGGTCTCCTGCCAGGCTGTGCTGCCCTCCTGACCATCCTGAGGGACATTCTGCACCACCTGCTACCTGGTTTTATACTTCTGAGGGGCTAAAAGCCAGAGCAGGGGGGATAATCACTTCCCAATCTACTTCAAAGCACCTGGGCTGCCAGGTGCCAGCACTTGTTCCACCCTGCTTTAATTACTCCTCCTGGATTTCTCTGTGGGCACTAAGGATTGTCCCAGGGCAACCTCTCGAACAGGGGGAACTTGAGGGGCCAGGCTGCTTTGCCAGCAGAATGGCTGACCTGCAAGAAAGCTGTAAACTAGGAAAGGACAGGAGGAGAGTTACCAGCAGCCCTGTGCAGGGGTGATGAGCAAAGGGAGCACAAAATCTACTCCACAAGGCTTGCAGGGAGTCTCCTCCAGCACGTCCATATAAAAGCAAATGATGGGCAGGGTAGTGAGGCAGAAGCAATCCAGGAGGTTCCTGGGTGTGGAGAGCACTGATGAACCAATTCCTGCTGATGCAGCCTGGGGGAGGGTACAGAGTACCCTCCGTGGTGACACAAAACCGGGACAAGTGATTGAGGGTGGCACTGGCATCCAGAGATTTCTTCACTGTGAGGGGCACTGACCACAGGAGCAGTCTGCCCAGACAGCCTGTGAGATCTTCCCCACTCAGAAGATGCTGGACTGTAAAGAGATTCCAGGATACCCCAGCTTGAGCAGGGACGCTGCAGACATTTAACACCAATCCTAGATTTTGACCCAGAAATACTACACTTTTCCCTAATCCTCCACAGAAATGCTACCTGTAAAACACAGCCATACAATTGTGTTACAGATGTGGTGTGCTCTAACTCAGATATTTGTTCCTAAGTTATTTCTGTTGAATGCAAAACTTAAACCAGGGCAATGCAGAAGACTGCTGGGATTTTCTATAATCTTTTTTGCTAGAATTTTCCTGTATTCATTTGCCTGCATTCCTTGTATAACCTACTGTGGAGTGAGATTAACAGACCAAGACAGGTTAAAGTTGGTGCCCACAATATTATGAATTATAGTCCTATTTCCTCTTGATTGTGTTGAGTCTTGACTCGATCTCAGTGGTTTGTATTCCGCTGAATATTGTTCTGGTAATCTGAAGAATACTGGAATCATTTCACACTTTTGCTTTCAAGAATAACAGTCTCAAACACAATGCAAGTCACACAGAGGTACAGAGGTCTGAAAAGAAATTATTTATGCTTTTCCTAGTGGCTATATATATATTTATAAGGAACCTCATTTGTAATATAATTCTCTCATATGGTGCATGAGTATTGTAGCACGGTGGGGGTAAAAAGGCTAAAAAATCGCTGTACATCAAGAAAAGGAGAGGAAAGAAAACTCCTGTCAAGCCACTGCCAAGCTGAGTTCCCTGTCTCTAAGAGAATTACACTGCTGACTTGGCTTCAGAAAGAAAAACTTGACCTGATAAGAACCTGAGCATTCCTAACTCCCAGTCATGCAATCAAATCATAGTTCTAACCTGGCATAAAGCTGAAAGCTTCATTCTGTGTCAGTTCTTTTGAGTTATTTAGAGCTAAAAGAAACAGGCTCAACTGGAAGCTATATTTAGGAAAATCTGGATATTTTAAAAATAGGACCCAGACGTGAATTTGCAGTGCCATTAAGCTGCTAGTTCAAAGTGTCTGTGTGACATATTGACAACTTCTTTCTGGTTGGATATTTATCTTTTGCCTTCTCCCCCCCCCCCCCCAATTTTTGGGTATCTTTTGGTTTTTTTTTTAAACATACATCTTTCTCTATTGCTTCCTCACTAGCACTGATAGCTCCAGCTAGTTCATAAATTCCATTGCTGCCTGCTGCCATGGGACGTGGCCATGCAGAAAATATTTCATAGGGGAAAGTGTTAGCTAGCTAGAGGCAGTATTGTCGATCATTACTGGGAACTGCAGCTACTGGGATGTGACTGTGTATTCATTTCATGCATTATAACACCTAATGTACATGACAAAATGTTGAATATTAAGTTAATTCACAAACTAGAGTAGCTGGTGTTGCTGAAGCTGTACAGAAAATACACATTATTGTTCCTTCTCCTTTTCCAGTGCTTTCTACCAACTAGAAAATGGTTTGGTTTCAAAATTGCTTGATTTCACCATATATTTTACCTCGATTTAGTTCATTAAAGTTTGAGCAATGCTTTGATGTCCTTTGCTGGAAGCTGCCATGCAATTTTACAATTGTCTCTGTATGCTCCTGCCCCTGTAAGAATTTGTGATGAGAAAATCCCCCCATAACTGTTTTGTACAGAGCAAAATTTTCAACATATAAGAAGCTGATTTAATTGACACTATTCAGAGGCAAATAACAAAAATTAAAATAATGCTGACAAATTACTATAATTAACACCAGGAACCAAATGGTTAAAAGCTAAGAAATATATGAGGCAGATCATGCATTTGTACAGAAAATTCCTAGTCTAGGAATTTGAACAGAGCCATAACTCCAGCCAGGCTAACAACCTACTTCAAAGGGGAAAATGCAGTGTGGAGCACACAGAGGAGTTAGCTACCTCACAAGAACTCTTTTTTCCAAGTTCTTCACTCCACATCAGGAACAAACGAGTTACCTTGGCCTTAGAAAACCCTGCAATAAAACTGAGCAGGAAGAACCTACTACCCCAGGAAAGAAATTCAATTCTTTTCTCCTGCCATGGTTTCCACAAGAGCACAAACGTTTCTGAGTGGTGAAGAAATAAAACAAATAACACACACAACCATTTTCAGATGGAGGTGACATCACAGAACAGAACCTCCATTTAGAAGAGGATTAGAGAGAAGAAAACCAGGTTTCCATGAACCAACTCAGCAGCTCCTGTGCAGCCACAGGAACACCTAGATTATTGCCTTTTCATTCCATACCAATGCCCATAGCACTGAGACACGAAGGTAAAAACAAACAAAATACTCTGAAGAAACAAGCCATGTTTCGGGAACTCCCTATTTTGCCTAAGAATATTGCCAGGTGACAGCTGTTTGATTTAGGGGATGTGAAGAGTGAAATTATACACCGAGTTTGCTATTTGCCCCACTTAGATCCACTTCTGTTGCCACTCATGTAATCCACTCACTGGTGTGAGTTACAACAGCAGCTTCCTTCTATCACCTAATAGCTCCACAGTTCTCCCCAGAGGAACCCAATGCAGTTAAAATACCTGATACACAAACTGTGCATTGTGGAACATTTTATCCACCCATGAAAGAAATCTCTGAGGAGGGAAAACAGCAGAGCAAATCCCTAAACACAATCTGACAAAACAAAGTGAAGATCTTTGACTTCTTACACAGCCTAAAAGTCATATTGGTAGGTCACAGATGTTAAAAAGCAGGTTATTTTAAATATATTAGAGTCCTTCCAGTATCGTATGACAAAAATAACAAACAGCCAAGGCCTGGATAAAAATAATTATGCAAAGTTTAAAGTGAAGACAGCCTGGGGAATCCCAGTCTCCTGAGAACAAGACTGTGTGACATGAACACTCACGGAAGCGAGCCTCCACTGCCTAGGAATGGTGCTCATTTGAATATGGAAAATATAATATGGTTTTCAGGGGAGGTCTTGCTTTTAACAGCACAGAAGTAAAGTCGTTGTGACAGACTGCACGCTGCTGTTTACAATCAATGTCACTTTGCAAAGAGCAGTGGGATGAGGTGGGAATGCCGCGCAGAACAGCAAAGAGTGGCCCTTCCTTGGGGAATTACCAGGAGCGCTCGCTGGGGAGGTTCAGTGCGAGGGGGCAGAGGGGAACTGGCTGCTCAGGATCAGGAAAAACACAGCAATGGGCAGGGGGCAGCCAGAAGGGGCTCTGAGAACACAGAACCTCTCAGGGGCTAAAGGGAACTTGGCAGAGCTTGTGACAACATGCAAAGCCAGCAGCTGAAATCAGATCTGTCATGAGAACCTGCCCTCGTGGGCACAGCAGGAGAAGAGTTGCAGATAAATCCCTTTTATTTATTACTTATCATTACTGAGTGTCTTCTGTTCAAAACCCCAAGTATTCTAGTTTTAATTATAATATAACCTAGCATTTAAAATATGAAAAAAGGCTCTTAGCTTTCTTTGGGGAATGCTCTATAAAGAGGAGGTCTATTTAAATCCACCTAAAAGATCCAGCTGACTCAGGGTCTCATTATGTGTGTGATCATATTACTGACACCCAAAAAAGAGCAAAATAGAATGGGAAGACACTGGCCTGCTATCATTTGTTGGAACACCGAGGACTACATGCAGTATCAGAACAGATTAATTCATTAATTCTCAAGTAAGCAGGACAATTGTCTCTCTAATGCGTAGATTGCATCTTCAAACACTAAGCACTGTTAAGGTTTTGGTGAATGGAGCAAAACGAGAATCTTGCAACAAAACCAAGCAAACTCCCTGGAAAGGCTGACCTGCACACCAGCAGCCTGGCTGCAGAAACGGGCAGGGCAAACTGCATCACCCCTCTAGCTACAGAAGGAAATTTCACCCTGCCCCAGGGTAAAAAGCACACAGCAAAAATCTGCTGCCAATGCAGCATAAACCACAGCAAAATGCCATTGAAAACATCTTGACTTTTATACTTCTAATATAGCCTGGTAGCAATACCAGGCTGCAGAAAAAGGAAAATTATTCTTGCAACACAGCACCAACATCTTTAAAATAGTGAATCTGACTTCACACTAGCTTTATATACCAGCCTAGGACAGGGCTTTCCAAATTTACATGCATATTTCTATCTGAGAGTTGTCACCAATAAATTAAAAGTTTCAGCATAATTCATATTATTAGTATTATTATATAGTATATTCCATTTCAGTTAAATAAAAGGCTAAGGTTTTCCTTTGGGTAAATACCTCATTCCCTACTAATTTAGGCTGTCTTCTGAAAGAAGAACTTGATCCTGCTGAATCCAGAGGAGGCATTTTGGCTGACTAGCCTGGGATGAAAGCATTACCTGAGCAGGTGTGACAGCTCAGCCCAGCTGCACATCCCTTACAGGGGCTACCAAGAAACCTGGGAGGCTCCAAGGGCACGAGTGTCTCACCTGTGAAGGGAAAGTCTCAGTCCAAACAGCTCCTGCCTTGGCCCTGCACTTCCTACCTGCTCCATTTGGCTCTGGAACATCCTGCAGACAGAAGCAGAAACATCTGCAGCCAGACAAAATCCATCCTGAGCAGGAAGAGTCTGTCTTCAAATCTCTAAAAAAAGCTCCTTAATATTCTCCTGAACAGTTTAGTGAAAGTGTTTGTTTGGTTGAGATGTTGTTTGTTTTTTTTTTCCCCCTCATTTCAGATAATACAGAGAAGAAATATATTCTTGCTTACTTACAAAATAACTTTTAAGGCCACAAATGGGAGTCCAAGTCATAAAACACTTTTTAAGCTGAAACATGGAGCAAAAGTTCTTGCCACTGAACTCCAAACTGTCTTGCAATCTATATCATGACTGGCATAAAAGACATTTGCTCTAGAAATGATCATTGAAAACTAAGAACAGTAATGGGGTAGCAGATTTTAACTGCTTGTCAAAGTTGAATTTTGTGCTTTCTGTGGAACAATAGTAATTTGGAGGCTCAGTATGGTGTCTTCTTCTGAGAAATCCCAGAGCCAAAATGATTATTTTCCAGCACTGTTCAAGATAGTCGAGCAGGGAATCCCACACCTCACACTTCCCTGGGGACAGGAATTATTCTTTCCCTCTTAATAAACTGAAAAACACAGACTGAAAACAACAAAAAAACCCAATAGACTGAATATCAAATGAGTCTCCAAAAACTTACTTGCAAATTCAAGCAGCACTGAAGTTGAAATAGGAAAATATTGCCAAGTTAACAAATGTTTGGTACACATTATAACTTCCTATTAAACAAATACAACTTTTTCAACTAAAATTCTTATATATATTTATGTATAGTCATAGGGAGACATGGAGTAACTTTTTTTTTTTTTAAATCTAGGTTAGAACAACACGAGCCTGAACTTTTCATACTGGAATTAAGCCACTGTTTAATGAGTAAATCCTTTGAACACAATTGTATAGCTACAGGAAGTCCCCTGAAACAATCATTTGTAACTATTTTTCTCTGCACTTCATAAATAATGAATAGTTTAAAAGAAAAACAACCCACTGGTATCACTTTTTTTTTATGCACTGGTTATGCAAGCAGGCAACAAGATCCTTTTGAGGAAAAAAAAAAGTATTATTTTGACACCTTGCATTCTCCCTCACAACTGGATTTTTAAGACTCGTGGGAAAAAGCCCAAAATATAACATGTTTTGCAAGTAAGTAAAACAGTTTATAAAACTGTTTGGAATACAAAACCATTATTCTTTTAATCCAACATCATAAAAATGTTTCTTCTCACAAGTAATGAGCTATTTATATTTTCTTTTTATTACATATTTCTACTCAGAACACTTATCCACAACCTGGCAAAGTAATTTAGTATGTTTCTATAAATAATGATGAGCGACTTAATTTTTTAAAAATGCTGTAAAAGAGAAACTGTCTCACCCACACTAAATTCCCAAATGTGAAAACCAATTTGCCTGAAAAGCTGTACTTTTCCCCTTTTTTAAAATGGAAAAACCTGGGGAAACAAGGTCATTAGAAAGTGAATATAAAACTATTAGATATATTTGCCTTACACTTCATGTGTTCCAAGCAGGTAATTTGGATAATCTTTCAATAATTACAAAGCACTTCTATCAAAAGAGTTTCTAATAACTCCATCCCATTTGCTATTTTAAAGAATATACCATGCTGCAGTATAAAGTGTAATAGCACAGCAGACAACACAAAAATCCCAAAAGGTTCACAGAGGAAAGGAAGATATTGGGAATGCCATTATCCTTGGTGAGACCCAGCCATGATGCTTCACCCTCTTGGTCCTGTGAAAACTCTTTTAATGGCTATGGCTCTAATTTCATTTCCAAAGTCAGGGCAGGACAAACAAAATGATACCACAAATGAATGACATTTGTTTCATGTCTGGAGCTTTCCTTGGGCAGCTCCTACCAAAATATCACAGGTTAAATTATAAAATCTGATGGGATCGGTCCACCAAGTAACAGAGAGAAATTAACAACTCTGGAAAGTTGGAACCCAACCCCTTTTTATTTTTTCTTTCCCCAGCACCGGGTCAGGATGTGCTGTCCAAACAAACTCTGTGTGTGTGGGTCCATCACAGCTGCAACATTCCATCACCACACCAAACCCTGCTGGCTTCCACTCAGCCCAAGAGATCCACGGAATGACCCCATCAGGGCTGAAATCACAGCTCTGTCTCAGGAATTTCTACCCTAGCTAGGATTTAGAGCTAACCCCAAATCTGCAATTTCCCCTCAGGAATTAGACACAGGTCCACACTCTCAGATGTTATTGAGAGCCAGGCTGTCACCCAGACCACCCAGCAATTATGTATTGGAGTTCAGAGAGAAATTCAGCCTTCTAAACACCCATTATTTGTCATTATCCCTTGCCTTGGTGATGTTGGAAAAAGAATTTAAATCCTCAGCTGGGAAATAGCCTTAGTATTAGTAAGGTACATGTGTGCTTATGTTCTTAATAGAACATCTACACCTGCATTTTCCAAATTAACTGAAAAAATTACCACCACTCTCCAGATACACAAGGAATTAACACATTTGCAATGTGTTAAGTTGAAATTAAAAATAACTAAAAAAAAAAAAAAACCAAAAACCACATAATGGAAAGAGACTTGTGCAGTACTTATTTCATTGGTAGTTATAACTAACGGAAGACTAGCTATTGCTTTTTATGCATTTATTTGAAAATGATGAATGAAGCAAGATTTACTGTACCTGAAACATACAAATGGCACAGCATGTTTAAAGAAGAATAAATTCCGTCAAGTTTTTCTCAGCAATGAAGCAGCCAGATAAGTTATTTTTATGCATTCAGCTGGCAGAACACGTTGAAAGATTATTTTGCACGCTGTGAGCGCATCTTATTCTCCTTTTTAGTAGTGGGATAATTGTTAATTGTGAGAGTGGGAAATGCCTTAGCAGGTGTATAAAGAAGCAGAGCAGAAGGGAGAAATAATGAAGGAGAGCATCGTGTCTTGGAGAGGACAATGAGAAAACCTGCTAACACAGAGAACTGATAAGACCTTAAACCACAAAATAATAAAAATGAACCCTAAGAAGTGGGGTCATTATTGACTGATCCTTGACCAGACTTGATTCTGGCTGGCTTTTAACACAAGCATTAAAATGATGTGCAGACATAATTTGAAACTCTATTTTGATTTTTGTCTCTTTTTTTTTTTTTTTAAGTTATGTAATTTTAAAAAGTGTTTACAGTGTTTCTAGACCTAGTTATAAAAAGGTATATCACTGAGAACTTTGAACAAACACTGGCAAAAATAATGAGACCAATAGCTTTGAAAGCCCAGTTGGTTACAACTTCCCTTATAAAAATATTATAAAATACATTTTTTATACATCTGAGTCTGGTGTGGTATGCAATGCACAGTAGAACGTAGTGGAAGATACTGACAATGGCAAGAACAAACCAGAGGAGTTGGCCAATGTGCTCTTTGCTTCCAAATGATACATTTTTTTAATTTCACATTCTCACTATCAAGATTTATCCTCCAGCTCAGACTTTGCTCTCCCAGCCCACCGCATTTTTTCCTATACTCAATTTACTGATTCTCACTTCACTTGCATGAATGCAACATCATTAACTCCACTTGACACAACTCTAACTTACACCAACACTTCAATAACTTCAGAATCAATCCCATTATCTCCATCACTCAGGAAATGCAGAAGGAAGGTAAAGCCCACACTAATGAACCTCAGTGTTAAAGGGACTTGTGATAAAAAGCACAATTTACAGTCAAAACAGCAAATGTGTCCAGTTCTAGATTTAGTACTTCTATTCCTCCAACTGGCCACTTCCTACAGCAGGTAGCAGCAGAACCTGCCCAGCAGCTCTGCTGTCAGCTGACTGCCACACCATCAGCATACCCGCAAACCCAGCAAGCACTTCATGAGCATTCTGCTAATGATAGAGAGCCGCTGCATCTTCCTCTGTTGTGCAGCTGTGGTATTACTGCCACTGAAGTCCCACTGCCCAACCTGAAGTCACTTTCCGGCCCCGAGAGGCACTATCACTCACAATGCCTGAGGCTGGAAGGTGTTGCAGCAGCCCTCTTGTTAGAGGGCAGAAACAAGCCAAGACACAGATGTCTTGTTTATCACAGCACAAAAAGGGTCCTGGTTTATTCCTTTTTACAGCTCAGCCATCCTGACTCCAACCATTCACTGCCTCTGGCTGCAGCAAGCTGCTGCTGTAGGTTTCCCTTGCAGCCTCTGACTGCAGGCTTTTACCCAGCTAGACTCTTGACAGCAGGTCCCAACAACAGGCTCTAACTGCAGACCCAGACTGACCTCACAGCAGCGATTCTCTCTCCCCAGGACCCTGCTTCACGAGTTTCTCCTTCATACTCCTCAGGGTTCCTCCTCCATGACGATTCTCCCCTTACGAGCTCACCTTCTGCTCTATCTCACTATCCTTATTGGATACAGCTGTGACCCATCGGGGCCAGGCTGTACTGGTTAATTAACACAGCTGTTAATTATCAGGGGTGTGGTCACCTGTGTTCCCTTCTCTACACGAAGGGAGCTCCGGAAGTCTCCTGGCCCAGCTGCACAGCTCCAGCAGGGGCACCCAGAGCTGGCTGACCAGGACAGTGTCCAGATGGAAACAAATCATTTATCAAATGGGAGAGACGGCTGCAGGAGAACAGGGAGAATTCTTGCAAAATGCAATTTTGCCACTTCACAAACACCATCCGGTTGCACTTGATGAAGATAATTACGCTGTCCCTGGAGAGAACAGTCCAAGGTTGACACTGATGTATGAAGTGACTCTGGAGAGTGTTGGAAGCCGCAGAGTGCAAAGGCTCCTGCTGTCTTTTAGTTACACAAATCTCATCACCGGGGTGGAAAGCTTCTCTGTTTTCACCATGATTAATAAAGACAAACTTGTTCCCTTGCATCTTTTACTGAGTATACATCAAAGGCCTAGAATGAAAGGGCACTGATGTACAGCTAAAAGGTGCCAAAAAAAAAAAAAAAAAGAGTCTCTTGGTGTACTCATCCAGAGGATCAGAATAGTGAGGAGAATTCCTCACAATTCCAGTGAGCAAAAAGAAAAACTGGTGGATTTTAAAATCCTTCCCAGATTATAAAGGACTGTTTCTACTGAACAGTTTCTACTGAATTCAATCTTCAAGTTCAAACACCTCATGTGCGTCTTACAGTCGATGAAGTGCTACCAACAAAACTGTGTTGAACTTAATTTTGCTTTTATACTGCAGTTCAGATACACCATTATTTGGCCCAGGTTCTTTCGGATTTCTCTAATCTAATTAAAAACCAATCTCTGCATAGAACTGATTCAAACACGGCAAAGTGATGGCTGTCCTCTGTTCTAATAGCATTCAAGGTTACAGCCATATAAATCTTTGGATCAAAGAGCCTAGAAAAAGTTAAAATCCTCCTGCCAAATCAGTAATGAATTTCTAAGAAGACAAGGGAGTTATTTTTCCTGCAGAAAGACTGTGCTACTTTTGCTATGTATATTCATCTATAAACAGCAATTGCTTTGTGTCAAAAGTCAAACAGCTGCATAGACAGAATACTGATGCTATTGAAATTCCTGTATTAAAAATTAACTTTTTTTTTTAGTAAATCTATATTTCTACTCTTCCAGTAAGGCTTCTGAAAACTCCATTATGCACTGACAAAAAACAGGTGAAAGAAAAGCTTTTGTTTCATATATTGTTGCACGTTTCCTGGTTCATAGACTCTAACTTCTGATGCTGCAGCTCACTTGAAACCATGAAGACCAACAAAAACCTTGACTCTTTCAAAGGATGGAAGCAGAAGTGTCCTTAGTCATTCTGACAGTGAGTGACACTGGTATATAATCAATTCCTCACTGGAGTTTGGTCAGACAGGTGAACATTACACAGGTAAAGGCCCTGTAGGCCACTGCTGGGTAGGACAAAACCTGACAAACACAAACCTGAGCTTCCTTCTGGCAGGCAGAAAGCCCAGCCTCTTGTTCAGTGCTCTTGGATACAAACCAGCATACATGTGCACATTTACAGAACCAGAATCCCATTCTTCCTGCCTAGGCCAAATTTGGGAGGTGTTTCAGTTCTGAGGAAAAATAAGAGGAACTAAAGAAATTATTGCCATGGGCATAAATTGTGCAGTTTACCACATCCAAGCATGAGCAGCTCATGAATTTACACAAGTGTCCAAGCAGCTCATGTTTGAGTCCCCAGGTGAGCACACCATTAGCTCTTGCAGAAGTGCTCAGTTAGTTCATGAGCACCATCAGTGAACAAACCCCTTGCAGGGTCCAGGCAGCGTGTCACAGGTGTGTCACCACAGTTCTGACAGCGGGGTCACAGAGGCACCACAGCCAGAACCTCTGCCTGCCCGAGCTGCACACGGAGCCCAGGAAGGGAATCATCTCAGGGAACGAGGGAAAACAGCCCAGGAGACACTTGAGAAGGTTCATGGCAGGAGAAACTGCTGGGAACATGCAAGTGGAGCTGCAGAAGGGGGATTCTTTGCTGAGCTTTCTTAGTTTTGAAAATTACTCCAAATGAGGGGGAGCCGCTGTGCACTCACCGTCTCCTCCACCATGGCTGTTTCCTGACCCTGCCCCAGCCTCTTTCGCTCACTCATTCTCTCTCATACTGACACATCTTTCTGATGAAAACTAAAAATAAATTTTTTAGTCTTGCTTCTGGTATCTCCCACTACCAGCCAGGTGGACTGTGAGTTAGGATTGCCACCACGGTGACACGCTCCAGCCTTCAGTGTAAACTTATGCTTTTTGGAAGACAAATACTGCAAAAGTAATGCTATACATAAATGCTTGATAGCACACAAAATGCTCTAGGAGAAAACCGTTTTGTAGCACAAATTTGGTTTTGTCGCATCCCTTCCCTCTACAACAGCATCACATAAAATGGAACTCTAAAAATTTTAGCTGTGTTAAAGAAAAAGCTCAGAATCTCATTCACACAGCAAGGGCACACAGACACATATATAAATGCATACTTAAACGCTTCCAGCCTTTTTTCACAAAGAAAAAGTATAACATACTATATACATTAGTCAGCCAGCACAGGGTAACTTGTACAAAAATCATAATTCACAACAATTTAAGAAGGTTTTGGTGTTTCCCTTATAAAGCTGCACAAACAAAACCTGCAGAGCACCAACAGCTGAGTGTTTCAGAAATGCAATTATGCCCCATGCAGGGATTGCAAACAGGCTGCAGCTTCCCATTTCAGCCCATGGACTCTGCAATGTGCTACCAAATACTTAACCACTGGTTGCCCATGTGCTCTTGTTAGGAGATTTCTCTAGTGTGCTAATTAGTTCAAAATGTAGCTGCCAAAATAAAAAAGACATAAAAGAGACTAATGCATCATATATATCCCACCTGAGTAAAATAAGAAAACATCTGTTAAAGACCTTTAAACATTTCTTTAATTATTGGGGAGGTGGGGACAGTAATGGATAAGAAGGAAAAAGGGAAAAGGCAAAAAAGGAGGAAATAAATGTCCATTTCTTCCTCTTTTCTAGAGTTTGGTTCATTCATTGTGATAGGTCGCTTCCTTTTTTCTGTAGCTTGTCCAAATACAGGCTTACTTGCGCACAGTACTAGAGACTGGGCCTGAGCTTTGGTGAAAAAAAATGCAAAAAGGATGCTATTTCATCACTCATGTTCATCACAGAGAGTGGACAGGAGTTTCTCATCTCAGCACATAAGGGTAAAAAAACCCTGAAATCCCAAAAGCTGGCTGTGCTTTTGGCTGCAGTGCCAGGAGTACAGATGTCCATCGGTGCTTACTCATCCGCCCTGAGAATGGATCCTCCATCCCAAAATGCTGCTCTCTGGAACAGCTTCTCCACAGGTGGGACTGGGGAGCTTTAACAATTAGCAAAATAAACCCAGCGCAATTAGCAGGCTGAGGGTCACAACTGACGAAGCATTCCAGCACCCAGCCAGATGCTGACATGCAATGGGTTCCTGAGGAATTCTAACATTTCTAATTTTCCAAAGGCAGATTGCTTGAAAGTGTCTGATAAGCACTTCTGATCTCCAGGGGTTTGCAGCGTTTTTGTTTGTTATGGAAGAGCTGCAGCACTGAGGAAGCTGCAATTTAAAGAAGGCTGAAATGCTCCCTGCCAGTAGCAGTCCCAGTCTAGGGAAGAACATTCCATTGTCAATGCAAAATAAAATAAAATATTACAATCCAAGTCTTCCTAGATAGATGGTAAGCTGAATTAATGACAAACGCTGCTCCTGTGTCATGTTCCATCTCTTAAACACAGTCTTGTTTCTCTCCCTGAAACACCCCCTCTCATTCAAACACTGATTTGAAGTGAGGCATATCTATGGGAAAATACCCAACATTAAAAATTTTGTGGAACTTTGTTGCTCAGACATCCTGAAAAGAGTGTGTTGGAGGCAAAACAGTCCTGACTCAGGGAATTTTCCTTATTTTATTTTCATTTAACACAAAGTAAGTTAAAAAAGAAGGCATAGCACAGTTCGACTATATGCTAATTGAAAATTAGGAATCATCAGGGTCCTACAAGAAGTAATGTGTATTTGAGTACTGACTCTTTCAGAGTTCCTAAGGATAATGGCAAACATTATATAAGCTTATATTGTGCATACCCTGCATAGAACTAGTCTGATTTGGTTTGATTTTCACTTTGGCCAGGCTTACAGTTTGTTTTTAAACAGTGTTATCTTTTAATTATTTCGTTATCAATACTGGCATGCAGCCCAGACGATGGGCACTGCTGATATTTTCCCATTTTCTCCATCTACTTTAGGCTGTTGACTAACAGAAGTATGAAAACATTTCGCTATTAGCCAAAATTCATTACTGCTGTTTAAAAATAGTTCAATACACTCAAGGCATAGTGATGCATACACACACCTACCAAGCTGATGGCATAATTTTAAACTTATTAATGGAAACACAACAATTAGCAGAATTACTGGGAAGTTATTAAGGATCAATGGATCCATTTGCTGGGAGGAAATGAGAAAATAATTCTAGTGCTTCTGATAATGCTTTTAAAATTATCATACTGGCATAGGAATGGATTCATTTACAGCAACAGTTTGGAAGCAATGGGATTTGTGACAAATGCTGTGCTCTGCTGGGTTTTGATTACTAATGGTTACAACTGCTCGCAAAGAAGCGCACACCACCTTCTAAGAGATAAGAGAGAGAAATGTGGCATGAGGGGAAAATGCAAGGGTTAGGAATGCTCTTCCCTCTGAAAGCAAAGTTAGTGCTGGGAACAGCTAATTACAAAATTGTCACGACACAGCCCGAGCTCCTGGGCTGGCAACGTTACACACAACAGTCCCAGGAGAAATAAAAGGGAGAGTTTCTAACAGAGATATGCCTGCAGCGAACAAACCTAAGAGGAACTGTAAACCTACAGGGAGAGATCCTGAACCAAAGCTGCTGCTGCCTCGTGCTGGGGACTGGAGCAGGCTCTGCCAAAGGGGCAGGTTTCTCATAGTGCAATTACAGGCTCTGCTAATTGCCACGGTCAGCACCACAGTGCAGGGGCCCACAGGGCTCCGAGAGCCCAGGAGGTGTTCTGCTCTGGCCAAGGGACTCTGAGAAATGTACCCACCTGCACAGTCCCACCGGGAAAGGACAAACGGCTTTAGGCAGGAACAAAGGGGAAAAGGGAGATTTTTTTGTTGTTGTCACATTAATCTGGCTAAAGAAAAAAACAATTCTTTTGAATTTCTAGGGAGGCTTGGGACAGTCAGGAGGAGCAACCACCCTGCACTGCTCATCAACAGCAGAACACCTTGGAAATTCACATTTCTGGCACCACAGACTCCTGATGGCTTTGTCATCTGTCTCAATAATTATTGCAACAAAGAAGTGAACTCTGTGGGCTAGAGAATATTTTCCCATAATGTTTTCTCATGTATTGTTTATACTATATATTTTACCATTTGCAGCATTATTAGAGGCCTCAACAAACATTTGGTAGTGTCTGCAACATAATTGAATAGAGTTTTATAATCCCAGTGAGTAGGAATAAATATTTAATTCTTATGTACCACATGACAGGGGGAATGGTTTCAGCCAATAAATCTTTTTGTTATTCTACTTTTGCATATGCGCTTTCTATTGAGACAGAAGTGCTTGTACAAAACCTTCTCAGTAACTTCAATGAAAATAAAATATTTGGCAAGTCATTTTTATTTAAAACTTTGCCTCTTCTTTCCATGTATAAAAGCAACAAAGTTTTGTTGTTGTTGTTCTTTTTAAATGAGTCCAAGAAAATAGAGACTTAAATCAGTGAAAGGAGAGGAGAAGAAGAAGCAATAAAAATAACAGTGGAATAAACACACATTACTTTAACCCTGTGCTTCCCAAGAGTCATATCCCTTTCACTTCCCAGGTAGCACTGAGCAAAAACAAATGGCATCAAAAGGACAAACTCGTTCCCCCCAAGCCCATGCTTTGATGAAAACTCCAGTAACACAAAATAATAATAAACCTCAAATTTGTCAGAGTTACAGATCATTACCAGGCATTTTAATATGCTGAACACAGTGTTATTTGTTGGTGTTTTGAGATGATGGATAATTTGGCAGAAATGTGGTTTGTTGTTTGTTTTTGGGTTTTTTCTGTTTGTTTGTTTGTTTGTTTTCCTTAATGCAAAGAAACAAAAAACGACCATGAGGGATCCTGAGACTGTTTTTAGCTGCAGCAGGAAAGCAACATTCTGTCTCCAGTGGGAACCTACCTTCACAGAGAAAATAGGGACTTGAGAATAGATGAGTTGGGGATTTTGGTTTCTAAGAAATTAAAAATTCTCTACCTAAAGAAAAGGAGAGTAGAAACTTTCCTCTCAATATGTAAAAGTATAAATAACACTGTCTTATAAATGTTATGGGATTCCAAATTTTAGTTAAAAAAAAAAAAATAGAAATGGTAGAAAGTTGTACAGAGTTCTATTAAGTCTGTGTAAACTGAAGAAATTCACCAGGTCTTTTGATATGCTAACAACCAGATTTCCTCTGCCAGATGGGGGTGTCCAGAGAGACCAAATCCCTACTGTTATTGTTTATACAGCAAATTATTGTTCTGTTTTCCTAGGGAATATGATAGTGGGAGTTCAAGGTAGAGCCTAATCTAGATGGAACTTCTCACAAAATTAATGGCTCTTATTTGTTTATGTTCAAACCCAACATGGAATCAGAATGAGTGCTCTTATAATTCAACTCGGAATTTCACAGCAGTGCTTTCAGTGCTTTTTTGACCAGCAGAAAAGATGAGCTGTTTTGCCTGCATTTGGGCTCTTGGGGATTTATTTTTCCTTTGGTTTCCTTTTGCTCTTTTGGTTGTTTTTCCCAATCCAGTGAGCAAATGGAATGGATTAACTGGTCTTTTCTCAGAAGAAAGGCAAAAGTATGATGGCCTGCCAATGGACAAGACAAAATGGGGCAGGGTGCTAAAAATCACCAATCAAATTAAAGTAGCTGTATTGTATCCTATAATTCTCATTAAAAACTGAAAACAGAACAAAAACTGCACTGCTGAGACTTAAATACCTGACGGAGATTTCTAAGAAAACAAAGTTTTACTTCTTTTCCAATGAATTACAGGAAAGACAGCATTACAGAAGGAAGGACAGAGCTTCTGACAGGATAAAGTGTTCCCCACTAGGATGGGCGCCAGGGCAGTTCTACCTTCCCCATCAGTTACTTGGTGCTGGAAGGTTTCCAACTTAGCCACTGTGGAGGTGTGAAAAGAACATCTAAAGAACTTCAGGTGGTGCAGCTGGGATCTGATCCACACCAAAAGAAGAAAAATCTGTCAAGGCAGAATGATTCCCTGGAAGTTTGACTTGGAAATAATCTGTTTTCCCTTGCTCCATGCCATATGGGATCACTAGAGTTAATTTTAAGGACTCATCTACTCGTGCAATATTTTTAAAACGTGTATTTATTAGCAGTCTCAACAGGCCATCCAAAAAGTGATGGAACAAGGACTGCACAACACAGGACTTGAGCAGATTAAACTTCATGAGCTAAACAATATCTGAGAGACTTGTACTTTTATATAGGCCATATTCATTTGGGCAGAGAACTTCATTTCACAACGCTGTCAACCCAACGGCACTTTTATGGGTGAGATTCACTCTGTATTCACTCTGCAAAATACATCAGGGAGATGGACTGCTTTTGTTTTACTTTAGCAAGGGAAAAAGAGCTGAGCAATAACTGTGTTATAACGATTATTAATGTAAGTGTACGAGAGCACCAAGAAGACAAAGGAATCACATCTCCATCCAATTTGCTGTATGCTAAAACTGCTATCACTTTGTTGAATGAAGTACAGAAACACCAATTTGTAAAAGCAGGGACTTGGCCCAAGTTGTTTTATAGTTTTATATAATATAAACTAAATGGCAGCATTCAGTACTTGAGATGGCACTAGGAGCCACTTTGCAAAGTCACTCTCCTTGTACTAAGCCTTTTTGTTCTAAATAAATGGTCACTACATAATAGATGGCTACCCATACATTACCTCTCACTGTCCCGAAATAACAAGCTGTAATGATTGTGGGGAAAACCAAGCTCATGGGTGATTCTAGGATATCACTGTAAAAAAAACAACAGGCCATAACAGCATTTAAACTGTTGACTTCTGCACTCCTGTCATAATAACCATCTCAGCAGATACTTAAAAAACTCACAGAATACTTTCTACTCACTTCAATATTTACTAAAGGGTTTGTTTTGTTGTTTTTTTATTTTTTTCCTGGGGGGGTGTTGTTGTTGTTGTTGTTTGGGGGGTTTTTGTTTGTTTGTTTTTGGTTTTGTTTTGTTTTCTGGAAATCTCAGCATCATTTTATGGGAAATGCAGACAGACCTTACACTTTACTAACTTTTCCCTCCCCTTCTCCCACTTAACATTTTCACAGTACAGGAAGCTACAGTGATAACTTTTCCTTTCTCTCTCTTTCCAAGACTTGAAGATATTTAGAAAATTCCTCATTTTAAGTAGTGGCTTTGCTTCTCCATAAGTGTTCAATAACCTTTCTAACTCTTACAGACAGTTCTGCACCCTCCTCCATAAGGACAAAACCAGTAGTGAAACATCAGAGCTGGGGGCAGCATCTTTGCAGGTTTTTGGTCTGAGGTCACCAACAGTGGCTGAATCATGAGGAAAAAAAAGCCTGCTGATCTCATACAGAACACAGGCACTCACTCATAGTTCTCAGTTGTTCTGAGCCTTCTTAAAGCAACCTTTTGAAACCTTCAAGTATTCTTCAAACCTAAAATTCTCTTAAAGAGAATATTGAAATCTCTGAGCAATTTTGTTTTCAACTGAAAATTTTTGTTCTCTTCCTTCTGTTTCTTTGTATTTATTTACTCCCCACCCCACCTTGTCAAAATCATCAACCTCACTTATTACAGCTGCTCTGTAACATTTGAATGTGCAGGGGTAACACATCTGTGGCAAACATCTCAAGCTCAGCTCTGATCAGTGCAATCATATATATGGAAATTGTTTGACACACTTCCTCCACATGTGGGCTCAGAAAACTTTAAAGCATGCATTAAAATGTATGAATATGGAACTGGAACAGGTCTGAGAGCCTTCTGATGCCACATGTCACTGCTCACAGAGCTGACTGAATCCCATTTGACTTGTGTGAGAAGCTCCTCCATGATCCTTCCAAGAAGACCAAAGGCGTTGGAGTGCAGTGAGTGGAAGTGGAGTCCAGAGGTGAAAATTTTGGCACCAGTGTCACGTTCAGCTTCTTCTCCTGTGACATTTGCACTGCCATTCTGTGTTAGGAATTTTATCCAAGCCCTGACACAACTCTGCCCCTTTATAGATGTTTCTCATCCCAGGGTAGTCACCAGGGAGTGAGGCAGGGCAAAGACAAACTGTGACAAAATGCTGCTTGTGAACTAAACAGAGTGACCTGGGGAGAGGGGACACAGAACTTCTCTCTTCCTCTTTTGCAGCCATGCTTATTTCCTGCTGTAATAATTAGGATAACACAAATTTGCTTGTATCAAATAGTCATTTACCAGAAAAAAATTGACTTGTTTACAAGGAGAAATGAAGCACTAAGATTTTCTCTATGCTTTACACTGGGGATAAGTGGCAAAAATGGAAACTGTATGGAGACCAAATTGTTTCATAAGAAAGAGAAATTGAACTGAAATTTGAAAATAACTATTATTTGAAAAGAGAAAAGGAAGCCTAATGAAATAACATTATGCAACTGAATTTGATTCTTTCAGAACCACCAAAAAAGATTGATTGATTCCCATTTATAATTTGGATTTCCTGTAACCATGCCAGAAGATGTCAAAATCTGTTACAGCTGATGTCTGCCTCTTATTGTACATCACATCCTAAGACTCAGCTTTATGCATTTTTTTCACAGTACAACAGAATTTTAAAGACTTATCTCTGCGTGTATATGTACACAAATGACAAACTAATGGTAAAACAATTGGTGTCAAGTCTTGCAAAAAGGATGAGCTGGGTACCTGAACTACCAGGATCAGCAGAGTCCCTGTTTGCTGCGAGAAGAGAGACAACAGGGAGAAAAGCAGAAACCTCTGACTCATTCATTCCTCAGCTTCTCTGTGGAGTCAGCAGCACAGCATCAGCTGGGGTCTGATTTCGTTGTATTGATCTGCAAACTTTACACCTGGACACAATCTAAACCCAACCAGCCCAGAGAGCTGCTGCATTTAATCCAGTTTAACTCTTAAACCATGAGGGCTGGATGAAGCCCTAACCAGTGTGGGAGACTCCTCAGAATGACCTGCAAGGTGCATCAACCCCTCATCACCACCCCAAACCTTACCTTGGCAGTCAAATTCCTTCTGTTGCATATTCCAAATCCAGCAGAGGCTGGGATTTCTACAAACCCAGCCAGTTCTGCCCACTGGAACCAGTAAATCACAGAAACAACTGTCTCTGACAAGCAGCAAACACAAACAGGCACAAAAATTTGCTTTTCCAAAAGTGCTCCACGCAGGTTCCAGTTTCCCACCTCTCCATGAAGCCTCTCAGTGTTGCTCTTCACCCAGCAGTGCTATGGAGAAAATGAACCATTCTTTTCAACGTACAGAAAGCATATTTAGTCAACAAGCGACCTCAGCACTGAAATAATCTATCACTAATTTAAGAGCTCTGCTTCAAAAACTGCTCTCTAGCTGCAAATTTCTTCCTTAGAAAATTCATTACTCAAGAAATCAACTTCTCAGTGATATTTTAGCAAGCAGTTGTAATCTCGGTTTCATTATGTAACAAAGTATTTGGTGGTTTCAATTTACACACACTTTTTTAGGAAGCATTAGAGAAAGGCAGATTATTATAATTTGAAAAAAAAAAAGACTCTGAATTGTCTTAGACCTGAACACAGAGCTGTTATGAAAACCAAGAACTCAGGGAGTTCAATAAGCCATTTATAGTCCTTCAGAACAAACATGACACTTCTTTTCATTTTAAGGCTTTATGACAACTGAAAGCTAAACAACAAAGCCACCTATCATTCTGTTAGTTCTTATTTTAAAAAATAAAATAAATAAACTAAAGAAAAAAAAACCAGCCCAACAACCAAAATCATCAAGTGCCTCAAAATTACTGCAAACAATTTTTCTTTTACCCCCATTTCTCAACAGCCAGATACAGAGCAGTGCAAGGGTTTGATGCACAGGGACACTTGATAGTAGCAGCTAAAATCTGACAGTGTGAGATGCTACTGTGATTTATAATCTGTTAATAAAACTGCTCTGCATTTATAAATTGTCCAGAAGCTATGAGAATGGTAAACCCTGATGTAGTAGATAAACATTATGGATACGATGGTATAAATAAGGACATCCCAAATATTTCAAAAGCTCCCTCATTCAGCACTGCTTCTATTTACATGCAGCTCTGTAGCTCAAGGTAAACTCTATCAGTTTAACAAAAAAGTTGGCAGTGCATTCAAAGTCTGTTACCACAGTAAATTAGGAAAAGGCATTAATTTTCAGGACACACCCTTCTAGCACCTTCACTGCATTACGAAGTAAAATCCATGTGTAAAACCTTGTTTTTAACTAAATCACAATTTCTTAGGTCAGTTAATACTGTTAGATAAGGCCCCATTTGATATCTGCTATACCAAAGACAAGCAGATATCCTGTATTATTATTATTATTATTCAATTCCTTGGCTGTCAGATCTTCTCCAGCCTATTTCCACCTTCTGATTCTGCAGTGACTGGGCTCCACAGCAAGCAGCAGGATTTCTGTTTGTGACTGACCCAGAGTTTTCCTGCTCAACTCCAGCACTGATTCAAAGCTGCCGGTAACAAAAACACCCTGGGAGTCCCTCTTCTCACAGGGCTTGAGCTTAGAGCAGGAACCAAACTGCACAGCACAGTTACTCAAATTTATCTCACAGTTTTGCTTCATATGGCAAAAGCCAAACTAAGTTCAGATTTACTTCTGCAATATCGAAATTATTCAAAATTTGGCCTTGTCACCTCAACTTTCATTCATATGTACCAAAAACAAACAAACAAACAAACAACAAAAACAAAACAAAACAAAAAAAAAAAAACAAAAACAAACAAACAAAAAAACCCTCAGAGTTCCTGCTTTGCTCTCTCCATGATGCATATGCTGTATGTTTCCTGGTGAGAAAGGAAAATTTGAAAAAAAAAAAAAAAAAAAGGCAGCACAGCAGGTTTGAAAGAAAGTCACCACTTAGGGGACATGTAACTTTCTAATATCACAGAATACTGTAGAGAAAGCACTGCTGAAGTGTTCCAAACTCTAAAGGAACTTACAGACTACCAAGGAGAAGTTTTCCTACTGAATAATGAACTTAGCAAGTGTGATGGCAGAAAAAAAAAAAAAAGAGAAATGTGAGCAAGAATCAGAATTACTAAAGGATCAAATAAACAGAATGTATCTATATTTTCTCATTTTGAATGGCAAGTTTATACTTCCTTCCTCTGAAATGTCATAAAATATAGTTAATTCTTGTTTCAAGAACTTTCATGTAAAACCTTCATAAAGAATTAAGCAGCTTATTTGCCACGGCCTCTTCAGCTGGTCAGTGATGCAGAACCACTCCTGTTCTAGGCTCTAACACTGACAAGCAAACCTCCCACCCCATAAAGATTATTAATTCTTCAGGGTCTTTCCACTCTGACAGTGTTTTTAGAAGTCAAGATTCCTTTATACTATTTGAAAGCTAAAGATTTGGACTGCATTTGAATTCCTGTCCTCCTTTTGTGGGCGCTGCTTATAGAAAGAACAGAGAAGAGACTGCAAAGTTCTTTAGAAGGGGTGGCAAATGCAGAAATTCCCAGTTAGTGCTGTAAATATTGTGGGGGAAACGCAGTTGAGAGCATTATTTACAGCAAAGTTTAGATACCAGCTACAAGCCATTTTCAGAAGCCATTGCTATCTATATATCACACCTTGATGCTCGAGTTCTTACAGCTGGATATTTATGAAGGCAATTTGAGTGAATAAAAACACTGAGGGAAGACTTTGCTCTGATAGAAGTACCCCCTTTAAGCAACTGCATTTGTCACAAGAGCAACACAGTGATTTAACATAATCAGCCTTAAATGACATTGTTCCCACAGTATATGTAAATAAACCAGGGCCATTAATTCAGATTTTCAATAACAGACAGCTGCATCTGGGAAAAACAAAAAAGCATGGTTTAAAAAGATATTCAGATTGTGTTTCCCTAATTCAGCAATACAAAATTATCCAGGTAAAAAATACCCTGGCACACATCTGAAAGGAATCTCTGGTACCAACAGCAAAATCCCCTTCTCACAGTGATGATTTTTCAGAGGGATATTACACCTACTTGTATCATTTACATCATTAATAAGATTTTCTATAAGCATGTTCTGCTAAGTAAAAAAAAAAAAAAAGAAACCAGCTAATATACTGTGCCATTCTTCCTTTAGCTGTTTATCATTTAGAACACAAAACATGATGGAAATCTTAAATCAGAAATAAAAGTGAATGTTTGTTCCAGATTTTCAGACCGTCAGTAACCACAGACCCAGCGATTCAATAAGTAATTAAAACCAAGCAATTTCCTTTTTTTTTTTTTTTTTTTCATTTTGCTCTGAGCAGACAGGACAGCTGTGACTTCAGGGAGACAGACATTCCTGACATGTCTGCAGGAATATTCGGGTTCCCAGAAACCTCTGGGGATGCATTCTGCCTACCCAGCAGGAATGACGAGATGGCGTGCTAAGGCGCTGGAGCTGTGACAGCCTCCAAAGATGCTGTGTCTTCTCTTTCTTCTGGGAGTTTGAAGTAGCTTCTCCTACAATTTTGTGGCCAAAGTTAAGTAATGCCAATTTTTTTTTTTTTTTTTAATGCTATCTCAACACATCCTGGATACTTTCTTTTCCCACTTTTTTGTTCTATTAAGGAATTATGACCTTAGCTACCGAGAGCAGCATAAATATTTCCGCATAAACTTTTCATATTTTCAAAATTTAAATCAATATTTTATTTGGACAGTGAGGTGTACCCTACTGGAAATGTAACTTTCTAATAGCACCAAACTATCAAAACAAAGAGAGAATTTTACATTTATTTTTATGGGGTTTTGTTACTTTTTTTTTTTTTTTTTAAGTGATAAGAAACCACCACTAAACTAATGGGTTTGGGTTTTTTACCTTAACTGAACCAGCATTGTTTGCTAAAACACAGAGCAGTCAGTGGCTGGCCCCAAAGTGACTACAAACTCACATCATGCATATTTAATAAAATGCTATAGCAGAAATATAGCATACATTCTGTACTTCTACAAGAAAGCAATATTCATTATTCTGCAGATTATTCCTTAATAAATATTTCAGAAACTCAAAGTAGAAAAAAAATGAAAATAGCATATACTGTGCTGTTGATAGCTTAAAAGCACTTCTGTTTTCTGACCTATGATGAATTCTTATGTTCTTTTCATTTCTGATGCATTTCAATGCCATTATGGGTTTGAAATTCATCTTTTGGTCACTTTGAGGGGATAAAGATATTTGATGTTTCGTTAGCGTGCACAAAGAAGTTAAAAGTCATCTTCCATTAGCATGCACAGAGCTGACAATTTATTATTATTATGGTTCCAGATTCCTCGGATATCCTCACATAAATGTGACAATTTATGGATTGGTATCAAGAACAAACTGCCAGAAATGCTCACAAATCCCCCGTTCTGAAAGCCAAGGATACTCACTGCTGGGCTGCCACTCTTCCCACTTGCACATGGTAACATCAAAAGCAAAGAGCTATTTGAGAAACAAAACAAGGAAAACTCCCCCTGCAGCAGTGAGGGGTGGGGGTTGATTTGTGTAGCTGTGCAAGCATCCTCAGAATAATCACAGCAACCACAGTGGGTTGAGATGATGCAGCTGCTCTGCAGTTCAGATGCAGAGAAACTGTTTGGGAGTGGGTGGGCAGGGAGTGCCACCATCCCTGGGGTGTGGGCTCAGGGGCCAGCCTGGGATGGGGTGGGAACGTGCCGCCAGTGCAGGGGAACATGCCACCGCTGCAGGATATGTTCCACCAGTGCATGGGAACGTGCCACCAGTGCAGGGGAACGCGTCGCCAGTGCACAGAAGCGTGCCACCAGTGCAGGGGAATGTGCCATCGGTGCATGGGACTGTGACACCAGTGCAGGGGAATGTGCCACCTGTGCAGAGAAACGTGCCACCAGTGCAGGGGGATGTGCCATCGGTGCATGGGACTGTGACACCAGTGCAGGGGGATGTGCCACCTGTGCAGAGAAACGTGCCACCAGTGCAGGGAAACGTGCCACCAGTGCATGGGAATGTGGCATCAGTGCATGGGACTGCGCCATCCATCACTAGATGGGAATGCAGGTGTTTGTGGGTGTTCTGTGTGCTCTGCTGTGGTGCTGATCATCAAGGGACAGTCCACTGGCTGTAATTAGCAACGTTTTTGTTAAATCACTGAATAGATTCGGTTCTGAGTGATTTAAAACACGCAAGCTGCGAACTTTTGGCAAGTCTGTATTCACACACATACACACAAGCTAGGGAGGAGTTTGAGGGCACCCTTAAGGTGTCGGTGGCACAGGGCAGAAGAGAAGTGCTGGTTCTGTTTATCTGCAGTGAGTTCTGTCCTTCAGTGTTCCAGTCTCAGACACTGCCTGGACACTCCAGGCTGAGCAGATGGAAGCTTCACCTCCCTCGACCTTGCTGCTGCGCTTTCCCAGCACATCGCAGAGAGATCCTGGGGCATGGAGCTGACTCCCACCAGGACCCCCAGGGCCCTTCCTGCAAAGCTCTCCCCACTCCCCACCATGCTCCAGTCCAGCTGTTCTCTAGGCACACAGTGAAACACAACAAAGATCTTCATCTGCTCTGCATTGAGAGGGATTACCATGGGAAATATTCTCCCAGGGCAAATAAAACAGAGAATTAGAACCATTGGGAGCAAAGCACCTGAAAAGATCAAACTAGATTTGGTTTAGGGTTTGGGGTTTTTACCCTTTTGGTGAAGCACGGTAAAGGAGAAAATCTGGGGATTCAAAAGAGATTAAAGGTCACCACAGTTGTGCTGAGAGTAGCAGAACTAAATGTCTGCTTAAAAGAGCAGACAAAATTACAGAGGTGGATTTGAACATTGAAATGGAGCAGAAATACCAAGGTTACTCTCTCTGGTTTACAAGTTACAAAAAGATTGCTGTTGAAGTAGTCAGAAATTTGACTTTAGAGCCTTTCTAGAGAAAGAAATAATTAATGATAAAAATAAAGTTAGACCTGAGGCCAGAAATATAGCCAGGATCTCCAAAAAGAATATTCCTTCTCTTTAGGAAAAAACACATTTAAGCCCAAGGCCAGAATCAGTCTCTGGAGTAGGGAGGAAAAAAAAAAAATCTTCCTAGGATCAAAAAAATTCCTGAAGTAGCTTACATTTAGGCAGGAGAAAGCTTTTGTCCTCAGCCCCGAAACACGTGAAACAGAAAGCTGAGTTCTGTCTGAATGGAGAGTGTTTTGCAATATTCCCCATTTCAGGACAGCAAAGCCCCAGCCCAGCTGTGCCAGTGGCTGCCCTTCACTGCAGTGCTGCTGTGGATGCCCCAAGGGCTCTGGGACCCCACTGCGCCTGAGCAGGGAGAGACAGGACAGAAAATAGAGATACAAAATGCATCCTCTCCTTTTAATGAGTTGTTAATTCATCTCTCCTAGCCAGGGCCATTTATTAGAGAATGTAAATCTCAGACAGACAAGGAATCCTGAGACCTCGAAATTGCCTTGTAAATTAGTTACTGGTAATGAAACCATTTAGTTTTTGAAGGGATGGGATTGTGAGGGCTTTCCACGTTGAAATAATTATTTAACTATCATTACTGAAGCAAATAATTAAACTGCGCTGTATAAAAACTCCCATAATAATATTCACACAATTTCTTTTTCTTCCCTTTTAAAATTTTACATTATGAGACTTGTTATTGATATGTGAAGTAAAACTCTGACTGTCACAGCCAATCTTACACTCATTGTTTCACATTACATAAAAGATGTAGTACACGATGTATATGATTCAAGAGCGATTCATCCTTACCATATAATCTATCAAGAGTCTTACATTTCAGAGGGCCTAAAAATACACCCAGATAAAGAGGTATTTAAAAAAAAAACCTTAAAATAGTCATAGGTTTTAAATTAAACTTTGAACAGGTGAAATAATAAAAATTCAAAGTCATGTTGGATGTTTTATCAGTGCCATCTCAAGTCAGACTTCAGGTTCCAAGAAACATTTTTCATATCAGTGATGATGAAGGAGAACGATAATCGTACAATTTAATGTGGGAGAAATATTCCTCAGCTAGTCTGTCTTCATTCAGGTTTCTTTGCTGCTGTTTGGAAAAAATGAGGTAGGGAGGAGTGCTTTGGATCAGACTGGAATAGATTTTACTCTTTCCAGTAATGTTTCTTCTTAAAAAAAAAAAAAAAAAAGAGAGAAAAGTAATATGGAAATTAAAGGAATTCTTATAGTGGTCCCAAAAATATATCCAGCAAAGTCAAACCTGGAATTAGCAGCATTTCCTTTCTTGGCTCCAAGCACACTGCTGATCCCTGCTTGTGGGGGAACACTGGCTCTCAATTACACATTCCTCTTCCTAAAGACTTAATTGTCTATATTCAAGCATCTGAAGAGAATCTGAAGTCAGATAAATGCTCAAGGGTTCAAAGTATCTCAAGAGTCTAAGCTCAGATGATTCAACACCGAATAGGAAGACGCTCGTTTTTTACACTCATAAATAGATACATAATACAATAAATGGATGGGACACAATCCAGCATCTCCAACCCCACCCTGTGCCCCTTGGGCTGGGGGAGCAGGAAGGAGCTGGGAATGAAGATGTGAAGTTGAGCCTGGAAAGAAAAGGTGCTGTGGTCAGCTATTTTTATTTTTGTCTTTGTTTCTCACCACCCAACTCCATTATTAATTGGCAATAAATGCCATTATAGCCTTTCCCAAGCTAGCCTGTTGTGCCCTGGTAACTGAGAAGTGATCTCCCTGTCCTCATCATGCTCCAGGAGCTTTTTTTATCTTTTCTCCTCCTAATGCGCTGCAGAGAGGGAGCAAGTGAGGGCTCGATCTGGCAGCCAGCAAAGGTCAAGCCACCACTATCTGAAAGTAAAGAATTCTGTACCTGCATCCTAAATAAATGTCATTACACTCAGCTGTCTGATGGGTGAATATTAATTTTGCATAGCATTGGAGAGTTATTACACTAAAAATGATAAGAGAAACATGCAGATCTTAAATGCAAATGATCTGAGAAAGATCATGTAGAAAAAAAATGCTAAAAACTTCAATATCTTTGACAAATGTTTGAGTTTGATCTTTCATTCCTAAAAGATATTTTTTAAAGGAAAAGGAAAACAAATAAAAGCCCAAGATTGAAAGAATCTAATTTTAGACAATTTTGATCTAACATTTCTGAGGAAAAAACACCTTTTCTCTCTGTACACAAATCCACTTCTCTGTAAGAGCAGACTGAAAGCACTTATCCTAACACAAAAAAAAAAAAAAAAAAAACAAATAAACAAACAAAACCAAAAAAACTTCACATTGTGTGGAATCCCTAACAAAAATTATCTTCCCCCTAATATCTGAAGATAGCTTTTTGAGCATATAATAATACTCCAGTGAATTCCTGACACAGGAGTATGGCAGAGATTTCCCCATCTGTTAGCACGAGATAAGTTCTGATTTGATGTGATAAGAGGTTTTCTTGTGTTCATAAAACAGAGGTTAGTACTCTGCTCACAGCTGGAAACACAGCTCCTAGATGTGAATTACTAGGAATATTATTTACCTGTTTTCAGAGACTTTGAGCTAGAAATTGGCATTTATGTATGGGGAGAATACACTAAAAAGAAAAAAAAAATTATAACTATATATCTAAATTCTACAGGTTAGAAAAATAAGTTCAAAGGGGATTAAGTAATATGTAATCCTAGTGAAGGAAAATTAAAAACAGATTTTGTCATTTCATCAATGCATTTTTCCAGAAGCTCTATGGTGAGTCTTTATTAGAGTGCTTTACTCAGCTGAGTAGGGGTATTTGTAGATAATCTGATCTCCCACCTGACACTGGTTAGAGCCCTGGGGGATTTGATACAAGAACTCAGGGATTTCATCTAACAACAGGTCTGGGTTTATTGACATCTTAACACATTCCTTTTTTACTTTAATCTTTCCCCCACTTACTCTGATAAGAGAAAGAATAAATTGAAAGAACATTCTTGTTCGATTTTTAATAAAACCCTCATCATCTAAAAGTGGTTGAGTGATGATCGCTCCTACCTATCTGTACAAATCGTGGATGAAAAATTCCAAACTGTATTCTGAGATTGCAAAGATTTCTCAGGTGAGTCCTACTGCAAACAGAACCTGTCTTGGCAAGTTATTTTTCTCAGCAATAAGAAAGGAACTTGATATTCTATTACTTATTCAAAATCTTCAAGTACTTTACTGTGCAGATTAAAAATTTACTTATTAACTGATGAGGTTTATATTCTTATTTTATTATGAATTACTGGGTATATAAATCTAATCTGTTAAAAATTACTTTTATTGACTACATTCCAAGACGATTTAAAATCATATCTACTCATTATACTGGTTGTGTTCAGACTTCAACAAATCAGAATGTTTTCCCTGTGAAGATCTGCAGGTCTGTGGTTCTGAGTTGGTAAAGTTAAATGTGCGTGTTTACAATCCTGCTGCATAATCCCAAACACTCACAGCAGCACACCGGGCGCTCGCTTGGGGACTGGAAAACCCACGAATGCAATAAATAGGTTTAATGGCGCGTTTTGCCTCATTTATAAATTCCAAGCTGAGAGCGAAAAGGCGTAATTCCAACAAAAACACAGAGGGAGCTTTGCCCGGGAGCCTTTGCCACCTTTGCAGTCAGAGCAAAGGTGACTTGTGACCGCAGCCCAGGCTCCAAAGGCAGGTTCAGCATTTGCTCTCTTTCCCTGCAGCAGCAGCAGCAGCTCTGTCCGTGTGATCCCAGCCCCGAGTGCAGAAGCCCAGGCAGGCTCAGGCTCCCAGCAGAATCGATGGGCAGCTAATGAGCACTGCCAGCTGTGAAGGGCTTGAGACACTCCAGAAACCACTCGAGTGCTTCAGCAGCCAAGGGAAACTCTGCAGCACATCTTTAAGTCTTATTTATCTTACAGGGATAGGAGTACGGGCTTAAAGCTGCTTGGTTTTCTGCATATCCGGTGCCTAAGAATAATTCCAAATTCTGGATTAAAAGCTGCTTGCTGTGCTAAGGTGAGCAGGTGCCTAAAGTAGAGGGTCCTGACTGGAAAATGGAAAATAATTCCACAAGAAATTATTTCCTAACTTAGCTCAACTCACAGAATCACGCTGTAAAATGAAAACAATGCCCCTCACATCCTGAGGCATGACATTTATTTTTCCTTAAAGATTTTTTTATCAAAAGTGTCAGCACACTCAAAGTTGTTTTAACTTTGACCTCGAGCTCAAACTGGGATTTGAAAGTAAAAATGGATTATTCTTTTTGCCCATCATTGACTGTAGTATTACTTTTTTTTTTTTCCCTCAGTTGGATTTGATCCCTGGTGCAACCTCATTTCTTCAGACAGACTAGTACATAGTTATTTCCTTTAATGGGCTCACCCTTACACAATTAACTAGGGCACAGAAAGAACCTGTGAAAAGGTAATAGTTCATATTGGTAAATGTCTATTTTAATACTGAACTAAGTATCAATCAATTAAAAAAAATGATGGATTATCTGCTTTAGATATTTTCAAATAAAAGAGTGATGTCCTTCTGGAATATTTGTGTTATACAACCTTAGATTATTGCAGCACATGGGCAGCAATAAAGCCAAGCACAAGAAATGGGTTTTTGCTTCAAATTATACCTCTGTAATGAATTAACACAATTTCCTTTTGCTAAGCCTAGGGTCTAACTGAGTCCCTGCTGTAGAGATTATTTCTTTTTTCCTGCTGATGTCGTTTAAAAGGCAGGCACTCTTGTTTCTTGAAAAAAAAGAAGGCAACAGTTTCTTTCATTGTTCTCCAAGTAATTTTCTGGTCTGCCAACATTTAAGACAGGATATTTTCTTACACCTTCCTTTTCCTCTGTACTTAATCTTATGTCTGTGTACTTACCCACACAGTGTCCCCTCACCTTTTCTATTTTTCTTACTATTTCTCTTCCACATACTTTACCAAGTCTAAAGATGCCAATCCATGCCCAGATTTGAAGGCTGTGGTTTGGCAGTGGTGTATCCAAGGAACTTATAATTCTTAAACTTTTACAAACATCAGGCTTAAGCACGAGGTAACCCCAGTGGTGTGAGCTAATCATTTTCATCTTAAACCCCAGCAGCTGGACACTATTTCCTCCCAGTTCACTCTACCAGAGGTATGATTTCTTCTGCACCTCCCTGCTTTTTGTGCAGCAAATTATGTTCCACCCTGAACCAAGAAAACTGAATGGCCATCTACCAGCTTTCAGGCACTGGCATCATCATTCTTTTGAAGCAAGAGGAGACTTCAAAATACACCAAGGAAACTCCAACACTTCAAATGTATCAGTCTTTACCAGGAGTTCTGTCATTTATTTATCCTGATGATCACTGATCTTACCTACCACACTGCTGGAAACAAAAGTGTACAGGTTGCAGTTCCTGTCCCTTTACTTTCAAGAGCCCAACAAAGTTTATATTTCATTTGGTAATGTTAGAGACGAGCAAATATTTACTCTCAATTATTTTGTTAACCTCCAGAGAGATCTCAGGGAGAGTCTTTGTACAGATGATCTTTCCTTATGAGTTCTCATTAAACTGGGTTTTCATGCACCAGGATCTGAGTCAGCTCCTCAATTCAGGACTCAAGTTCCACGAATACCTGATCCCCAGTGCTGCAGGGCACTGCTCCACCACAAGTTTCTCAGCCCAAGTGGCAACTTGCTCAACACCAAAGAATAACAAAAACAGCCACAGTCCACGAGGATGCTCAGTGACAGAGCCTCAACAGCTCAATAACAAACTTCAGAGATCATTTACTCAGTTACAAATATTTCAGGCAAGGACTGGTTTCTAATGAAATTGAGAGACCAAGCAGTTTGAAGTTTGGGAGCGAGTGGAGTGCTGGCAGTACGAGAGGCTACCTGATATCTGTGTGATTTCTGTGTGCGCCAAGTAACGACTCCATTTGGCACTGAGAGGCACCAAACACAACCTCCTCAGCACTTCTTTCTTCAAAGAATAAATCTCAAAATTCCCACTGTGTCTTTCCTTTCAACTCAGGGGAAGTTGGGAAAGATGAATGATTAAACAATGCAGGGACAGGAAACGTGGTTAAAAATGATGACTTTATAGCCTGGGATTATCTGTGAAAGAATGAAAGGCAAGTACTACCTATGACCCTGGGTATAGCACTTGTGTTGGGGTTCACTCTTAGAAGACTTAACAAACAGGGATGAGAGAATCTGGAAATTCCTGGAATGTTAAAACATCTCAGCCTCCTGTACAATTTAATTACTTGTTTACATTGCTTCATAGCCAACAACCAAATAGCATTTCTCAATATATTATGTAAATTGTATCAAAACAGCTCTTCTGGTCAATAAATTTCTCATTTCTTTAATTCAAAGCTACCAAAGTCTTCAAAGTCAGTGCAAGTTGTGTGATGTATTTTGGAAACCTGAAATTTAATATTCAAATGACACCCAATTCTCTTGAAGGCCTTTCAGAGAAAGCAAAGGTTGTCCTTCTACACAGGGAGACTCTACTGCGCACTTCTCTGCTAAAGAAAAATTGTACACCCGAGCCTTCCACTGATTTGGGTGAAAAACCAATCCCCTAGCTTAGACAAGACTTACAATCAGAACTGGAAAATAGTCTCGGATTTCCAGAGATCAGCCTCTGAATCACACAATCTCATTTCCTTTTCCTTCCTGTTGCTTTACTTCTGGAGATTTTTCCTGCAGTGAGGCTTTGAGATTTTTTTTTTATTACTTTTTTAAAGAATGTAATAAAATCCCAAGAACAGAAACCTTATTTATATAGAAATATATTTAATAACCACAACAAAGGCCATTTTGTTGTGGTTATTAAACAACAGTGGTACTGAAGACACTGTCATGTATCAACCTCTAACTCGAATCTCAATTTTTACAAAGAAATCCATGATTATTGCTGAGATGTAGAGCACACAGCTTTACTTATTTATGATTCTCTCTGGAAAAACTACACCAGCTGCAGACACAATAACTTCTGCTGGCAGCAAATACCTTGCTATTTGTGAAGTTTACCTTCACCTCGGTGATTCACAGACCCTCATTAGCTCTTGCAAAGTTAGCAAGCATCACTTGGTAACTGCTACTGTTACTGTCAGGATGAGAAGCAAATTACATGACTGATTTAAAAAAAAAAAAAAAAAAAAAAAAATCCCTTAAAACAAATTAAAGAACTCTCCTAAAACATATATGGCCAAAATTAAATAGGAGACAGCAGTTTGATAACAAAATTAAACAGGAGATTCAGTTTTATAATAAACGTTCCATTGTCTTAGGCTGCTCCAAGCCCCATCCAACCTGGCCTTGGACACTTCCAGGGATCCAGGGGCAGCCACAGCATCTCTGCCCATCCTCACAGGACTGATTAATTCAGTTGCAATGCTGATATATAAGTTCATAAACTTATGTGTGTGTGTGTGTGTGTGTGTGTATATATATATATATACACACACACACAGAGTCCTGCATATCTACACTCTAGCTACTCTCAGTGCTCACATATTCTCTGTGATGCTACTTTTGCAACACTTTGGTTCCTTCCACTGTGTCTTGCTCTATGTGAGTACAAAGAGTTTTGAAAACAAATCAGATTTAATCGCTGAGAAAGTTGATGAGCAAGCGTGAGGTTTTCAATAACGGTGTTGCTGTTACTGCCACATCATCCACACACACCACAGAAATGGGCAGACTCTAAACACATTATTGATGGGATAGAAAACACTAAGATATGCAATGCCTTGAATATATTCATACATGTATTTCCTCAAAAGCATATTCTCATCCTGACCTTCATCTTAACTCAAAACTACATCAAAACTTAAAGGAAAATTAGCTTTTAAAACATTAGAAACGTGAAAGTCCGTTACTGTCTTGTAGGCCATTTTGGAAAATAGCGTCCATAGTAGGGAATAAAATAGAAGAAATTTTGAGGGGAGGAAGTGACTCAAAAGTACAGTTTCTAAAACTATAGTTTTAGGAAAAAAAAAAAAAAGGGGGGGGGGGGAATTACTAGGTTTTGCAATATTTGAAATATTTACATTTGACTATTTTTACAGAATCAACAAGGTTGGAAAAGACCTTGGAGACCATTAAGTCCAACCTGTGACCTAACACCACCTTATCAACTAAACCATGCCACACCCAGTTTTTGTTGTTAAACACCAATTTCTCAACATTGGCAGAAGCATTGTAAAGTATAATTCCATTAAAAAAATAGGTTTTGTATTTGGCTTTCACAATATACCTGACGAAGGCACCCTTTAACATTTATACTCTAAGTTCAGCACTAATTTCCACAAATAAAAAAATCCTGTAATTAAACGATTATGGTTATAAATAAATGTTTCATACCTGCAACTGCTCAATTTATAGGAAAACTCCTCATTTGAGAATAGGAGGTGGAGCATAAGGGGGACGAAGACACAAAATATGCTCATAAAGATCTCTGCTGCTTCTAACCCAAGGAAATTTCCAGGAGCCAAAGCCACAGGGAGTTTCACTGGAGGCTCTGTGGTGGCTGTGAAAAGTCCTTTTCTTTCTTCTCTCCACTGGAACCAGGGAGGGGGCAGAGGGAGAGTATCCCACCAGTTAAAGTAAAGTAAGCATATCCAAATACACGCAGTGGCCTGATTAGTTTAGTTTTGACAGGCTGCTAAACGGGAATTCCAAGTGAAGAGCTGCAAACATTCCACAATTAATTTACCTTGCTACACACTGCCTGAGCTGGAGCCTGCAGAGGAACTGCTGACAGCACAAAATTCGCATTCCAGTGCTTCTCCCGCCTCTCCCAATTTACAGGAGAATAGGAAATCATGAACAATTGATACACTCTGTTAGCTCCTATCATGGAGGGTGAGCTCACATGTAGCCTTAGGGGTATCTTACACAGTTTAATGCTGAAAATAAAAGGTAATGTTCTTGGCAAAGAGCTGGGGGGATTAAATTTGGAAGGCTTGAAGCAGCTTTGAATTGTAGTCAATAAAAAAGAACCAAATAGTAATTTTGTAATTTAACTGTGCTGGTTATGCCCAATGAGTCAGACACTTGTGAAATAAACCATGTAAATAGAAAAATGGCTTAACTCTTTCTGTAGTCACCCTGCATTTTCTCCCTTCTTTTTCTTGCCTTCCTCCCACTGTTGTTCCCCTGGTTAGATAATACTGTACAGTTACTTTCTCCAGATTACTCTCTTGGGACAGCTCATCATTCAAAGAGAAACTCTGCCTTTCTTAAATAGTTTTTTGGGGGGGTTTTTTGTTTGTTTTGTGGGTTTTTTTTGTTTGTTTTTTTTTTTTTTTTTTTAATTTGTTCTGTGCTGCGGACAACGACGACTGTGCTGGCAGAGCTTGTAAAGATAAATGTCCAGAGACTGCTCCAAGCAAATTAACTGGGGAGCTGAGAGTTTTGTTCTACTGGAAACTCTCCCCTTGAGGAGACTGCCTTCAGAACAGTGTCTTCCCTGCACCTGATGTGTGCAGCCTAAATCAGCCTGGGATAAAGAGGATTTTACATCACGTGGTGCCCACCTTCCCTTGTTTCTGGTGAACTTTGCACAGCTGACCTGGACAACAGCCCCCACCAATTCCTCCAGCTCTTTGGTCACCCTGGTACTCAGCTACACAGCCCTGGTGCTCCAGATGTTGGAAAATGATACAGGGTGGGGTTTTTTTGGTTTTGAGGCGTTTTTTGTGTTGGGGGGGGGGGGGTGGTGTTTGTTTCTTGGGTTTTTTTGTTTTTTTTTTTTTTAACTTTAGTCAGTCTTGTTTGCCTTTGCCGTGGGGGGAACAGAATTTAAGTTTATTCCCAAAGGACTGTTTCATCACTCAGGGTGTGAGGAGCTTAACATCGAAACAGACTGGGAGTAGCACAGAAGATACACAAAATACAATGACCATTAACCCCAAACATCACCCCACAATCTGATGAGAGAACCAAGGAAGGACCACTAGCACCAGAGGGGAAGAAATCCATAACAAATAGGAAACCAAATACTGAGAACTGTGTAAATTGGGACCCCTGAACATTGAATTTCTGTTTTGACTGTATAAAGTTTGGGAACATTCTAGTAAAACCCGTGTGTCATGGAATGATTTTCTCTGCACACCCAGGCTATAGGTGGATGAAATCATTTCTGTTGCACATCCTGGCCAGGATCAAGTAATGCCTTGATTGTCTAACGCTATGAATGTTGGAGGGTTTTTGTTTTCCTGCAGTTTCAGCGACAGAGAGCGAGCTCGGTGTGATCATCAACAGGTGGCAGAGCTGTTCTGAGGTGCCAAAACCCCCGGGGTTGGGGTGAGCAGCCTGGGAGCTCAGAGCTGCCCCTGAGCAGCCACCAGGGCTGTTCCAGCCCCAGCCCCAATTCCCTGCAGCAACAACAGCAAAAATCTTCCTGCTCCACTGATCCCATCCTTAGTCCCTACATGAGCCATTTGCCTGCCTCCACTTAAATTTAACACTTCTACAATTAAAACAGGAATTACTTTGGTTTCCATAATGCTGCTACACAAGATAGACATTATTAACCACTTCCTTAATTGCAATAATTTTTATGATTTCTCAAATTACTGAACCATGAAATTTATTTTAAAGACTCCAAGCAGTTCTGAGTAGAGGTAAAACTATTTTTTTTTTTCTTTTTTAAAGTACCCTTATAATTACCTCATACTAGTAAATTATTCAGATTATGATTGCACTGATTTAATAAGGTCATAACCACATACAGACTCATTTAAAAAATCATGGAACACTACAAAGAACGAGGTCATTCACCACTGTTTCAGTGGTTGAAACACTGCCTTTCAAAACACACTCTATACACTAGATTTTTGGCAATTTCTTAAGAGTAACTTGACCTTGGTGGAAAAAATAAATTAAAATGCACCTCAGAAGAGAAGGAATCTGTAAACAAAAGATATCTTAAAAAAAAACCAAAAAACTCCAAACACAAAACTCCTCACGTATGTTTTTACTGGTGAAATTCCTAAAAATCAGCAAACTTCTGGATTTTTTAAAAAAAATACATAAATCATATAAACAAGATACATACAAGCACAATGTTCTATGTTCTCCCTGTTTCAGAAGGAAAGGGTTAAGTCTTCAGAATTAACAATTCCCAGAAATTTCAATAGGGGCATCTTCAAATCCTCAGAAAACAAATTAAATCAAGCAATCATGATAGAAAAATAACTTGATCATCCTCAGTGCCCTCAATCTAGATTCAACAATATGATTTATCCATTCTGAGTCGGTCTTATTCTCAAGGGGAAATTACCAACCCTGGTTCTGGAATCTAAAAAAATGCATTTAATTCTTAATGTCCATTCATGAAACTACATTTATTAAATGGGGCACACATACAAGAGACCAAGAAAGTTCCTTTTCTCTCCAGCTGATTATCTTGAGTATTGCTGTTGCACTTGAAAGCAGTGATTTATTTTACTTGGTTGCTGGAAAACATTGCAAAAGGTTTTTTGTTAGATGTACCATCCCCATTTTGGTTTCATTTTGCAGTTTTAAGATTCTGTTATACATTCTACCTTTCTAGCTGTGCCTTTGGTGGTTTTGTGGGGTGGTTATTTTTTTTTCTTTTTTTTTTTCTTTTTTTTTTTCCCCAGTCCTTTTACTAGAATTTTCAATGCTTCAAGTGGAAAAATAGATATCTGAACATGACGGTCTTAATCTACTCCATCCATTTTAAACCTTTTGCCCCTTCCACTGAAGTGAGTGACCCTGTAGCTCCCTTCAGTTCTGAACTAGCAGCAAATGTCATTACCTTTCAATAAATCCTTTTTCCCATAGGTCACTTCTATTTGGAATGAACACAATCCGTCCCTGGTATAAATTCCTGTCATATTCAGCCGGTCTCTGATGCAAAGACAGACATAAGAAAGAAGGATATCAAGTTCCACTCTCTGTTCCAAGGAATTCAGACACAATAAGGAGGAGAGAAAACAAGGTTAATATGCAAGGGAAAAGGACAGTGGTGTGGGAGAGCTGTGTGGTGCAGAGAAAAGCACCGTGGTGTGATAGGAGGGGAAGGAGCAGCAGATTAAAAGAGACAGAGAATAGGTCAGGACGATGTGGAAATTTCTGAAGACCTTTGCCCTTATGAATCATGTATGGAAGGGCCAGTGGAGGCTCCACGGACTGACAGCAGCACGTAGAATTTCATGGCTGGTGATGTTCCCAGAGAGGGAGGAGAGCAGGGCTGGCCCCGCTGGGCAGGCTGAGAACACAATCAGCTGCTCTCTTTGGGGAAGCAGGGCTTGCAGATGTTCTCCTTCCCCTTGGCTGGCGCACAGGGACTGGAGATACTGACACCAATGTCCTGCTGCTGCCTGGGCAAACCCTGCCCAGCATCATCACACAGGCCCCTCAGGACATCTCACACAAAGAGGTTTGGAGGAACCAAAAGGAAAGCGAGTAAATAAAGTCACTTGACTAATCTTAATGCAACTTTGGATAGTAATCACAGTTAAAGCATTTCTTTGCACATTTTCCACGCCCCTACCCAGTCCAAGTGTTAATTTGAATTTAGCTCCACTTGTGCAATGCCATTGGGAGCTAAGGCTTGGGAGGAATAACACTCTGAAGCTGTACAATAGGTTAATTCAAACAGTCTTGTGTGAAAATCACCAAAGAAAGAGCAACCTGCCCTTTGCTGCTCCGGGGGCAGCCTGCCCAAAGTTATAACAGGTCAGCAGCACAAACCTTCTGCGGGGCTTAATCCACTTTTGAGCAAAATGAGCTATTTCTTGTCAAAGACAATCCGTACTCATGTAACCAGGTCACTCTAAGCAAGTGCTTTGTGCCTGCAGAGGCACTTTAGTTAAGAAGCTGTAATTAGGAAAGTCAGGGGTTTTTTTGCTCCTATACCTAACCAAAACAGGTTATACACAGAAACTGGGTATAGACAAAGCCTTGTAAAAACCGCTGTCCTTGTACACAAACTTGATAAAACTTTGGATTTATTTTTTTTTTTTTTTCTGAAGAGAGAAAGAAGGAACAGTTGAGCTGAAAAATATAAAAGATTATGGCCTGAGAAATACGTGAACAAATACTTTGCAGTAAATCTTGGAGGAACTGTTTACTCCATCACAGCAAAGATCTATGCAAGGTCCTCATATTTATGCATAAAAAGTTGCATAATGTGAGGAGCATCAGATCTACCAAGCAAATCTTATAGGATGCAAGCACTCGTATTTTTTCTCAGACATCTGAGACAGAAATAGTGCAGCCCTCCCTTGGGTACCACATGATGATTTAAACCTCTCTGTACCTGAACCACTTGAGCCATAAATAATATTTGCTTAGTCCTTAGAGGAGTGCTGCCTCATTAAATAAGAACATTATAATTATTACGATCAGTTGTTTGAAGAAGTGATCAAAGAATTACCAGCAATCAGCAAATCCTTCTAGACTGGAAATGAAGAGAGATTTGCACAGTGACACCAGGAGATCACTGCCAGAGAGAGAAAGAAAGAAATGCAGACCAAGCCCTTGATTCAACAGCTCAGAGAGGGTAGATAGGGCAACTGCGAAGATTGTAGCCAGAAACGTTTTGGGGCAAGCAGAATTCTTGCATTCTTCACCTATGGATGTGTTTTCCTAGAACTTACAGGAACTTTTTACCTCTCAAAGTTCCTCTCTCCCTTCACAACACAGTTGGATAACAATTACTGCTTGCTCTGAGTGCACCTGTGGGCTGGAGGGTCCAATCCAAGGTCCTCATGGCAGCCACAATTGGTGATTTACAAATATATTCTATAATATTGCCATTGGTTCTAAATCAGTTTTGGTAGAGGCTGAAAAGGTTCATTTACAGTTATCTATATATATTTACATATACTAAGTAAATAGGCCTTAAAAGAAGGTGATTTCTGAAACTGACTCTCACTGCATCCCATTATTCCCTGTTACCACAAATTCATGATATTCCTCTCTAACTCCCACATGTTTTTCCCTCCTCCTTCAAATTCCACTTTTGACGTTTCCTCTGGTGAACAAGAACACTTTTCCTCTTGCCTGAAGAGCTGTTTAGCTTCCACATGGTCTATGGCCATGAAATTAAGAAGAAATACACTGAAGAAAATAACAGCCCTTGGCTGTTCACTAGCAGAGCATGCAAGTTCTTCTCTTTACTGCTACGCCCCACATGCTCTGCCAGCTGATAAATCTGTACAATAGAAAATGAAGTTTTAGTTTTGACTGAAAAGGCTAGATTTTGCTAACTAAACCCCCAGTCTGTTAAAGGCAAACAAGTCTTAGGGATTTGAGTACAGTTGCACAGAGACTGCTCAGCACCAAATGGGTTTCAAAGGGGGAAAAAAAAATCTGCATTAAATACATAAAAGAGAAAGCATTTAATTTTGAAAAAGGGTGATTTTTAATGATTTCTTATATACTAGCAATATACAAACCTAAAACCCATTTATCACACACTGAAAGCAGTTCTATTTCCAACTGACTTCTAATAAGTATTGGCAAATTTTCTGCATTTTTATCATATTACAGTTAGTCAGTCCTTTGCACTGCTACAGAATGTGAACTCATACTAAGCCGACTACATGGACGAATTTGAAAAAAAAGAAAAACACATCAAATAAGGAAATTTAATGTTGTCTTAACTACCAATAGCATAAAATTCTTTTTGAGAACAGGTTTGGTTTTCTGGGGTTGATTTTAGGAAGTAGATGAAAGGGGAAAAAAAAAAAGAAACAAAAACAACAAATGCAAAAAAAAAAAAAAAAAAAAAAAAAAAAACCAAAAACAAACAACCCTACCCTAATAAAATAAATGAATCAACAACCAAATGAAACAAATAACCAAAGACAAAAACAAACTAGCAAAAAACTCAAACCCAAAACAAGCAACCAGAAAACAGAATTGTTGTGGAAAACTGACACAAAGGGTAGCAATCGATCTGACTGCAGCATTAGCAACAGATGTCAAACAGAGTCTGTTCAGCCCAGCTTCAAAATAATGCATGTGATGGTGCCGGGAACAGGAGTAGGTTGTTCCTGGGTGTGAACAGTGGCTGGGGAGCGCAGGAAAACCACCCCACGATTTGGGTTTCATGTAAGACACGTCTGTGTACAAATACTAAGGTATTCTCCTCTTAGGACATCAGGGAGTTACTGCCAAGTAAGGTGGGGAGGACAAAAAAAAAAAAAAAAAAAAAAAAAAAAAAAAAAAAAAAAAAAAAAAAAAACAGAAGAACTTTCTCATTGTTCAGCTTTTAATTGCTTTCATTCACCTCAAACACTTCTCCCTTCCCCACAGGCATCTTAAATACCCAAAATTCAGAACTGAGTCAGTGAGGTTTTGGGAAATCCTGTCATTATTTCTAGTGTTCAAACGTGGACTCTGGGAGCACAGTGGGAGATGCCCAGGTGAGAGAGCTGTAATTTTCAATGTGCACCATGAAGCCCAGACCATCTTTAAGACAGGCAGGCTGCCATTTCTAAACTCCAGGATTCAAGCATCAAAAAAGAAGGAACACCACGGAAACAGACCCCCAAGCTTCAGTTGATGTTTTGTACTGTAACACCAGTAATTACAGAGACAAAATTCGAAGTTCTACTATTTCTGTGCTGCATCTTCATCTGCACTAAAGGCATTAGCAAACCATTGCAGAACTGATGACCGAACACAAAACAAGTAACGAGAACCCTCACTGCCCTGCTCCAAGACATCGAGTGTTCTCCTGTATATTCCTTCAGGAACGGCTTTAAGCAGACCACACCAGTATAAATCACTCCAGGAGATGGGATGGGATGTACAAGCTACCACAGAAATCCCAGAACCTGGGGAATGCTCCTCCAGAGATAAGAAACACTCCTAATATGAACCACAGCAATCAAATCAGCAAAACCTTCAGCCTTGCCCCATCTGACCTTGGGGTCTCTGCCTTACTGTAACAACCCTGAACTCACACGCATTAACCGATCCTTGGTATTTCCCTGTACCAGCCCAAAAGCCTGGGCTCATTCTTTGTTTGCCAATAGATGGGTGGCATTAAAAAAAAAAAGACAGAGAGGAGACATTTGACTGTTCCCTGCATTCGTTATTTTGGAGAATCAAGGCTGCAAGACTTTTTGTCTCAGGTGAAAGTTTTTTCTTAAATACCAGGAGATATCTGAAGCTTGAGGATTAAAGCAGGGGTCAACAATGTCACTCATCCTCCACACATGGAGGAAAGGCAGATCTGTTCAGGGACCAGGAGACAATTAGACATGTGGGAACAAACTACCCCAAATGAAACCACGGCTCCTTTCAACACCTAAATGTATTTATTGGCTTGTCTGCTCCAATAAAAGCAAATAATGCTTGAAACCAAGTCCTTTGACACTTCCACCCTGCTGCTCTAAGAAGGCAAAACTTAGGAACAGTAATGAAATATTACACTGCCCACACATTTTCCTTGGGAAGGGGGTGTGTGAAACGTCTTGCAAGAGCTACAAGTTTCTTAGCTTATTATTAGATTGCAATATCTGATAGGGAGAAAAGCTCCAGGAAGTTTGAGGGGCGTCTTAGCCTGTTACTTTCTGAGGAAACACGAGCTAAATGAATATTAATAACTTTAATCTTGGGAGAAGACTCGAGCTAAGGTTCCTGAAATAAATCCAGTTGAACCAAGTGGGGAGTGTTATCCCTCGTGCCCTGGAGGGAACAAGTGACAACACCTGTCTTATTTAGAGGAGGGAATGAGGAAGAAGGAAGCAAAATGCATTTTCCAAGTTTTGACCTAGTGAATCAATTTGTACTGTATTTGACCATACCAGAAATACAGAAAGTTAGTCTAATTAAAGAAAAAAAAAAAAAAAAAAAAAGAAAGAAAGAAAGAAAGAAAGATAAATGGATTGAAGAACCAGACACTGGAAAGTTCTGCTTCACATGATGACCACAGATTTTGCTCAGCTGAGCAGGCACCAAGCCCTGTGTGGGAATGCAGAGCAGCAGGGAAATGTACCAATGCAATGTGGGTCCTTCCTCCCAAGGAAGACAGCAGGGACAGAACCCGCCCACCAAGAAAAACAGGCCACTTCATACTTACCAAGGATAAGAATAAAATTAAAAATAAGTTTTAAAAACCTGCTTGGCTTCATACATTTATGCATCTATTAATTGTTGGGAAGTGATGATTTCATGTAAACCTCCATTGCCATTTTTAAAATTTTTTTCTGCCTTGAAATTTTGCTTACAGATCAGAAAAAGCACACAATAATGGTTTGCTAAATAATAAATGACTAATTTTTAATAGTTTCTGACAAATTAAAGTGTGGGTGGAAGATAGGTCTATTAGGTTACAATTCAGTATTGTTAATTTATGTAGGGATGCTGCAGGAACAACATCAAACAGAATTTGAATATCAAATCAGTGAATTACAAAATGAGGCCCAGTGGACTGGTACAAAATATTTCAGAGCTGCAATGGTGGCAGTTCTTATTCCATTTGCTGCATTACAGCCCTGTGCCAACTTCACACTAGATCTGGATATTTCAATGTAATTTGACCAGTTTTATTCATAGTTGAAAACTTTGAATCATTTTTAAAATAACTCAATTGTTTCCTCCGAAAAGACTGAAAAGAAGCAGAACAAATGAATGCTGTCCCATGGTGTCCAGGTTTGTGAATGCCACGTTGATAACATTGCTGTAAATGGCAACTCTAATTGCAACCCGAATGAGAAAACCCAAGAGGAATGAAAAACAATGCATTTTATATGCAATTTGTGTGCTAGCCAAAATACTGCTCCACAGAAACTTTCAAGGCAAAGCCAGAGTATTCCTGATGTTCTAAAGCAATCTGTGTGTGACACAGACCCCAGAGCTGCCCCAGTAACTCAAGGCCTGAAGAGAGTGCCTCTTCCCTGCTAAATAAGTTACCACTGTCAACCCCAATAAAACCTGCCCGAGACTTGAGCATCTTTTTGCTTCATTTACTTTTTCATTTCATGAACAGGCACTGCTGATGCTCTCATACAGCTTGTGGAGTGGGTCTAATTAAAATCCTTTTAGGCTCATAGTGAAGTGAGTAGAAAATGGAATGAAATTATTGCAGGGTTTTAAGGTTTTGACACTGGAGGAGAAGTCAGGCAAGGTAGAGCTAGAAACACACGCACTACAGGCTTGTGCTGTTCATGCTAAAATGCAGACAACAGAATAATAGTTGGCTTTCAAATTTTCCATGGGTTTTCTTCAGATTTCTCCTTGCATCTCACAGGATTTTCTAAAATCCTTTCATTTGGAGTAATCCACATGCTCTTTCAAATGGACAAAATTATTTTCTAGAGAACAGAGAAGCATTTGGGACTGCAATTTTTTAGACAACACCTCATTCAGAACATACCCGAGAGATTTCTTCTATAAACCCCACACATTTTATGTACAACGGCATTACAAACAAACAGATGCTGCATGTTGCTACAATATATTCACAAAAACTTTAGCAAACCATTACTGTCAGTGCATAACTCTGGAACAAACCCAAAGACATGCAAATAAACACTGCCTCACGCTGTATCTTTGACTATGCAATATCACATACATTTCAACTATTAGATCTGAGCTCTTCCACGACTAATAAAACGCCCAAAGCAATACAGCAGCCACTGTAGGTTACATTAAGATCATTACTAGAGCTCAACTGAACATCATTAGGACACTATTTCATTCTTTGGCACAAAATCTATGTGCTGGCCCAAACTGCTTGAGCAGCTCCTTTCCCCTGGTCCCTGTCCTGTGCCCTGCCATGAAAAGCACCATCACACGCTCTGGTGAGTCTGGGAACAAGAACACATCAGTGGATGCTCTGTTCTTGGGAAGAGTGAAGCTCACAGAAAGTTTTTATTAGCATAAACTGCTGTTAATGACATGAAATGATAAGTTTAGCTTGGAACTGATTACAGAACTGCACAGTTCTGTGGCATGAAAGCAAAGCTCTCCCAGGGTGTTTCTGCTTTTATGGCAAACCCAGCTCATGCCTACACCGAAGGGATTACTGATAAACCTACACAACAAAGAGAAGGACTCATTTTATCTGGGTAAAGAATGCAAGGTTCTAGCTTTTGGAAAAGGTTTATTTTTCAGCCAACACAATACACAGGCACTGAGAGTGTTGTGCAAGTAAAGGTTATGCAAGACCTCAGCAGAAACCTCCCACTGTGAACCTGAAATGCAGATTACCTGTACTTTTGTGAAAAGTACAAGGAAAGTAGAGACTCTTTCCAGAGACATAAGCAACTGGGGTTTTCCAGTCATTCTCAGGGGTGCAGGGGATATGAATTTCTTCCCCTTGCACAGCTCCATGCACACGGCGCTGCTGCTTTGATGCAGTCAGTTCTACTTTCAAATATTTCATCTGCAGAGAAGCAGGTACTTCTCCATTAGGTTCTATATCCCACAATCAAAGCGGATAGATTAACATGGAAGTGGTGAATATTTACTCCCAGAACACTGGAAGTTTTGTCCCTATTAATAATATGTGTTATCTGAGTGCCTTAGGCACTGGCTCCACACAACAGAACAGACATGAAAGTCATTGCTCCCAGCAAAGTGCTGTCTCCTATTATCTGCAGCACAGAGTGGATTGCTGCTGTTGTGAATGTGAATTCCACCCTCTCCAGCCCTGAGACACACTATTACACTGCACTGAGACTTTTCCTGAGAGGAATAAATACAGTAATTTCAATTAGCATTCCCTCACACGCTCTGCATTTTGGGACGCAGCATTAATAGATGTGAACATTGACAGCATGAAGCTTGCAGGAAGTGGAATGGCTAAAACACCACATTCAGTGGCCAGGAAAAGAACTAACAGGAGAACGTTGCAGAGGTGAGACAACCAGCTGTGCAATGCACAGATTAATGGCGTGTAATCACAAGACAAAAACGTGCAATATCTGAATAGTGATTAATACCTGAGCTGAGTTCCAGTCTGCCTCTAATACCTGGAAGATCAGATCCAAAGAGTATGTTTTCTTAACATGAGCATTTTAATTAAACTTCCAATTAATGTCCATGTTGTTTGAGGCTGCTAAATAATATCCAGGCTTTTGTGATGGGAGATTTGAGGCACAAAGCACGTAAGTGATTTTTGAGACAGTAACTAACCAGCACAGTCAGGTTTAGAACAGCTTTCACAGAAACTCAAGACTGACGGGTCCAAGCCATCAGGTCTGACATCCAGCCCACAGGCCATTAAATCAGCCATAACATCCTTTCGAGAGGGCAGGAGAAGGGGTGGAAGAAAGTAAAAAGGCAGATACCAGAGGAGGGCAAAGAGCAAATACCACTCCCAAAATGGCAGGGAGATGATTCTGTGATACTCAAATTGTTTGCTTTGCTGCAGACAAGACAAGACCTAAAGAGCGGTCCCAGATGATCTCAGAAGAAAAAAAAAAGAATATCTATCTATCTATATATATATATATGTATATATATTAAAAAAAAAAAAAAAAACATAAAATAAAATTCCTGTGCTGTACGTGGTCAGCTGCTCCTAACACTGGTGGGTGAACCAGACACAGCACCAAGACACCAGAGCTCTTTTCACACTCACCTGTTTCTGGCTGGCTCTGTGCTTTGATGATTTAGAGAGAATAAAAAGCAACAAAGCCCCTTGTATTTACTGAACCAATGCAGTGGAAAAACATATTTCATATTAAGAGAGCTGGAGAGAACTATCCTTTGTATAGACTTGGGAAATATCTTGATGAAGAGCAGTAAATTTTGCTGGGGCATGGAGAGCTGTGCTGTGTCCCCCAGAGGCAATGGAAAGGACAGGAAGGAGGGAGGCAGATCCAGGGATTTTGGGGCCAGAGGAGTCTGGCTCAGGCAGGGGGATTAACCTGTGAGGCCAGGACAGGACAGGAATTGTCACCTCCTGGTCAGGGCAGGTCAGGACACTCCTCAGGTCTGTGAGACCAGACCCAGTGCAGAACTAAACCCTCCCAAAGAAGGAGGTTTATCCTACTTGTTCACCTGTAATCCTGACAGAGTGAAAGCATTTTTGATTTAGGAAAAACATAGCATATCCAAAGATGTCCTTTCTTTGCCCAAGGGGTGGAAGAACAATATTAAACTGTACAGTGGGGGGAAAAACATAACCTTGAAAAACATTCTTGCTACACAGATGTGGAAGGAATCTCGTCTGTTCCGTGGGGTTCTACACAGAGCAATGAAATGGAGCTTTCATCACCAAATAACTGATCAATAAAAGCTTATTCCATGAGCATTCATGTGTTTGCTTTAACTATTCCTCCTGATTTTCAAATGCAAGTTGTAGCTTTTTATACAGTTTTCCTCCATCTAGAAAATTTTTATATACAAATTTGAGTTTTCATCTTAAAATGAACTCAAGCAATTTCATTCTGCATCCTGAGTTTCTCCTAGACATTAAAATGCTCAAATCAAATCACCTCACACACCTTTACTGATATTCAGCCATTGTATTAATTGCACAACACTTCAGGGGCTCTCCAGCATTATGCTCCTTGCTGCACAGTTACCATTTTATTGCACTGCAGAAATATCAACTGCAAATGTAATTTCTGAACAGGAGGAAGTTGAAATGAATACAATGTAATAAATAACTTCATTTCTGTAAGTGGCTGAATTCAGGGAGCAATGTCTCTCAAAAATATTAGAAAAAAACTGATCTACGGACATTATAAATGTTCATTGGAAATTTTGCTGAGCAGTATAAGGCAGCAATTTAATTTTCTAAGCTAAAAGAAAAAGTAACAATTAAAAACCCTCATCAGTAGTTTTCTCTTAGAAGAGCACGGCAACGACATCAGTATTATGAGTGGCACTACTCAGGGATCAGTAGAACAGTAGGTGAACAGTTCAGTTTATTTTGAATACATTTAAGATCATGGTTTTAGTTTGTTAATTTCTTATAGATTTTAGCAGTCAATCCTAGGTACTTCCTGAGTCAATGTGTTGACTCAAAGACTTCAGCAATCCCTCTGAATTCAAAACCTAGAAACAAAATTTCCACAGTCTGGAGCTTCTTTTAAACCTTATTCAAATTTATTGCAGGAAAGGTAGAAATCAGGATCACAATACAGGAATAGAATCATTTCTTCCTTTGCTCATCTCCCTATTTGTAATAGAGCATATAAATTCTTTAGTTCCAGGTCTTGCTAATTAAAGAAGATGGACAAGATGAATTCTTAGGTTCTTTCCCAAGGTATTTCTATGTAAAACTCTTGCCTTCTTAGACCTGACATTTTCACTAGACAAAAGGAGAGCACTTTAATTTCCCTTTCATCACCTGGGAATAGAATCACAGAAGTCCTGTGTGCCATACCAGGAATTCTACACAGCACTGAACTCAAACTCATTCCTCTGCGTGTCAATCCAGCCCCTTCACACAACAAAATCATGTTATTTCTCAGTAATGTAGTATTTTGGGCTTAGTTTCATAGTATCTGACAGAAAAATTGTAAATACTGTGAAAGAAATAGAACTTTTATCTTTTTTGTCAAATTTGTGCAAATTTCAGGTTGTTTGTAATTTAGCTTTTCTTCAAGAAGCCTCTGTGTATATCCCACAATCAATTTAGCAAAACTTTGTCCAAGCAGAGCAATACATGTCCCTAAAAGCATGAGAAACTTCACAGTACAAGCTCTTTCTAAAAGTACTTTAGTAAATCTGCTTGAAAACATGAATTACTTTAGTTAAAAGTAATTTGCCACACTTATATTTCATTATCAGGGGGCAACACATCAGCAGTAGGACAGCAAACACACCCTAATCCCAGCTGGGTCATTCTTCCCTGTTTTTGCAGAAGTGCAAAGGAAAATTGCAGTGATGATATCGGGCCCTAACCCTTTTCCAACCACGGCATTACAGAAGTTTAAGCAGTTAAAAGAAATAAACAAAAGCTGGCAGGAAGCCGAAGGAATTTGGTAACGATAAACAGCCAGAAATAGGGAAACTTGCTCAGGTCTGTGAAGTCATTATAATAATTTGTTTAGAAAGCAGTGAAGAAAAAATCCCCAGTAAATACTTGGGAAAGTGCTGGATCAATTTGCAAGTGCTGAGAGCACACCAGCCTCAGAGACTCGGGCACATTTGTATTAAGCAACAGACACACAATTAAGCTGCATCTCAAGCTAAAACCCTGAGGGCTCCACATTTCATTCCAGTCAACCACTGCTGCTTTTTGGCACTATTTTCTTTGCAAATATGAGTAATGCAGGCCCTTTAGTCACTATTAAGCAGTAATCTGGGGAAATCAACCACTTCCAATAATCTTATACTCCAATTTAGGGCACTCTGCAACCACATAATGAATAACACTGTCGCCAGTTTTCTCCTATAATGACACATGGCATATGCCTGCTATTCCTCTTTTCAAATCAAATCCAACTGTGTTGCTTTTTTTCAGAAAAATCTTGTTTATTGTGTTCATTTGAGTTTCTTTCTTCACTCATTTGATGAAGAAGTAAATTTCTGCTTCATAAGCATGATATTCATCATTAACCCAGCATTCAGAAGGCAGCTTTCCTTTGCAATCAAAAACAAATTATTTTTTCAAGAAGCACCATGTTATAAGTTACTCCTGACTAATAAAAAAATCTATTTTCACTGCACATTAGAAAGCTGACTAAGAGATCTTCCGATGTTCTTGTCCCTCCTGGGTGGATTTTACCTTTTACTTCCACTGAAGAATTTGCAAGAATGATTTCCCTGTTGACAGATGGAGAAAAGGTGTTACATCTAAGCATGTTAAATGCCAGAATAAAATCAAGCCACTTCTCCAATTTCTTGTCTTCTGACTGTTCTTGGGTTTGTTTTTTCATAACACTGGAAAATTCTGGTCTATAACATACATTGGAGCAATATTCTAAGGAATACAGTAAATGCCAATCTGTGCTGACTATGAAAGAAAACAACAACCTGCAACAAAAAATGCTTCAAAAGATGTGCAAAGATTTTAAGAAGTCTCAGAGATGAAGACAAACTTTTTGATACTTCTGCTTTTATAACTTGAAAATTCAAACTTTACCTTATTTTAGAAGATGGATTGAAAATATACTTTACCAAAACACTGCTTTCGTGATTTCCAAGTAATCTAAGTCAATGTGAAATATACTGCCCTTTATCAGAAATATCCCCAAATTATTCTGCTTCTTGTGCAGAAGCAGCATTTCTAAGCTATAGATAACTGTGTGGATAATTCCTTATTCTTGCCAGGCAAACAAAATCAATTGCATTCCTGAAATTTAATTTAAAAGTAATTTATCTTACATGAATATTCCAAATTCACAGGATTTCACATAAAGCTATTCCTGTAGCATAGTAAATCTCCAGAAGAAATTGTTCTTCAAGCAGAAACGGCCCTGTGCAAAATAACTTGCAAGGTGCGCAGTGCAGGATTCGTGTGTGTGGTAGCAGGGAGAGCTGTGTGAAGCCTGCTGGAAGTACAATCCACAAATGAATTTTAAATCAACTGTTAGAGAAAATCTACATAGAAAGGCAGCCTTGCAGGTGACTTTTTCAGGCAGTCTCCATCACCTCAGAGGCACCCTGGCTCCTCCGTCAGCTCAGAGCTCTCACAGGAGTGAGTGGTGATTTCCCTGTGGTCAGAGCAGCTTTTGCAGGGAGGGACTGCACTGCACTTAGGTGCTGTGCTGCTTATTTATTTCTTCTGTCTCATATTTTATGACTATTCAAGAGTTTTATTTACTGTAGGAAAAATGGATTATGGAGATACCTGAAAGTGACACCAGTGAAATGAAATATGAGGTTGATTCCTTAGTGATCTCACATTCCCAGACACTTTTAGTCGGGCTTTATTTACCCAAGGAGGGAACCAGAGAATCAGAGATCATCTCATTTCTATAAGTTCTATCAGAGTAAAAAAAAAACAAAAAAAACCAAAAAAAACACACCACCAAACCAACAAACCACCATTCCAGAATAACATTGTTATAACACCTACTACAATGACTGACTGAATTAGCACGAAACCTGTTGTCTGGTTTTCTTCAAATAGATCATATAGAACAGGAAAACTTGAAACTAGTATACTTTAACAATAGCCTATAAGAGGAGGCTGAAATATACCTATATTAAGATTTTGGTGATGTAAAAGACATGAAGGGATAGGTGGAGGTGGTTACCACACCTTACAGAGTTGTTTTTTCCCTAGAATACCATTTCTCATTCACAAATTAAAGTTATTGCATATTTTCAGTATTTGAAAACATAATAGCCACGTTATATGTTTGTCCTAATTTCCAATTTTTGACTTAAATGCTTTATGAGAGACAACAAAAAAATCACATCACAAATGAATCAGAACTTGTTTTGCCACATCTGTTTCACACCATGATCAGTCTGGCCGGACTTCCATATGTGACAGCACACACTATTCCTCGTGCAAAGTATATTCTATGCAAAGAAAAGGGGCAGTCTCCTCTCTTCAACACACTCCAGACTATGGTTTAGGTGTGCACATACCATGGGAGAAAAGAACAACAGAAATCTGAAATCTATCTGCCTCCTCTTTCAGTGAAACACAATATTCTGAGATGAAACACTCAGGTAGGATCAAAAGTTTCAAGGATTATTCTAAATATAGGTACAAATTTAACAGAGAATACTGAAAACCAGATGTTAAAGGCAGGCTTTTACCATGCAAAACCTATGTTCTAATATTCCATATTTTCAGGAAAGAATAAGAACACTGTTAGAAAAATCATTCCTAGGATGGTGCCACAACTTGCTGCTCTTTTAAAGCCACGTGAGCCAAACAGGATCAGAAAGGAAAGCTGAGAGGCAGAGCAGTGAATTCCAGCATTGGGAATCTCAGCACACACAGTGTAGAACAAAACCCACCAAAAGTGCTTCTACATGCCCACAACATTCCATAGTTCTCATCTCCCAGGTTGAAAACTGAGTTATTAGGATCTAGCTGGAAGGATTTTGACTTTGTCTTGGGACTTTGTTTTATTTGCTACTAGTTTCTATCTTACTTGATAGTTGGATTATCCGTGTTTCCTGAGTGCTACATTTTCATCCTGTAAAGAAAGAAAAAACAAAACAACACAACACTTCTGTAGAGGTCTGAGCTAGTGTCTCTTAAGTACATCATTTAATGCAACTACGTTTAACTAAATGTGGTTTTCTTTTGCTTTTATTCTCCAACTTCCACAATGAATTTTCCACAAGTTAGAAAATGGAGATTCTTTAAATAATGTTCTTCATTTTTATCCAAACACCGTGTAAGTAGGTGGCTAAATGCTCAAAATGTGCTCTGCTCACATTGAGGCACATTATTTTGTATTTACTACCGAAAAAAGAAGACAACAGCCTAAAAATGCAGGCAAACAACATCAATAAACATGATATTCCCACAGCTACAGAAGCAATGTTAGCACAGCAGAACCCATCCATAAAGTGAAAATAAATGCCATGCAAAAGATTTCGCACAGGCAGACATTCCAGATTAAATTTTTGGCATGTGAACATATTGGACAAGCAGTGGGTCAGGCTGTGTTCTCACATGAGCTCAGCTCCTCAGGAAATTAGACAGGAAAAAAAAATGTAGGTAGTAAATTCAGAATACAACCAGTGGGTTCTGATTATTTCAAAGACTCTTCCTTACAATTTCTTCAAATTCAATCATGAATCTCAAAGATGAAAATGCATTCTGACTCCACAAATCATTTCTAGTTCTGAATGCAAGTACAGAGAGATCTGAGTATGACACAGGATATTCCAGGGTAGGCAAGGACAGTTCTAGCGCTCTCTGCCCTGATTTTGTTTTGATGTACTCAGGGCATCAATTATCACTATAGAGAAGTACAAGGAAAAACCTCAGAAGAAATTATAGTTTCAGAATCACCTTAAAAATCTGATTTCAGTTTGTGAAAACTACAGAAATCCTAGTACAATTTCACACTTGGAATTAATTAATCAAAGTGAATAGTACAGTAAAAGGCAGAGGTAGTTCTCCTGCCCAGTTTAAAAGTGGTCCCCACACTCAGAGAGTATTTCTCAATCCACAGGAAATTGAATCTGAAATTACATATACCTAGGGTTTTCTTCTAGCCTTATTATGCTGTTTTCCAAGATGTAATTACATTACAGCATCCAAAGCAGTTCTGTTTTGCACAGGTATTTCCATTTTTATTAACCAAAGTAACAATGGGTATATATCATTTACAATTAGTCCCTCTAAGTGTTTAACTAAATACCTCAGAAATTTTGGAAATTAAACCAGTACTAAAAAAACTATTATTTACTGACGTATTTTAATAGGATTAGAGCCCTCTGTGTTTTATCTTCCGAAATTATTTCACTCTAGTCACTTCAGCTGTGTGAAATTCTTGACTAAGATGCATAGCCCTATTGTCACTCAGAGCAGTGGCTCTTCACCTCATGATTAATGTCAGCTGCACTCATTGGGTAATTCAAAAAAAAAAAAAAAAAAGCAGAAACTTCACAAGTAAATTAATGCCCCTCAGAAAGCTCAGCAAAACTGCACAAGTACAAATTTTGCAGGAATAAAGTTATACTGTGGGTAAAGTGGCATTGAAGTTAGGAGAAATTTATCAAATCTCTTCACAGTCAGTTTCCATTCCAGCAACATTAGTGTTCTACAGATTGCACTCTTGAAACGTGACTCCCAACAAACACCTGACATTTATTTTCTCTGCTGGTATTAAAATCGTAATTATTCCACTATAATTGCTTTTCAAACATCTCCTAAAATACCAGTTGCAAGCAACTCCCATAACCAGGCCACATCCTTCCCCTCCCCAAGTGGCAGATCTGGATGTACAGGCACATACAACCAGCAAACTGTAAAATTAGCAACGAAATGAAGAAACCCCACAAGACACATCCTGAGTAGAATTAAGCGCTTTACTATAAAACTCCTTGAATTGTTTCTATTGTTACACTACTTCTGGATTGATTATTTCCTGAAGTCCCAAATGACAGCAAAAACACGCTCAAATTAAATCTCTGCCAGGGTCACAATCTCAGTTATATTTGCTGCAATCCAGGAAAGTTTCATAATCCTCGCCACAAAAAGAACTGATCAAGGAGACTGTTTTTTAAAATTCTAAGTGTACTTAAGCATCTTTTACTTATGCACATGCAGCCTGCTCAGCAAACCAATACAGCAAAATTTGTGCATCTATTTTTTAATATCTCTATTTATGATCATAAATGCCATCAGCAAAACTGGGAATTGAAATTACATAGTGAGGGGGAAATAGTCCCTGTTCTATATTTGAAAGATTAAAATTGAATTGCAAAAAACGTGGCTTAATATTCATAGATGTTTATGTTACTACAAGAAAAACACCCAGTTTATAAAATCTATCCCAAGAGCCATGTGCAATTTGTATTGATTTTACTTTCATAAAATTGCTACCTCTTTATGATGATTTATAAATAGATGAGTTAAGTATTTTAATATATATATATCTGTAAACATCTATCCAGACTATTGGCTATAAGGCGGACCACAAAGCTCCGTTTTATGTTTTACAGTAATAAAAGACCCAGAAAATATAATCTTTTCAGTTATTCCTTATTCACCACACTTTCACATATTATTAGAGCTCTCCTAGAAGGGGCACTGTATTCATCCTGATATAATTCCACTTTAAAACCAGCCAAGGTAGCAAAGCAGGCCACACACTCATGGATTGGTAAATGTGCTCTAAGAAGCTTTCAGACTGTATAAACCCCAAATATGCCAACACCAATAAAGTTTTAAAGGTCTGGTCACCGAGAGCTGGGCTGAGGTGTTTGTATGTGAAATGCAAACCATTTTACCTGTCTAAATATATTCAAGTTCTTGAAAAACACCATTCCATGCCCCACCTTTTGAAGTGACAGACTAGGAAAAAAATTATTAAAACTTCCTTTCAGGGTGCATTGCTTATTTTAAATGGAAAATATTTCCTCAAATTCTCCAATTCAAGCACCTCCAAATCACAGAATCTCCTTATTACCCTTTTTAAAAATACACGTGTTCTTTTGTCTCCAATCACTGAGGGCTTTGACTGCCACAACTTTTCAAATATCATGGAGAGTGCCTCAGCAATTACATCTGCCAATTCCCTCAGGACCCTGGGACACATTTGTTCATTTTCCCATGGGCTTGTGTAGGCTCAGGCTCCTCAGGTGGTCTCAAACCCAACCTCCTCCTAAATGGGAGGGACTTGGTGTGCCAGTCCCTGCTTTGAGGCCCAGAGACTCGAGAGATGTGGGAAGAATGATTGTGAGTAAAAACTTCCCAGCCTTCTCCATCCTGGTTGCCACTTGATTTCCTGTCTTATTTATTTGGCAGTGGGTGAGTGGGTATATTTTCTTCATTCTTCCTTTTCTGAGCAGTGTCCCGGTAGAAGCTCTTCCTTTGGTTCTTCAAATTCCTTGACTAATTCCAAACTCCAAATGCGCTTTACCTTTCCTGACCCCATGCTAGCAACACCCTCATGCTCTTCCCAGGACTGATTTCTTTTTGTACTTCAGTTCCACCATGAGGTCCTAACTCAGATTTATCCTCCTGCCTCACCTGCCTGATTTCTCACACACAGGAATCAAGAGTTCTCATGCAGTAAGAAAAACGTCTTTAAGAAGCCACCAACTCTTTTCTATTATCTGTCCTTATCCCTGAGGGCAGTTTCCCAGGAGGGACCCCATCCTGGGTTTTGAGATTAAAAAAAAACAACAAAAAAATCCAAACCAAACCAGTCCATGCAGTCAACATTCCAGATGCAGCCAACCAGTGTCATCTTTAAGAGTTCTGCTGGGCTGCAGCTAAAGCCAAGGGGCTTTGGATCATTACTTCCCAAAATAACAGCCCATGCCTTATTCCCTTCCATAAATTGAAGATGATTGGTGCATTTGCCCAGATCTGGAACATTTATGCTCCCACTAAAGCACAGAGAGAGCCACCGTGAAAGGAAAATGTGACTGAATCCCTAACCTGAGGCTTAACCAACACCAGCTCTGCACATAAACTGGATTCACTGTGCTCCCTGTTCATGCCCCCTTCATTGCACTGAGCCACCTCAACTCTCACCATGTACAGCTCCTTGGTTAGATCTTTGCTTCTACTCCACAGATGGAGGAATAATTTAGGGGGCTTTGGTTCAGTCTGGACAAAGTTCCAGAGTGCAAGAGATTCACAACTAAGCCACTCTGCTTCCACAGAGCTGGGAACTTCCTGCTTCATGCAAATAATGGGATTACTTCTATTCCTTACATTTAAGCACACTGAAATTAAAAAGTTCAGCAACTCTACCAGAAATCATTATTATTTATTATTGCAATCCTGCACCAATGGCTACCACTTAAATGTCCTTGTAAATGATACATCCTTCAAATACAAACCTAAAGATTTTCCTGAATGTTGATAAACAAAAAGCACTCCTGAAAATGATAAGCACATAACATTTATTGCTGAGCCATCAAACTAAAATATGCCTCTACAATATGGCTTGCCTTTGCTACCAAAGTAAAAATACCTCTATTAATATAATGGATAATTCCAATCATCTTTGGTACTAAGAAAAAAACAACCCCAAATTTATCATGGTGTTTTGTATCATATGATAGAGGTACAGTTTAACTTGTACCAGCCCAGCAGAGAATTTACGTGTTTACATGTAAACACGTGGGACTCTAATCCTACAGAGATTTATGCATTGCCTAAATCGACTCAAAGTTGCATATCATTTATACCATTGAAATAGAGGTGTTGAGTACACAAAGCAGCAAGCTCAGACCAGCAGAACTACTTAGATTAAAAATGGTCTGACAAGAACATTATTTTTAATTTGGATTGAAATAATTGACTTAAGTGGAGGCTTTTTGTTTCCATTACTTGGCAAATCCAATTCTGCTTGATTAAAAAAAAAAAAAAAAAAAAAAAAGGACTGAGTGGGAAGATTCACTCTGATCTTCCCCAGATTTCATAATAAATCTCCATCCCTTGGCAATCATTTACCTGAGTCAACTTAGTATTCCCTAAGTCAGATAAGCTTTCTTGCCTTTCATAACATAGAATTAAAACAGTAGAAATTATTGATTAATGACAAGAATATATATGGCCAGCTCCATCATTTAATAAAGAAAAAAAAAATCCATACCATTAAAAAATGAATCTGGTTCAGTGTCCATAAATGTAAAACCTGTATGCTTTACTACTCTGAGGAATTTCTGATTAACCCTCTAGTTCATATCATACTCAGCATTTTTGATTGAAGCTTTAGCACAGTTTCTGTTAAACAGAAATGTCATTATTCAAGAAGACAAAAAGTCATAAAGCATAATGCAATCCTGCGCTGTCACCACAGGCAATAACCAATAGAGTGAATTCAGGCAAACGACTTCTGCTTAAATAGAATTTCCTTACAGTGAAATACATCACCAAAAAAAAATAAAAAGAAATCTGCTCGTAAAACATCTGATAATTCAGGAGTCGAAAGGACTGGCTATATTTGCCAAGTTATAATGACACAAACCACTGTGGTTCAGTGGCTTAGCCCTAGAAAAATGATGATATTGCTCTAATGCTCTCAAGTCTGACATGAGAAGAGGCTGAATTACACTCTCTGCATGATGTACAGTGATATTTCACACAAGGACTGAATTCATGACGTGAAAAAAGCAGCACAAACGAGAAGCAACAAAATATAAACACTGCTGTGCACAATCATTTCAATTAGAAGGTAAACCACAGGCAAGTTTTGCTCTTCGGTCTCTAAATATGATTTTACCCTAAAACCAATTCAGAGACAGATTTATTGATTAAGGGGAACAATTGATCCAGTGTTTGGTAATTCTGCTCCACTGTTACCAAGCTAAATAAACCCTGGTAACAAACATTGCTACATGACCAGAAGACCTCTGAAAAGAAAAGCATTCTTAAGGCTGTGTTATATTTTAGTTTATAGGTACAGAATAATTACAGCTCTGTGATTCAGAAAACAGGAAAGGATATGAAAATAAGCCAAATAATTCTGGGATATTCATTGAATCACTGCTAAAAATCTTAAGTGTAATAAATATTAACATCTATGCAGTTATGTAAGCAATATAAAATATTATTTCCAAACTATCTATTTCAAAATCATTAGTCACATAAAGACAGGCCATAAAATTTGATTGAGAAGAGTGTTTATCCCACACAAAGTCCGGATGACTCTGGGAAACATCAATAAATATAACTCCTATTGTAGCATGGAAAGTCATTTCACTAACCCTTGCCTTGTTTGCTTGGAAAATACTTGTGAGAACCAATAAAATCTTTCTTTGATTACAGAGGCAATCAATACTTTGTTTCGAACACAGGCAAACACTTTAAATCCTAAGATTTAAAATACGTCTCCCTAGAGTATCTGGTTGACAAATACCTTTCTTTTATTTCCCTGTCCCTTCTCTTAAGTGCTGTCCCAATAACAGCAAATCAGTCACAGACTCAGAGAACAGCCTGAGCTGGAAGGGACCCACACATCATCGAGCCCAGCTCCTGGCTCTGCACGAGACAACCCCCAAAATCTAACCATGCGTCTGAGAAAGCTGTTTCTTCATAAAGAATACCTGAAGTATTCCCAAAACCACTCCCAAATCAGATACCACAGCTCTTATGAGTCTAAAAATTTTCCTGACCCAGTGTATTTGCCAATATCTCCACAGAAAGTGCTTTGCTCCCTTACAGTTGCCTCCTCATTAAGTATCCCCTTGTGGGAACTCAGACCAGTATCTTCATTCAAGCTGAGATCAGTTTTTGCATCCTTTTCGGACTGTCTTGAATTTCTGCCAACACAGCAATATTTAGCCAACTAATTTAATATTACTGATTAATGAAAAAGCCTGTAGCTCCCAACTCTTTTCATGTGTCTAGTGTTAACACTTGACAGGAACACCAGAAGCAGTACAGCTGGTATAAAAAGGTAATGTACACAGGCAGATATTTTCAGGTATTCTCAGGAGTAATTACTCTGTTGGATCAGCTATTTAAGTAGGGGTTTTTTGTTTTGTTTTTTTCCCCTCAGACTATAACCACACCCAGTTTGGTTCTCCTCCAGTTTAAGAGATGTAGAACTGAAGAAGGTCCTGCTGGTGCCATGGTGACAAAGGGCCTAAAGCACAGAGGGAGAGGGTACAGACATGCACAGTCTGGCAGAGAAAACTCTAAAGAAAACCTAACAGGAGCTAACAATTACTTGTAAAGTAGTTGCAAGATGTCAAAGCCAAACTCTTCTCAGCCTCGATAATACAACAAATCAAACCAGTTGGGTAGCTTGAGTCTACAGACAATGGAAAAGCTCTGTACCAGGTGGGTAGCCTGCCGTAGATTTTATATTAATTACATTTTCAGAGGTTTTCAAGACTTTTCTAGACAAATCCACAACTGACCTGATTTACCACTGGCATTAGAGCCACTGTCAACCAAATATCAGATCTGATCATCTCCTGTGGCTCCACTGAGTCAATTATTTGATGGCTGTGGGATAACCTGTAGGAACAAGGACTCATCCAGACATCCCCTATCCTATCCTGAAACTGAGACAGACTCACTGGAGATGCCTCTTTGAAAAAGGCTCAGCTTTTAAGGATGGGAAGCCATTTAAATAGATACTTACTGTATTAAGAACGAGAGGAGTGTTTTAAACGACTGCAAGTGAGTACAGATTGAATTATACTCCCTGAAGTACACCTGGGAATACAATCTAATCTCATTAGGTCAATAACATATTGTGCTAGTAAATCTACTTTATTTTTTATTCTACTCTTACCATTCTTCATTGATTATTTTCATCATTTTACATATAAATATGCCAGGTCACCCAGAAAACCTGATTACTGTAGTTAAAATTATCTAGGAAAACACCAAGTATTTATGATTTCAGAAACAAAACCCCATCAATTTTCACAGAAACTTTCAATAGTCTGTCCTGTAAATAGCTGTCAAGAAAATTACTGAAATATATCAGATGCATTAGTTCACAACTCTGAGTGAAACATATCTGGAGGATTAATTTTATTCCCTTTGAGTTTGCAAGCTTGCAGGAGAGCATTCTGAACTGCTTGGATTGGGTTTGACAATAACATAGGGATATCACTGCAGCAGGGATTGTGCTGCCCCTGGGCACCCAGACAAGGCACTGAGACCAGCACAGGAGAGGGGGCTCATGGAGATTCCTGTTCACTGAAGGTACCCTCCCTGAAGGAGAAAGGGGAACAAAAGGATTACAGTGAGTCTTGTGGTCTGAGAGGAGCTGGCATCCATCTCCTTCATCGAATTCAAGTACTGTAAAAAAGCTCCTGGTGATCACTGCAAAATCAGATTTTTATTCTGGTAAATCACTGCTTCTTGCATGCAGCCAGAAAGACTTTGCCACCATATTCCTGTATCTTCATGCTGTTAATCCTGTATCTTCATCCTGTTGAACCTCCGGAAAGTGGCAGGCACCAGAGCCCCTACAGCTGCGAGGAAACCAAGAGGTGCCAGAGTCAGAAGAATAACTGCTGGAATGGTGTCAGACTGGTTACACACAGCCCAGCCAACCCTGTGTCTCTTTCCATCTCTTTTTCCGTTCTGTCCAAGGCACAGGATAATATGAGGAATTCAAAACCGAATATACTCACTAGTGAAGTCCAGGAACAGAAGCATCTCACCCATTACAAATGGTCTCTGTGGCATTATTGGTACCAAAGCAGAATCTGGATTTGCTTTTTTTTTCCTCCAGGACCGATAAGCAGCAAAACATTCAATTTATTTATAAGTCAGATATCTGTTTTCTGATCTTTTATACATGTTTCATAGCTATCAAATTCTTATTACACATTTGTCCACCAGCTGTGATTTATAAACAAAATAAAAATATTTCAGGCTGAAATTATGATGATAGGAGAAAGTAATTTCAAACAACCCATGGCAAAATTTAGCAAAATTAAGCCATATTTAAAATAGGTATTTTTTTTTTTAAATCAAATAAGTTTATACATCACCTGTTTAAAATAATTAGCAACTGAAATAATGACCATATGTGGTCATTAGGATAATGACATTAAACAGAAATGCAAATTTCCACACAAAGAAACCTAAAGATCTGTGAGGGAGCAATGTAATTAGAACACATAGAACAAATTGGAACTGCGCCATTAAGAATTCAAACTGCAAATATTTCAAATAAGAAACCAGCAATAATTCCAGCTTTGCAAGCTTTGGGCCAGCCTAAATCTATTGAGAAAAGTATTGGCACAGGACGGTAACTGTTATGTTTTAAAATCTGACTCTGGTGAAGTCTCTGCTGGTGGCTTTGCACCAACCACCCAAGGGATCAGCCCCCTGCAGACGGCGGAACCGACACAAGAGATGCAGCAGCAGGAACCTGGGATTTGCCAAGCCCAGCGAGCAGCATGCTCCATCCTTCCCCCTCCTGGAGCACATCTACTGCTCCCCAGCCCCCTTCCCTGCCCCGTGCCGCTGCAAGGGGAGCAGGCAAGGCTCTGACTTATGGCAGCACTGGAATTTGGCTCCATGCTTCATTAGCTGGCCAACAAAGCAATCCAGGACTCTTATTGAATCATATACCATTCTTACTGTTCTCCCTTGCCCAGTTTTATTTCACTGGGTAACTTTTTTTCCCCCCACCATCCTATTTCTCACGAGGGAGAAAAATGCTTTGTATCCTATTTTTAAAGCCATTCCCAGCAGCAATACCAATACTAGTATTTTCACAGACTGTCTTCTCCCATCCACAAATTCTAATAATATGCCATAGAAACCAGTTTAAATGTTACAGCTAATTTAAGATATTAAATGAACAGGGCTGCTAAGAACAGATAAGTATTCCACTTCTGTCAATGTGATATTTTCAGTTCACTTTTCTATGTAGGCTTCCATCCATGCCAAAGAGTATTTTCTTGTTTATTCAATAGCCCGCCCTACCAAACATAACATTTCCCATCAGCAGCTGAATTGATCAGGAAGTGATCAGAGCTGGACAGCAGCACAGCATTGCCTTTCAGAGTTATTGATTTACATCCAATGAAGCCAATAGGAGCTTGCAGTCAGCATAATATTCATAATGCCATATTGAACATAATTTGGTCTTTAACAGTTACTCCAAATTATTAATTTGAGTATGCTTTGGATCAATTTCAGTATTCTTAGAAGTTACAAAGATATTGCAAGGAATGAATGATGAGACACAAAGGCAAGCATGTATAAGCATCATTTTGTGTATTTTTAAAATAACTGTCTCTAAGTTTCATCCCTCACCACTATGCATCATTCCATTAGCATTGCAACATAAATACCCCCTGCTCCTCTCCAATGGCTTCAATGAAAATCATTAGAAAAACTTTATCACTTACATCCCCTAATGCCAAGAAAGTATTCTATATCATTATAATTTGAATTTCCAGAAACTTAGCTCTAGGAAGTTCCTGAATTATTTTCATTTGATCCAGATGTGAAGGGAAAGTCAAAAAAAAAATTAAAACTTCCACCCTATCATTAGGGATATTATTATACAGAAATATTTCCCTCGGAACTGTATTTCCATTTCCATTAAAGTTTTTGTCAGTGTGTCAAAACAGTTTATTAATATATTCATTATAGAAAACATCATTCCTACTCTACAAATCAGGATCTGAAACAAATGTGCTCATCTGAAACAGTTCACACATTTTGAACTAAGTCTGCAAGACATGGTCCAGTTAAAATAAACACAGAACAAGAATAATACCAACGAGGTTATTGAATTTATGTTATGGAGATAGAAGGGTGCCAAAAGATTTTAAAGATGCTACAGAAGCAGGTGAATCCTTAATAATTGCAATAATAATGGCAATAGTACTGATAATTACATCTTTTTACAAAGATGTAGCGGTTTATCAGAATGGATTGTCCTACAAGAAATAGAATTCAAATACAGGAAACAAATGTATATTTTCCTAATGTTTCCCAAGCCTTGATGTAGCTCAGTGGACAAAGTTTTGCCAACCCTTTGTCATGGAAACACACACTAATAACTTGCCAGAGTTACTTGTTTGGCTTGTGCCCCACAGACAAGGAACCCTGCTGAATCTGTCGCTGAGCCAAGCAGAACATGTTTTTTAAACATTTTTTTAAAAATTGTGCATGCCTGATGAGCCAAACAAAGGTTCCTGAAATAAATGAAGCAATAACTTGTGTCATGACAGTGGACACAACTGCAGCTATAACAACATGCTCCCAAAAAATGCTTGCACTTGATTTTTTTAAACAAAGTCAACATCCTTAATTCTTAGGCTCTTTTAATTTGCAGTGTAGTAATAGAATTTTAATTAATAGGATTTTATACATAAGGAATTAAATAAAAAGGTGTCATATCCCTTTAAAAGTAAGCAATTCATTTGTAATTATATCTTATGAAATAGCAATATATTTTAAATAATAATAAGTGCAAATACACAGATGGGTAAACAGCAGGAGCTCCTACATAACATAAACCAGAGCTTAAAACGCTTGTGAAATCTTTTGTTTAATATCTAGTTTCATCACGAACAGCTCCCACAGGAGTAGCTGGAAATTGTGCGTGCCTTCTCTCCTCTAACCAGCAGCATTCCCGCGCACCAGCCATCGTCGTGTGCAGCGACATCCAACAAGTCACCACGTCCAAACGTCCCGAGTTTCCTGCACAGGACTTTCACAGGGAATCAAGCTGCTCCAAGCAGCACGTCAGCATTTAAATAAACCCCCTCCCAAACTGTGGAGGAAGCATGAGAAACATTGCTCTAACACCGGTGATATTTTTGATAACGAGAGTCTCTCAGCTGGTCAGCCAGGTCTGTTTGTGCAAAGCTCTGTCAACACTGGATTATTCCAAGGAGTGAATCCAGTGGCATTACCCACAGCAGCAGAGCTCTGTGTACAGGCTACATCCAAGACATTATTAGAGACAACTTTTCTGCTTCTCCCTCCTCCTTCCCTCTCATTAAGGCAGCAAATCCAATGTGAGTTATCCAAATGCTCCTGAGCAATTAACTCGTGTCATCCTTCTACAGTCACCCACTCTGATTTATCTTTAATGAGAAGAATGCTAGAGCCCACGTGCACCTCTGAGTAAATACAATGACTTGTAGCACACTCATAATTGTGGTGCTCGTGTGAAAGTTAACATACATTAATTGAAACAGGCCCATGCAGCAGAAAGAAAATTGTTACACTTGTATAAAGGCAGCTAATGGTTTCCCTCAAATCAACTCAGGAACTCCAATCTCATATTAATAAAATTTTCTGAATTATGAATAACAGATTTAGAATACTAAAAATTAAAATACATTGAATTGTGCTTCCCAGCTAGCGTCTCGGTTTCAATTTTTATCGGCATTCTCTTTTAATCTATTTTTATGAGTTTTTCTTTCCATAATACAACCAGGGCAATGCATATATTTGAACTGTATTCCCATCTTGATATATCTGTTACTTTACTTATGCAGAAATTACAGGATTTATCCCATAGGTTATGAGTAAAAACATATACTTATATTAGTTATAAATGGATCTCTTCTGAATCTCAAGCACTGATATCGTTGCCTTTGCTAAAATCGGGGATTTTGAAAGCTAGCTCTGCAGGGTTTGGGTTTTTATTTTACCTTAATGGATTAAAGCCATCTTAGGGCAACGTGAGATCTAGTCAGTCTTCCTCCAAGGAATGTTCTTGGTGCAAAAAGTGAAAATTAAACCTGAAGGCTTGAGTACAAGGTGCGAAATGCAAAACTCCCCTTGTGTTTTCTCATCATCTTCAACTTCCTTGTTAAAAATTTATCAAACCTACCCGTTATGAATATCAAGCACTACCAAAATGCATGAGATTAAAACATCAAGATTCACAGCCTTAAGAAAGTGTCAGCCTGAGAAACTGGATTTCTTCTTCCCGAATATGATGTGAATTCTCCATTTTGCTACACTGCTTTTTGGGTGAGAGGAATACAAAGCAGATGTTCAAGGTCTCCGTCCTCATACAGCCACTCATACCTCAAAACAGCCTACAGAGGCTTCTAGAACAACAATCTAGGCTTCTTTTTTATTTATTTCCTGCCCTAATTGTGTAGGCTCTTAGCAGCCTGTAGCTGTTAGCTCTTCTCTCAGGCTAAAGGCTTTTTTCTTGAGCCCCCAGCTGGAAGATATTTTTAATTCACATACACTACTGGTAGTCCCCTGCAAGGGAAGGAATGCCCTCAGTGACAGAGACAGTTCTAAGTTAAAGCTCATAAGCAAGAGAATATTTCTAATGTAATTTTTTAAAAATGTTTTAATTTGTAGATACTAAGCGTATACATACATATATATACACTGTGTACTTACCTATATATGTTTATATAGCTACACATAACTTTTTTTTTCTACAGTAACAATTCTCAAAGGATTGAGGTCTGACTTCAGTATTATGAAACATCTAATTTTAATCTCAGTTTCAACAGTGACAAATTTAGCATTCCTTGAAGGTACTTACACAATAAATAGTACATCCAGATTACAGGCTGGAGCTAAATATACCAAAGACATGTTCTAAGTATATATAAAGATATTTACTCTTATACTGAACGGATATATTTCTCAGTCATACATTATTAAAAGCAGAATTGCTTTAAGGTTTAAGGAAGAGGTTTTATTTTTTCCAGGGTTTTTTGGGGTGGCAGGTAAGAACTTATATCATGTGGCACAAAGTAGTCCTAAAAGCAGCACCTTCCCCACCCACCTCAAACTTGTACATAGTTCAGTTTAATCACTTTTTTCAATCTATTAAAATAAAATTTCCACAGCACTTATTATCATATGTAACTTTACTCCCTCCTTCAGGAAGAGGCAAGCTTCAAGTTCCCATTCATTTTTAAAAACTAAAACACAAGCATTTAAATTACCTTGTAATTCCTCCCCCTTCTTTTCCTAAACAAGATCTATTTATTTTCCTAAGATATTATATTAACCTTTCCACCGGAGTGTGGGATACACACTCATTCTGGGTTACTGATAATAAGCAAAGCAACAAAGCAAATTAAAAAAAAAAATTAGGGCACCTCCTTAATCTAAATGAGTCTTGTGCTCAGTCTAAAATCCACACTCCATCTTAGATTTCCATGACAAAAGCCAGCCACATTTAGGTTCCTGCTATTTCTGTGAGGTGCACAGATGAGGACCCTTTGGTGAGGTTTGTTTCTGAAGGATGATAAATTATATTGCTGAAGGCTGCTAGTGTTACACAAATACTATCGGCTCTCCCTGATATTTTTAATTTGGATATTTCCAAACAGCCATGGAACTTTGCAGAGCTGCTTCATGGGATATTGCAAGGCAGAAGGTTTGCATTTCCCTAATTCCACAATCATGTCTAATAATGGCTTCATTCATGTCTTTCATGATTCCATAATCATGTCTGGTAATCTCAGGAGCATGCAGTTAACTAAATGACAAAAAAAAATATTTTATCCCAGTACTTTCAACAGACAATTTGAGTGTTTTCATTTGCTAAACAAGATGAAGAGTATATCAGCCGCCCATCCAATGAACAAAGGCTTCTACTCTCTCACAGTGAAATAATGACTGAAATGTAAAGGTCCTTAAACATCTGTAAAGGACTAGAAATGCACGTACAAATAAGCACTCGTTCAGGCTGTTAGAACAAGCCAGACCTTCCCTACAAAGTGCAGCTATCTACTCCTCCAGGCCTGCTCCCCCCTCTGCTGAATATTAAAACAAGCCATGAAGTTTCCACCCAGACTGCTCTGCTCTAGGAGAGCTTCATCCCATCAGTGAATACAGTTAATAAAACTTTAGAGGAGGCATATGAAGCCTTGCCCCAAGATGATGGAAGCCTGTACCATGTGCTGTTCTCAGTTTTCCTGGCACGGTCTTGGGGGTTTTACTGAGGAACTCTGTCCACAGACACATTTCTGTCTAAATGCTCTGTCCAGGACACATTCATTGCCCAGCTCTGTTCTAGTAAACCTATCCAAAGCCAACTCAAACTCAAACACCACGTCCCTTGCAGCTGCAGAAGGGTTTGCAACTGCTCCAAGACCTTCAGTGAAGGCAGGAGGATGCTCAGACTTTACTCAGGTAAGTGTCAAAGGCAAGTCCATATGGATGCAGCAATGCCCACAGTAGCTGTGTAGTGCTCACCGAGTTGAGAATAAAAGGACAAATTCACACTGACAAATTCCAGTCATCACCACTCATAAAGAAACTGTCCTGTCTTTGTGCAGTGTTAGTGAGAGAGAAGCCAGTTTTGCTCTCCACTGTTCAAATACAATATTTTCCAAGTGAAGTTTGAAAAGAAAGAAAGAAACAGTGATCACGGAATTTACCATTTTACTTTTCTACTACTGCATCTCAGACAAAAATAGAGACAGTATTTCCTGAATTACATAAATATGTTTGTAATGCACACTAAACCAAAGAATATTCTTGGAATTTACCTTTATCTTTAAAAGCTGCTGTTCAAATTTTTCAGATCCAGCAATATAAAACACATTTTGATTTTATAAGCAAGTTCCTCGCCTATCTAGTTCTGCACTTTATGTCCCACCTGTATCTGTTTTATGAATGTCAGTGGACTTTAAAGATCTACCACATTCCCTTCAGCTCCTTTCCTCTCCTTCATTAAACACGTTCTTGACGCTTTTTAGGAGCCATACTGCACTCACATAAAGAGGATTTATGAATAAACATGTGAGATGAGCTGCTGCTCACCCGGACTAACCCTGAAATGCAGCAGCAGCAGCTCACATCTTCAGTTTCAGAGTGGGGTGAGAATTCCCCATGGAATATGCATTGTGTAATATTGGACACAAACCTAACATTTCTTTGTGATTTGTGGTTGTGGTCTCTGAAAAGCACAAATAAAACCACACGACCTTGCAACAGAACTTTGTGCAGTACTGGAATTACCATCCCTGTGTTCCTGTGCGCTGTGAGCTGCGTCAACTGCTCGGCTGTTCACAAATGCCAAGCAATCACAGCCACGTACATTTGTATTTAGTTAATTTATCAACCACATTGCTCTTCTACTTTATTCAAAACCCATTTCCATGTGACTACAGCAGGCTCTCACCGAGACTATTTTTTTCCATCTGTAAAATCTGTACAGTACAGATTAAGTCGTTTTTAATTACAAACTAATAACAAACTAATGGTATAATTTATGTGTTAATCTAATTTGTCATTTGAACACTGTAGAAAATAACAGTAGCTGCCAAGGAAGACATCCTAGAAAACTGTTGTAATATATATTTGGATAAGTGAAACCGCATCATACTATTCCAAATTAGGGATTTCTAAGGAATACAGAGCAAATGAAAACAGCACAGTAAACACAACTCTTTGAAAGTCAATTCCAGACAATTTTGGTTAAAATATTACATGCCATATAACTTTCCTCTACTATTTCAATGAGTAGTTTCCTCACATATTTTAAATCACTCTCAGGCTCCACATTCCAGGTTGTGAGATACCTGGAGCTAGAGGCAAAGCTGACAGCAGTGAGAGACCCTTCCCATGATAAAGAACCAACCACGTGAGGAACCTTAAACTGGTGCAGGGTTCATTTCTTCAGCATATAAAACATTTTCTACAGTCTCAGATTTTTGATTCAGCATTAAATTGTAAATGATGTGCAACAATAAAAATTATGTAACTGCTGTTTTTTGCGGGTTAGAAGTGTGTTTGGGCATAAAATGGGATTGAGATGAGATGCGTGCAGAGTTGTGAAGGCAAAATCATGAAAAGCAATGCTTCTAAGTGCAAAGCAAGTGTCTGAAAAAGCCTCTTCATGAACCCACAAAGTTGAATTAAAAATTAATTTTGCAAATACAGGAAAGTTGTGCATTCTACAGCTGAAAGCTGAAACTGTTTGTCCAGCTGTGGCTCCTCAGTACCAAAAGCACTGTCCATAACACAGGGTTCTGACACCATCTCCTAATCTCAGAATATCTTAATTTTCCAAGACTTTTAGCTAATCTCTTTGAAGAATGAATGTACTATTTCTTTTACTAAATGATCAGTCTTTATTAAAAAATAGTATTTTGGAGTCATTGGTCTTTGTTTTGTGAATCTTGAAGTGCGCTGGTATTATTTCCCATGATGTCACATAACTACTCTGAGGTGTTTAAAAGTAGGAAATATGAGACTAGAAAGAATTTCAATATGGCCTCAGTTAAAAAAAAAAAAAAAAAAAAAAAAAAAATCTTCAAATATGTTGTAGTGACTGAGAAGAAAAGAAAATGAAACCATCTCCAAAACACCTGGACAGGTATTCATGCCACTGCCATTTACAGGCCTCCTTAACTTCAACACATCATGAACTGGCCTGCAGACTTTCATTGCATGCATGTTACATGCCTAAGCTTACTAAGTATTGCAGAAACTGAAAACTTTGACATCTCAAAATTAAGAGATTTCACAAAGCTATTCTTGGCTCACCAAGGATCCAGCTACTGGAGAAGGAGCTATGTAGGCACTGCTCAACTAACATGGCGAAACAATGTGAGCTTCTCATGGGATAAATATCCCATGGATATTTATTCGTCTTGGCTTTCTTTCATGGATTCAATTTTACATGAGAAGGACTGTATATCAAATTGCACTTTCAGATCATCAAGAGCCTCATTCACACACACTTCCAGGAAAAAAACTTAACCCACAATTGACAAGGTGTCACAGAAATAGCCTAAATATAATTTAAAATTGTAAGTAAAAGTTTTGGATCCAAAAGTATTCCACAAAGTATCTTCACTGTCACCATTAATCTGTACACTGTGCCAATCTGTATAAAACCAATGGTGAAAAATATTACATTATACCATTTTCAACAGCTTCCTACATTCTTTACATTTAGAAGTACTCTAGAATGAGAGAGAGATTGAAAAAGATTAAGGTTTACAAACAGAAAACCACAAAATATTTTACTTTCTTATCCCAAAACCATAACAAGCTAAAGACTTAAAAGAAAAATAATTGGATTTCATTTATTTTTAAATAAGCAGATTTTACTGATGTGCATATTTGCACATGGAAATTAAGATACATGTTAGATGCTCTTTATCTCCACTAACATACAGACATATTCCTCAAAAAAAAACCCCCCAAGAACAAAGTGTATTTTTTTTAGGAGGTTTGATTACTCGTTTCACTTTGCAATGGTGCAGGAATAAATTGATCAATGACATTGCTCAGTATCACAAAGTACTGGGTTGTACTTGCCTGATTCAGTGCTCAGTCAAGTAAGTAGAAATCAAAGAAGGTTGTTAAGATGTTAATCAGACCTTTGCCCTTCACGTTCAATACCACAACTTTGTTCTGTAAATTCCTGGAAAATCTGAAGTTTTTGTTTTAAGGGGAAAAACAAACCTGAAACTTTCAGGCTGGTTACAGATTACTATTTTTAAAATTTGTATTCAATTACATAGCAAGAAATATTTGGCCTGTGGAACCGAAAAAGCTTCAGCAGAGTGTAAAATTCAGTCTCCATCTGTGGTTTGGACCACAGAACTAACTAGGCTGGAAAGGACCTTGGAAATCATCAGGCTCAGCCTATGACCCAACACCTCCTCATCAACTAAACCATGGCACTGAGTGCCATGTCCAGGCTTTTTTAAACACATCCAGGGATGGCGACTCCACCACCTCCCTGGGCAGACAATTCCAATGCCCAATCACTCTTTTAGTGAAGAATCTTTTCCTGATGTCTAACCTAAACCTCCCCTGGTGCTGTTTAAGGCTGTGTCCTCTCATTCTGTCAGTGCTGCCTGGGAGAAGAGACCAACCCTCACCTGGCTACAGCCACTTTCAGGGAGCTGTGGAGCAGGGGCCCTCCAAAATACAAGACTGCTACTTCTATGGGGCAAAGGGAGGTTCCAGAGGCCCTAGTGCTGCCCTTTGGCCACAAGAAGCCCCTGCAGCAGAGCCAGGTGTGCCCAGGTGACATCAGGCCAGTGGCCCCTGGCATGTGCCAGCCATGGGCAGGAGCAGGGCAGCGCCTGTGGCTCTGTGCTGGGCGCTGGGGAGGCCACGGCTCCAGTGCTGTGTCCAGTTGTGGGCCCCGCAATTGTGGGAGGACATTGCGGGGCTGGAGCAGGTGCAGGGAAGGGAACAGAGCTGGGGAAGGCTGTGGAGCACATGTGCTGTCTGGAGGGGCTGAGGGAGCCTGTGGGGCTCATCCTGGAGAAGAGGAGGTACGGGGGGCAGAGACCTTCTCACTCTCGTTGCCTCCATGCCAGGAGGGTGCAGCCGGGGAGGGTCAGGCTCTGCTCCCAGGAAACAAGGGACAGGGCAAGAGGAAACTGAAACTGGCTGTTAGGAAAACATTCCTCACACCAGGGGCAGCCAGGCTGCGGGCTGGCAGTGCTGGAGTCGCTGTCCCTGCAGGGATTTCAAAGAGGGGTAGATGTGGCACTTGGGAATACAGCCTTGGCAGTACTTGGATTTGATAGCAAAGGTTTTTTCCAACCTAAACGATTCAATGATTCTACAAAAAGCGGAGGAAAAAAAAGAAAAAAAAAAAAAAATCATTGCTGGGTTACTCAATGAGCTACAAGGGAAAGTGTGATTTTGTTTATACTTCTCAATAAATAACAGAAAAATTCCTGTAATAAGCTTTGTTATTTCAACACACGCATTGTGCCTTTTTGCTACTACCTTTGTCATGAGAAAGAGGTATCAGAATTATCATTCCTGATATTTCTGACCTTTTCAGTATTCAGTTGTGTTTAGATTCACTGTCAGTTGTACCTCTTCTTCAGAGGTTACTAAGGCTGTAACCAAAGAAAAATGCGAATTGCCAGCAAGTCAAATTACAGAACATTAATAAGGTCAAAGCAGTACAGTTTATTATCATCTTTCAGAGAATACATGAAACATTAACGCTCTGCTACTTCATTTTCAAGACAATAATTGTTAAGAGACCTTCCCGTGCAACTTCTTCTCATTACAACTTTAAAATTACATTGTGATTTGTAATCCTGTAGCCCTCTTAGAATTTGTCTCTCTCTAAATATCTTATTTCAAACTGCACAGAGCTGCACATGAAATATTTCCAAATAACATGTTTTATTTGCACTTCAGAGTTCCACCGAAAATAATGGAAAGTAGACAGAGGCACATTAGCAGGAAGACTGTAAGACAAGATGCCATTTCACATGCTGGCAGAGCAAGAGATTGAGCTAAAGGCCTCATTCCAACCTACACAATTGGAATTATTCTCCATCATTGTGAGGATCAAAACACAAGCAAAGTCTGCAAATCCCTACTTAAGGCAGAGTGTATTTTATAGAGAATGGTAATGGTTGGGGCAACCTGGTCTAGTGGGAAGTGTCCTGCCAGGGCAGGGGTTGGGATTGGATGATCCTAATGTCCCTTCCAACCCACACCACTCTGTGATTCTGTAATTCTGTGAAAAGCTTTCAGCACTACAGTCGGTTTTCTCTCCTAGTCCACGGCGCGATACAGATTGCCCAGCCCAAACTATGCATTTCTCGTAAATCAATATATCCTTCCAAAAGCTAATTGGCTTCAGGATTGCCTAGCCTGACCTCTGAGATTGCAAGGGGTGGAGTTTCAGATCAATGCTAAGAAATTATATATATTTTTATATATTAACAAGTTGCATACCAACTCCCCATGCAATAGGGTGACCATTGAACTTGATTTGCTCAGCAAATATTCATAGAAGCATCTAAACTATACATTATATATGGAATACTTTCCTCTGAACAATAAAAATATCCTTGTTTTTTATTCACAGCAGCAGGATTTGAAAGAAAAAGTAAATATAATTGAGAGTTATTTATTTTCTATGCACTGAAGTAAAATATACAATGCTTACACATTGGTATAGATTCCATTTTTGAAACACAGTGTGTTTCTCATTTTGAAGTTAAGGAAACCCTAGGGGTTTTTTGGTTGTTGTTGTTTATTCATCCTAGCTTTTCAGATTCAGCGAGGTGTGTTGTGAGTTCAGGTGGACAGTTTAGGAGCTTCAGTTAAATGGGGACTTCAGTAACTCCATATTCATAGGACCTTTAGTGTGTCCCGTGTTCACAGTATTTGCCTTCTGAGCAGGCATCACCTGCTTGGCCTTGGAAGAACATTATTTAACATTAAAATAAACACTGGGAATAGCCTTGCTTTTAGGGAGCACTGTCCAGCTCTATCCAGAATCCCCATCTGCTGAGATGGAAGCAGGAAAGGGCAGAACAGTAAAATAAATGGGGGGGAAAGGAGAACAGTCATATTCTATTTTTAGGTAGCTCAACTTTCCTCAATGGGCTATACTGACAGTCCACAGTTTGGGCTGGAACCTAGGAAGCAATAATCTCTTATCTGTGTGGCAGTGACATCCCCATCACCAGAAATCAGGTGTCTGCACCCTCTTCTCCAGTAGCTCGGAACAACCTTTTTGGATTGAACCCTTTACAGTATCAGAATGGCACAGCCTATGCCCGTGCTGCTGGACATGCCCTTACTTCCAGTTCATACATTCTCCTTCCCCCTCCTCCCCACCCTTGGCAATCCCCAGTTACCAGCCTTGCCACGTGCTGTGGGTGACTGCTGAGAGCCCAGACACACAGCTACAGGCTCTGCCTTCCCAGGGAGGCTCTCACAAGACTCCCAGATTTCTGCTTTGCCTCCTCCCCTGTCAGAGAACCACACTCCTCCCACCTGCAGGAGACCTTTGTAAGATGCATCAGTAAAATGATCTTACAATTCTATTGAAGCTGAGTCATTAACACAATATTAGTTAAATTGTTTCGAACAGAGTCTTCAAATTCTGAACTAGTTGAGTGAACCCAAATTACGACTGGAAAAACAAGCGGCCAGGACTCTATAAAGCATTTGTGCTATTGAAATAGTCAATGTATCGTACAACCACAACCCAAGGCTCTTCCATTTAAACTATTACACATAAATATGTACTGGGAACTCCCAGTTTCGCTGTGGCAATGAAAACCACTGAGTATTAACACATTTGAGGGTGTGGGGAAAGACTAGAAAAAGCAGTTCCTGAGTGCCTCCTGCACAACAAACCACAGCAGCTCTATCCTGAATTCAGTCACTCAGCTCCCAGTTCCAACAACCAGCTGGAGAGCAGAGGGGGATCTGTCAAAGACAACTGATCTTATAAAGGTACAGTAACAACACTTACGAGATACTTACAAGCATAAAAACTACTCACAAATCTTGACTACAGGAGTGATTTTGTAATTCAGTTTGGACAAGCTGAGTTACTTTGGGAGTGGTACCCCTGTCTCCAAGCCCTGGATGCTAACCTGGGCTCGAGGGAGCGGTGCGAGCACACCCAGCTGAGAAACGCTCCCCATTCTGAATAAAATCAATGAACATCCTGAGCAGAAGGTTTGGGGGGAGAAACTATCATTCACGACAACTGCTCAAAAGTCGAGCCAGGTCACCGTTTTATTATGAACATATAAAATAATTCTTTTAGCACATTCAAATTAAACTGCTCACCTGGGAATGATCAAAATTAATTGGTTTTAGTGTAAACTATGGGATTTTGATATTTCTCTTCTTAGGTTTAAAGCAGGTAATGCATTAAGAGGACCTGAATCACAAATCTGTCCAAAACTCTGTCCTCATATTAATAGATTTTGCATTGTATTGACTCACATAAAACTGTATGAAATCCTGTCAGACCACGGAGAGTTCTCATGGCAGTTCCCCCATGCCAGTGTGCTAACACCACTCTACACTCTGTTTGGTAGTCATTTGTTGAGTGTAGCTCCTATTAGCACAGCCTCTAAAAATGCATTTTCCTCTTCATTTTTTAAACACTGTAGTGTCATACTATTTGATAATTCATAAGTACATGAGAGTTTCAAAACATTTTAATTTTGTTTTTCGCAAATTAAAAAAAAAAAAATCTCCTTTTACTTTTCTAAACTGTAATTTTTCACTTCTGGATTTTGTTTTGGCTGTCGTGATCCAAGTCTGTTGCTTCTCATGAAATCAAACTAATTGGAGCCCTTCTTTAAAAAACATGGTAAATGGCTGGTTTCTTTTACAACAGAAACCATGTAGAATAGCATTAAATGATTAATTTTCTGGTTTTATCCATCTTTATGATAAGTATGGCCATAACACTCAAAACAGACTTACACAGTGCAAAATATAATATTATATAATGTATAGAAATTCTAATGGCAAGCCAAACCCAAAATTATGCTTTTTCATCCAATAATTCTCTTCCCTTAAGCAGCACCTGAGTAGGAAAGGGACAATGAGAATTAAGAAATGAAAATCTGTGGGTTTGTTGGTTTTCTTTAAATAATAGCCGAAAAACAGAATGAGCTCCTAGAAGATTTACAGTGGTTTTAAAAAGGCAAAGTTATTATATTTACAATTCTGAGTATTTGATTTCTTTTGCCATGAGTAAATTAAACTGCCTTTTTCCATCTCACTTCAATATTTTTCAAGTATTGAAAAGAACTGTTAAATCTTTATAAAAGCATGAACAATCAAACAGTCTCTAAAACATGAGATGAGCAGATAACCAATAGAATTAAATCAACAACTTTGAAATATGCAGTAAGGGTATAAAACTATTACTATTCTGCCATACATTGGGATTGAAACAAAGCAAGTTCTGACTGTCATTTGAAAAATAAAATGGGTAGGTTTTAGGTAAAATTCTCATTTAAAAAAAAGATTAAAAAAAGAGAAAAATGGAAGCACCATCTATTTCCTATCTTTACATGAATATTCAGCACAAACTACAGCTCATGCCATTCCCTGCTCCTGCAGTAATTAAGTATTCAGACCAGTAAACAGCTCGGTTGGAATGATTTTATGACAAATGACCAAAAACATATCAACCATAAAAACCCAGCCCTTCCAAAGTCCCTGCAGCCCAGGCAGCTCAATCACTGTGAAATCAGACAGGAGCTCTGTCAGTGCCTCTCCCACCCACTGCACATCAATCTGGGGACAGCTCCACTGCCTTCCGCACACAGCACACAAAGAGCAGCCAGGGAGGCTCCAGAAGCACCACAGATAAAAGGAGAGAGCATATTTAAAAAAAAAAAAAAAAAGCCAATATGGAAACCAAGCCTGCGAGCGCAATGACTGTTGGATTGATTGGTATTGGGAAATAAAAAAAAAAAAAAAAAAAATCAAATAAATGAATAAAGACTAAAATCAATGAGTATAAACACCACCCTATATATAGGGCACACACATGCTAACTGAAAACACCTTTATTTCCTCAAGTCCACAGTACTGGAGGAACTAGAATGAATGTGCTGCAATGCAGGAGGTGCTGGAGACCACACATTTAGCATAAGAAAAGCACATAGAAGTGGGGATAAATGCTTTTGAATTCCTTTGATTTGAATTTCACCCAGTTACAAGAAGGTTTTGTTGCACCAGGAGCACTGCAGGATGTGGCCCATAACCAGCACAGAGCTGGATCAAGCCCCACTATGCACACGCACCACACCTTACCCAGAACAGCTCCACAACAAGGCAGTGTTGAGGCAGGAGGAAAAACAAAAAGGAGGGGAGAAAAAGCCAAGCGCTGACTCCTCTGTATATAGAATACTAACTAAAATAAATATTTAAATAGATATTTAAATAAATATTTATTATTTAAATATTAAATTTAAATATTAAAAGTGGCTCTCTGGAATAATTACAACTTTCAGCAGCCTTCACTGCTGAACTCCCACTTTTGACCAACTCCCAGGTCTATTTTCCCTGTGCTTTTCACATGGAACCAGCACATTCATTAGGATGAGATCATGCAGCTTCATCCAACAATGCCAATGCTATCTGAGGGCTGGACGGCATCCAAATTTCATTTCAATATATCACTTGGGCATTATAAATGATAAATCAATATTTCTAATAGTTTTCCATTCTAATGTATTGCAGTGGAAATAAGCCAGTACAGCCTACAAGAAATATGCAGATTAAAAAGGTCAGACTTCAAGCATAATGAAATGTAATTATTAATTTTGGTCAAAGGAAACTTGGAGGCAGTTGGTCACTGAAATCACGAAAATTCAAGAGGAATTTGAAAAATTAACATAAAGTTAAACCAAAGACTTACAGGTCAGCGAGTCAACTCAGTTCAAAAAAATGTTCATTAGCTTTGAGCGAGGGAAGGGAAATGATCTCCTAAGAATTCAAAAGGCATAACAAAAATATATGTGCTTAAGTATGGCACATCGTTGCTGTAATTCCAGAGAACATCACATGTGAACTGTGGCACTTACATAGCATGGTAATAAATACATCCATTATTTAACTCTAGGGAATAATTTATATATTTTGCCCAGAAGCCTACATGCATTTAGGTCCAAATTATTGAATGGTGTCTTTGGGGTTTTTTTGTCTTCAAGATTTTAACAGTAAAATGCACCTGACTTACAAGACAGAACAGGAAGAAAATATTCTGCCTTATTTAAGTGGTCAAATAAAGATAATTAAGCCAAATGCTGCAACATGCATTTGAGTGTATTTCAGACATTATGTCAATAAAAGTGAGAATACAGGCCAAACATTAAAACAGTTGTAAAAACAATTAGTAGAATTTAAAAAAAAAAAAAATTCCATTCAAAATGCATTTTCTCACGTTCTAAAGACATAACAGCAGCTTCAAAACACTATTCCAATAATACTTTTGAATATTTATCAAAAGAATATGCAATTCAAAGCAGGAGTTCTTATAATTAATTTGTATTAATATTTAAGCTTGAAAAAAATCGATTCAAATCTCATATAATATAATACAAAAATAGCCAGTTCCATCCAAATCGGTGCTGAAAATCTTGCCTAAGCTGGGAGCTCAGTCCCACTGAATTCACTGAAGTTACCTAACATATCCATTTACTAAATAAACAAAATCAAACATAGACCTAGTGGGTCTGCTTAAGGAACAAGGGGAGTCCTACAGGAAAATTCTGTCATCAAATCTCAAAATATTAATAGATGGTGCTGCAATTCAAGACTTACATTTCTTGTAACATACATATCTAGCTTGCTTATACTGTAAGACAACAAATCAGTCCTTTACAGAGCACACATGATGTCTGTGGAAAACATCTAAGCTTCTAAAACTTATTTACTCTGTAGAACAGTAATAAGGAATTTAGGGTTCATCCAATATGTTTTGCAAAAAGAATGGTAAACTAATTAATTATAAATAACATCAAGCCAAAAGCAAAGTCAAAACCACCAGTGTTATCTTGACTGAAAACCTCCAACCAAGAATAATCTCCATGATCTTGACAGACAATGAGCTGATCAACAATGAGCTTAAAATCTTTCCTGGTCATGTGTCTTGGGTATGAAAAGATGGGGGGGGTTCAATTTTTTATTTTAAATCTCTGAGGGAGGGTTTTTTTTGATTTTTTTTTTTAAGTGCATTGTAATTCCTATGAAGAATAAAAATAATACAGCTACTTTATGGCTTTCCTTAGAGAACAAGAAAAAAAAAAATCTTAATTTTATCATAGACTATTGTCATGAAAATCTGAACTTATTTAAAGCAGTGTGTGTGAGTATAAATCCCCAATTATGAAACACAGCTGCAAAGGTGTAGGCAGATTCAAGAGATCTACTGGTCACAAAGAGAGCACCTTAGGGAGCTTATTGAGAGGGAACAGAGAGAGGGAGAGGAGCTGCCACCCCCAGATGCAGGGATCCTAAAGCCCAGGACAGTGCCAGGTCCCTTTATGGCATGGCAGCAGCACGGGGATGTGCAAAACATCCTTTGTTTGCTTGCTAAGGCTCAAACTGACAGAATTCCTCATTCAGGTGAAATCCTCCTCATTCCAGAGCAGGCCTGTTGGACACCAGTGCATGGACAAGGTCCATGCTCCCCTTTTTTGCCCTCAAGGGCGTTTCTTTTTGCTGTTGGTCAACTCATGATCTGCATTCATCTAGCTCAACTCAAAGTCCAGGGATCCAAACCACTGCCCTTCTCCAGCCCAGGGATCCAAAACCACTGCCCTTCTCCAGCCCAGGGATCCAAAACCACTGCCCTTCTCCAGCCCAGGGATCCAAAACCACTGCCCTTCTCCAGCCCAGGGATCCAAAACCACTGCCCTTCTCCAGCCCAGGGATCCAAAACCACTGCCCTTCTCCAGCCCAGGGATCCAAACCACTGCCCTTCTCCAGCCCAGGGATCCAAACCACTGCCCTTCTCCAGCCCAGGGATCCAAAACCACTGCCCTTCTCCAGCCCAGGGATCCAAACCATTGCCCTCATTCGAGCAGCCTAGCACACCAAACACCCAAGACTCCAAGCTCTCCGTTTCCTGTCTCTGAGTTTCGTGCTCGTTACCGAGCAGGCAATTAGAGACAGTCAGTGTTTCTTTGTTTGACTCAGCCCTTGCCTCGTGTTGAGGGTGGGGATGTTTGAGAAAGCGCTGCAGAGATGGGCAGAGCCTGGCAGACACCTGCACACACTGCTTTTGCCTGCAAACTCAGGTACTTCGAGTCTGTTCCACCACCAACACATTGCCTTACCCTCATTTTCTCCCTCCAAATAAGTGAGCAGTAACTTTAAGAGATTAAATCTATCTGCTCCCCCGATAAGACCGAGACACTTTTATTTTTAGATGCTATTTGTTTACACATTTGCATTCCAACTTCCTTCATACTAAATCATAATACTTGCTAAATATGGGACATCATCTGGGAACGTTTTTGTGATAGTTTACATGTCCATAAAGCAAGTTCTGGTAAAACACATTGCAAGCACACAATCAAGAGCCCTATGAAAACACTGATTTGCTTACTCCAAGGGAAGGGAAACAATCTTCTTAAGCCTCGTTTGTTTTGAAGACCGTACATTTTAAAAAGACAAAAGCAGAACACAATTTCAAGTTCCGAAAGTTTGAAGCATGAGGGTGATTTCTGAGGAAATGCTGGTGAGCACGTCTGAAGATCCACCAGGTGAATCTCTCGAAAATCCATGCCTGCCATTCCAATCTTTCCTGCCCATTGGATTGAATGGTGTATGAATTAGATTAACTGTCCTGATTATTCAAAGAAATTTAGCTTAATGACCTGCAATTACTTTAATGGCTTTGAAATTCAGAAGGTAAGAAGGCACTATGTTTCTTTAAATGAACATTAAATATAAAATGTCTCTGACTGACTGTCATGAAAACCCAATTTTATTGCGATTTAAATTATTCAGAATCAATATCAGACATTAGCTATAGTTAGGAAGTTATGAAGACAGAAGGAGCTAAAAGCGGCCCTTTTTAATACAGAATAATGATATATTGTTTTGAAAGTAACAGGTTATTTGCTATGTATCACTGTTTCAGAATGCAGTATCTTTATCTCCTTTAACACTAAACTATAAAAAGAAAAATGGACTGAAGTTCACCTTCGATGATTTTGTGCTTAAGCTCATTTCCCCACTTTGACTATTGAATTTTCTGAGTCCTGATGAATGTAATTTGTATTCTAGTACCATCGTGTGCCTCCAGTCAGAGGTAGTAAAACAGTACTAGAGATTCCACACACAAAATGTAGCAGGAAACATTTCAGGTCAAGCAAGAATTAAAGAAATCTTGAAAAGATTAGATTAATGAAAAATGCATGATATTGGTGTGTAGCAATTCTCAACAGTGATTTAAAAATAGCTTCAGTAGTGTTGCTGCTTAAGGATACATCATTTCTAAAGAGTAATGAGTATGGGCAAGGAATGATAAAGCCATAAAATTCATGAAATGTATAACCCAGCCTCCCTGATTCTTCTGGCCAGTGCAGGAGAGGTGAAATACAGCGAGGCAGGGGCAGCCCATGAGATCCCTCACTCGGAATTCCAGGTACCAACAAGCACAGCGAAACTTGGAAAACTTAAAGTTAGAAAACACAAGCACGGACTAATCAAGAGCTCTCCACTAGACAAAGACAGGGAATTGTCAAAGGAATGTGCTTAGGACTCCATTGGAGCAACTCCCAGCATGACCTCAGCTACTGAGGTAGACTTAGCTAAAACCCTTCTGGAAGGTTTTCCTTCTCTTTTGAGAAACACTGGAAAGAAAGATTGTATTTATTAGCTAAATATCCTAAATAATTATATCATATGACATTTTACTTCTAAGTTAAGGCACATAAAGTCATCGAGTGCTTGGGTCCTTAACCTTAGATAAACAAAAGTAGGGGAGGAGGATAAATGTCACTGAAGTTACAGCTCATCAGTGAATGCTGTTACATAGGGACCCATCCTATATTGGCCATAATCTGTTGGGAAACAATAACATATCTGCCAAGAATCTATTTTTAATAGCTGGGAACCGTAAGAACTTCTCATCAACTCCCATCACCAGTCACAGCTGACTCACACTCTGGGAATCAAATCACATTTACATATGCAACTTTGGGCACCTGGTTTTGATAACTTTGTCTGAGAGTTTTAGCTCTACACAGCGCTATTGTACTCAACAGAGCTGGCACTCACTCAAAATCTATACTTCATTTATTAATTCAAGTCACTCACCAAGTTTCTCCCACATTTTTCCAGCCCACTCCTATTCTAAATTTGCAGGCTAGAATTTATTTCACACACATTTCCATATGAAATAATTTCTTTTCCCATCAGCACCTTCTAACTCCACAAATGGCACTAAGAAGATACAGTTGGGATATTTTTTCACTTAATAATCATTATAGTGCATAATAATGATAGTAGTAGTACAACCAACAAATAAAAGCAATGAAAAGCAAAGTAATTTTGTGCCAGCAGTTTGTCCTTCAGAAGAGATAAAGTGCTGCTGTTTGTGGGGGACCAGGCTCAGGAACCATCAGCTGAACACATTTTAAACACAGAAATTACAGGGTGCAAAGAAAAAGAGTTGGTTTGGGAAATATTTCAGTAGATTCAAATAAACAGCAGATATTTCTGTGGGCCACCACCTGTGCTGCCACAGGAGCACTCTGTGCTCCCAGGGCATGAGGAACAGCTTCCAAATAATGGCACAAATTGCACTGAGGGCGCTGAACACAACATTTCTCTTGCTCAGAACAACACAGCCAGGGCTTTATGAGTTCCCATCCAGCTTATGAGGGTGTGTGCCTAAATAATAGTTAATAATAAATAATAATTGAAAATAGTTAATAACACCACCACCACAGCACCTCAACAGACCTTAAAAAAATATCCCATTTGAGCAGGATCAAGGTGAAAAGTGCTATTTCTGCTCCCTCTGAGATGAACTTCTGGACCAGCTATGAGTGTATTATCATTTATATTTTGTGGATTTTTTTTTCCCCAGAAATTTCTTGAGAATTACAGCAATTATGAACAGTGAAAACATTCAAGGAGGTTATTTGGACTCACAACACTACTTTAATTGCACCTGAAATTTCATGCTAATAACTTTGCCCAACAGCAAAAACAAAACTCCAAAGAATCCACTGACTACAACAACTTCTTGTCCTCCCCCAACCAATGTCATATGCTCTAGATCTGTACTCGTGTTTTCTCCCTCTCAGAGCCAATAATCATTTCCATTTTAGCTCCAAGCCAAGTAAGAAGAATAACAGTCAGTCCTAAAATCTGCCCAGAAAAATGATGTGCATTCATACAAACCAGACTTTTTTTGACCTCCTATTCATTTCTATTTCACTGTAATATACTGAGAAATGCAAACATGCAATTTGGGAGTATTTAAAATCAGCTTGATTCCTCTGTATACATATGTGCATGAATATTAGGGCTACAAAAGAAAAGAAAACAAGATCTTAGCACACAGGGAAAGTCTGCTCCATTTCATTAGTGCTCTTTGAAAAAAAGGAATATTTTCAACAAAATTGACAAAAGAATGGAATACATTACATATGAGATTTTAATATTTAAAATGTTTATCATATTACAGATTATTTTGAATATATTGAAGATCAAAGCTACAAATGACTGATTTTGAAAGTTCTGGTAATTTTCTATTTTATAAAGAAGACTGTCAAGAAAAGGCAGTTAAAAACAATGACATTGCTAAGAAATCGTGGAGTAAGAATACTGGTTTCTAAATTAAAAAAGTGCTATTTTTAAGAGGAGAGCCTTTCATGGTGAGAGAAGGTTGGGCTTGATTCCAAAGACAATAAAAAGAAATTTACTGCCCTCTCCTGGACTGGTAAAAAACAAAGTTACATTTTCTCTCAAGTCACAAAATCACGGGGATGATGTTCTTTTATCAGTTAGCACAGACTCCATCCCTACAGGAAGCTGGGAGAACTGGTGGTGACTTCAAGTGACTCCTGGAAGTTAAAAGTAGCAAGTTCAAGGCAGGAGTCAACGTCAGGATTATTTTCCCAGAATCATCCTTAACTATCTGTCCTATGGGAAAATGGTGCAGCAGAAACCATTTACTTCCATAAACACAAGAAAAATACAGTGTGATGCTCAAGGCAAAAAGCTTTTTTTGTCCTAAAGAGCAAAAATATTTCTTGTGTTTATGTAAGTGATGCTGATGTTGCTTTTGTTTTGTGCTTTGGGCTGTTTTTTGTGTTTCGGGGTTTTTTTGTTGTTTGGGGTTTTGTGTTTGGTTTTTTCCCAGTTTGGGTTGTGGGTTTGATTTTGCATTGCAGAGTGGTAGCGGTATGGGGTGTATGCCTGTGATCCCTTACTGTTCAAGACTTTAAGAAAACGCTTGTTTTCTTAAAGACAGAAATATAAAATGCCAGCTGATCCTGTGTATTACTTTACCTTAAAAATTCTATGAAGAAGTAGCCCATGCTAAATTTACCTTACAATAAAAAAACCAACACAAACCAGAAGGAAATTAGTTACATGAACTGTTAAAAATACTCATAAAAACATTTTTTTACCTGAAAAGAAAACAATTAACATGACTATATTTACAAACTACTTTTAGACAGCAACTTCATAACAATCAGCAGATTCCTCCTGCTCATCCTGGGCTCATTGAAGCCACTTTCCCTTCACCAACAGAGTACAGAAAGCATCATCTCTTTCTGAGAGAAATCATAATCTCTTTCTGAGAGAAAAAAAATGGCCTGTTTGCTGCAGTTTGGAAATATTCTGTGTGCTCATGCCTTCCCACAGATGTTAGGGTGCTCTGAGATCCCCTGCTGATAAATATGGCAAAGCAAAAAAACCCATCTGGACACACAAAGCCAGCACAAATGGGACCCTGGCCAAATCATTCACTCTGTATCGATGACTGTGGCTTTTAATTTATGTTGCTCATGAAATTCATTTAATTGTAGACTATCTAAACATAGTTCTAAAATAATAAAAATTTTATTAATCTGAGAAAAAGACATAAAAACATTTATAAGCCCCTAAAGTTATCACCATAGAAACTCCTCTGGACTCCAAAAGACAAAGCATTTTACAATTATAAGCTTTGATATGATACTCACTGTATTATTAAGTTTAATCTACTATTAATATGAAATTAGGAGGTCTTATAAGTGCCTCATAGAACAGCCTTTACTGATAATATATTGGGAGGTGTAGGTAGTCCTCAAAAAATGCTACTCATTCCTCAGACTATCATCCATATAATGTAAATTATTATTTTAGAGGTGCTATGCAGATCTGTTTCAGCTCTAGAAAGAATATTGAATATAACACATGCTTGAAAGCAATCCAGTCTTAAAAAGGGGGCTTAGCAAACAGAAATCTGTCTGACATCAGAATCTGACATCAAATCAAAAAAATCATAACAGTTGTAGATTTCAAAATAAAGAGCTGGGGGATTTTTCATACGAATCAAGAGCCTTGGGAGCTCTTGCTCAGCCCATGCAAACAGCAGCCTTCTCCTGTGCTCATACTTTGCCTTTAAGTATTGCCCTTCTCCAAAGGCTTGTGGAAAGACTTGAGGTGGGAGGAATCTGCCACCAGGCTTCAGGGGGGTTAGAGGGATGGAGGGCTTTGGGGACAAACACACGCGCTGAGAGGCATCTTCAATCTCTTTTGGTTCTTCCATCATCTACATGCCTGCTTCCAGTGCGGTCTTCTGCTCGTTGAAATCACCCAGAAAAAGTAAATCTGACAATTTGGGAAGCTAATTTGCCTTCATTTGAAATAAATCTTACGTTGCAGACAGCATTAAATGGATTTGTCTGTGCAGTGGCATGCTTTAGCTGAGGAACTGCTGCACATGGCTAGCTGCTGCTAGAGAATCCTAACAACATTAATGCCATTTTTCTGCATAATGAAGAGTGGAAATGTGATCTGCTCTTTCCAATCCGGTTTGGGGTGACGGGCACTGATTTGCCCTCATCAAGATGATAGAGTTACATGGTGTTCTGGAGTCCAAGTGATGAGGTTTTCCCTAAATGTGAATGTCCATATTTAAGCTCTTTTCATTTAGTCTTGTGTCTACCTTTTCTAAGCATGTTTTGGGAATATTTTTCACTTTCGCTTCTGCTTGTTTTACCTTCAGCTGTTAACTATTTCTACCTGTTATGCTGTGATATTATTTATTTCATACTACAAATTCAGCCCACATTGTCAGACCGAAAAGAGGCAAATGAATGGAATAAGAACTGCAAATTGATTATATTTGCATAGGTAATGACGACACCAAACTAATGTGTTGTTTATTCTGTGACGGCAAACAGATTTTGATCAAGGCTCAGGATAATCCAGAGGCGAGTTCAGGATCTGCCTGAAGTTTGCAATGAGGCTTTGGACCAGACATTTCATCTTCCACTTCCTCATGCTGCCTGTCTTCAAGCTGCCTTGCCTTTTAGGCACAGAGAGAGAGACACTTCCAGTATCCACCAGTTACAAACTGGTTCCATCTGACAGTGAAATGGTGCCTGAGGAAGGTCAGAGCAGAGCCACTGCCCACCAACCAACCTTCCCTGCCTCTGGTACGCAAGCAAGGGTGCCAAAATTCTTTTAGCTGCTTAATTCAAGGTTGTTGGTTTTTTGGGTTTTTTTTGCTTCAAACCAGTTGCAAGCTATCATCTTTTTATGCTCAAAACACTCACCAGCTTGGCAGGGTATTTCTGAAAATGTGAATCCGGAATTAAACTGTCCACATCCAGACCCCAGAGGAATGAGAGATGTCGGGGAAGAGGTCTGTTACACTACTGGTCAACAAAACCTTAGCCACTTAAAAAAAAAATAAAAATCTAATGTAATACTTCTGCTAAATTGCCAAAGAGCTTCAGAAAAATAACCCACACACTACTGTGTGCTTGACAAACCAGAAAGGAAACAAAGGTAAATCTTAAAGAAAACTCCTGAAGAGGACCTTGTGATGGCAAGTAAAGTGGAGTTTTATATCCCTGTTTTAACTGGTGAAGAGGATTCTGTGCAGACTATGACCCTGTCCCTAGGCAACTAAAAGCTGTGCTGTTGTTTATGATGATTAATTTCCTAGACTGTTATGTTTCAAGGTAATAAATTATTTACAACAAACTTCAGTAAAACCAAATGAGCTCAGACTTGGGAAGACATTTTGAAGGTATGAAAAGGGTTGGGATGAGGGGAACTGAAATAAAATAAAGACAAAGAATCCCGTCAGCTTCAGAGGGTGAAAATTGTAAAAGGAAATGTAATGATTGACTTTAAAATATGGATGGGTGAAGTGAAATTTTGCGAATATGGATTTGATCCAAAGTCTTCAGGACTGAAGCAAAAGGAAATCTTAAGGTTGTGGAGGTGCTGTAAGTGTATCTGGTGACGTTACTGTATTGCAGCACTCCAAATATGGAAGAGAAACTCAAACCAAGGCATTCAAACTTCCAATCAGGATTCCATGCATTGCACAGAATGCTCAAGCTACACCTTACAGCAAGATTTCTGTGCTCCACTCAGGCCCAGCCGTGCAGATGCGTTAGACTGATCATACGCCGAGCCACAATTAGAAACGTAAACAGACAATTAGCAAAGCTCCTACTCAATAACACTGGGCAGAGCATCCAAACCCAAATGCAGCTTAATGGATAAATAAATCTCCCTGTTTTCTATGCACCAAGACATTTCCGTCAGCCACAGCAGTAAGGCCCCATGCTATAGGGAGCCAAGAAGCATTTATCCAAAGCAGATTTTTTTCCACTCAGGGCTCTAACAGACTGGAAGGGTCAGAGGACCCTGATGCACTCTACTAAGATATATATATATATATATATATGTATTTTTTTTTTTAACAGATGAGAAAGAAATTTGACAAATGTTAAAGTAATTAAAATAATGTCCAATTACTGTATCTTTCAACTCTCTCTCTTTTTTTTTTTTAAATAGATTCTTTGATGCCTTTTCCCTTCAGGTTAAAGAACTTCCCCTTAGTATTACACAAAGCATATTCAGTAAAAAGAAAATAAAGTATAAACAGAATAAGGAATGGGTTGCCAGGGGAAAGTTAACCTATTTTACTATCTGGATGGATCATGACACCTGCAGTTAATTTAAAAAAAAAAAATCTTACCTATTTGTACTAAGGGATTAAAGTATTATGAATCTCCTCCAATTCTTAACTCAAAGATAAAATACAGGCAAGCTGTAACCAGTAAATCTATTTTTGAAGCAACAGAACCTACGTTGCACGATTTAAAATGTGTCTACACCCACATAAAGAGCTTCCTATTTAAAACATTACAGGCTAAAATTGCATGTCCGGGTTTGTTTACTTCAAGTCTCACAACGATGACACACATTAAGTATGATTTAAAGCTTACAACAATCAGCAGATACAAATACTGAGTAATCCCACTTGTACCTGAGGAAATTGAGATTTCTCATCTGTGTGGAGGGAGCAAACAGCAACACACACCCACGTAGCACAGGTGTTTCAAAGCTACCTTCTTCAATACGTGGAGAGTTGCCCCAAATTTCAGTCTTCCTCAGACGCTAAGTGCAACTACAGGGATATTTTGAAGACGTGTCACCAGATTTCTACGTGTGCAATATTTTAAAAACAGGCCCTAAATTTAATTTCTGGGACCAGTTGACTGGCTTTCAGTAAAGTACTTTTGGGATCCACTTTGGGTTACTTTTATATGACACAGGCTATAGTGTTTTAATCATCTGTGCTTTTGATGCATGGTGATGAGGGAATTATCATGCACTTGGGGACACGGTGTAATTAGGAAAGTGGCACAGCAGGGGAATGGAAATGATTTCAAAATCTTCAGAAATTAACCAGCCACTATTGCGCTGCTGTTTGTTTTAAGTTGCTCTAGAAGCACCCAAGCGAAAAGCATGAACGACGAATCAAAAGAAGGCCTGGTATTATAAATAATTAAAATTCCTGCCCTATCATTTCTCAAGGCTCATAAGAAGTGAGGACGTGCAACCAACTGGGTCAGACAAATGAATCCATTCACACAGCTGGTAAAAGAGTCTGCCTGAGCATAGCTAATGTGCTGGGGTAGGAATATTTGAGCAGGTGTAATTATACTAATGATTTATTGAATGTTTGATTAATTGGAAATTAAGTGAATGCACAGTGGCAGAATTGTCATAGCAAATCGTTCAGCTGTTTGGTTAAAAGGTGCTCAATCTCCCTTCAGTAAAGCAATTAAGAACATCCTAAATCATGGAAATGAATTATCTGTGCAGAATTATCTGATGTAATGATACTGCACACAAACTAAAACCTATGAACACACTATCCTAACCAGAAGTGAATTCATGAACTTAAAATACAAATACCTTACACTGCTCATTCAAGCAAGGGCTATCCTGACTTCCTGCAATACAAGGTAGGAAAAGAAAATCTGTAGAGTCCAGAAAGCCTTGAAACCTCAGGAAGAGGCTCACATTGCACATGATTCATCAATTAATTTTTAGGACATCTATACCTCAGATAAATCTGTGGTTTATATTTTCAATGACTTGTTTTAGAGGAACTTAACAAAGAAACCTACTGCTGCCTTCTAAAAAGAAAAAATCTTTCCAGCATTCGTTAAAAATCTGCCAAAACAGAGTTCTGATGTTTCTTTTTCATTCTGAGTTCACTGATTACAAGTCCACTCTAATTCAAAATTGCTCGAGTGCCACAACTACAGGCTTAGCTTGGGACATTGAAACCCAGTTGCTCCCTGACACATTTGGATCAAACATCACCATTTGGTTCCAGAATGCCTTGCAATAGCTTTTTGATAGCACAGTTAACAGGAAAAAAAGCCAGGTCCCTTCATAAGTGGGATATTATCAAAAGATTAAAATTATATAATGCAAAGCCAGAATCAGAACATGCAAATGAGTAGTCAGCCTGCAGCAGGTAATTATCAGATAATAGGTTTACTATTCTTAGCCTTTCAAGTATTTGGTAAGGCAGTTCAGAAAATTTTAGAAGAGAACAGTGAGCCCACAGGTAGTTCTTGGAACAGAAGAGTTCTTTAGGAGCGCTGTAAAAAATAAACATTGCCTTTACTATGAATCTTGATCAGTTTAAAGGAGCCTCTGGGGGTGTGGATCAGGAGACCAGAGCCACACTGCAAACCCAAGCTAAAACCTGGGCCAGCATTTGTTTGGTACTCACGTGGAGGAGCGTGTTTGTGTGAGAGGGGGAGTGGTGTCTGCTGGAAAAAGGCACATCACCAGGGGCCTCTGCTCCTGGAATGCTTCTGCTGAGGTTCAGGCATATTCACGTGTAACACCCAAACCACAGGTACCTAAAACTATCTCTTTCCTATACAGAACTCTATGTTGTTTACTAACTCGTCTATATAGAGAAAGAAAATTCCTTCTTCATGCAAAGCAAACAGCTCTGCTAATTTCTAACCACAGCCAGGAGTTAAGAGGACCTGGCAGCTACAGAAGATTTGAAGATTTTCACGTCTAATCACAGTGACTGCTTTTCCACAAGGCTGATGCAAACCATGTAGAGCCTTTAGTTTAAGCAGAGAGCTCTAATGATCAAAACTGAAAAAAGAAATAATGTGTGTTTTCTCCCCCTACCCTCTAAACAGGACTCCTCTACCTACTGATTTTTCTCTCCTTCTGGGAGGGAAAGGGTGGTGGCTCTGTGAGCTGGCTGAAAGTTGTCAAAGCCATGGAACTAAAGAGAGATCAAGAGAGCTGTATCCTGTTCTTTGAATGCTCATTCCCAACCTGAAGGGCCCCTTCAGCAGCACTTGAGAACACTTCATGCTCTAACCACAGTAAAATGGAAGCCACTTGACCGAGTCAAGCGTGGAGCAAGTCTATCATCACACAGCTCCGCCTCTCCCACTTTGTGACAGAATCCTCTGATCCCCATTAACAGAAAAGCTTAATTAAAATAAAATTAGCACTCTTTGCTTTCCCTGCTGTCCTCCCTGCTGTGAAAATCTACTGGTACACCGACTTGTAATTACCAAATTGACTTATTTTAAAATGTGTTCTTTGAATTTCCATTGATCATATTTTCTTCTCCAGTCAGCCTGGCTCTTTGCCAGTTCAATGAAAAGAAGCACCACCCTTGCCTCCACATGAGAGATGCCAACATCAAGATCACTGCTCAGCTCCACACTGTCTGTCAAGCAGCTGAAATATTACTGAAGGTTTTACATAACCCTAACACCATCAAACCACGTGCATAATTGATGCTAGCATGCCAAAACAAAAGAAAGAGCACATATGCCCTGCAATCCATTCACAAAGAAACCTCCCCAAGTTAGAAACACTAAATATTCTGGGTTATTTCCCACAATTATCAGCTCATGTCTCCTGCTGTTGTATATGGCAGGACTGGATTTCCTTCCCTGGAGACAAACAAGAAGAATGTTACCTCCCTGTTACTGAGACAACAGAGCTTGAGAAAATAAATTTGAGCGACTCTGAAACCACTTTACTCATCTAGCAGCTGGGAGAAAGTCTTTGCCAAAGAGAAACTCTCCATCTAACACTTTTCTTCACCAATAATAGGATGTTTCTATCCCAACAAGAAAAATACATGATGTATATGTAAGACACAGAAAATGTGGTCTGACAAGATTTAAAGAAATAAATATTAATAATTCAGGTGATTTCCCAGATGTAGTACATTATATATGGAAAGCTGCAGAGGAAATAAGAAGGTTCAAATCTTTTTTCATAAACTTGTATTAATAATTCCACTTCTCTTTGGATAATGACACAGATTTGAATAGGTGTTACTATTGAAATCACCTTGCATATAGTAATTACACACCACAAACTGTTTTATAATGTGGGATCAAAAGAGGCTCTCCTTCAATAAAAGCATACTGAAACATTAAATTTGTATCAACCAGCTAAAAGAAGGAATAGATAATAGGTCATCTTAGAAAATAAGTGAACATCAGTTAGTTCAGTATTTTAAAAATTCTTAAGTTTCTCAGTAGCATAGAGGTAAGAGTTCTGTATAAATTGAGCAACAAAAACATACTGGATATTTAGGATTGAAAATAATTTTGAATAATCTAACACTGCAATAAAGAGAGATTGCCATTTGCTAGAAGGAAGGAATAAAGGGTTGATTTCTAGCTTTCAACCGAAGTACGATACTTTGGCTTTAAAACAATGCACATTCTTTAACTCAGATCTCTCCCTTAAAGCTAACTGCAAATCTCTGAATTTAGTTCTAAAACCTGTATATACACTCCTGAAAATGCATCCCAGCCCAGGAGATCACCAATACACAAAGAGCTGTTTGGTCACTCAGGAAACTTTCCACTGTTTCCATTATCCTATGAAGTTCTGAGGAATGGATGCTCAGGTATTTTTTTTTTTTTTTCCCTGATAACGACTGGGTGAGCCACAAAGGCTGAAAAACCTGAACCTGGTTGCAGACAGAATTCTGGATATCCATTTCCACTTCTTTCTCCACCTCCTGGGTGGAAATGTAACCAGTATTTGAGAGTTTGCAAATGCTCCTTCTCCTTCCTAAATAAACCCCACCACTCCAATTGTTAAATACATGAACACATGCCCATAAATGTGCTCAACAAAAGAGAACTTTTCCCTCGTGATCTCCTTGAGAACACCAGGGAGCCCCTCCTCAGGATCACTGCCACACTGTGGCCCTTTCTCAGAGCAGGGCATCCTCCAGCTCCAAGCAGCCCCAGGCAAACATCCAGAACCTTCTCAGCAGGGCTCAGGCTGGCAGCAGGCACAGGAGATGTTCCTGCTAAGTGCTCAGACTGCAGGAGTGAAAATGGCACAGGATCTGTGCCTTGTCCTGCAGCAGTTTGTCCCTGTGGACAGGCCACGTGGAACTGGACGTGCTGGTGAGCACTGGTCCCTCAGCCAGCCTGGATGCATCACCCGCCCTTAAAACAAGGGGATGCAGGCACCACCCTCTGACTGGACAGGATTTGCAGGAGAAGTTTTCATCTCCTCATCAGAGGCATACTTCCCAACATAAGCAGTTTGGATTTTACAACAGAAAAGAATGAGTTTCCTGAACTATTATCTGTCCTGTTCTGGGACATCACATACTTTAATTTTCACTTTTCCCTTCAATTCCTTGTTATTCTTATTCCATTAACATAAACTGTGTCTCCGTGCAACTATACCAGCACAGAGAGCATGTCTTATATCATAAAAAAACCAACCAAAAATCTCACTTTAAGATATTACACACACACAGAGGTTATATAACCATTAAATAATGAAACTGTGGCAGAAACAAATGGCATAACACACACAAACCCTACAGTTTCTAATACATGGTGCAGACAGCTACAAACCTGCTGCTGGTACTGGGGCTCCCTGCCACAGTGCCTGGGAGACTTTAGGAGAATGAGGAATCGGTGATGGAATGTGGCACACAGTTTTTGAGCTATTACTGCTCCCAGCATCCTGGTGCTGCCTGCTGGAGTGCTGAGGGCCTGCTGCTCGCCACCAGGCACCAAAGTTTCATTAACCAACCCCCAGGATTTATTCCTGACGACGTTTTTGACATTTACGCAACATTCTTCATTTTTCATTACTCCAAGGAAAAACAAGAATAAAGGATCTCCTGTTTCCAGACCATCATTTAAAAAGACTGAGCTGGCTTTATGGAAGTGTTTCTATGCAGTAATTTTGATTTAGTATGGAATTATCATCAGCAAATAACTAAATGCATTTGTAGACTTTGTAGTTTGTAAAGGGAGTCATTAGAAAACAACACTTTACATATTTTATGTTTTATGAACAGACAACAACAAAAACCTGAGAACACTCTTATCCCCACTTACCTCAGTCCTGGTGCTTACTTCCAGCATCTAGTGGAGTAAAAATTTTTCCAGTGTAAATATATTTATTCCTTCACAAGTGCATTAACCTCAGTTGACAGTGTAATATGAAAACTGCATACAGTAAGCCTCAAAATAAATCTGTGCAGATGCTTTTATTTGTTCCCAGAAATTAATCAGTTTTTCCTATTAAATATATATATTTTTAATCTTAGGAAGCTTTTTCCCCCCTAGTTTTATCTTTTTTTTTTTTTTTTTTAAGTGATGCTTTCTATATTGAATTGGTTGGAAAAATCACAGTTAAACCATATCAACTTGGTGCTTTATAACGGGAAAATGGATTGTGAAAATATTGTTTTCTTTCTTCCGTGCACTTAAGCATTTTGCATGTTTTATCTGGAACTTTGCATGTCTCATCAATTTAGCAAACAGAGAGAGGGAAAACTCAGATATAGGAAAACTTTAGAGCAAAACAGCTAAATTTTACCTTTTCTTTTCTTTCTGGTTTTTATCTTCAATGCACAGCAATCAGATAACATTAAAAAATTTGCATACTGATAATAAATACATTTCTTTCCTCAACTAGCTCCCGTAACCATCATATTCCCCACATTACAACAGGTAACTGTGCAGAGGACATCGAAGGTCAGCAGCTCTAAACTCTTTTCTGTTAGAAACTCTGAAAGTGTTTCGGGGACAGTTTTCCTGGGGACACCCAGTCCCCTGCCCGTGCCCAGAATGCCCTGACAAAAGGAAAACTCTCTCATTACAGACAATTATAGAACCACTATTACAGACAACAATGCGGCCATACAAAAACTGCCAGGCAGTTGGAGTGTTTCACGTGAAATCAGAATACAGCAATGACTGAAGAGCTCAAAGCTCCTTGGAAATGTCTCTCACATTTCCTCCAGTGTGTTTGTAACAGATGAGCTGCACGCCTCCTGTACAGAGGAAATTCCAAGATCAGAACACTCAGAGAGTCATTGGGAATGTTGAATAAAACCCATGGTAGAGGCTCATCATTAGTTTCTCTTTTCCTGCTTCCATATCAAACTAAGTCAGCATTTTATGTCTGGAATAATGTGCTCGGGCAGGCATTAAAAACATTTTTTCTTTAAAAAAATTTCAACATATTCTGTAGAATGCTGAAGGTGTTTGACTTTTTCCCTTATAAGAAAACCAGTTACACTAAAAATGAGATTCTGCTTTACAGCGCCTTAAAAACAAAAACCACAAAAAGAATTGTTTTCTAAAATCACTCATACCTTTAATGTGTAAAGTAAACCAGTACAGTGTTATAATTGTTCCAGAGATTATGTCCCACATCCAGATAAACCACAACCCTGAAGATGCCAAAGGGGCCCCAGCACATGGCTAAAAGATTCATGGCTAAAAGATTGATACAACCACAGAAACAATGGAGCAATTCTCCCCTTTTATCCCCTTTGCATTTGTTACTGCTTGCTTGCATTGTGTTGCCAAGATTTTCACCATCACCAGATAGAAATGGAAATTGTTTTTTATGATTTGCCCACTGTTCAGTACAGAAGAGTTAAGAGTGAGATAGTAAGAAATTTCCAAAAGCGGACTATTAAAGAAATAATCTAAAAAAAACCTGCTTATGTAAGAATTATTGAGAATTTTTAAGGCAGCTGCACATTTCCATAAATGCAGATGTATATTTAAATAAAACAAAACTTTTAAAGGACAGCTATAGAGATTTTTTTTTAATTACACGACCTCAGAATTATCGGTTGCTTTCCATGTTCATACTGAAGAGAACCTGGAACACCTAATTAAATGTCAGGATTGATTTTACATTTTTCAGTTTGAATTTAGTGGATCTGCTTCACAAAAACTTCTAATAATAAAACAATAGTTTACAAAAGAAAGTAGAAAGAGAAAAATTAAATGCTGTTTTGTCCAAGAAGGTTTGGGTTGCTCAAAAGGATGGTATATTAACCATTTTGGTAAGACTGATTTACTAGCAAGGATTTCTGATGAAGACAACTGATATAATCTGTATAATTAATCTGTGTCTACTCAAAGAGATTCTTATCTCCTTTAAGAAATTGGTAAAGATAAGGATAATTGATTTCCTGCCCCTCCCATGTCTCAGATGAAGCCCTGTCTGAAGAACAGCGTCACTGCTTTGTTATTTGCTGCAAAAGAAACACCTCACAAATACATTTACCAAAGGTACAGGACCGAGCCATCAGCTTCACATTAGCACCACACACAGAGAACAGGAAACTGGAGTTACTGAGTGGTGGCAGGAGGTTTGTTTGAATGCAAAAATGCCTAAACAAGAGCTACACACATCTCACATCAGCAATATAATTTTTCTTCCTCAAGCAAAACCAAAAACACATCACAAGGATCACTCCAAAGATTTGTATGTGCCTGAAAAATTAAGACAGTTCAAAATAATTTTTATGTACCCATATGATGAGCTGGTTCTGGAATAATCAATAAACAAAATTCCTCTGTGACCTAATAAACAGTTCTGAGGCTGTCCTAAACCTGTCCTGAGGCTTCACAACATCAAATTGTACTTGGAGGTTACACAGGAAAAGGAACAAGACGAGTCATGCACAAAAATCCATGGAGAAAAATCTGAGCATCAGAAAATGACGGAATCCCAGAATGATTTGGGATGGAGGGGATCCTACAGCCCATCCAGCTCCACCCCTGCCATGGCAGGGACACCTTCCACCGTCCCAGGCTGCTCCAAGCCTCATCCCAACTTGGGCACTTCCAGGGATCCAGGGGCAGCCACAGCTGCTCTGGGCACCCTGTGCCAGGGAAGCCAGTAGGTGAGTAAAGACTTTTCCTAAGTAGAACAGAACAGGAATTCTTCCTCGAGCAGCCAAATTCTCCATCCAAGTCACCAACCAGGTAATTAGTTCCCTTCAGGCAACATCCAGCCTTCACATGGTACAGTCATTTCAGTATTTTCAAAAGGAATTCAGTCTTAATTACTAAAATAAAAAGTGGCAAGATATTTCAGGATCCACTTTTCACTGACTGGCTCTTAACAAGAAATATTAAGTTAGAAGATAAGCCCTAGCAAGATACAGTTTATTTCTTTTTCTACAAGACAAACTCCCTGATGTAACATTGAATCTCTGTCAGCTTGTTTATTTTTTTAACTTCCCACTTCATGACAGGTAAATATTTATTAGCACTGGAAGAGTTATTCATGTGAAAGATCTTTCAGGTTTCCCAAGTACTCACTACACTAATAGAAAGGCAATTAAAAAATCATTTAGTTAAAAGCTGTAAATGGTAACTCCACCGTGCACACCTCCACTCCCAGCTCAGCTCAAACATATTCAAAATACAACATCCAGACATCAGAATTTCTTAGGCACTACATCCATATTAAAATGTCATTGCCTATTGATTTCAACTTCATTAAACCTTAAACAGTTTATTGAATAATGAGGAAATACCATAAACATGCATCCTATTCCTTCAAGGAGCATGTTACTATGGGGATGACGCACACTAAATTTAGCCTAACTTTTTAACAGATTCCTAAGTACAAATAAAAAATAAGATACAGCCTGAGGAGACAAAAGCAATAAGAAGAAACTTGGAATAAACAAGACTATGTACCGAAGACTTAACACTGCCTGTTGAGAAAACAAAGATTAGAGAACCCAGTAAAAGGAATTAAAAAAAAAAAAAAAAAAGACCCCAAAAACCCCCAAACAAGCCCAACCAAGAAAACTAAGATCCCCCCAACAACCAAGGCAAACTTTACTACAGAATTTGCAAATTCTGAGCTTTCTTGTCACAGGTTTATAGATTTCCAAGGCCAGATTCACAGGTCCAGTTGGGTTAATCAGATCTCTGGCCAGGCAGAGATAAAAGCTCCTCCAGTTAGCTTGAAACACACATGGACTTCCATCAGCACACAATTAACTGAACCAAGTAACCTCACAGCTTCCAATTGCTGAGAGAACTTATTGCTCAGTTGTGTCCAGAGTGCAGTTGGATGGCATTAATGTGTCTAACAACTAGAATTCCCTTTTCCATAGACAATAAATGACTGTGTGCAAATAATTATAACACCAGACTTGAAAATTCTGACCAAAAGTTGAATGCCAGCAATGGCAACTGAGCTTAGATTTAGCATGTGCTTCCGAAATTGCACTGGGGAGAGTGGGAGATCCAGCTCTCTTGAGATAATTCACATCATCGTATCAGCAGTGGCACAAAGGTCAGAGGGGGGCAACACAGGTCAGGAGAGTTCTGATTTATGACTAAAAACTGCTTTATTACGATACCTACAGGGGGAAAAAAAAAAAAAGGCAGCTTTCCCTACACACAGCCGTGGCACTTCTGCCTCCCCACCTGCTATTAATCTTGCCAGTCCGAAAAATCCCCTTCAGCCCCCCCAGAAGCTGTGAATAAATGCCTGGCTTAAGTAGCCAGGCCCTGTGCTGTGCCCTGCAGACCACAGAGTCAGGCTTTCATCGACTGCCTGCGAAAGGCAAGTTAATAGTTGTAGGTCTCTGGTTTATCCCCAGGAGTTTCACGTGGCAGGTCCAGAGTAAAAGAATCCACTGCTAATTTCACCCTCCCTTATATAAATGCCAAGCATTGTGTATTAGCCCGTCCCTTAGGGACTCACGTGCAAATGTTTTGTTTTGTGAACAATATCGTAACAGCAACCTTGCTGCGAAAGCCCGAGTTGTTTGGCAATCCTACAATGCAGCAGTAAGTAAAAATAAATAAATAAGCCCCGCTATTACAGGTAATAAACCTGCTCAGATAAATACTCTCAAGCATAACAGTCATGTTACAGAGCAAAGCAAATCCCAGCAAAATCAAAGCTTTAGAACTGGTGGAGGTTCAGGTGTACTTTTCAGTTTAGTAATGTATTCCCTTGTGGTTTGAACAAATTAATAGAATCGCTTGTATGAAAGAACTTCATCATGACTATTACAAAAATAAATAAAATAAACTCTGTTTTCAAAAGTCATCCCAGAACAATTCACATAGTTATCACCAAATCCTTCAAGCTGGTTTTGTGTTATATCATTCATATTCCTGCTTTGAGAATTGGCTACCCCAGCTTCTCTTTGCTCATTATGAACTGAAATAAATAAATAAAAGGAAATCCTTATCAAGATACATAAATCCAGCAGTAATCCTCTCCCTCTAATAAAGTAATCTAATACAAATAATGTCTAAATGACATCAAGAGTTTAGGGAGTAAAGGAGGAGGGAGGTGAAAAAGCAAAGCACTGAGGCTTCTGTCACAGTCAGTCCACTTGGTCACAAAAGGTGCTCTCATTTTTGGCTAAAATGTGAAAAAACAGTGTTTAGGACTAGTGTCCAGAGGCCAGAGTGAAAAGTAAATTGCATTTTGTAACGCCTTAAGTCAATACAATCTCTTCATTGCCCGGTTCTTGTGTGATTCACAGAGAACGAGTAGCTGCCATCACACACCGATTTGATGCAACATATAAGCATGGAACTACAGTTCCAAATATTTGAATGTATTACAGAGATGTGGCCACTGGAATTTTTACAACAATTTTTACTTGCTACAATGCAACAGCAAATAAAAGAAGCAGAACGAAGAAGAGTGGCCTGAGCAAAGCCATTTTTTATTAATTTTGTTATGCAAAACACTAAAAAATTAGCTTTAGTGAAGTGAGGATTCACCACATTAAACAACGATACACAGGCAGTAGAAAAAAATATTTTGGTGTTGTATCAGATCTAAACCAAGTCCAACAAACATCCAGAAGAGCTGTAGTGGCATAGAATAATGGAGAAGCCAGACCATGGCTTCTGCTGAGGATGAACACGCCTTAAAACCGCTTGGAAGTTATTATGAAATGAAGTCGTTGGGGGTGAGGAATAAACCCAACACGCATTCCATTTCAAAGGAGACAGGAGTTACTGGCAGCTGCGTTCTTTAGCCTGCAGTGCCATCGTCTGGCTATGGAAGCTATTTCAGCACGGGCTGGGGAAATGCAGCCAGCTAAATATTTAAATGTAAGAAAAGAACAAGCCTTAATACCGTGCATATTTGTAAAAGTCCATGGGGCTGAGGGGAGCTGTAGTATTTACATGGAGAAGCATTGAATGCATAAATGAAAATGTGGTTCTCAAGTCAAGACAGAAATGAGAACAGAACATTCAAACCAACTGACTAAAACTATGGCTAAAACCACCATGTACTCTAGAATCAGGCTTGTCTTGTCATTTTTTTGTTTGATTGATTTTTCCTTTTTTAATAGAGTTATTAGTTTAAACTTCAGGTTAAAAGATGTAACTTAAATACCTAAATAGTTTATGATTGCAGACCTCAGAGGCAAATGCAAGGCAAAAATTGATATTTCATTAGTTAAGGGACTGCAACATGTTTGAACTGGGTATCTCATACCATTTCAACCACATACATATAATCTACTCTGAGCTTCATTATGCCAGGGGAAATTTAAAAAAAAAAAAAAAAAAAAAAAAAAAAAAAAAAAAAAAAAAAAAAAAAAAGCATTTTCTTTCCTATAACGATTATTACAGCACCTACAGCTAACCAACTTTAGGGGTAAGCAAATGCAACTTGAGTGATGTTTTGGACAAAGCTCAAATAAAAGTAAAAGAGACACATTTGTGGTAACTAAGGACTGTTAGGAATATCAGTTTAGTCCTAAAATTCAGATAGATGGGATAAAAAAATCCCCAGAACATGATGCACGTGGCCCTGGGAAAACTCTCAATAAGCTTGGGTAGGTTTCAAACACACAGGAAAGTAAGAGGCAAGGTAAGAGCAGTTTGTGACATTTACATCAACTTTTTTTTTTAAGTATGAAGTTTCAAAGCTCTTTTAATTAATTTTGAAGCAGTGTTTGAGGTGAACGAGGGAGTGCAAGGAATGTTTTGAAAGATAAATCTATTAGCATGCAGAGTAACTTGGTCTAGGCTCCAGTCTGACTCAGTTCTCAGACTCTTCTGCGTCAGATTAAAACAGATCAGATTTGAGTACACTGCTGTTTGGTTTAAAGGCATAAATTTAATAGATTCCCAATGGAGTTTAGCTTACAGAGCCTCCAAAATAAACATGGACACTCTGACAGAGTTTGTACTGGTTAAGACTATTGAAAACTGTGCAGAACTTCCAAAAATTATGACACTTTCCTTTGAGGACTTGACTTTAGGAACAAACATTAAAAGTTATGGAACCCAATAATCACCAAATCTCACAGCAACAACTAATGTTTGCATCTGCTCCAGCTGAGGCTGGAAGCAGTGCAAGTGAGCCCACACAACCCTTATTTTCCCAGAGGTGAGTGGATGCTTTTTTCCTCGTGCAGTGAGACAGAGCCTCACTGGAATCACAGCTGCAATACAAATACAGCAACCTCACCCAGCTGTCTTAATTACCTTAACTGCCATGGCAAACTGAGGGATTGCCCAGAATTACAAAGTTGTTGGAGGTTCTTCAAAGGAATTGCAATCATACAGCAACATTCCATATAAATTCATTTGGAAAGGCCAGTGACTATAAATAAGGTCACCTGGGCTGAGTTGAAGAATGAATTCCCAAGTCCCTCAAAAGCATTTTCTTCTCACTACAAACCAAAACTGGCCAGAGCTCCAGCACATGGTGTGTGGGGGTTATTCTGCACAGTGTAGGAAAGCTGTGACAGCACAGAGCTCTTTTAAAGAAACCAGCCTTCAGCTCAGATACAATCAGCTTTTTGGGACAGAATTTGGAAAATAAATGCAGCTGGAAAACACAACCGTGTCCTGATTTGTGCTCAGATCAAAACTAAGTCCATGGTGGGCATGGACAACTTGCATTCTTGATGGACTGACAGAACAAGCTCTATTTCAAATAATCCCAAAGGAATGGAAATTCAGCATCAAGGCAGATTCAGTAAAGTCCAGTAAAGCCCACTAGCTGGAGCAACATTTAAAAAACCATAGGTATCATGTTATATAATTAAACATCAGATCAATGAGGGCTCTGTAACTACATGGAAACAGAAAGACAGGTTTGCACACTTAAAATGTCTCCCAAGAATGAGTTGCAGAAAGAATTAATTTCTACATCACATTATCTGTGATTATATGAAATAACTTAATCCTTTATAATAAAATATTTAGGGAAATTACCATGTCAGTGTTGTAGACTAAAACATCAGACATTAAAAACCAAGACTGTGGTATGGGTGGCAGAAGACAAGATAGTTTAATACAGAAAACCTGGTCACTAAATAAGGGAGAACTTTGTACTTGACAGAACATTTTACCCCATCCCTGCAAATTTTCTCTTACATTACTCAATAACCAATTACCTGTTCAGCAAAAGGCCACAGCAAACCCAAATTTTAACAAACGCATCAAAACACATTTGCTGAAACAGATGTTCCTTGCTGGATTTCAGACGATTCACACATGTAACAAACCTTAAGGGTTGTGTTTTCCCTTAGACTTCAACCTTTATCGAGTCTTGGAAGTGAAAGACAGTAACAAAGATGAGATCTTTTTAAATGGCATTATTTTGAAGTCAAAATGTTTACTCCTTGAGTGGGATGCATATTGCCATTATCTAGGAAAAAAAGCTAAATTAACTTTCTTTTGTGTATTAACCTCCTGATAGAGAGGGATAAAAGGAAGGATAAAAGAAGCCTTACTTTAGACTTTAAATATCAGCATTCTTTTTTCAACATACTCTTTTTTTTTTTTTTTTTTTGCAGAAATAATCCCTGATCTTTTAAAAAACAATTGTGAGAGAGCAAGTATGACTTAGTGGGACGTGCCTGTACACCAGTCCTTTCAATATTGCCCTGGGTGTCCTGTTTTAGTAGTGAAGAGATGAGATAAATGGCAGAATCCCTGGATTTTCCTGACCTTGATCAAGAAGAACAAATTTTTAGCTGAACTCTGCAAAACTGCTATGATTACATCAATCTAATCTGGAAAGCACATGGTTTATATATAAACCATGGTCTCTGTCTCATCCATCAAAGTGAAAGACAATAAAACACACTTCTGTAAGAAAAATTGGAAAAAGAAATCCATTAACCCTTATTTTACTCCTTACATAAGGATCCTCAATGATGTTTCAGACTACAAAAACATGCATACATATTCAGGTTTCTAAATATGGATATACATCAATTTAAATATAAGTGCTCTTGAAACAACAGGCTTTGTGAGAGAAAAAGACGCTCAGCATCATCGCTGAAGAAATCAGTTCTGAAATAACGGAATTAGGAAGTTTTGATCAAACTGCCCAACCAACAGCAGGCAGCCATAAAAAGCCATCTATTGCTACAGAGAGAAGATTTACCTGGCAAGAGATCCGACACAACATAAAAAGACAAACTGGAATCGATGAGAAATGAATTGGATTACTGGACAGAAGCATATTCTTGCACATGTTCAAGCTACTGGGAAAGTAACAAAGCCAGCAGGTATAAAAAAATGCCTGCTTACCCTTTCCTGATCCAATCACAGCCACACTGTTAATCAGGTTGGACTACATCCCAGATATTAATTTGGCAAGCAAAACAATCGTCTGATTCAGTCTGGCCCCTTCAGAAATGCTGAAAACAATCTGCCACTGATAATCTTGCCATGCATGTGCTCCTGAAAAGCCATCTGATCAATTTAGGCCAGACGAGAGAAGACAGCTACATCCACATGCGAATGCCTAAGGCTTTCCCTAGCCACTGGCAGTGTGTATATGTGTCCCCTGCTGCCCAAGGAAGCGCTGGGAAATGCACAGCTCAACAGTTATGGACTCCTTTGGACTAAAAATAAATAAATCCTGCAGTGTGTAGGAGCAGAAGGCTGCTGGCTCATCAAAGCTTCACTCCCTCACTGACCAGAGGGATCCTGTCCTGCTGCTGGGATTCCTTCCTGGAAACACTTCCAGCAGCTGGAGACTTCCTCTGCATCTCCTGGGGTTTGCCTTTGGTTAGGGATTTTTGGTTTTTTCACTTAACAAAAGATCTCAACTCACGAATGTTCTTGCTTTTACCCTCCCTGTGTCTCCCCCATGCCAGTGTCAGGGGGTATCAGCTGCTGCCTCAGCCAGCTCATCACAGGGCACCAAAACCTCTGGGCGACATCCTGTCCCTCCTCCTGTACTGTGACAGTGCTGTAAAGCATGAGCAATAATTCTGTTTGAACCACTGCTTCCAGAGAGCCTCAATGCCCACAAGGAATTCCCAACACGAGCCAACTCCTGGATGATACCTGGTACCAGCAGAGAGGAGCAATCACAGAGCTCCAGCCTCTGGAGCCAAGCGTTGCTCTGGAGGGTCCCAAGCTGCCCAACAGACTCAGATGCTGCTGCAGGCACAGAACCGAGCCCACAGGAACAGAGGCTCAGTGCACAGCCTCTGCTCCCATCCACAGTTATGCTGAAAACATGGAGTAGAATAAACCTATGAGAATCTTTAACACCTAATATTCATAATATTTCCATAAGAACATTTTTTTATTCTGGTTATAAGGAGAACAAATGCAAAAAAACCAAGCAACGGTTGAATTCCTAAAAGAACTCAAACTTTCAACATTGAAATTTAAATTTTCCATAGAGATACAGTATTTGATACAGAAAGAATGTTATTTATTTGTCTCCATTTTACGATTTAGAACAGCAGTCTGCATCAAGTTCTTCTCACAAGTCTCAAATGCCATTTCCAAGTTTCCTATACAATAATTCCAGTGAGGAGTTCACAGGACTACACAACTTTTACTACACAGAGAAGCAGCCTGAGATCAGAGTATTTGTCTGGTGTTAAATAAAGACAGAGCAACACAACCTCCTCTATAGCAGCACATTGGTGGCCTTCTCTCAACAGCAGCTCTATTACAAAAAACCCAGAATAAATCATAAAAGAACTCACACTTTCATTACTTTTTTCTAGATAAATACATAATCTCTAGATTTCTACATCACCAGTAGGGCTCTCTAAGGTTAGCTCAGGAAAGCAGGCCTGTCAGTGGCTATTTTCCTTACTGAGAGTAAAAATTAAAATGTAGGAACAAACCAATTCTGTGCCTAAGCACAGGTTGGCAACGAGTGAAATGAAAGAAAAGGCCCCAACCTGGAACTCTTCTGTCTGTACAGAGATCATTTTGCTCACACCAGTGTTAAGCCTCCCTCCTCTTTCAGTGCCCTTTAGACCAGCTCCAAAAATACTCTGTCCAAAAAATACCTGCAAATAAGGGGGCTCATAGGTACAAGTTGTCAACTCAGTCCTTCTTTATCAAATCTCCCACATCTTTATTTTGAAAAGTGAGAAAAAAGACAAGAGAAGGAAATGTCAACTGGAAACTCACTTTTCTCTAGGGTATCAATGGCCACGAAACTCTCTGGCACAAGTAAATAATACAGAACACCACACTGAGGAGTCTGGGCTATGAAAAGCTGACACCACCCAAAACCTTCTAAAAGAAAATGTTCCACCACAGTAGCAAAATTTATTGGTTCACAAACACGGACACGATCTGAGACCCGTTCCCATTCACAGCGTACCAATATTTACAGGTCTGTGGGGTTTTCTCTTTTTATATAATTTCAAAAGCCAATTCCCCTCTGTTTTTGTACCCATTGAAAACTTAATGGCCAGATTAAAACAAAATTTCAGCCAGGCTTCAGTGTCCCATGAATTATTTTTCAGTTCATTTTGACAAGTAATTAGCATGAAATTTGACTTGAGTTTTCCTTTTCCCCTCTGATTCTTCCCCCCTGAATCTCAATATTTTAACTTTACATTTAGCCGAGTATTAAAGCAAAGTTTCTGTCTCCTGCCCTCTCCCTTGTCCCCAAGTGAAACATAATTACTTGTATGCAATGCAAGTACAGCACATATGAATATATGCCAAAGTAACTTCTGCATACATTTACTTCAGTGCTAATAAAATATTTTATTCATGCATATAAAAGAATGTTCTTTCTAGCTCAGTGAGCTTTTTAGGAGTTATTAGCAGGAATGTGTCATATACCTAATGAAATTTATTTCAAGGTAGAAGAGACATTATAAAAAAAAGGAAAATAAAGTCTGAGAACTAATTCTCTAGGCAATCACAGAATTGTAATTCAAGACTTATCAAAATAGCCTCAAAATGAAGATCTGAAAAACAACCTCCCAATAAAAATATCATTTCTTTTCAGCAGCAATCATGTTTATACATGTTAATACAGGGGTTGGAGATGCTCTGGTTCAAGATGGAGCACACTGGCAGAAAGACACACCATAGTAAAAGGGGTTTTTAGCACTCTGCCGTAGCAGGTATTGCAGCACAGAAAATACACTATCCATGTCCCTTCTGTGTATTCAGCATATGTAAAAGTCATGCAGCAGAACACATTGACACTTCAGTGGGAGGTCAAATTATTGTTTTGGCACTTCTGTCACGCCTGTCACTTCAATTCCACTTTATCAAATTACAGATTGCTAGATAGAGTTGGATTAAGGGGAAAGACAGACACACACACACACAGAGGAGCAACTGTCAGCACTTCAGTTGTGAAATCCCATAATTGCATGTCAGTGACAGCGAGAACAAGAGAGCAGTAATAGGGCTGACATTATGAGCATTCAAATACCAGGAAACTTTGCAGCAAGACTTTGCACTCTGTCAAGCCACATGCCAGGAAATGGACTGGATTTCTGAGCAATTCCTCACATTAGAATTGCCAATATTTATTAGGCTGACTAATGCAGTGTCTTAAGTTCCAGGGCAACTTCCAGCTCCCTGTTTTTCCAGAAGTATTTCTTTTATTTGAAAAGAAGATAAAACTAAGACAAAGGAGAAAAGAAGCCTTTGATTTAAAAATATTGCTGAAAGTAGTATGAATAACAATAAATACTGCCTAAACAATGTAGATCGCGGGTTTGATTCAACTTTCTGAGTTTTAGGATCCCTGGAGTGCAACAGATCACGATTTCCAACAACTGTGAAGGAATCAGCCAGGAATTTCAAGTAACTTTTCAGGTAATAAACAAACAACACACCACACACACACCCCTTAGAAAACTTCACCCTTTTGTGGAAGTAGTGGAAACTTCCAGCTCTGAACTGAGGAGGGCTCAAGAAGCATCAGTAAATCTGACTTACATGAGCTGAGCTGTCAGGGGGAACATCTGCTGTGCTTGACAGGAGGATGCTATTCCTGGAGCAGCTCATTATTCCCCCTCTGGGTTACTCCCCCTGGCTCCTGAGTGCTGTGGTCAACCCTCCCCACTTTGTGTGGTCCCGTCCTGCAGTGGCTCAACAGCACCTGGCGCTGTTTGTACCACAGGGAAAGAGGCAGGAGAAAGAGCAATCATTTGTTCACCCTGTTAGACAGCAGAGGGGCCGTTAACACTCAAAATTCCCTTAGATTCCTCTAAATCTAAACCCAAATGCAATTTAGACACTTCCCTACCAGTCCATTGGAGACTATGATCTTCCCTCACAATAAAAAAAATAATTTCCTTTAATGGGAGTAAAAATGCATCTCAATAAACTACACAATTATGTGGATTGTATGACACCTTCACAAGGGAATAAAAATGACACGTATTCTTATTGACTGCTATAGAGCCCCTAAAGAGCAGAAAAAGGGACTACCATGAAAGAAAACAGGATAATAACAAATCCACATCTATGATGCCAGGTGCTGACTTAGTCCTCCTGTGGTGCTCCTCAATATTTGATACCCTTACTAACTCCCTTCTACAGTAACCTGAATATCAGGGAAATTGGATAAATACTTTCTCTTTAAAAAAAATTCCCTTAAACTTCCAGGAAAAACTTCTTTAATATGATCACTATGAATAAATAAAAAATAAAAAAATAAAAACAAAACAAACAAAGAAACAAAAAAATGCAAGAAGCCATTGAATAGACAAAGCAAAATACATTTGTAATGCTGTTTCTTTTTCTCCTGATTTTGTCTCAGACACACTCTATAACCTTGCCTACATCTGCCCTTCACACTTCTATATATTTCCCCACATGTAACTCAAGCCATATAATTGTAAGTACTTTCCTCATAGGTGTTTTTAATTTGTTTGTAAAGTAATTTGAGATCCACTGACAGAAGGTACTAAAGAAAAAAAAAAAAATAATTATAAAATATTTTCCACAGCAGGCAGAGAAAAGGAAAGGCATTACTGCCTACCCCCCATCCCACAGCAGGTGATAGGGAGTTAGGGAGCGTTATGGCACTCCAGGGAACTTCCCTGCCTTCCTGACCTCCCAGCTTATTGCCCTGACGCTCCGCCATAAACTCTGCAGCTCTCATAAAACCTCCTGCTCCCAGCTCCAAAGTGGGACATTTTCCAGTCAAGATGCATCTCAAAACCATTCTGTCCCGGAGCCAGCTCCCTCTCCAGAAGGGAGGATGCCGCAGGACACCCCGGTGACCTTGAGCCCCGAGCAGCGGTGCTGAGCTGCTGCTGAACGCGGCATGGCAGTGACACTGCACGTAACAGCCAGCACAGCCCCAGCACGGGGACAATCACTGAAATACAACAAATCCGGCAGCCAGGGCTGGAGAATGAAACATTCCCAGCATAGTGAAAACCAGCTGAGACGGAGTTATCCGGCACAGGAAGGTCGCTGTAAAATGACTTCCAGTTTGCAGCGCCGGTTTTCCGTTTCAGGTGGAAATGTCACACAAAGGGTGTCAGAGGATGTTACTTTGTATTGGAGTTTTGGTTTCACAGCATTGCCATTAATTAAATTGATATGACAATTGCAGAGTAAAACATATCCTTTGTGCTCTATTTGGAGCTCAAAGAGCAGGACCGGGAGAAATCCTATTTACAGTTTCGTTTTCTTTTTATATTTTGAAGATTACTGTTTGAAGCAAGTCCCATTTAAACATATTAAAAAAAAATAACTACTCAGAATAAAGATATGAACAGAGATTAAATTAAAAAAAAACAAGGAAGATTTATAAAATATAATTTTATAAAAATCAAGGCAGGTTTTCCAGGTAATGGGAGATGATGCAGTTGGGTAAGGGCAGCAACAACAAAAAGGCTGTACACATAGGAAGTCTTCTTAGAGACAGACCATGGTTTGGTTATATCAAATGGAAAGATTTCAAAGGAACCCATGGCCAATATCCTTCTTGATTGCCTTTCACCAGAGCCCTTTTGTTTGAGCCCAGCACACAGTTATATCAGAAAACATGGACAAAAGGAAAATCAACCTGACCATCTTCTGTCATCAGCCTTGTGAGAGCAAAACAACACACAAACTTTGGAAGCATGACTCAAATTCCCAAACATCACCTGGCCAGCGGACATGTGTGTATTTTCTACAAAAATCATACGTGGTATGTTTTTAAAAGGTTTCTTCCTGTGACAATTTAAGGGTCACTTTTCTGCATATGTTCCTTTGAGAAGCAAAGCTGAGCCATTTCTGCCATCTGAGTCATTAAACATCCAATATTGTGATGGTCAGAATGGTGGTGGGAGAGCAAAACAAGAAAGTTCTGGGTGTGTCAAATGCAGAAAAAAAAAAATAATAATAATTCACTCTGTATGAAATGAGCTGTACATGCATTTATGGGCTTTCTGCTGGGAATGGTAAGGGCGATTTAGTAATTCATAATTACCCAGGCCAGAGAAAGCAGACTGTGCATTGCTTGACACCTGGTATTCTCAAACCTGGGAGCTTTTAGCCTTGTAGAAAAAAAATAAAAACCCCACATGGAAAGGTCAGTTGAAGACAATGGAAGGAGAGACAGATCACAGTGATGAAGTGGTTACGATAATTAACTGCTGGTTTGGAATTTACAGAATAATAGATTTCAAAATAATAGGTACAGTTATTAAATCTGAGTTTGCCTCCAGGCAATGCTTTTGTCATGGTTACATAAATTTCTACTTCAGATGTTATAGATTAGGAAACTTCAGAAAACAAGGAACACAAGAAAAGGCACCTTGCAGGTTTGTATTCTGTGGTTAACTGGGAAAATTTCCCATTAATTACTAATGATACAGTTCATTAGTAATATATTTCATTATGGAAGTGCAAATTATTAGATACTAATGATGCATGCCTTAATTGCAGTAGTTTGTCTTGATTTCAAGTTCGATGAAATAAAAATATTTATTTACAGTCTTTCAGGTTCAGGAATTACATTATATCCTTAATTGATGCTTTCAACAAGCACTAAACAAGGCATATTAACCAGGACTGATGGATCTGTATTTGATGATCACTGGTGACTCTCCCCCTGGACTGGAAAGGAACACCTGCCACTTAAACTCGGTGGAAGCTTCAATTTTGGGACCAAACACAGAGAAAAGACTGAACACATTATGCAACAGCAGGTGTTTATCACATTCCTGCTCTTTCAAGGTGTTTCCACAAAATAGGAAGAGGAAGGAGAAAATTCGAGGGGTTTTCTAGACAATCCTTTCTGCTAACATGCCTCTCTGCATGTGGGAGCTGGAGATCCTGAGTCACTGCCAGTGGGAAAAAAAACCTCAGGAAACCACCCCAGCACAGAGCAGTGACTCGGAGCCACAAGGGAAGGTATCAGACACACATCTCCTGAAATTCCTCCTGAGGTACAAACCATGAAAAACCCAGAGCACTGGCAGCAGGCTGGTGCTCTGCTAGGTAAAAGTTGCAATACAAGGGAGAAGAAATACAACTCTTGAATAAATTGACATCCAGAGCTTGTCAGGCTCCTGACACTTTTTCCCCACAATTCATATTACAAAAAGAACTTCTGGCTTGGGCACTTTTAGTAGTTGCTACCAGCACTAAAAAATCAGAACTTGGGGTTTAGAGCTGAGGTGCCAGCCTGGATTTTAACCCATATTTAAGCAACAGGAACCTAGATGGAAGCACCTGGAGAGTTTGATGAAAGCTGATGTTCAGAACCTGCAGCCTCAGCGGGACAGAGTGAGTACCAGCTGAAGTTAGAGACTCTAAATCACATGTCATGTGCTCAACACTTCCACAGACTCAGTTACCATTCCACACAGAAATACCCTGCACAGATCTAGTAATCCAGATTTTCAAATTTTAGCAGCAACAGATTTTCAAACAAAACATGTTACTCTCTTTTAAACTGGATTGATATTTATTTATGACAATTTAATTATTTTTAAGCTGAAAAAAAACAATTAAATTTTGTCAGTTTCTTGATTAGTTTTTACCATGAGTAAGGTGAAGAACACAACTGAAAACATATTTTGTTTCTTGTCTATATTTTGTCCACAGAAAATAAAACTGGAAACATTTGTTTTAATCAACACTTTGAAAGGGGGAAAAAAAAAAGTCTCCAAAGGTGCTACTTATAAAGCAAACAAAAGCAGTCCTCTTGCTGTCCTACAAATATTTAACACAGTATGCCAACTTTATCATGAAAGACACACAATAACTTCTTTAATAATGGAAATTAAGAAAAGGAAGTGCAACTGCCTTGTAAACTTTTGTAGCATAAAGAGATTAAGACTATAATTCCCTTCTGAACAAGCAGTTATTGAAATTTCTAACAAGTACATTCAATAGAATTAGATTGTTTTGTCCCCACTGAAGTTGAAACACAACATGAACACATACACATGTAAAAGAACCGTAAAATAATTTCACATGGTTTAATTAAAAAAAAAAAAAAGCCAAAAATGAAACATCAACCAGAGAAAATCCCAGCTACCAGAATTGCCTGAAAAATCACATTAAAACAAGCCACTTACTTTTCTGTCCTCAGGTTCTACACCAGAACTGCACTCTGCTTTAGTGTCCTGAAAGCACAAACAGAGAAGCCCGTGTCACAAAGCACATTGACCAGCACTGGGGGAGCAACTCAGGCTGAAGAACTGTTATTTTTAACACAGAGTTATTTAATATACATTGTCTAGTATTGTGCCTTTAGGTGAAGTTTATTAAACTTTACTGCAGGCATAAATTTAAAGACAAGGCTGAAAGAACACATACAAAAAAAAACCCCTACCTATTTCAATATAGTGTAGCCAGCTCTCAGAAAAATATGAGATTTTTTTAGTATACATTTTCTTTTTTACTTCCACCTTGAGGAAAATATATTTCTTGATCATTTTTTTTTTTTTTTTTTAAATAAAAAAGTGGTGGAAGCTGAACGAAATATAAAGGTAAGCTAAAGAGGAAAACCTGCTCAACCTTCTGTCTGTTATCAAGAGCTAACTAGGACTCTATAGATATTTGTGTGTGAACCTCTGAATTGGAACAAGCAAGAACAGCAAAGCCTCTATTTATGATAAACGTGTGTGTGTGTGCACAGACTTGGACTCGTGTGGATATTTTGAACACTTTATCTTCAGGAGTGAAACAAGTGATCTCAAACCTAATGACACTCAACACACAGTCCTTTTATTCCTAAAGTATTTTGACTCATTGAGCCTATGGATTTTTGTTCTGAAGACATGCAGGGATAACAGTAACACAAAAATTATACCTTGAAAGGCATTTATTGACTCACCTTCACCCTTTTTACAGCAAGTTACTACTGGAAACTGAGTAAGCCAAACACAACTCAAGTCACTAAACTTTAGCCACGTGACCCACTAATTTTCTTCTCAACTTTACTTTTCTAGTGAGGATATTCTTGGAAGCAAATTTTGCCTAACTACTGCAGCTTTAGAGACTTCTATTGGGAAAAGAATAACATATGGCTGAGGGACAACTTTTTGTGAAAAGTGCTTCCCCATCCTCTCACCAAAGCTGGAACTACTCTAATGAGATCTCAGATTATTGGTTAGTTGCTTGCACATGAATTCACATGCTGATAGCAAATAGCAGCTCCTATTAAAAATGAAAACAAATGTAAAATGAAGAATTTATGTTTCTTCAACAGCATGTCTATTCATCTTAAATGAAGGACTGGTTTTACTGCAAAGCCAAAGGCTTCCTATCAACAGCTATAAAAGATTTTTAAAAATTAAATTGTTCAACCAAGTAAGATGAAGCAAGGTTTCCTGGAAAAAACACTCTAATTCACAGTAAATTATATTAAAGATGATCTCATGGGGCATATCAAGATGTGTCACTTCTTAAGCAGCAAAAAATTTTGTTATTCTAGCTAGTCTAATATATGAATCATCACCTCTATCAGTCTTTATATTCCATCACTTTTCCTGGGGAACCAGACTGTACTTTGTGGAATATAACACTCAAAAATTTTCTCTCCAGTGTGCCTTACTGGCAGCCAGACAGTCTCTCCCCACGTCTCCCACGTGGAGGAGAAGGAAATACTCTCTCTGCCTACAGGCTCACTTCCTGAGCCTGTTTGGGCATTTACATTTGCTTCTTTTTGGGGAGGGACTGAAAAGAGCTCAGCTTTTCAAAAGCCTTCTCCCTCAGGGGAATGAATTCAAACTTCATTAGCACCAGTGATCTTCATGTCCCGGCTGTGCCCTAAGTCACCTTTTGGAAAGAATGTAATGTTCTTTAACATATTTATTGGTTAATCAAAAATGAATCATCTCTTTCCACATTACCAAGGACAAGAGTGGCTCTGTCTCACACACTGACCTAAATTAACTGAAAGCAGAATAAAGTAGCTCCTCTCAGGCTGCAGCCATGGCTATTACAGCCTCTCAGCATGATGAATATGCCTGAAGACCCAACAGCACTCTGATCCCTCCTGCTGCCCATGGAACAGTTTCGTTCACTATTTCACCACTGTCCTTTCCCATTAAATGCAATTTCTGAGAAGCCCGAGTCCATAAGCATTGATTACTCAACTAAAAATGCAGTTTTACCTGGGTGAAACAGAGTCCATGTTCCTCCCAGCACAGCTTACCTGTCGTGGTTGTTTGGAGGAGCAGGGCAGGGAGGAGGCAGCAGGGCAGCCTCAGCCATGAGCTCACCCTGGGGCCAGCCCAACTGAGCCTCTCTGCCCCATCAGGAGTTAATGAGATCATGAACTTCACCTGGAGCTGGGAGCTAAGGAGATACCCAGCCTCATCGGAGCTGGGAGCTGAGATACCCATCCTCATCGGGAGCTAAGGAGATACCCATCCTCATCTGGAGTTAATGAGATACCCATCCTCACCTGGAGCTGGGAGCTAAGGAGATACCCATCCTCATCTGGAGCTGCGAGCTAAGGAGATACCCATCCTCATCTGGAGCTGGGAGCTAAGGAGACACCCAGCCTCACCTGGAGCTGGGAGCTAAGGAGATACCCATCCTCATCTGGAGCTGGGAGCTAAGGAGATACCCATCCTCATCTGGAGCTGGGAGCTAACGAGATACCCATCCTCATCTGGAGCTAACAAGATACCCATCCTCACCTGGAGATACCTGATGAGATACCCAGCCTCACCTGGAGATACCTGATGAGATACCCAGCCTCACCTGGAGCTGGGAGCTAAGGAGATACCCATCCTCACCTGGAGTTAACGAGATACCCATCCTCATCTGGAGCTGGGAGCTAAGGAGATACCCATCCTCACCTGGAGCTGGGAGCTAAGGAGATACCCATCCTCACCTGGAGCTGGGAGCTAAGGAGATACCCAGCCTCACCTGGAGCTAACGAGATACCCAGCCTCTCCTGGAGATACCTAATGAGATACCCAGCCTCTCCTGGAGATACCTAATGAGATACCCAGCCTCTCCTGGAGATACCTAATGAGATACCCAGCCTCACCTGGAGCTGGGAGCTAAGGCAATACCCATCCTCACCTGGAGCTGGGAGCTGCCTTTACCTGAGAGCAGCCCCAGCAAAGGTTCAGGCTGAACAGCAAATTACAGCATTTCCATCCCATGTTCTATCCCTGAATGCCAGACAAGCATTTCATCCCTTACTGTCTGGTTATCTGTCTAAAGATACAGAAAGTGAATCTTCACAAATTAACCACGGCATCTTTAGCAATGGAAATCACATCTGCATGGGTTCAATCTCGCTGCAAGAATGTGTTATCTTTGAAATTGTGTGGAGTCAGATTCAGCTGAAGAAATAGCTGTGTGTCTTCAAGACTGGATTCAGACTTCCGCACAAGGGCAAGATGAAAACCAATTAATTTTCTGAAGCAATTAGTGTTGTTCTTTAAACCAGTGAAGCTACTGACTTAATCAAATCTATGTTTAAATACAAATATTTGAGTATACGTCTACATCCTAGATATACCTCTTTTAAAGAAAAAATGTACACAGACCCTAAGCTTTAAAAATCATCAAAATGAATCATCTGTCAATCTCAGAGCAGGAAGGGAAGAAATGAGAATGTTCTCTAGGAGACATCTGTGCTACTTTCTCTAAGTGCAAAATGACAAAGTGCTGTCACTTCATATGTGTATTGCAAATTTCCCAGCTCTGTGAATTATTTGAGATGGAGAAGCCCCGTTGCTGTAAAGCAACTGTAAAATCCTAGAGATCTGAAGAATGTATCAGGCACTTTCTTTAGTGTTGTTACATCACAAAAAAGAAAAAAGTAAATGCCCAGAAAATATGTTTCTTCTGAAGATTCATTTTAAGTAGATTATATAATGGTAGAATTCTTCACAGGGTGTGTCATGGGAAAGATAGAATTAAATAGAAAACCCCCTCATCCATTTTGGTTTTAAACCAACACAATTCCTTTTTTCTCTAGGTGTCACTGCATAGCAGCCAATTAAATAATACTGTTACAAAGATATGAAGAGCTCTATGTTTTATATAAAATCACCTTTTTGGTGTGTTTTGTTTGGTGGCAGCACCTGGGAAACAAAGCAAGGTTTTCTGCAGAACATCGGGAGCAATGCAGGACGAGCACAAGTTTAAGGGCTGGGAATTTCCAAGTTTAACACGCCGGGCCCCTGGGGAACAAATCTACCACCTTCATCATCAGCAGCACTATAAAAATGTACTGAACAGACTGAAGTAAAAGTTCTAGAAAGCAAAAGTAATTACTGGTAGGAGCATGGCCCTGCGTGAGATTTTGGCTTTAGGATGCAGTAGAAACCTGCACAGACTTTATTTTCCATAGTTTCTGTAATTCTACCTTTAATTCCACTCCTTGAACTGCAAGCAGGAGCAGTGAAATCCCTCTCCTGAGGTACCCACCAGTGCTGCCAATACCCCCCACACCCCGAGTGCCCCTGTGCTTTATCACACACTGCGCTTTGCTCTCTCCCTGCCATCCCAGCTCAATTCCCATCCTCTGCTGTCCTGCCATCCCAACACAGACCGCCAGAAACCACCTAAACAACCACGAGAAATCAGGAACTTTGGAAAAGTGCTCTGAATTTCCACTGTATTTTCCCTCCTGGCATGCACGAAAGGCACTGAGAAAAGCAAACAGAATTCCTGAGCACACACTGAGCTCCCACAGCTCAGGGGGAAGGATGAATTCTGGAATTCCAGCTGGGATCAGGGCTCCCCTGGCTGGGTTCCTCTGTAATATCAAGGATGAGCAGTAGGTGGAAGCAAATAACTTTATAAAACGCTGCTCAGCCTCCCGTGAAAGAGAAACCTGCCGCTGGTCAGGTGTTCTACACGTGTCCTTGGCATCCCAACAGGTGCCAACAAAGAATTGCTTTTTCTTCGCAATACTGCCTTCCAGTTTCATGAAACTGCCACTAGATTAGAGGCAAAAGGTGGTTCGCATCGTCTGGTGTTTTTTTTTTTTTTTTTTAGGTTTGAAATTTGTACAGCTGAAATGGACTCCTTTTAATGACTAAAGCATTTATAAAGGAAACATGATCTTAAACGAAATAAGAATATATACACAAATATATATAAAATCAAAACGTACACTGTCAAATTGTAGGTTATTGATTTTTCTGGATATTTTTATTGACTGTTAAATATCTCAAAGCCCTGAATTATTGAGGAAAATACTTAATGTATTTCTCTATCCAATGGCCATTATGTTTCATTATTGCTGCTAACAAACAGGCTGCCAGCAGAAGGATTCATTTGAATTTCATATTAGTTCTATTTCATCCATCCCAGAGAACAAATTAACCACACTGTAATACTTACTGAAGAAGAAAATAAATGAAAAATGAAACCTTAGAATGTGACATTCAAGTCTTCACTAGGTTTGTCCCCAGCAACTCAGGCAGAAGCCTCATCAAATTAACAATCCAGTTCCAGGATTTGAATGGCTTCAACAGTTGCAATGTCAAAGATGTGGGAGAGGGGCTTTATTTTGAAAGGAATAGCTTCATCTCTGTGTACTAACATTGGTGGACCAAGAGGTTTGTGCCTAGGAGCTCAAACCAGGAGAAAACTGGGCCATCTGCACCTATTTCTGATCCCTCAGGGCAGCCTTGGGGCAGTTTGAGTAGAGACAAAAAGGAAACAGCACATCTGATCGCAGACTGAAAATCAAACTTCCCCGGGTTTTAGGGAGATTTCTTGCCTTGTTTCCAGATGAAAGCAGACTGCAAGAGGAAGGTTTGCAAGACTTGTGGAAGCTGGAACTGACAAATTTTATAATAAAAAAATTACTGCTTATAAAAATACTGCTGTATTTTTAATACAGATCTGAAAAGCCTCGTGTGTGTGTGTGTGTGTGTGTGTGTGTGTGTGTGTGTGTGTGTGTGTGTGTGCTCTCCCACACAGCCACCCACCGCCCGGCTGTGCCAGTGAACACCCAGCTCTGCCTTCTTCTGCTTCCAGCCCTTTCTCATGCTCATTTACACTTTTCAAGGCTATCAAGAGTTAAAACTCCTTTTTTCCCCCCAAGGAAAGCTTTGACTTTTTCCTAAACAAGGGCTTGTTTGAGGCACTGCTGCTGCTGGAGCTTTATGGACTGGAGTATATAAACCTTCACACTCCTCTTTCTTTCCCTGCTCTCACTTTCAGGAGTTACTTGTCCTTTTCCTAACGCTCTCCAAACAGTCAGAGATGCACGGGCACGTCTCTGCAGAGCACAGAATCCTCGAGCCTCACTCCTCTCCTCTCTCCAAAGAGATGTTCCATTAGCCCAGGGATGCACAGGTACCCGGGTGCAAACCCTCCACCTTCCTCCTCAGGCAGCCCAAAGCCACACAGAAAATAGACAGCTTTTTCAGGAGATACAGATATAATTTTAAGATGTGAATCAGTCATGTAGCAGTATCCAGCTGTAAACATTTGCTTTTGAAGCCTAGATAAGGTTAAGACTTACATTTGGGCTAGGAAATATTTCATTTTCAAAACTGGCAACAGAGAGTGACCTTTGGTAAAGTTGTCAGTTTGGACAGTACAAAAACACTTAAGATTCCTAAATGCAACATCATTTTGACCTACAGGTCAACTATGAAATTCCTTTTCTATATATCCCTCTATGCTCAAGGCTGAAAACACACAGGAACTTCCAGAACTGTAATTTTTGACAGATTTAAACTGTTAAAACTGGATTTTTAAACTAAATTTTATTTCTCTAATAAAATTGCCTTAGATGTCAGGCAGACCAGCAGCCACACAAACAGTTCTCTGTTTAAAATCACTGAAATGTAGCTGGTCAAAAGATATTCCTGCTAAATCCAAGGAGCTGTTGAGAAAGCTGCTGATGTGATTTCAGCACAGCCACACACTGTGGAAGCTGGGTAAGGTGACAACTGGCAATATATACCCAGAGTAACTTTTAGAGAAAGAACCTAATTTGACCGTTTATGTTTTCAAATTAACAACAGCACAAGGTCACAACACAATTCCTGAAGGAATCTATCTTTCTCAGTCAGGTTTCTTAAAAGAAACAAGCATATAAAGTTGCTTCATACCTCAGACACCTTTAGAATATTGAATTTAATATTTAGAATTTAGAAAATAGGCTTAGCCATATGTGACAGGGAAATAAATAGAAGCTCAAAAATATTCCTACAGTTTTCATAAATTAGTGCCTGAGGAAAGGACAAGACATCATTTGCAAAGCCATGCCCTACTCCAGCTGATAAAATACCCCAAAGAGAGGTGAGGATGCTGAGAGGAGGAGAATTCACTTTGTGAAGATGCTGAAGTGGCTGCCAGGAAGGAGCCTGTGTTTACTGAGAGGGAGCTGTGTGGGCACCAGGTATAAATCAATAATAAAACTATTTCACTTAAGTCCAATTTTCACAAAATAAGTTCCTTCAAGACTGAAGAGGATTTTTGTTGAACTTTGAAACAGAGTTCAGTCATCTGGGGCTATGTAGTGATAAAAAGCATAAATTCTAAATCAAATAGCAATTTTTCAAGCTTACAGAGTGACAGGACAGGAATTATTTAATGGCAGAAGGTGTGTAATGACTGCAGAAGTGCCCTGGAAAATTAGGGCTCTGTAAAAATCCATTTTCTCTTTGATATTACACTACACTTTTGACTATCATAAAAAGTCTAGTTTTATGCTTTTAATATGTTTTCACAAAATACGGCTGTTTCTGTGCAGCAAAGCAGTCACACTCCCAATAAGCTGGCTATGTATTTACTATGCTTTCTTGGGTAAAAAACGTGAAACAGAATTTCGTATTGGACTCAAGACTTCCCTTAATAAACAACCCATGAACCTTCTCACTTCTGCCTTCTCACCTGCTGGGGTGAACCCACAGCCAGCAGAAACTTCAGATGTTTCAGTTCCTACCAATTCTCAAAAATCACAAGGACTCAGGTCACAAATTATGGGTGCTTCATCACTGAGAATGATTCCAGCTCCCAGTGCTGTCAATCCCACTGCATCCTGTAAGAACGCAGAAACAAAGGCGTGGGTGAACACTGCATCCAAAGGACTGTTCTCACCACGAACAAACTCCAAGGGAGCTCTGATGACAACAGCTTCAACATCCAGGAGGAATAAAGGATTGGACTGGAGCCTCAGGCAGCAAGTTGGGATAATTTATCTTTGAGGAGTTTCCTTATGGACCAACAACTCCTTTGTTCTTGCTGGCGAGGAGCGAGTGACTGAGATGCTATTTCCTCTTCCATGCCCAGTGCAGGGTGAACAAGCCCAGTGTGCCTGGACACATCTGCCAAGCTGTGCAGAGCCAAGCAGAGCCCTTTGCTTCCCCAAACACCCCCAGAAGCACACAGCTGAGGAGACAGAGGCCACAGCAGAGCCCGTGGCACAGGCACTGCCCTGGCACAGAGGGGAGCTCAGCCAAGGAAAACAGCCAGTGTCTGTGCCACAGTCGGGCTCCTGCTCCCAAAAACTCAGCACTCAGCTCCCCCAGCGAGTGCCCTGCTCCCAGGGCTGCAGATCACAGCTTGGCCTCTGCTGGAGTGTCTCAGCACCACATCCATGGGCTGCTGGAGCCAGCATGCACACGCTGCACTGCTCCTCCTCCTTCTCTTGGCTGCTTCCCCCCAGAGAGACGCTTTGCCCGATACAGCAGCACTAAAGTGATGAGCAAAGGACCACTGAACACAAACAGCCCCGGCAAAGGGACGGCTCTGGCTCAGTGCTGGTCAAGAGATGTAAAAAAACCACAAATCAAGCCAAACCAACCTCCCCCCACAAATAAAACATAAAAACACACGGCCCCTTCACACCCCTAAACTCCTTTCTTCAATTTTGCCCATAGATTTTTTGGGTTTGTGTATAGACCCATGTGCTCTGAGGAATTAGCCTTCTTTTTAAATAAGGAATATTGATTCCTTAGTTGTAGTAAATACTTTTAAATATCTAATAAACCAAGGCAGTATTTTTAATTGGAGTGCAGATAATAAATATCTCTGTATGTGAGGACATTTCAGCATATAACTGAAATGTAACAGTTCCTGCATTTTCTTTATAACTGATTTCACTGTATGTTCAGACTGGCAAATGCTTTTTCCTCCATAGGTGAATATGAAAGATGAATGCAAAAATGAGCTATGGCATTTGGGAGAGAGAGGTGCCAGGTAATCTTAAAGCAGCATAACAAGAAGTTATTAAACAGGTTTGGAGCAATTGAAAAGTTAAGAAAACCAGTCTCATCTTCCTTTTCCTAAACTAGTAAAGAAATGAAAGGAAAAAGGTAGCCATCAAAATACTTTTTTTTTTTTTTTTTTAAGGGGTTTTATCTTTATTGGCCTCATAATCTGCAATTTCTCATTCACCAGAGAGGTTAAATCAGCTATTCCCAGCAGAAAATCCAGCAGGAATGAAGAAGCATCAAGCATCACACTGTTGACTTTTAGGAGCTGTCCAGGACTAAAACCTCCAGAGTACCCCTATAACTCTCACTCTTCCTCCTGTCTAAACACAAAGCCTTCCTTCTTAAATGCACCAGCCATGAGCTGAGCCTTAGGACTGAGGCTGCAGGCTCTCAACCATTCCAAAGGGAATAAGGACTCATCTCCCTGAGCTGGGTGAGGAGCAATTTACCTGAGCAGGGTAACCACTGATTTACCTGAGCAGGGTAAGCACTGATTTACCTGAGCAGGGTAAGCACTGAGTTACCTGAGCAGGGTAAGAACTGAGTTACCTGAGCAGGGTAAGCACTGAGTTACCTGAGCAGGGTAAGCACTGAGTTACCTGAGCAGGGTAAGCACTGAGTTACCTGAGCAGGGTAAGGACTGAGTTACCTGAGCAGGGTAAGGGCTGATTTACCTGAGCAGGGTAAGGACTGAGTTACCTGAGCAGGGTAAGGGCTGATTTACCTGAGCAGGGTAAGGACTGAGTTACCTGAGCAGGGTAAGGGCTGATTTACCTGAGCAGGGTAAGCACTGAGTTACCTGAGCAGGGTAAGAACTGAGTTACCTGAGCAGGGTAAGGACTGATTTACCTGAGCAGGGTAAGGGCTGATTTACCTGAGCAGGGTAAGAACTGAGTTACCTGAGCAGGGTAAACACTGATTTACCTGAGCAGGGTAAGCACTGAGTTACCTGAGCTGGGTAAAAGCTGATTTACCTGAGCAGGGTAAGAACTGATTTACCTGAGCTGGGTAAGAACTGATTTACCTGAGCAGGGTAAGAACTGATTTACCTGAGCTGGGTAAGAACTGATTTACCTGAGCAGGGTAAGGGCTGATTTACCTGAATAAGGTAAGCACTGATTTACCTGAGCAGGGTAAGAACTGATTAACCTGAGCAGGGTAAGAACTGATTTACCTGAGCAGGGTAACCACTGATTTACCTGAGCTGGGTAAAAACTGATTTACCTGCGCAGAGTAAAGACTCCTTTACCTGAACAGGGTGAGGGCTCCTTTGCCATTCCATAACCAGGAGATTTCATCTCACTAACTCATCCATCTTGTTTCAGAACCTCCTCATCTTTCTGGCCTCTGAAATATCCCATGGCAATCCCACAGTTTAATTACATATACTATTTGTTTGGTTTGAATTTGTTCCTCAACAGCTGACTGGGTGTCAACAGTTAGTTTCATCAGTGAAAAATGAATAACTAGAGCAGTATTTAAAATGCATCAGAGGTCTCTCTCAAATGTTAGAATTCACACCAACACATTTCTCTCAATCCTAAGGAAAATCCTTCAAGTCTTCCCTGTAATCTTCAACTATTTGACACTTGATAAAATGTGAATGTTCCAGTTTAATTAATAAAGTAGGTGATGTGTTGATCCAGGAAAAAGAGATTGCCATACTTATTTCAAAATTCCATTTAAAAGATTATCTCACTGAATCTGATAGCATTAAAACAACAACAAAATATTTCTGTACAAAATGAAGAATCTCATACTAATAAATGCCAACTCAGCATGGTCAAAAGGATCTGAGGGATAAATTTACATTGGAGATGTGATCACCCCCACCTGCTACCCCCACATTACATCTTCTGGCTGTTCTTTCTATATTATAGGCTAAAATACACAAGGATGTGCTTTTGATAAAGTTTTTCTTCCAGTTCAATCAAGTTACCCAAGCATGAATACTGGATAGTATCTAAGCTGCACAATTTAAAACAAAGTAAAATGGTGACAGTAGATCAATTTCAAAGCTAAAAAACTGATTACATAAAGCCCACTTTTTGATGGAGCACAAATGGCACTGTTCCTGAACTCAGAACATTGCTTTGATGAATTATTTTCAGCCCATGGTGAATATAACTGCACACATTTCCCTTAAACTAGAAAGTTGTTAGAATCACATTGGAGCAGAAAAATGTATTTCTCCTTCTTTCTCTATAAACCAGGTTAATACACTTTTATTTGATCTGGTAAATTTTCTAAATTACTTTTTGGCAAGACCAATTCAGAATTTATGATCCTAATATACTGAAACTTTTTTCCTTAAAGACTGAGCACAAATCCTAAACCTTAAAGGGAGGGAAAAAAAAAAATAAAAATCCACAACTTCTTCATGGAGCCTGAATTTTCTGCTCTCAATCCTACTATAATTTAACCCAAGATGGGATGAGGGAACACAGGCTGGCAGGTGATATATGCTTCCTATTTTGCTGTTCATTTAACCATTAACAATAACTGCAATAGAGCACATGGATGATAACGACCAGACACCCACTGAACTGGAAAATCCAATATTCTTTAACAAGGTGAAGGGGGGGATAGGAGTGGATCTATTAAAATAATTGTGCCTCCACTAATATGTAGTATGTCAGCTCAGTAAGCAGTGTGCCCATAGAATGGTTTCCTATACCTTATCTGTTGTTAGGATTTTGCTGGGGTGGTGCTGGTAGCAGTAGTCGTAATAATAATAACAATAATAAAAGATCAATTTATTAGAATGAGTGAAAAGAAACACTGTTATAATGTAAATAGGTTGAAACTTTTCTATCTAGGATATTGTGCTTTCTAAAAAAGTAAAATAACAACCAACCCCCCCAAAACAACAAGCAAAATCAAAAAAAGAGATCAGGGGAAAAACCAAAACAAAACCAATTACAACCTGAATCTAAGGAGTTCTCTTAGTTGGATTCTTGAAATTTAACCAGGTTCATATTTCATTTATACAAGTGCATCAAATTAAAAACTCCCCAAACGACTACACTCATAAATTTTGCATTTCCTCTTGCTCTTAAGGCAAATTTCAGGGGTGTAATCTTCAGTAAACAGAAATGGTACTGAGAGTTCCATCTCAAATGGTGCCATCACTGCATTCCAACAGGAAATGCGAGATCCCTGGCAGTGCTGGGTTATTTTATCACTGCAAGCTGCTGATTTCAGTGCTGACCCCAAACCCAAGGAATTAACGTGAAAGCATTTCATACACGTGGCACATTAAGGTCCAGATTCCTTGCTACAGTAAGGCCCAATGTTTAAATTTTCTCCCCAAAAGCAAAGACCAGTATTTTCTAAAACACATTTTACCTCACTAGTCTAAAACAGAGAGTGGTATTTCTATAAATTCATTCAGAAAAGCACGAAGGCACTCAGGTATGGCCATGCATCTACCAAGTGAAAACACAACCAATATATCCTCTGGAAGATAGCCATTATACACACTCTTCTAAAGCAAAAAGAAAAATACTGTTATGTTTTATCTTAGCTGAACAGGAACAAAAGCATCACAGCAATATCTTCCACTAAAACAGAGCTGCTGGTCTGTGAAACATGTATCCTTAAACACAAACATAATTAACTGCTTTTCAGCACTCACCGAAGCCTGAAAGGATCCTAAAATCCCTTTAAGTGCATAGAATTGAGCATATTTTCATCAAAATTGAAAATATTAAATGAATTTATAAGGTAATTTGTTGGAAATTTGGATTTTTTGAAGGATTACAGATGCATTAGCACAAAATTAGGAAAAGAGGCTTTTTTTACTCACTGTTTTTAAAAGTCTTCCTTTCCATTTTGTTTCAACATATGACAGTTTTGTGTATAAGGGCTGTCCTTAAAACATCTGAGTCACACAAACTCTCTCTTCCACAATCCATTATCTCATAAAAGAAATGCCATAAATGCAAAAGTAAAAATAGCATCAGCAAGTCATTAGGGTGAGCAATGCTCACTGAAGGAATCCTCATAAAGATTGGTATTTCCCTTTGGAAATCCTTGAATGATTTGGAGTTGCAGTCATAACGGGTAAAAATTGCCTCAAAACTGATTAATAATAAAGAACTTTGAAGTAAATGAACCTCAGATCTGCTACCATTTTTGTTTCCTTGTTTCTGTAGCTTTAAATTCCCATTGAATATAAAAGTATTCCTTTTTGCTGCTAGTTAATTTTTCACCTCTTAAACTGATTAAACATGCAATTTCATCATTCCTCATAACAAGTTCAAAAGCAGATCTAAAACTGTGGCTAACTTTACAAAAAAAAACGTTGAAAATCATCCTTTTACACCGGAATCACTCTTACTGAGCCTAACGGTATTAATGGTGCAGTCAGAGAAATGCATTCCATAAAATTACATTACAATAATCAAAGGATAATATTGAGTAAATCACATCAAATAATCACCAACAACTAACACTTCTTTTTGTTTGTTTTTTCACTCATCAGGCTGGAAAAATCCATTTCTTAACAGGGTATAATGATGCAGCAAAGCCAATGTGCAGCTGATGTTCAAGAGATCTCAAGAAGCTTCAGAGAAGCACACCCGGGACAGGATTTGACACCAGATGAGTTCTGAGGTTCTGCAGCAGAGCTGCTCCACTAAATATTGTCTCTGCTGGCTCTCCATAGTGCAAACATCCCACTGCAATTAAAGAATAAAGGTTCAAAACACCCAGGCAGCCCAACTGAGAATCATCAGAGGCTCTGGAGGACCACAACCGAGCAGGGATCTCCTGCTGTCCTCTGAGCTCCTGCAGTGCTGAAGGAACAAAACAACAGCAAGGATTGCAGAATTAACTCCCCAAATGTGCTTCTGAGGGCTCCAGCTAACTGCACTCTACATAATTCCCATCTGGCATCCTCAACAGCAAAAATAACAGAATTTATAGACGCACTCTTCTAAAACAAAAGAAGTGTCATTAATGGCAAGTATTTTATCAGCCACTGTCTGCTGCTTGTCAGGAATTTCGAGGTGCAAAGGGAGCTCCACAAGAGTAGAGGCAGCTTCTGATCAACAGGTTGATTTCTTCATATGTGAAACTAGCTAAGATCATGCATCATTTTTTAGTGTCTAAATTTGACTAGGAAATTGTGGGTAATTCATACTCAATTCTGTAAAGGTATAAAAAGCTTACTTTAACCTATTGAATATGTAAACCAAATACTTAAATAACAATACAGGGTAGAAGGAGACATCCAGAGCACTAAGAGTGATAAAAGCTGTATTTCAACAGAGGCAGGAGCTCTGATATCCTGAGTATGGAGCACTCAGAGTTTGTGATTGTGGGCCAAAAGCACAGCACTGAACAGCAACAAAGCAGATTTCTGGAGCCCAAAACCTAGAAACACCTTTCCCAGTCTAACGTCTGATTGCTCCATCAAGTACATTCCACAGAAGTGAACTTGCAGAAAAAGCAGTCGAAAATCTGAGACAGGATTTCTGACAGCTGAACAAAAAACACTGAAAAACTGCATTTGTGCTTGTGAAACTCCCAAATAATCAAAAGGCAGTAGTGTAAAAGCTCGGAGAGACACTACACTAAAGAGCCTTAACTCTGAAACTGCCACAGGGCTTTAGGAGGAGGTTTCCATGCTCACCTCCCCCAGGAATTTCAGCCACCCATCACCATTTCACCCTGGGCCTCAACTCTCTCCAAAGCAGCAGCTCTGGTTCTAACCACCCTGTTTCTTGGTACATTATTTTCTGACCAAACAAAGACAATAAGGTTTTTCAGCAAGATGAAATAACCATTCTTCACCCAAAAAATAATAATCACAATGACTACTCAAGTCATATTCCTTTTCAACAGCACCCAGATAATGCTGCCTCTTTGGGGATGTTTTAAACCTTCAAACAATATAAGAGCCTACACATATTAACTTTCTTTTACTCTCATTTCTGCTTTAGATGCTTACAAAAAGAGATTGCAATCCATGTTTGTTGGCACTGAACGTTACAGTGATGAAAAATTATTTACTTTGTGTGCTAGTAAATCACTGAGTTCAATTTTTGTAGGTTCTTTTATTTTACTCACAAGTCAGTTGCAGACTTATTAATGGACACAGAAAACACACTGAATCAAAAGCCATGGATATGACACAAACACAAATGTCTCAAGGAAAAAGAAACTTGGAAAATTACAATCTGCAACACTAAAAAGAAGTACTTTTTTTAATCTACTTTAGAATGGGTCACATGTTTATATCCCCCACTGAAATCCTGGCAACCATGACACTGTGATGATACCTTAGTTAACTGCTGTTTTACTGCTACAAATACACACTTCAAAAGAGAAATTATTCATTTGAAACTAGGAAGAATATTTCCAACTCCACATCCAGCAATACCAGGTCGGTTCAAGCCTGGAGAGAGCAAGAAGACTTGAATAAAAGTTATTCAGAAAATGGTATTTTGGCTGGTTGAGAAAACTGGGGTTGGAAAATTGAGGCCGTTGTAAGGTGCTGGTGCTGACACACGAACACCCTGAGCTGGGATGCAGAGCTGGGTGTGCTCACCCATCAGAGGAGTGTGCAGACAAGCCTCCATCTGGGCTCCAGGAAGGAAAACAAAAGTATGTGCAGCCAATATTAGAGACAGAACAGTGGGGTTTGAAAGGTAATTTTCAATGCAATAGAGAAAAAGGAGGGGAAAGCAAGATAGCCTGGTTTATGTTTGGACAGGGAAATTGTCAGTCGAGAGAAGGAGATAACAGAAAGCTGTAGAGAATTGTATAAACTGGGAACCCTACAAGCTTAAGATAGGCTGGGGGAGATGGGAAAACAGCTCTGCTGGCTGAGAGTGATAACCTAAAACCAGAGCTGTGCCCGTATTCTTCAAATGAAGTGCTTTTAATAAGAAAGAAATCCCAGCAATGCTGTTCCTTTCATCTCCACCTGCTGTCATGGTGCACTAACCATGGAACAGGAGTCACTCCAAGGCCACGCTCCGAAGGCTTACATTGCAAATATCACCCTGAACAACCACAAAGACAAACAAGAGGAAGGAAATAAACTCACCAAATTCATAATAATAATAGGAAAGAAGGTCCCTCTCTTGGCTTAGTGAAGCTTCTCCACAGTCCTTGCTTTATGCTATGAGATAAAGTTCTTTTATAGTTCTTTTTGAGTGCTTTTTTAACCCTGCCTGGTCACTGGGTGAGAGGCAGAGCTGACAGCAGAGACAGACCTGCACGTCCTGGGGAGAATGAAAGGAGCACAAACTTCAGCAGCACACACTCCCAGCTGGAGCAAAACAAAACTTCAGGTGTTTAAACACCTGAACAAAACCTCAGATGTTTAAACACCTGAGCAGCTGTGTGGCTCCAGGAATCCCGGAGGTCCCTCAGCTAAAAAAACCCTGCACCCAGAGGTCTGGTTGTTCAATAATGCTGCAACGCTGCAGCTTTTAGACAACTGATGGCACAGCAAGGAAATAGAATTGACCAACTCTCTTGAGAAATTCTGCAGAAACTCACACACATTGCAAAGATTCCAGTGTAACTGCTGGAAAGGAAGGTTTATAATCAGAGACTGGTTCCAAGAAGCTGAGAAAGGTGACAAGGACATGCAAGGATCTGTAACTCCCTGTGAGAGGCACGCAGCTCTCCAGCAGCACAGAGAACAGCTCCGGTACTACAGAACAAGTGTAACACAGCACTGGAAGGAAATCAGTGCAACTGGGAACTCTCCAGCTGTTTTGGAGAGCTCAGAAAATGTTCTCTCAGAAATGCAGGCTGTTTCTGAGCACTGTAGATATGCACATCAGCAAAATCCTTATCTCCATCAGCCCTGGTGCTCTGCTCTGCCTGGAAGGGACAAGGCTCCCCTTCAACAGCTTCTCTCTGGGGGCAGTGATTTTGCTGAAGCACATACCCCAGGCAGGAAAGTCCCCCAGTCAGGGAAAGGTGAGTATAATCCAGAACCCAACACAACCCACACACGGTGCTTGCTGCAGCTGGGCTTGCTCCAAGCCAAAGGGGGAAATCTTCCAGAGGACAAACGAGGCAGCCAGGAAACAACTCACAGCAGCTTTGTGACTAAAATCACCCTTTACACGTGGAAAACAGTCAAAGAGTAGAGAACTAAATTAGCTGTAATTTGAAATATTATGTGAATAATACCCCTAAGGTCTTTTATTTCAAGAAGAAACATTTCAGAAAATTTTAGTGTGCATATTTTCAACAAACCTCAGTGCGGTGCATTAAAAAGGCACAGTGCAAGCTAAAAAATTCCGTGCACACTCAACACCCACCACGGTGTTTGAATTTGGGAATATATGGCCACAGCAAGGCAGAGCTAAGGTATGCTTCCAGCAAACAGCTCTGTTTCCTAAGAGTCACTGGGTTTTTTAATTGTGCATTAATATTTTGCAGCAAAACTAACAGCTGCTTCTGATCGCTCTCATGAGAAGCAGTTCCCTAAAATTAATGCTACTTAAACCCAAAAGACATAACTGTTCCATTAATCTAACTTGTGCCTGAAGTCATTAATATTTCAAGTGCGAGCACAGAATTCGGAGATAAGAACACAGAGCTGAGCTGCAAACTGATGTGTCACACGCTCTAAAAAATAATAATGGTAGAGCTGCAGAGCAATGAAACTACAGAGGAATCACTATGAAAAACTGGGCGTTTACCTGCTCTTGTGTTTATCATGCCTGGGACTCACCCCAGCTCCAAACACGCAGGGAGAAGTGGTGTTCATTGTACCTGGCTGATCTCTCCCTCTCTCAGCCATACACGAGCTGATGTGGCACCAGAGCATCCTGCTGCTGGCACAGCTGGAAATTCACAGCAGCAGCTTTCGCTCAGGGATATTTTCCAGCTATAGGTACAACCCTGTGAGGGAAAGCGGTCTGGAAAGGTACTTGGAGAGAAGGATTGAGAGAGATGAAAAGAAGTTGTCCTTAGCAAAGAGGCTGGGTGCAGCACATGATGAGAAAAAAGATAAGGGTTTCTCAGACTATGGGGGGAACAAATAGGTTTTGAAATACAACCCAGAGTTTTTAGATCATTTAAAAGAAATCAGTCACTTGATGTTTTAGGCGAAGAATATTTCGGTTCTAAAAGAAAACATTACACCAGTGAAAATTAATTAAACGCACAGGTATTCACCAAATACATATGTAAATTTTCAAGTCATTGCTCAACTTTCAGAGCTAAAATAATTTGAGAGGCTTGTTTATTATCCTATACAGCATAATTAATATATGGCCTTATTTAAACAGCAAAGAAGAGACAGAAAAGGTCACATTTTATGAATTATTTTCTGATTCAAATAGTAAATAAATTCACCATGTAAAAGTACAGTGCAATTGACATGTTATTATGCAATGAAAATGTGCAAATATAAACCAGTCATGAGCTCTAAGACAGTCGTATGTTGAAAAAAGGAATCTGATTAACTGCTTGTTATTGTGAATTAGCCCCCAAACTTAGTTTAGTCTTTATATGTTTTAACTTCTTTTTCTCGTTGGAATAAAGCTGTAATAAATGTTGCTAGAGATTTTCTCTAGAAAAGCACGTAAAAAGTAGAGATTCAAAACAAGTTTAAACCAAGAAAATAATTAAGTACAAATTCAGTTTGCTGATACAATTGTGTATATTCTGAAGCCTTGTTAGTATGATAAGACAGTTAACATTTTTCACTGTTCAAATTATTGAAAGACTGTGTCTAATTTTTGCTACTTCTTGTCTCATTAAAGTTCCTGTCTCATAAAATGTTCTCAGTCTTTTAGTAGCTTAATAAAATATTTAGGTATCTTCTCCTTTGCAAGAAGTTGGGTATAAAAAGGTACCTGCCAGAATACTAATCTGGAGATATCCCAGTCCAAATACTTATTTTTCTTTGCAGAGAACAATAACCTTCTGGGCTAACAAAACTGATCTGCAAAAGCAAGGCAAAGAGGTCAGAGTCTCTTCCAAAGCCATCACTCCTAACAAAAGTCTTCCTTTTCCCTTGGTATATCAAGATCCAAAAGTATGTGACTGCTCAGACCAAAAGAAGATTAAGCGAAAGGCAAAATGTACTCTTATTTGAAAATGAAAAATATTAGGTATATGCTCAACTAAGAAAATGATTGGACTTAGTGTATTTTACCCTAAATTTAAAGCACGTGTGCATTCAAAAAGCTCTTAAAAGGATTTTGCTTTCGGAATTACCCAATCCTCAAAACGTAATACAAAAGCAACATTAATTACACAAAACTAGAATCTGCTAAAGCTTGCTTTTTGTTTTGCCATGAAACCTCCTCAGAATGGAGCTCCCACTTCTTAAATAAAACAGAGCTGCATCAGGAGAAAAAGTATTGATCATTTAAACCAACAAGAAGCATTTTCTAGTGGTGGTTTTTGCGCTGATCCACTCAAAGCATTTCACATATTGTAAGGACTTTTCTAGAGACAAAGTATCAGATGTTTTGTGGGAGGCTCCAGGAGGATTTTTCCAGTGGCCTTTTGGTGGCTGACACCAGAGTCACTTTGAAAACACCTCACAGGGAGTTCTCAGTTCCACTGGGCTCCTGCCAGCTGAGGCTTCCCAGAGCCCGAAATGTGCTTCTGATCAAAGCTGAAACGACAACCCAGCCCTGGCAGGAGGGGAGGGAGACGCTTCCATCAGCACAGTGAACTGCAGATTGAACAGAAAACTCCTCTGGGATTCTAGAGGAACATATTCAAATCCTTACTGCACCTGATTGATACACTGTATGAACCAGTCTGTGAATCCATACACTCCAATCTTCTGTATCCAAAATTCATGTCATACTCTGAGACTAGATTTCTCTGGTGACAGTAATTTTTTTATTAATTTGGATTTATAAAAAAACACATTTTAAAAGGTTTGCTTTAACTGATGTGATAAAATATGTACATTTTCCATGAAGGAGAGTATTATTTATAGTTATGTTTAATTCAGTTGCTTAACCTAAATATTATGGGAAAATAGTCTAAAGCAAAAAGGGAATTAATTTAATTGTAATTACACTTCTGCACAAAAGATTAGTCACAAAGGCAGTCAGAGTCAGAGGGACGGAAACGCAAACGATACATTTACAGCCGAACACTGGATTTTCCTCATTTGCAGAGCGCTCCTGTTTACATTTCTAATCCAAGAAAAAGAAATAAATGTTTTACACATTGCCAGGAGCCCTGGAAAGTAATCTCTGCTGGCCGTGGGGCCAAGTGAGGAGCAGAGCTGAGCTCAGCTCTAGCTAAGCCCGTCTCCAGACCTGACCCAGCCCCACGGTGCTCTCAGCGCTCCCTGTCCTGCTGCAGCCCTTCACTCACCCCAGCAAGGGCTTTTCATGGCTGGGCTTTCGGTTTGCTTCTTTAAATTCCACCTCTCAGCCACTCAGATAGCAGAATCAAATACTGAATAATACATTCAGTGAGGTGCTTAATTAGCTGGGTGAAGGTGAAACAGAAACAAAGTCAAATAAGGAGATGTCAAGTGCAGCAGCTCAGACCAAGGAAGGATTTGGACGAATTCTTCCTGCCACAAAGGGAAACACAGAACTTTTCCTAGCACACAATATTAAGGGATGTCATCTTTCCATTCCAGTCCCTTCAAAAATACCAGCTGGGGGGAAAATACACAGTGAACTGGCAAAAACAGGGAGAGCAGAAATCACTCGCATTACAGTAAGCATCATTAAATAAGTCATAGGCAATTAACAAGTTTGCAACAAAACAAACAAGCAAAAAACCACAACACACCAAAACCTCAAAACCAAACAAAAAAAAACCCAAAACAAAACCAAACAAAAACAAACAATCCCCCCAAATAATTACAAGCAAACCAACCCCACTAAACCAAACCAAACATAGAACAAAACAAGTTCCAGAAAACTTAAGTAGAGAATACGAAACTGTTTTAACGGAGGATGACGATCAAGCGAGTAGGTTTATCCTCATTTAAGAAGAGGCTTTCTTCTCCCATATATCAAGTAGCTAAACAAAAATTTCACTGCTCTATTAATTAAATCCATTTCATTGTCCCCGTTGCAATCCAGAGTCAGAGCAGGTCTGTTTTTCTGCCCTTAGCATTAGCTGAGGACTCTTGTAACCAGACAAAATTGCTGTCAGAACTAGCGAATAAATCCTCGCTTTATTTCTGGGTTTGGACAAGCAGCTGGATTTATCCCTGCTCTGCAGTCTCCAAGGGATGATTTTGCCAGTATAAAGGAGCATAACATTACATTTTGGCCCATGCAGGTTTCCAGGGGACACTGCCAGAGACCCTAGGTACTGGCAGAAATTCAAAGCACTTATTTCTAATGGAGCTGAACAGAGAGACTGCACTTATTTAGGAAAATAATAAGGTTTAAAAACCATCGTTGTCACAGAATTGTGAGTTGCAACTCAAAACAAACACGTGGTCCTCAAAGCGCAACTGGAAACCTGCAAGATAAACAGAGAGGGAGGTTTGGCCTCTGACTGACTCCTCCTCACAAAAAAAAAAAAAAACAAAAAAAACCCAAAAACTATGTAGTAATTGCTGTATTTTTAATTTTCACCAAATCCATTGGATCCAGCCAATATTGGCATATCCCTGCCAATATCCTGAATAAATTAATGTCTGTCTATCAGTCATCCCTGCCAAAAAACCACAAAAACTTTGCAGTAAAAGTAAGCAAAGTGAAGGAAAAAAACCCCAAAACAACAGAAAGGTGTAAACAGAAGTGAAGGTGTGCCATGGGGTATGGGATTCATCAAATCAGGCAAGGCAGAAACCAGAAAATGGTTGTTTAAAAAAAAAAAAAAAAAAAAAAAAGGTAGGATGTCTATCTCTTACTAATGTGAACTCCCAAACTGGCATTCCACAACTGAACAGCTCTACAACAGCTTTACTCAGCCACAGTAAGGAGTCATCCCCTGGCAGCAGGTCACCCCCATCACTGAGGGAGCAGCTGGCAGAATGTGACTTTTCTGCAACGACAGCCTCACAAATCCAGCCCTTCTGAGCTTCTGCAGGCTGGTTCTCCCACTCTGCACCCACACACAGGTCTCACTTGCAGAAATAAAATTATATCTGATTTTTTTTTTTTTTTTTTACCTCCCATTAAGTGCAGCAGAAATATTAAAATATCTTTATCCTGATAATCCATCCATTCCACTGCAAACCATTCCATCCACTCTCCAGATTGCCAGGCTAACAGAACAGGCCCTTGTGCCACGAGAGTCTTGTTCTAGTAACAAGTACTCCCAGAAAACGAAACAACTTCATGTACATTATTTACAACCCATGTGCATTATTTACATTGCACCACAGGATGCCTCCTCTTGTACAAATAGTAAATATAAATGTAAACCTAATTGTTTCACCTTTCACCAAAATATAGGAATAGGACAGTTCTCAGAGTTTAGCAAAACTTGGATTTATTTTTTCTTCCTCATTTATGGGTTATTTCTGCTTTCATTTTTAAAATACCTTTAAGATTTACTTCTAAATCCTAAATCACTAAAAATCTCAGAAATAGCCATCTTAAAACAAGGGAACTTGGAATATTTTGTACTTCAGTGCTGAATTTCTTTTTCTCTCACATTCATACTGGGTATCTATAAATGTCTAGAACCCAGAACTTTTGCCTCAATAGATCTGCCTTTAATGAGCTACAGAATTGATCCAGATAACAGCTAATGCCAACACTGCTTTGGAGAGTCTCAGCATCCTTAGGATTTCCAGATGCCAGGACAAATGCCATGCACCTTGAAATTTCAAACATATGGCACAGAACTTTAGGGGGAAAAACCAAAATTGCAGAGTTGCAAAAGAAGTATTAAAATATCATTTACTGCAAAAAGCAGTACCATTGAGAGGTACCGTGTTAGGAGCTGAGCACCACAATTCAGGTTGTAGCATCTCCCTAAAGGACCACAGAATTTTCCCAGTAGAAGTACAGACCATTCCATATGAAGGACTGCACAATGGAGAATTCTGGGGGTTGTTTTTCCTCTCCTTCTTGAGAACAAGAGTATTCCCAGCTGCAGTGTTCAGCCGGCTGGAAGTGCAGTGGAACATTTCCTTGCTCCTGCAATCACTGCAAGAACATGAAGCTGTGTTTCTTAGTTCACGGTTTCAAGCTCTGCAAAAACATTCCCACAAATGCAGAGCCAAAAAAAACGGTGTCGTGAATACAGTGGAAGTATTCCATACTGTAGCCTCTGGGCTTAAAGTAAATGACTTTTGATTAGACTCATAAATTACTGAACATGTGGCTCCAGCAGTTGTCAGGAGTTATCAGATAACACAAACTTTACATGGAATCAGAACGAATTCCTGCACAGTGCTACTGCTGTAAAGGCTGCAACAACAATGGCAGACATATCATTAAATGGGCAAACCTAGAAATATAATTAAATTAACTGATAATCATCTCTCTTCTTCTATCCAGACTCTAATTTAATGCACTTGCAAATGTAATGAGGTTCACTGAATTGAAAAATACTGTGGAAATAACAGAAACAAGATTAAATTAATTGCACGACATACTGATAAGAAAGCTTGCTTCAAATTATGTGAAGCACATTTCCAAAAGCCATTAAAAGGCCAGGCACATATCATGCACCTTGATGACAAATAACACATTTAAATTTTTTTTTTTTACTAACTGGAATATCCATTGTGTTTCCTAGAACCATATGCTAATTGGTTGGTGCTCTCTCATCTTCAGGTAAATAAACATGTGAAAAACACTCGGGCAGTGAAAAATTAAAATCTGACCAATGACCAAAATTACTTCTGCTCCAATCATTTCCATGTGATTCACACCACTGAATTTGAGATGAAGACATGCTAAATGCATTTATACCTTGCAGCAGCTCGGGTGAAAAATTATGTTTTCTTTCCTAAGAAACCACAATTTAAATTTCCACAAACAGGGAGAAAGCATTCTTTCTGAAGACAAAATAACCAGCTCAGGTGTGCCTGGAAGTGTTCTGGACAATGCAGCATCTCTGAAGCACCATCATCCATTTTTATGGTTTGTTTTCTTTTCTTAACAAGAACCCTGAACAGGAATTCCACCATCTCTCTACATACCCCGTGCAAACACTCGACTGCATTTGATGCTTTCATTTAAAAAACAAGAAAATCCTCACATAAAAGCACATTAGACATTTTAGATCGTTTATTTGAAAGGAAACATTGTCTGGCATGTGCCAGTAGACCAAAATTTCAAACACCAGTGGGAGCTACAAGGCATCCCATGCCAAGGATTTCAGTCGAATCCTGTCAAGTAATTCCAAATTTGTATTTCCTTACACCGAGATTAACAACAAAGGATTTGCATTAGCAGCCACTTAAATCCACACTCCCCTGACACATTCCAGAGGGCAAACAGAGGGCTGGAACCAGAGTTTCTTGTTTTAACAGTGAAAAGCAGACAATGGCTATTCCCAAGCTGGATTTCTGAGCAGCACCACGCCGCAGTGACAAGAAGAATACAAAATCACAGCTGGCCAAGACACTCCTGCGCTGCAGAGCAAAGAAGAAGGAGGAGAAAAGTCGAGAAATATTGTATTAAATCACAGGGCATCATCCTTTAATAGCAGGGCGCCCGGGTCCTGACCCGACAAAAGGTCAAGCAGACACTTGGAAGAAGGTGAGAACTCCACTGATATCAGCTCAACTGATGAAATGGAAGCCAAGCAAGGAAGAAGCTCCAAAGGCAGCAAATCCTGATGGCACAAAGCTTCCTTCATGTCCTTGTTCTTTCAAAGGCCTTTGTAGAAAATTCCCCAAGAGACGCTGAATCGTTTTCCTTCCAGCCTGGATCCATCTGAGCTGGCTCTCGGAGCTGGGGCAGCTCTGCCAGGCTGGGCATCCTCTGCTGCCCAGGGGCTGGGCTCTGCTGAGCAGGATCCTTCTCTGGGGCCACCATGGAGAGCTTGGAACAGCCAGAGAGGACAGCAGCCTTGATACACTTCAACCTGAGTCTCATCCTGTTGGTATTCTAATTATCCCTTCTGAATCTGGGACCTTTAAAGACCTTTTACTAGGTATTTAATAGAGATCTATCGTAATTTTCTACGCTTCTGTGTTTTTATAAACAACCCGTTAAGTTCTGAGCTTTAATAATGATCACTCTCAGGATTTCCTGTAGTAAAATTGCTCATTATTTACTAATTATTCAATTCTTAAGGAAGGGAAATTGTGAAATTAGAGGTGTATGGATGTACTTGGGGAGAATTCCAGGAGGGTTTATGTTGTTATAAACGATGCTTCAAAAGGAAAACTCACTGTTTATACTGCATATATGTCTTGTTATTCATAAAAAACAAGCATTATTCCAGGAACAGATGGTTTGTCAAGGTGGCCAAACATGATTTTATTTTCTATTTTCAACATGCCTTCAGTATAACTTTACTTCCAAAAAGATCTGGTCCTAAGATCCATTAAACACTGACAATAGAGTAGAAATTGGTGTTAATTAGTCTGGGCCTCCTCCCAAATCTCTACCAATTAAACCAAGTGTTTAGTGCTATTAAGCTTACATGTTATAAATCTTCATCTGCATAACAGTGCTACAAAATGGAAAAGGAGGAAAGCAGGAGAGTATGCAAAAAGGAAAAAAAACAAAACAAAACAAAACAAAACAAAAAACCCAACAAAACAAACAAAGAAACAAAAAAAAACCTAAAAATTAGCTGAAATGTTAAAAAATTAAAACCAGCTCCTTCCAGCTCCTTCCTTTTCTTCCCCTCTAAGTTACCAGCACAAATAGGCATTTTAAAACTCATAACTGTGTGTAAGATTCATATTATGGTTTTTAGGGTTCAAAATAAATTTTACACGTCATGTAAAAGGGCAAAACTGAATTCTCCAAGGGTGATTTCCCTACACGGTCTCATGTATTGGTCATTTGTAATATAAGGGATTAAAGCTGGGTGGGGAGGAAGGAGAAAAGCTTTTTAATCTCCTCCAAGATAAAAGCGAAGCTTGGAAATTTGTGTGAGAAAGAGCACCCTAATGCAGAGCACTGCGACGGACCAGTAAACACTGAAGAATTTCACATCCAGCAAGTCAGGTGTCTGAACAGAGCTTTGTGCTTTGGAATGTTGGCTCACAGCAGTGACCATCCACTCCAGTGTCTCATCCCTCCCTGTGCTCATCCCAGGTGCTTCAAAACAAGACAGAAACAAATGGTCTCTGCTCCTATTCCATTTCTAAAATCACTTTTGACTAACCTACTGCTGAGAGAAAATGTTGATTTACAGGTACTTAAATATCTGTACAAATGCTTACAGGAAAAATCACTCATCTTTCTGAGCAGAAGCACAGTGTCTTTTTTAAAAACCTCACAACTCTACGAGCACATCCAAACCCAGTGGTCCCACAGCCTCCCTAACCCTTGCTCTGGGGTTTGTGTAACCTCTCTGTCAACAGCGTTTTCCTAATGTCTGGAAAGCATTTCCTGTGTTGCAGCCTGTGTCCATCATCCTTTCACTGCACTTCCAGGGAGTCTGGCTCCATCTTTGGGGTGCATTTAGCTGGTCAATAAAGCACCAGCTTGATTCCCCAAACAGGCTCCGTTCTCCTGCACCCCTTAGGCAGGAGCAAGGCACAGACAGAGCCAGAGCAAGCTCCCTGCAGGGTTCAGGCACTGTGCAAGGGGCACAGGACCCCAGCTCGTGCTCCTCTTCCACCCTGGCACAGCCACTGCAATCCCAGTGTTTGTTCCTTTTGCAGGCAAGGTTCTCAGTTGGGGACAGGAAGCCTTGGTAAAGATGCCAGCTGCATTCCCTGAGCAGGGGCAGTGGCAAAGGCAGCAGGGCTAGAAGGTGACAAATTGCATTATGGTAACAGCAGCTCTCACAAGCCTTCATTAGTCTGCACTGGCTTCTCTGCCAGATACATCATGGCCAGAACTGGTCAGAGGGTAAATTTGTATGAGAACAGGAAATAATTGCCTAACAATAACAACATAATGGTCACCTCAGTTTTTAAAGATGATGAAACATCCCCATCCAGCTGGAGAGAAGATAATTTTTGGCTAATGTTCAGGAAGCAAATGTTGGTTATGCTGGACCAGCAGAGAGAGGATGAAGAGCCAATCTAATCACTGGCAACTCTTTTCCTCACACATCTAATAAAGGGACATTTTGCACATGGCGTATTTGGGATAAACTGGAGGACAGGAATTTGCTAAAGCAGCAGGAAAAAGGGTGTTTTGCATAATCACGTTTAATAGGTGGAGCAAAGTAAATGGAGGAGAGGTGAGGAGGATTTTAGGCATATCCAAGTGACTTGCAGCTGACACATACATCATCCTGATCGTTGTTCAGTCTGGAGTGCTTGACAAGCACAACATCTGTGTTTAGAGAACACAGGCCTGGATAGACCATTCCAACACGCCTGGGATTCCTTCCCTGCCGTGGGCAAGATCAAAGCTCAGGGTAAACCACACCTGTGTGTGTCCCTGGGACAGAGATGGCACCAGCAGGTCCAGAGATGCTCCAGCAAGGACCTGCTCTGTGGGACCTGCCTCCCACCAGGCTGTGTCTGGAACCCCCCAGTCTGCAACAGAGTGAAAACAAATTTAACCTTTGTCATTCACCCGTGGTTTTGTGGTTGTTCCAGAGTTCTGCCTCTGTCAGCTCACACACTAAGTGATAAAATACCTGCAAAGTTCTTTTTTCTTGGCAGGAACACGGGAGGATCCACCTCCTGCATGGACAGGTTTGCAACTGGATGAGCAAACAGAGGGGGGTAAAGAGGCTTTTAAATGACCAGTACAATAATGCAACCAAGATTCCACACTCACTCAAGTCCACAGGAGGAATTTTTTGGGGAACTGAAAGGATGAACTCAAAAAGCCTTTCTGAGGACACCAAAACCCCAGAGGGCCCTGCTGTGAGGTAATGTCCACCCCACTCCAAGTTCTGCTCTGCCTGAGGATCACACTCAGCACCACTGGAGCCTGCTCTGGGATCCCTGTTCTCTCACAAGTCTCAGAATCATTTACTTTCAAGTCAGGGTGTCTAATGCACAGTCCAACGGATAAGCAGAAAGACAAGGACAGCTGGAAAGGTCGCTGCAATAATTAAAACTTACGCCTCATGAATTACAGAGTGACTTTCCTTCTCCATTTCTTGAAATGACAGGCACTTGCTGATGTGAATAGGGGTGAGACGGTGGGAGAGACCCCCAGCTCCTCACCCCGTGCAGCTCCAGGGGCCAGGGCATCTTCAGGGGGCTCAGTGCATCTCCTCAGTGCAGTGGGGCTGCCCTGGGTGAGGCTGAGCCCTTCCCAGGGCTGTCAGAGCTGCCATGGGGCACAGCTCCAGCAGAGCCCAGCCCAGGCACTGCAGGGACCCTGCCCCAGCACCGCAGCCCCTCCTGCTCTCCCAGGGCTGGGCTCAGCCCGTGCCCCCCAGCCGGGCAGCACTCCATCCTTCCTGGAGCACCAGGTGTCCCCAGCCTGGCTGAGGGTGCCCCGGTGCCAGAGCCTGGCAGGGACACCCAGAGCAGCTGGCAAACCTGGGCACCGGCCCCCAGCCGCACCCAAAAATGCGATGGCAACAGCAGCAGCGAACACCGCTTTTAACACGCAGCCAGCCTGCGCCCAAAGAACAGAGCTGAGCCCAAGAAAGCCCTGCCAAAGCAGCAGAGTTTTTGTTCTTGCCTGACCCGCCCCGTACAGGTGCCTACCACGTGCCAGGCCTCCAGGATGCCAGGTCTCCCTTCTCAGCTTTCACAGAAACACCTCCTCCGTACACGTGGCTTTTTCCCTGGAACTGCAATTCTTCACACAAACCTGGCAGCCAAGCACATCACACACGGAGAAAAGACACCTCAGCAGAGAGGTGGGAAAGCTGGTGTGGAAACCTTGTGAATACAGCCTACAAGAAATCTAATCTTACAAATCAAAAAGCATGCACAATTAGGAGGGGTAATAAGGAACCGCAGCTGCAGGATTATTTCTGCTCAGTATTTATCACAGGATGATATCAAGCTCATAAAAGACTGGGTTTATGAGAGCAACATGTAAATAAATTTTTTTTCCATCATTTCTTCAACACTCAACAACAAAAAATCAGGTTATGTAAATACCCACATGTATCCTAAATAAAAAAGCAGTTTGAAAATCTCAGTTTTTAGACAATTGTTTTAAAAATGTCTTTCCCCCTCCATTCTGTCAGGTTACCATGGTATTTAGCAGGACTCTTAATTTATGGCGATGTTTTCATTCTGTGTGTGAAAGCATGCATGCAAATACATTCTTGTCACATTAAATTCTAATTGCTTACTCCAGAAGTGAATTTAGGAGAATACTTAAATACAACCTGGGTTATTTCTCAGCTGATTTTCTCAACCAGATGATGCTTTTTGCAAAGGATAAAGAACATTCCTTTAGGCCACTAAGGGCAAAAAATTCCACTGTTGTTTCAAGCCCTCAGTTTTGAAACTGAAAAATTTCAGTCATGAAGTATTTTTTGTTTGTTTGTTTGTTTCAATCACCAAAGGAAGAAACAGTCTGACCCTTTAGACTGTAAACACATTTAGTCTCAAACCTTTTAATTCCAAGCAGTGAAGGAAAGTTCAGGGAACAGGTTCTTTATCCCAACTGCAGTTAAATTGGCTCAGAGATTTAATAACATTCCAGCCTCACGTTAGGCAACTTAGGAAAAATTCTGGTTTCATTTCCCTTTTTTACTTGTTGTTGTTGTTGTTCTGCCCACTGTACATACTTTTAAATATTGTGAAGGCTTAAGTTTCTTTGCACTGATGCATCTTGGGTTAATAATGAGAACACAGCACCCCAGTTTCAACAAAGCATCTTCCCAGAAGGAGCTTCTCCTCAACCAGCTCTGCTCTATCATAGGAATTATTCTAGAACCCCATAAACTTCTTTATTGAAAAATGCTTTGGAGATACAACAGCATGTTCCCCTATAGAAAATGCAGGTGGAAAACTGGCATCAGAAGCACAAAAGAGACAGGAAAACCTTTCTGTCAGCACTGGAAAGAAGCACAGCTCTCTGCCATGAAAGACCCAAGGATCCTTCAGGGATTTCTCTACAAATCTGAATGGTCAAGAAACTGTTAGAGTATGGATTAGAGATCACACAGAGTATTAAGTACTCAGCATGGCCCCTGCTGACCAAGGGAATGTTGTTTATTCTCTTCTAGGCATGTCATCAGCTAATCTCAAAATATGAGCAACACCCTCCACCTCCCCTTGTCCTGAAAGAAAGGCAGAGCCCACCTGAATCAATCTCTTTCACTCTGTACAAGATTCCTGTGGACTGGTTTGGAAAGTGCTGAAAGAGATGAACAAATATACTGCAATCCCACTTGTACAACAGGCACACTGAGCTCAAACACCTGTGTAATCCTCGTGGCTAGCCCATAAGTTTAGAAACTCAGTGAAACTGCAAGCCCACACCACATGCACAATTATAAAGTTCTCTTCTTGATTAACTTAAAGAGGGCCCCTAATCTCTGATTTCTCTATGTTCAACTTAAGTCAAATCTGCAGTTTACTACTTTCTCTGTACTCTTTCTTTCGTCATATAAATGACGTCTTAGAAAACAAAACCAAACAAACAAATAAACCAAACCCAAAGCAACACCCGAACTCACGGCAGACTCAGGATTGCAAACTCCCATCTTTTAAAAGGACAACATTTACATTTTGACAAGCAATAAAAGCACCAGCAATCAGAAGCTTCCTAGGACACATGGAGCATGTAAATCACAGTCACTCATGGCTCAGAGGTTTTCAGGTATTTATTCAGTATTCATAAGCAGGCAATTATTGTCACTTCCCTATATCCAAAACAGCTCTCTTCTAAAATGCCTTTTTCTTATTACTTCACTCTGAGGTCCTCTGTGGATGCAGCACCTCAGCTGTGTCCCTGAGTTACCATTAATCAAACAAATCACCTCTCTCCATGAACAAACAGTAGATTTGTTCTGCTGTTTCATTACTTTGGCTTCCCTGTACACGACATATCCTCAGCCACGTGCTCCCACTGACTGAGCCATGGCCACAATGGTGAATTTAACCCCTGTAATTGTATTGGACTGCAGGGGAAGCTCTGTTCAGATATTCTGATTTGTCCTATTAGCCCCACTGGTGCTGATTTTCCAAGAACTGATGACATGTTTGTAAGCAAGATTAAATGTCCTTCAGTCAAATTCCACTGTGTGGTCATTCCTGCTCTCTCACACCTGTCACACCTGTCCACTGTCAGAAGAGAGAAATTCCCTGATCCAGCAAATCCACCAGCTCTCAAATCAAGACAATGAAGGGCTTTGACAGAATTCTGTCTGTAACTTTCAGAAAATATAAATGTGCTGCACTGAGGACCAAGCAAAATAAGCCTTTGAGAGGCAAATGAGAAATTCTAAAGCCCTCAGAAAAAAAGCACTACAGAAAAAAGGAATCATTGAAGATAATGGCTCCATTCCCAGGAAAAAGAAACTCCTTATCAAGATGGGATTACTTTTGAAACCTGTAAAAGTGATGCCTTCCACACACTTGCTGGTACAGCCTGAAAAGCCGTGTGATACATCACAACAAGCAGCCCAGAGCTGGAGTTAAACTGGGGTTTGTCTTTTCCATGCTGGGTTTGATTCTCTCATGACAGGATGTGCACAGAAAGGCCACGTGTGAAGGTGTTAAAATGAAACCATTGCCTGTTTTTAAACCTGATACAACCTGAACTTCTCTAATGCTACTGTTTAGATGTTAAAACTGACATAAATGCAAATATGCATCTTTAAAAGCTTTGCAGAATGATAAAATATATTAAAAAAAAGAATTTAAAATGAGGAATGGAAGGGTTTACCTTGTTTCATCAAATTATCCTTAAACAGGCACGGGTGGATTGAAGATGTCCTGTAAATATCCCACACATTCAAGTTAGACTTTTGCTATGAGAATATTCTCTATCATAAATATAATTCTACTGTATTTCACTTTCACTGGAAACAGCCCCAGCTCACGTCAGCACATGCAGCAGATTCCTCTCTACAGAAAGCAATATAGATTTACATTCAAAATATATTGAAAAACATGCTCGAGACTTGGGAATCTTCTGAAGCACCTGCTAAGGCCAGGAATTCAGATCTGCTCTCTGTGGCTGAAGAAACAATTTAGTCTTTCTTCACCCCTGGAACAACATTTGCTAAGAAATTAATATTTTCTCTGAAATTACTCAAAATGAAAATAATAAGCAGCAACAAAAGAGATATCGATTGTTTTACTTCTAATCTCAATGGGACCATCTTCAAACCCTGATTTAACCACAGCTAGACCACTCTCCAAAACAGACACTCCTGGAGTCTCTAGCAAAAAACATTTCTGCAAAACTCAACCTGATTTCTGAATTAACTCCCCCCTCCAATTTATTAACATCCTGGTTGTCTGTAACTTATTGCCTTAATATTCATCACATTACTTTAAGTCCTGGGAAACAGAATTTAAACCTTATAACCTGGTACAACACACACAATTCTCCTGGGATTAAAGAACAAAATGTGTAGGCAGTGCCTTTATTGCTGTTGCAGTAAAAGCCTGTATAAAATGGAGTAAGCCAACTCAAGAGCTAGCTAAACACCACATACCTTCTAGCCATCTTTTGAATAAGTAAAAGAATGGTTCTAATTCTGGTTTACAACTCCTTCAGCCTCAAGGATTCTTTAAAAAACAAAACAACACAAAAGAACCTATTCATGTTTGTACATGAATAGGAACAAACCAACGCACTGCAAAATAATGTGATGTCTGTGAAACAAAAGGTGGGCATTGGGCACAGGTTGGACTCCATGATCTTGGAGATGTTTTCCAACCTTAGTGATTCTATGAACATAAAAAGCATGTAAAAAAGAGTGGGCTATTGATTAGCTCATCCAAATCTTGTAATTCAAATGTACTGAGAGTTAAACCTGTGCCATCCTCTAACAGAAAGGAATGGGGGGAAAAAGGTTTCAAAAATCATTTTGCATTTTTTTAAATTCATATTTGTACCACAGTCTGATGTTGTGAAAGCTGGCATGAAAAGTGAAACGCAAAGCTGTGAGATGAGGCTATTTTGGAAACATTTTGGGTTTGGCGGGGTTTTTTTTTGGTTGTTTGTTTTTTGGGTTTTAGTTTTTTTCCTTATATTTTTTGTTGAAATCCTTAAATAATTGAAGAACAGCAATTTAATACAAATGACAAGAAACTTTTAGCAATTAGTGTGTTTATGTTGTGCTTGCAAGGAAGGAACAACAATTTACAGTAATTGCCTTGCAAGCAGGTTATTTTCTGTGCTGCGATTCCAGCTGCACCTTAGAAGATTTAACAGATATGCCTGCAACTCTTAAAAACATAACTTTTGCCAATGCTGAATGCACCAGTCAAACACAGCTGCAAGAGCAGGCAGTGACACAGATGAAATATGTGTCAGAAGGTGAAATGTGCTGTACATCCTCCCTCCCCTGAGCTCCTGCTGGGGGCTGCAGCAGCCCGCCCAGCTCCCACGGACGTGGCTCACAAAGGTTTTATGGTTTTGTAACAGATCTCATGTCCTAATTTAATTGTCACAGCTCCAGGACTTCTCTGGCTCCCTGGAAGGCCCAAGAGGAAGCCCACTTAAATTTCAAGCCTCCAGCCATAACCATTGTTAAGCTCTGTCCCATCAGAGAGAGGATTTGATTACAATCCACTTTGGTACAGCAGCAAACCTGACACTGGTTCAGCATTTGAGATGCTCCACTGTGGAAGGGACAATGCTGCTGACAGGAAATAACAACTCAATCAACTTCCCCAGAACGGGGCAGCAGCTATTTAGGACAAGAGGAAACATTTAACTCACACTGTTCTCCAGTGGTTACCTAGTGCTACCCACTGGCTGCTTATAATGCTGTCAGACCCAGAAAAAAAATAGCAATTAACACAGGATCTGTTGCCATCAGTGTGCTTTTTGTTTCATGCAATCTCTTGGTTTAACATCCTCCCTTTACACAGAATAATTTCTGCAGTGCTTCACTCTGTCTCAAGCTTCCTTTGTCCGGTTCACACTGGGAAGCCACAGGGGCAGAGTCCCCCTGAAGTTTACACTTTGGGGATTTCAGTGAGCTCTGTCCATCTGCTGTTCCACACAATGATTTTGATGGTTGTGCAGGAGCTCCCCCCGAGGAACCGCATCACACAGAATCTCTGGTCATCCAAATCTTCACAAACCTGAAAGAGTGGTCTCAAAGGTATAATTGTCCATGTTCCATGGATACAATCGTTGCTAAGGAATCTGCACGTGCACCTCACCTGTTTTTAGAATGTCACTCCAACTATTCTCTGCTTGGAGTGCTAAACCAACTCTGGAATGGGTGGGATTCGACCTGCTCTCCCAAAACAAGTCACAGGCACAAGCCCAGGGAGAGGGAAGGACAGCAGGGAGGAGGAGGAGAAGAAGAGAGGAGCCACAATACCCACAAAATAACCAGAGAGATCTGATAGTTTGCAGTAAACATACAGCAGCCAAACTGTCCACAACAGTGGAACAAAGCAGGCTCTGGGGTTTACAGTAATGGGCACAGCAATTAATAAGACATAGAGCACATGGTAAAATCCGTTCTGCCATCTGTGTCACCTGTCCCCAAGTGGAAGCTGTGCATGTGTGCCATGTCCATCAGCATTAAGACTGCTGCTCCAAGCCAAGTCTGAGTTCATTGGCTCCTGTTAGTCCCAGTGCTAAAAATCTATCAGCATTGCTATTTAAAACTTCTCATAATAATACCAGACACTCCAAACAGGAAAACCACACAGTACTGGAAATTTTGCCTAACCTTAGTGCCTTCAGAGCAATTAACATACCATGTTTTGCTTATAAATTAATTTTCCTAATTGCTTACAAACTATTACACTTATCAAAAATGCTGCATACAACAGGTTATACTGTAAAAGTGGCAGAAGTAGAGTTACTCCTCTGAATTATATTTAAGCTCTAATCCAGAAAAAAGTATAACACACTTCAATTTTAGGTGAACATCAAGATCATGAGCAAAGACTTTTTTTTTTTCTCTCTTTTAAACTCCTAGATAATTGCAGGGGGCTTTCTATATGCTTGTCTTCTTTACATCCTCAAATCCCCTGTACAGACAATGCCTCCAGCAAAAGGGAGTGTTTGTATCCAGAGCAACCTGTCACAGCGCTTTGTAAACACTATCTGGATTTGCTCCAATCACTAAGATCACTGTGCTGGGCTGGAAATGACATCTGCCCTCTGCTCCCCAATGAGCACCTCCAAGCAAGTCAAGAGCTGGCTGGAGGGCTGCAGGTGGAAATGCTGTCCCGTGGTTGGCACAGGGATGTTTGTACCTGGAGTCCTCCTGCCACCACCAGGAACTGCTCCTGCTCCTCCTCCTCTGCTCACCACATGTGCATGTGATCTTTTGTACACCTCTCTTTCCCATGGTAGCTGGGTTATCAATAAAAACAGTGATCTGGAGACAGATGAGGATTTTCACAGCGGCCTCTGCCTCAGGAGTCATGAGGTGACAGCTTTCGGCATTTGTTCATGTAGCAACGAGAGCTTCACTTGAAACTCCCTCACACTGCGAGCAGAACAAACCCCAGAGAAGGCAAAGGAGAGATGATCTGGTCTCAGGAGAGAAAAGCTACTTTGTGGGAGCTCCTCAGGACTTCCCACTTCATGAGTCACACAGCACTCACAGGGACTTGTCACAGAATTGACTTCTGCAGGCACCAAAGGACGACTGCCTTTAAATCAGACATGTTAAATGCATTACGTCTTCTCCTCAAAAGCAGCTATATTCTGTAACACCTACACATCCAGAATAAATTAGCTTTCTTATTCAGTGGTGTCAACAATGGTAAGCCCCAGAGAATAAGGGAGAAAGAGTAATGCTAGCCTATGCCAAAATACTTATTAATTACATCTCCTTCCAGATGCCTCCAGTGTTGAAACCCTGTTTGGTGCCATATGAAATAAGGAATAACACACAGTCTCTAATTTATGAGCAATAATTTGGAAATAGCCCTCAATTTTTACCTCCTGTTCGTTGCAGCGGTGCTCCACAATGCCATATAAAGGAGGTAGATATATTATCCCTTAAACATTTCTCTGCACACAGCTCCCTGCAGGGGAACAGCAGGGAAGGATCTAATCTAAGGTCAAAGAGGTGACTCTGCTACGAGGTATTTATGTGCTGCCCAGCCCCCTGAGATGCCAACAGGAGTCACTCATGGTGTCAGCTGTGGCACTTCTCCTGTAGCGGGCATCTGCCCATTACCAGGTGGAGAGAAAACCTCAGCTCATTTCATACGTGAAACTGGAGAACTGTCATCTGGTAACAGATTTTTATTGCTACCAGGAGTGTATTTGAATTCAAAGTAATGACCTGGAAGTACAAAATTCCATATTCTGTAATCCCACAAGCCGTGCAATTCTCCCTCTTCAGTTACTGCTGAATATCTCTGTAGCTTCCTCTGCTGCTCCTGATTTAATATAATGCTATCAACAAACCTCCTTAGTGAACAGGGTCATGGCAAGATTTACAGTGCTTTTTCACAGGCCTGCAGGTGAATTTATTTTACCCAATATATCCATTTAGATCCATTTTCCTCTGAACATTATTCTTCAAAGACAACTTAGCGAGTTCTTCAGCATCAGATAAAAGTCAAGCTAAGTGGTGCAAAGATGACAAGGTGTCCTGCATGACCTTAATCAGAAGTTTAAGTGCAGGATGAAAGTGAGAACCGAACCAAGAGCCGCTACGCCAACTGTCTTTTTTTAAACGTCAAGGAGACAAATGTTGCTGCTGAGACAGGCTGGATTTTTTGGGGTTGTTTTTTTTTTTTCCCTCCAGACTGACACCCACAGCTTGTGGATTGCATTCAGCAGGCAAGGATTGGAGCAATATTCTGAGAAAAAGCAGTGTCACTCACCAAACCTCAACGCACTATGTGAGAAAGCTCAAGGCGTCCTGTAATGACAATGGACAGCGCATTAATGGGAAAGTACTGGAATTTTTATTGATAGGTTTAGTCCACAGCGTGCTTCTGATCCAGCCTAAGCAAGCCCTCACTGCCCTTCCCCTTCTGCTCCTACATTCCAAGCCCCACATGGCTTTTTGTGGCACGTGTGGTGTCACACACACGCACACACACACACACACAGGCACGGCTCTGGCAGAAACAGAGCTTCCGAATTATTACAGAACTGAAAGCAGCTCTCCTGTAAGAGAGCTGGAGAGGCACCTCTGACCAGGGCTTGGAGGGACAGGACACAGGGAATGGCTTCCACTGCCAGAGGGCAGGGCTGGGTGGGAGATTGGGCAGGAATTGTTCCCTGGGAGGGTGCTGAGGCCCTGGCACAGGGTGCCCAGAGCAGCTGTGGCTGCCCCTGGATCCCTGGCAGTGCCCAGGGCCAGGCTGGACACTGGGGCTTGGAGCAGCCTGGGATGGTGGAAGGTGTCCCTGCCATGGCAGGGGTGGAATGAGACCCTAGAGGTGCCTCCCAACCCACACCATCCTGTGATTCCATGATTCTGTGATTTAACTCTAATCAAACCCCTGCATGCTAGCTGTGAGTTAATAAAGTACCATGGTTTTAGAAAGCTTTACTTCTGAATATTTGGCCTCTGGCATTACAGTTGCAGACAAAACATCAAATAATGACATTTTTCTTTCCATGCACACTCAACACACAACAGAACTGATTAGCTTTCAGTATTAGGGAATCAAATTGCTTGAAGTGCCAACTTCTTGTTTTGTAAATAAAAACAAGTTGCTGAAAAATAACAAATTTTGGCACGGTATCGACCCAATTAAACCTCCATTTCAGTAGAATTCAACAAACAACCAAAAAGAATCTAACTGAGCAATACTAAAACCGGACCTGTTATTCTGTGTGGTGGCGAGAATGACATTAAAATGGTTTTAAAAGACCCAGATAGCTAAACAAGATTGAAAAGCACAACTTTACAACCAAAGCAGAGATGAAGGGAAACCACAAAAACACGCAGCTTGAAGAACGCCCTGACTCTGTGGATCTGTGGAGGCACTGGAGGGAGGAAATCCCTGAGTGGCAGTGTCAAGAATGGCAGAAGGTAAAGAAAACTCTTCAGCCAGCCACAAACACCCCTGTACTGCAGAGGCATGTGTCACTGAGACACACAAAGCAGTCACATGGAGAGAGAGGTTTCGCAGGGCAGAGGTTCCTCCATTCCGACTCAAAGCTGAGTCCAGGCGGAGAGAGAGCCTCTTTGTTTCTTTCTTACTTTTTATACATTTGTGGGTCTGGCCAAAGATTGGCTTTTTGGGGTTTCCACCCTTCAGCTTCAGTGGCCAGACCAGTTGTCAGTTACAATTGTTTTCAGGTTAGAAATATGCAAACAAAGGACAGAGAATGAAAAACAAAGGATTTGTTTATGTTACATATGTGGAAAAAGGTAGAACTACTTCTAATATTGCACCATAGCTAAAGATCTGACTCCATTTTATGAAAATTCAAAAGGCTTTAAAAAACTCAGAAAAAACAGGGTAACAGGCATGCAGGACCCTTCAGCCTCTGGACAGGAAAAACTTCAAACTTCCCCTGACTTCTGGAGGGCTTTAAACGTGGACGGAGAACAGTCCTGCTAGAAGGGAACAGCCAAACACAAACTTCATGCACATTCACAAAGTGAATCTGACTTTTGGAGCTGCTGGTAGTTGAAATGAAGATAAAAGAATTGTGAGACTGAGGAAGAAATCTCACATGGATGAAATAAAACTGCCTGATGTGACAGCTTTGATCATTGTTCAGAAGCTGGAAAACAAAACTACCGTGAACCTCCACAGAGACACGGGTGTGCCAAGACCTGGCACAGAGAAGTTTTCTTGGGGAACACAAGCAGGCAGGAAAGAAGTAAAAGAGGATATGGGGGCAGCTGGAACTCTGAGGGCCAAAACAAAAACAAAATCAAACAAACAAAGATTACCAAAATAAAGCATTATCTGGGAGGAAACCAGGGGGGTTTATCCAAAAAAACTTATCTGAATGTTCTTGATCAACTAAGCCTACCAGCACAAGCAATGCAGACTGAGACAGAGTTCTGTCCTGAGTGTAAAACTGTGTTCAGATGAACGATTGTCCATTAAACATTGACATAAAACCCTGAGTAATTAAATCCTTTTCATTTTCAACAATAGATAATCAGCTGCAGAGAACACTTAACCCTTTTCACTTAACTTTGGTAATAAAAGAAGCTGAAATGTACTGCAGCAGGCTTCTTTTATATCTCTATGATATGACCTCTCATAAACATATATATGTACTTACATGTAGACATGCATATGTTCGTAGGAAATTTGTGCTTTAATCAATATTTATCATTTTGTAGTAACTGAAAAACTACCCTGACAGCAGATACACAAGAGAAATCAAACTGAACAGTGCAGAGCTTAGATGAGTTACCTGCTCTCTTTTCAGCAATTCCTGTTTGTTATTCCTTATTTAACAATGATTGAACATTTTGGGAACAGCTGCCTTGGTAAAGACTCAACATCCCCAGCCTTTCACCAACGTGCAGGGGCAACAGTGTTCATCCCTCCAGATCTCTCCCCAGTGATATGTCAGAAATTATATTCCTGATGTTCACAAATTTATATAAAACACAGTGGGAAAAGGAACCAGACACTTAGAGAAGATACTCAGATAAAAGAGGAGCCTTTTTCTAGTTGATAAATGCATTCAGTAGCACATTTCTTTATGTAATCTCTCTTCAGACAGTAGAAGGAAAGCCTCTGCAGAATTTTTTTTTTTTTAATAGATGAAACATGAATCATTTTATCTTTAAATTACATAACACGAATGCAAATTAATCAGTGTCCTTAGACAACTGCACAGTTGATAAAGTGGCTCTTAAAGTCAGAAGATACCAGAACTGTTGAGCAGTTCTTTGTTACATTGGCTGTAACCCTTCATATTTCTCCAAACCAACATGTGAAAAGCTGGAGACATTAATATCCATTAGAGGGAAAGCCTGGTAGGGGCTTGAGAGTGCTCTGGTAACGCTGTAATCGATAGGTTACCTGTTCAATAGAGGGCATACATTACTTTTACTCCAAGACAAATGCACTGGAAGTTATGTTTTGTTTCTGTCATCGAGCAGCTCTTTCTCATCCCAGCTCTTGTTGGGCTTTCCTTCCACAGAGTAATGATCCCCAGGACTTTTTCACAACTAAAGAGGGGGGCCTTTCATTTTCCAGAAAAAAAATGACTGTCCCTCCTCTGACATAAAGCACCACTTAAGGATGAAGGAGTGGCATGAAAGGCGCAATAGAAGCAAAAAGCAAGGGGAGGAAAAATAAATTCCAGTGCAATCCCTGTTTCTTTAGGGAGTAAACTATTTAACTCTGTGCAGGTAGACAGCAAAGTGTGGAGAGAAAACAAGTGCAGGTGGCTGGGGGGGGGCAGTGGCAATGTAGACAAAAAGTCAGTTTTAATCTGCAGGAAATTAAGAGACTCTCTAGCAGCAACCCCCTCGTCCCTTTCCCACTTCTCTCCTTGTTCCCAGGAGTAAAATATGTCTGAGTCCTGCATAATAACATCAGAGAATTTGGGTGGGGGCTTTTATGTGAGTACAGAAGCTGGTTCTTGCTGATGGGATCTTTGATGAGGGTTGAAACGCTGACAGGAGAATAAAAGGGATCCATAACATCATGTTCTAAAATAACTGAGGCTGGAAAGCAAAAAGGGAGAGGGGAGAAGCAAAAAAAGAGTCAAAAAGAAAAGGGAAGAAAACAGAGGAAATAAACACAGAGGGCTGAGCGGGAGGAAGGAAGAAAGACCAAAAATGGGTAACACACTACAAAAAACAAGAGAGGTAACAGATTGAGAGAGAAGTGTGTCCACAACAAATGACACCAGTTCCTTGGAATCAGTGCAGAGCTTCCAGTTTGACACAGTTGTCTGTTAGAAAAAAGGATGAACACCTACATTTACCACAGTTCTTCCAAGTAAAAGATCAGATGGGTTAAAGAGGGAAAGCCTGTGTACACGAAAGGTGGAAGAAAAGCAATGGCTGGAAAAGAGAAATATCTGAATTATTGAAAACCAGCTCATTATTTTCTCCTGAATACACCATCTCAGTAATGGTTACCTGACATTAATGATCATCTCTACTATGCAGGCAAAGAGGTGCCTGGAAATCCACTCAAACATTCCAGTTACTTTCCTTCAGCCTCTTCTAATGCCTTACCCATGCAGGAACTTTTGGCTCTACATTTTCTGGAGTGGGAGCTGCTGGGAGAGTTCAAACCATTTCTACAGGTCAGGAACAACGTGGTTCTGACATTCTGTGCTGACCCTCTCCTGCTCAGCAGTGCAAAAACTTCCCTGGTGGAATCACCAGGACCTGCAAGTCCTCTATTGCAGACAGCCACGACCACCAGCAAGGGTATCTATTGCAAAAAAAAAAAAAAGCATCCTGAGTGCCTGTCTGCATCATCCTGAAAAGCACAGATTGTCTTTACCCCGTCCCAGCCCCTGCATCCTATCAGCTCAACACCACACCAACTCCTAGAGCTTTACCTAGTGAGTAAAACTCTAACCACAAATCAGTTCTAAAGTCCTAAAATAAGGATGGTCAAATCCTCTAAAAAAATAAGAATGGTCAAATGCTCTAACCACAAATCAGTTCTAAAGTCCTAAAATAAGAAGAAAAACCAACAAAGAGCTGATGGAATATTCCATCATTATCACCACTTCCCATCAGTATTTTGATTTATGAGCAGCATCTGTGGCACAGTACAGACAGTCTCTTGAAACACCTGCAGCCTAAAAGGAGAAATTCAATGTGCAGCTTTATTAAGGAAATAAGAGCAGCAGCGAGCCACTGGGGAGCAGCATTCCCAAAGTGACTCCCACCTCTTGCCAGGAGAGATGCAGTGTGCACCCATTCCTCAGATTATTCCTGGCCACACAACATCCTAACTCACCCCCAGGGGGATGCACATTACTACTGGATCAATCCTGACACACTGCAGTACTTCCAGGATTTGCTGATATCCCATCCTAGTGTTTCTTTTTAGGTATTAAAAGTGTAGAATGTTATGAAAATGTCATGAAATGACATCAAGCCCTCATCAAAGATCCCATAAACTAGAATATGTTATGAAAGGTCATGAAAAACAACTGCAAAATTACAGAGGATTTGGGGAAAGCCTGTAAAACAAAGGGGGTTTAGTAAATGTGTGACAGGTTGTGCAATTGTGCACTGCAATGTACTTTGAAAACAAAAATTGTAAGCCAGATGCCAAACACACAAGAACACATTGCCTGAGTAAAAGAAAAACTTATCCTTCAGCCTCAAAGATGCATTTGATCAGAGTTTTACCGCAGAAAATGTGTGTAAGGATGGAATCCTACAAAAGCAAGCTGAGAGGAGTTCACAGGTAAAACCCATGAAAACTCTCCCTCCCCTCCTGTGTCCTGGGAGTCTGGACCCCTGGACAACTGGACAGTCTCAGAGGTACTAGGGTCTATAACTAATATCTCATGACAGCATCACTTTTTCTTCATAAAGTAACAAACAGAATCACAAATATCTGCCTTTAAACCTGGGCATCCAAATATTGTGTTTACCCAAGAGTCAGAGCTGTTCTCAAAGCATTTTCCCCCCATGGGTGTCAATCACAATTATCCAGGAATAAATCACACAGCTAAAACATCTTTCACAAGTCCTGTCATCCACAAGAACCATGAGGAAAATGTTATTTTTCTGTCACTTCGATTTTATATTTAAATATAAATTTAGTGTGCTACTAAACAGTGGATTCTGAGGCACAGTTCATTGCGAGAGGTGTTGAATTTCATCCTGCCTGACCCAGGGCTACATGGACAGGTTGGGCTGCACTTCACCTCTCTGACCATTTAAACTTTGCTCCCCTTGCTGCTAGGTGAGCTTTCCTGATTAGTTTGGTGTTTGTGGTTCAAGGGTCAGTCCCTTTTGTGCAGAGCAGGGGTGAGAGACTGCAGCTGCTGTCGACTATGGCCATTAACAAGAGGTGCAAGCAGACTCAGGGATGTATTTATCACTTTTGTTGGAAGCATCCTAAAAACACAAGCCCAGACTCCCAGTTTCTACTCTCAAAAAAAAAACTGGCACTGAAATACACAGGATGATGTCCCACAGCAAACGGGGAATGCAGTAAAAATCCTCTCAGTGACTGAATGTGCTTTCAGTTTTATTCTGCTTATATTTATTCTTGCTTTCTTTTTCTACTGTCTGCTTTCATATCCATCCTTCTGTTACTTCTGACTGGAACTCTGCAATTCTCTTTCACACCCTGAACCAATGCTTTGTTGATGGCTCATCGTTTACTGCATTTCTTACTCGCATGTCTTCCTACTGCAAAATCAATACAGCACTTGGATTTAACATAAAAAGTGAGTGCTGACAGTGCTTGATTCTGTAGCTAATAACAGTCCCATATTATTACTTTTTATGCCCCATAAAAAATGAGAAACTGCCAACTATGGTACCCATGGCAAAATCACAGCCTGAAGCTCAGAAATAAACCTTAAAAGCCTAAATTGCACATTGGGCACCCCATGACTGAACTACTCATGGTGCTGGGTCTTGTCTACATGAAATGTTGACAAAACGTAATTTTGTAATTCATGTTACAAACGAGGTGTTACTGCCAAGATCATCATTTAACCTTTTACCAGAAGAGCACAGCAGAAGAATCAGCTCAGACCCCAGAATATTCTAAAGGAGGATCTCAGGGAAACTACAGCAAGCAAAAATTTAAAGAGCAAAGGACTGGGGGAACAGCAGAGAACCCACTGTACATGTGGAATAATAATCATATTATGGAACAATGGAATTGTCCATCCCCAGTGAAGATCCTGTTTGGTTACCATCTTCCAACACTGATGTGAATGCAAGCCTATTTTTACAGCCCTATTTTTTAGATTTATTCAAGCAAAGGCATCTTTAAGATACTTTGTTTATATTTGTCACATGTACCTCAAACTGCTGCTTCAATGCTCAGGATCAGTTCAGTCAGTCTCAGTGCCACAGTCTCATTTTGCTTGGAGATACATCAATTAAATAACAAGCCCTATTTTCTTTACTCAGCAGCGTAATCAGCACTGGATAACACATTTGTTATTCCTGCTGCAATTTTTCCACATGATATAGTTCTCTTAGATATTAAAGCAAAATACTTGTCCTGCCAACCATAAAGGTTGAAATGCCATCTTTTCACTACAAAATGTGGCATAAATAGTCAAGAAGTAGTTAATTCAATGTAGATCAAGTTCTTAGATGCAAGATGATGTTAATAATTACAGGAAAAATTAGATATAGTTGCATTTAAACAAGTGCCACATGAAACACGCTTGACCATCTGGTAAAACTGCCTTAGGGTAGGATGCTGGCAGATATTGCATAATCATCTGCATATGACAGATAATTTTAGCCAAACCTAAATTAAAAAAATGTTCTCATACTTCTTAAGAAAAAAAAAAATAAACTTATTTTCAAACTTCATAAAGATCTGAAGTTATTTAATATTAATACTGTCTGAATTCATATAAAAACTACCATGTTGTAGACACAAAAAAAGAAAAACAGCACCTTTTTTAAAACTGTTTTCTATGTGTTTTGAAGCACAGATTGGTCTGCCTAGAATTACTCCTGTATTTTGTTCCTTCAAACATTTCCAAAGCAGTGGCTTAGAAAAAGTTCGCACAAAAAACATCCTTGCGCTACTCAACCACTCTGCAGTACAAGGACTACTTGCTCACAAAGCTTGATCTGGGATGTGAGAGATTTGGAATTCCTCTGGAAAGGTTTTCTGAAACAGAAAAATATCCACATTCGGTAGAGGTTGTCCTTGCAGAGCAGGTGGTGAAGTTTCCCAATTTATACAGAAATCTGTGCAGTCATATCTCATTTAACTGTGCTGATTTACAATTCATTATTTAAACAGTGCACGAAAAAAAATGCACTACAACAAAATGTTATCAGTACTGAAGGTCATTTTCTAAATAACACAATGAAACACGTTTCCTAAAGCCAACTACTACAAAAGAAAAAAATAAGACAAGAAAGAAAAAAACCAAAATTACTTGGTCTAACAAAACAAATATTGTTATTGAAGACAATTGAACCTTATAGCACTCATTCTAAATACAATATGGTATTAAAATTGACTGAAGGGATTTGATTTCCCTTAAATACATTGCAACAGTGGAGAAGGAATAGAAAACCTGTTAAACAAGTTACCTAAAAAAAACAAAAAAGAAAAAGAACAGCCCTTCAGGATGGGATTATCTGGCAGGACAGCATTTGCTGTCTGAGCCACGCTAGGATGCCACAGCACCTTCAATTATTCAACTGCCCTGGGAATTAATGCTTTTATCAGTGACCATGGTGGAAGGGAACATCCTGAGGGCTCCACATCCCGCTCACAGCAGGGTCAGACCTTCAACCTGCAGCAAGTTTTGCTCTGGGAGGTTCTCTTGGTGTCCAAGGAGTCCCTGGCGTCCCCTGCTCCCCGCCCAGCCCTGGGGTTTGCTGCACACCTGTAACCCTGCTGTGCTACTGTGCATTTACTGCAGCATTTACTTCATTTCGGCAGCATCTCATCCTCAGCACTGGTTGCAGACTTTTTAAACAAATGCTGTGTGCACAGAAGCAAATCCCTGACCCAACATATTTCTGTGTGTGACCTAACACGGCTCAGTTTTCAGTTGTTCCACAGTCTCAAACATTATTGAATCACTACAGACCTCAAAGCAACTGGCACTTATCCTACCAGATATGATGAGGCAGACTAAGCCTCCAATCCAGTGTCCATGCTAAGTTTCTTTTCACGTCTTCTATAATTTCTCCACACAATTCCTTGGCCAGCCTGGTGCTCTGAGTACTGCTCTCAAACAAAACACGATGTGCTCACGGCACGCAAAGCAATAACACGGAGACAAGAGGTCTGCAGGTGCAGAGTTGCTCCCCCAGAGTGAGAGCCCAGCCTGTTTATTATCTTACATTTTTATACAATTGTAGCTCTGGTTGTGGATTGGCTTCTGGGGTTACTAAACACTTCCAACCCAGTGGCCAGACCAGCTGTCAATTGCAATATTTTCAGGCTAAAAGTATGTAAACAAAGGACAGGGAATGAAAACAAAAGGTTTGGTTATGTTCCCATGTATGAGAAAAGCGAAATACTGCTCCTAATATTGTGCAGAAACTAAAGAATTTGACTCTATCTTATGAACAAGTAGAAGGCTTTAAAAAAACTTAGAAAAACCAGGGTGACACACGAGGTCAGGAGCAGTGAGAGCTCCTTAAGGATATTGACTTCTCTGCAGCTCCAGACAGACCACACCTTGCTTCCTCTGAAGGAAAACACTTCTCTTTATCAGCTTGTGTTTCTGAATGAAATATTATCACACATCCTAATTTAAAAGTGCCAAAATAAACCCAGCCCCTTGTACAGCCCTGCTGCATTCCAAAGGCATCAGGAAGCCCTTCTGGCCTAAGAACATCTGAAATAACTGCTGGGCTGTGCCCTAGACTGGATGCAACCCTGGAAAAGTGTTTCAAAGGAAACTGTGTTGGCATATCTCTTCTGTGAGGGCTCCAAAATGGTCTGAACATTCAGCTGCACCAAGAAATGCCACAATGACCAAGAGATCCACGTGTTCCCTGCTTTTCAGCATCCAGGAAGGATGGCTGGGATAAGGCACAGATGTGCTTCACCGGTGTCCCTTAGGAATCAGATCTCTCATGAGTTTATTCCCAACCTTCCCAGATGGATTTTTGATTTTTATTGTCTGCCTAAAATGTAAAAAGTGAAGAATCTGATAATGAAGAATCTCTGCAGGGAATGAATTGCAAACACCATTGTAAATCCTTCAGACCAAATGATAATTTTGTTGCAAAGTGAAATATACAATAGCATGAAACATAAATAACAGATGAAACAAAAAAGGGGAGGACAGATTCAAGGAGGGAAAGGAAGCAGAGAGAATATGAGAATTGATGTGACTGGAATATGCCAGTGCTGTCCCAGTGCTCCACAGGCTGTGCAGGGAGAGCAGAGGGCTGAGAACATGACTCAAACAAAACTGCTGCAGTACCATGTAGGACTTCGATAAAAAAATATAAAATGGCTTAAAAGAAATTTTTAAAAAGTTTGTGGAAAAATGAGATAAAGAAACTTTCAAAACAGTCAAGGGTCATGGCCCCAGAAGATTGTAATGTAGTATTGGCAGCAGAGATGGTTATTAGTGAAAACAAGTCAGTAAAGAAATTCCAAGTTCAGCATCATGAAAGAGTGCAATGAAACTCAATCAGTGGAAAGGCAAATAACTCCAAGCAACAGCTTTGGTACTGCAAGTTCCCCTTGGATAATTTTACTGCAAAGAACAACTTAATTCCGCCTCATAATGACTACCCATTAGACCAACAGCTATTGCCGCTGTCACCTATGAAGACTGCTGTGCCAGACAGAATTCCAAAAGTATTCCTTACAAACAACACAATCACTGCTTTCTTGCCATCACAGGATTAGAGGTATCCACCCCTCCGTGAACTGCAAAAATCAAGACAACTTTCTGCCAAATTCAGTCATTCCCCATCCTCCCCAGACTTACCTTATCCAAGGAGAACACAATCCAACCAAACAGCAGGAAATCCTAAATTGTGGGATGCAACACCACGATTTCAGTCACCTCGCTACAAGCAGCGTGGTTGCAGCCTCTGCACTTTCATTAATGATGATTATGTCATTATTGATGATTCTAATTAATGATCACTGCACAGGCTCGTCCTTGGGTACCACATCCTGCTCATGGCTCACCTCTGTGTCTATCAGTGCCTCAAAACTCTGTGTGCTCCATGGGATCTTCATTCCTGCTGGTCCAGGAATGAGGCAAATAGGATTCATTTCCTCCTCCCCTGGTCCAAAACTCTCTGAGCAAAGTGCATCTTCCAGGTACAAACAGTAAGGCAGCTTCACCAGAGAAACCTCAGCTCTGCCACTGGTTCTAATTTGGGGGTTAGGGATGGTTTTGTTTGTTTGCTTTTTGTTGATGTTTAGAATTTCACTATAATTTACCACAAAGAAGAGATAAAAAGAAGTATGAACAGTAGCAGACGTATTATTTACTTATTAACCCAAAAGCCGTATTTTTCCCTTTCCTCCACCACACCTTCAGCCAACATAAACACAGCAACTGAGGTATCTCAAGCCTTAACAACAAAAATACACAGTTTTAATAGTTTCAAGTGGAGGTTACAGAACCAGATGAAAGCTCCACCTTGTGTTAATTGACCATGGTTCCTTCCTATTAATGAAACTGCATCAGCTCACAACCTGCAGCTTACTTTAGGCACAATATTGGTCTGAATAGAGACATATAAAATCATGTCCTAACTGGCAATTGAGATAATAAGAACCAATAAAAGGGAAAATGATGCTGTCATGAATGCACCGGTTATCAGCGAGTGCATCTGAAAAGGTCCTGCCCGAGACCAATGGGAAAAAACAATAAAAGCCAGAAGCCTCAGCACGACACGTTTTGACCCTGTGTTATCTCCCTCCTCTGGGCATGTTGCAAGCAGTGCTCCAATTTGTGGCACTTGTTTAGTACATCAGCTTAACAGTGCCAGGGTGTCACATGCAGATTGCAGGAGACATTTTTTAATTCATCACAACGGAACGATGCACAGGCTTGTTCTAACAGTGACTCATAGCTTTTTGATTTCTACTCTGCTAATGTCACACACTCGAGATTTTCAGCTCTTTCGAGGTGAGCTCCTGCAGTGTTGGACCTTAAAGCAGTTATTCTGATTTAGCAAAGTAGGTCACTGTCACCTCGGTGCCTTCCTTTGATTCCACCATCTTGTCTTTTATTTAATGACTGTTACAGTGGAAGGACTCACCATGCTGCCAGAGCAGATTCCCCCACACCAAACTCTCTGCAGTACAATGCACCTGAATTTGTGCTTTCCATGAGAACTAAAATTTAAAAAAAATCCTTACTCTGTGGGTAAATGCTGTCATTTCTGTGATTCATCTTTATATTAGGTTTGAATGTCACTCATGTTTGAGCTAAAATTTCATCTGTACATGAAGTATTTTTCCTAATAACAAGATAATAAGCTACAAGGCCATATAAATGCTATTTACTACAGCAAAGAAAGAAAGATCAACACCAAGATGTTGGAAAAAGACTTCTTTTGTTCAGTGCACTCAAACTATCTTTTCTGTTATAGTTCCAGTATTCCAAACAATCCTGTTCTTTCCAAAACACTACATTGATTGGTGCCCCTCTTCTAAAGCAAAGCTGATTTTAACAGACGGTTTGACTGCTGCTCACAAATGTATCAGGAAATCATTTCATGAGGCATCAGCCTGGTGATTATGATATACCTTTACTGTCACTAGTACAGCAAACACATTGAAACAGATCACTTCTACAAAGCTGCAGCCTCTGTGCTTCCTGAACTCTTGTTACAGACAGCTGTGGACAGCTGGAAGGTTTATTTCACTTGACCAGTGGTCATGGAGTGCACAGAGACTGTAACCCAAGGCTGGGTGCCCAGCGCTGTCATTCCACTTGTTTGGGGAACCACGGGGTTAAAGTCTTCTCCAGCCACCCTGTGCCCTCAGCAGCTTTTAGGATTCAAGGCATTTCCAGGTGTCAAACTCACTGCTTGTTCAGAACACAAACACTTTATAACCTCACACTTCCTTTCACCACAGCCCCAGTTGCCCAGGTTATTGGTGCTGTCTCTAACTGTGATGTGGTACACTGCAAACATTCAACACCACAGCGAGCCCGAGCACATTTATGACCTTAACCTTAAACACCTTTCTGGGAAATTTCAATCCCCCTGTCTCATTAAAATGAAAGTACTGGTCCTGGTTATCCTAACCCAGTGCATTACACTTGACCCACGGACAGTGACTGGAATTGATGTCATGTTTGCCAGAGCAAGGGGGCTTTTCTTTGGCACAGCACCATTTCTGCAAGCTGCTGAGACTCCTGCAAATGGATGTGGTGGAACAGGCACAGCCTGCCCTGGCAGTGCCAGAGGCAGACAAATCCTGCTGGATGGGAGCCTGGCTCCTCAGCTTGTCCTTGAGAACAGCAATGATGATCGTCGTGGGAAACACATTGCTCCTGCATCCAGGTGGTTTTGAAATGGTGACCCAGCAAGCAACATTTCCAATCTCCCAGATCTACTGACTGAGGTGTACTATATTGCCATGAAGGCAAAAATAGTTCAAAATGCTCAAAAATTGTTCAGATCTACATCTTCCCTAAGCAAAGTGACATTTTCAGCTTTTTTTTCTTTTTTTGCCCATAGCCATTAAAAAAAAAAAAAAAAAGAGAAAAATCTAAACCCAAAATCAGAAACACGTGAAACTATAGAAAATTTTTAAAAAAATTAATCAAGTATCATCTCAAGGGAAACAAATAATCAGCTGTGAAACAGATTCACCATTGATTTGTCTGAATTGACTATATAGCTTAACGTTCAAATCTAGGACACAACTGAAAATGGGACAAGTAATCATTATTTAACCTAGATTCTGTAAACTCACCTCAGACCATTTCACCTTCTCCTTAACAGCCAATACTCAATGACCTGCCACAAGATGCAGACAGAAAGTATTTTGAAAATCACAGTATTTTCTTGGTGGCAAGTAGTTCCACCAAGGCTGCCAGAGAAGAAAACTGCAGCAATATCTAGAAAGGGCTCGATGGGCACAGAGAGGCTGAGATATAAAAATTTAAATAGCATATAAAGAAAGGGTTTGCTATCAAGACCTTACTGGAAATAGCAATTAATAATCAAAACAATCTTGCAATCGACCAAATAGTTCATTGAAAAACATCCTGTGCCTATAGGAGAGCAAAAAAGCTACCCCACCACAACTGAAAAAGCAGATTATGAGTATGATCACAATGGAACCCAATTCTTAGAGAATCACAGATGGAATTCAGTTCACAGGCACTTAGGGAGAATCTGACCAGGATTTGGTCACGCTCATTTTCCTGTATCAGTACCTCAGAAGATGTGGCAGCGATGTCTAAACTGCAATGTGCAGTCACACGTGCATAAGGGACCCCCTCACAGAAAAACTGGCGCCCACTTTGCCAAGAATCATTCAAGAAAAATGCTTACCACTGTAGATACTTCTAATTATCACAAAGAGCCCTGGGAATTTTAGTGTCAGCACCAGTCACCAACCACCAGTGTAAGGATTTTACTGCTGCAGAACAAGTCCTCTTCCGATGATTACTAGCAGAAACCCCGAAGTTTATAGTTCCTAAAGGCTGCAGGAAGCAGCTGGATATTTTGCATATTTTTTTGTGAGACAGCCAAGCACAAAGCTTTTAAATCTTCCTGGTAGTACCAACCCCAGTGAGGCAGGGCTGCTGTGTGCTGCTGCCTCTGGGGCAGGTGCCCTTCCCTGTCCCCTCCTCCCCGAGGTCCCTTTGCCCTTTCCAGACAGCTCCTGTGACCTTGCAGCCTTTGAGCACTCCGAGCTCTCTCCTCTGGCCCATCAATCACGTAATTAAAGTCTTTTACTCCTACTTTAGGACTCTAGCCAGGTTGAAACATATGTTACTTAGGCATTTTACTGAACCATTAATTCAGTGCAGACTTTTGTTTGTCCGATTTTTTTGCCCAGCTATTGCATTTTAACACTTACTGAGCACAGAACTGGACAATCAGAGCCCTTGACAATGAAGTTTTCCTATTATATTTCCCTCATATTAATCAAAGGCAGAGATTTATCAGCTGGATTAAAGGTCTGGATGTTGGATTGCTGTTCTAATTCACCTCTGCTTTGATTATGCCCTTGCCCATCAGCTCATAATTAATGTTTATAGTGATTACCACCAGCTGTTCTGCACCAGGGATGCAAAGGGGGCGGGAAGGTTCCTAAGGAATTAGGATTCCTAGGAATTAATGTTCCTAAGGAAAGGCCAGGCTGCTGCATGGCCGCCTCTTGCACCAGGCACGTGTTCTGTGACAAAGCACGTGGCACAGGTGAGCGCTGAGCGAAGATCGTGGGCATCACCCACCAGGAGTCCAAACACAGCAATGGACACCCAGGGATTTCACAGCCCCGCTGTCTTAGAAAAGCAGAGCTGAGTGATGATGAATGAAAGCTCAGAGGACACTGAGAGCCAGGCTGGAAACCGTGCCAGAGGGAACACCAGTGGATTTGGGCACAGCCAGGCGTCAGAGATGTCACGCTGGCAGGGTAAGGCAGCTCAGAGTACAGACAGGGCCACTGTGCAATACAGGTGTGCTGAAATACAGCACAGGAATCAACAGAAAAACGCTACTAGACCATGACCTGAAATCTGCTCTTTATCACACCAAACCACCAAACAGCGACCTGCAAACATGAGGAAGTTCCCACAATCATTTAACAAGCAAGAGAAAAGTGTTGCTTAATACATATCCTCAAACATGACACAGGCATTTCAAGTCAAGAAAGGGAGAATTAATATTATTACTATTACTACTACTACTATTATTATTATTATTGCCATCTGCAGTTTTTAAATGCAATAAAACAGTAATTATTTAAAACAAATGTGTAATCAAACTACTATACCACCATTTTCTTGACCACTACACAATAACCTGGTACTGCACATGCATAAAGGGAAATCACTTTTAATTGTGCAGCAGGTGAGCGCTACATGACGTTTTCCAATTTGTGCCTTGAAATAAGTTCATGAGCCAATACTGTGGAACAAAGCACCAGAGGAAGCAAATCTTTACAATTCTCTGGTATATCAGTTCACCTTGTGTTTACATTGCCTTTTTTCCTAAAATTACCACTTTAAAACCGGAGTATCAGAGAGGAAAAAAAAAAAAAAAAAAAAAAAAAAAAAAAAAGGAAAGCTGCTACATTTACAACGAGGAAGTCACACAAAAAATGCTATTTTATGGTTTGTAAAACCAAACCAAACAAACAATCCTGAGTGACTTTACCAAAGGGTGCTGAAGACAAGGACAAAAAGGCTCGCTGGGAATCCAGTTCACACTGGCAGGAAATCAATACTTCAGGCATTGACAAGACACAAGCACAATGGAAAACATTCTGACAAAGACAGGGAGCTCTGAAGAATCCATGTTTTGTACCTAAACCTCAAAGCACCTTAAGGTTTTCTCCACAGCAACTCAATACAATCCCCCCTTTTTTCTCACTCTCTGGCCTGAAATTTAGAAGCAGCAGCATTAAATGCAGGAATAAATGGCGGGATCGGTGGAATTAAAGCTTTGAGATGAGGATGAATTTTGGGTTTGCCTTATCACCGTGTGCAGTCAGATGTCAGAGCTGTGCCCACGTTCACCCCTCCTTCTCCCCCTCCCCAGGAGGATTAAAAGAACTCAGAAGGATGGAGGGAGTCCCAGCCCACCCTCTGAAGATGCTGTCCCAGGACCACCTGCCCAGGAGATCTCACCTGCTGCTCAGACTTGTCCTCCTCACTGGATTCCCCACAGGGTGTTAAAAACTGCCAGGATGCCATCCATCCCTGCCGGGCACTTGGGGCTTTATCTGGTTAAAATGGTAATGTGATAGCTTTTCTCTCACCTTCTGTTTGCTGCTGAAAGAATGAATTCTACTCTGAAATGGCCTGAAAGAGTTCTCGTTTAAGTTCATCAAGTGGCCACAACTCAACTGCAGTGTTACATGTAAATAATTTTTCACGCTTGTAATAAAATACGCACTCAGCCCCTTCATGTACTTGATGGTAAATACTCCTGGGAACAGCCTAAAACTCCGCAGATTTTATAACACATTAATGCTAAAACTGAATGGAGCCCAAGGAGAATTTCATGTAGGCAAACTGAATCCCAGCCCTCTCACCTAAACAAGGTGCAGCAATTTTCCTGGTTTTTTTATTTGTTAAGTATTTTCCTAAGGACATGGTTCCCATGACCATATTTCACCAGGATGTGATGAGAGTGCCACATGCTGAGTAAGTGCAGAATCACATCTTCAGAAGACAGAAATTGGCATTGAGTACTTGAAACTAAGCAATGGATGAGAAAAAGAAACTGAGTTCTATAATTAAATACATATATATGGATATACCAGTTTCCGTCCTTAAGTACCAACAGCTATACACATCTCTCCAAAGAGATGATACATCCATTCTGGGATGCACCATAAACTGGCCAAAAAAAAAAAAAAAAAAAAAAAAGATTTTTCATGAACATGCACACTGGAGTGCTCTTGTCCCACACAGGGGCAGTTTTGAGGTATACACAGCTTTACGCCTGTGTGTGCATGCTACTTCTTTCCTTTATTCTGGGAAAGGGCATCAGAAAGGTCCAGAAAGGATCCTGTTTTCTGCAAAAACTGTGACTGGATTAAGTTCTTTCCCTATGAGCAGCTGTGTGTGAAAATTATAAACCTGTCAAATGGGGGATGTTTCTAAAGGTGTCATTAAAATAAATATATACCTCATTTCCTCATATATAATTCACTTATGCAAAGCTGCTGCTCAGTTTGGCTTATGGCAAGCCCGTTGGATCCTCCAAGAAAGCGCTCTTAAGCGTACCTACAATTAACATGGGTTTATCTAATTAATAGAGAATATGGCGTTATTGCACAATAATCCCTGACAAATTGATCATTATCAATAGCTAATGACTACTTTGTTAGCTAATTGCCCGGGGGCAGGAGCGTGTCTGGGGAGAGACACACTTTGTAAGGAAAAGTAACAGCTATTAAGAGCCATAAAGTTTGTGCTGGGAGGTGCTCCCGGCATTATAAATCCCCCAAACTGCTGACGATTCCTGGGGAAGAAAGGCACAGGCAGCTTCCCGAGGCAGGGACACATTTCTGTGCCTGGGGAATGCACAGGCTGCACGGATTAGAATGAGGGATGCATGAGAGCTTTCCCAGGAAAACCATCCCATCACACACGCTGAAGAGCCTCGAGAAGGAGCGAGACTTCAGCGAAGCCTGGGGTGTGGAACTGATCAATAAATTCGCTTGAGATCCCCTGTGAATCCTGGTACAGCCCCGGTAAAGTGCTCTGTGGAGCCAAGGGGGCAATGCAGGGGTTGGGGTTTGGGTCAGTATCCCCGGGAGCCGTGCCAGGGCTGGGGACTGATAACATCCCTGCTTCAGCATGCCCTGAATCAGCCGTGCCAGGGCTGGGGACTGATAACATCCCTGGGTCAGCATGCCCTGAATCAGCCGTGCCAGGGGTGGGGACTGATAACAACCCTGGGTCAGCATCCCCTGAATCAGCTGTGCCAGGGCTGGGGACTGATAACAACCCTGGGTCAGCATCCCCTGAATCAGCTGTGCCAGGGCTGGGGACTGATAACATCCCTGGGTCAGCATCCCCTGAATCAGCTGTGCCAGGGCTGGGGACTGATAACAACCCTGGGTCAGCATCCCCTGAATCAGCCGTGCCAGGGCTGGGGACTGATAACAACCCTGGGTCAGCATCCCCTGAATCAGCCGTGCCAGGGGTGCTCCAGGTGACTGATAACATCCCTGGTTCAACATCCCCAGGGGTGATACCAGGGTGACTGATAACGTCCCTGCTTCAGCATCACCTGAATCAGCCGTGCCAGGGCTGGGGACTCTGATAACATCCCTGGTTCAATATCCCCAGGGAGCTGTGCCAGGGGTGCTCCAGGTGGCTCTGATAACATGGAAGCAGCACATCCCTGGCACAGTGCTGGGAGCACTCAGGGAGCTGCAGGACACAAGTCTGAACCCCAAACTTCAGCAGGCACACTCAGCTGGAACTTCAGGGAGCAGATCTCACACCTCTGGGCTTCCTGAGAAGCCCTGGATACATTTGAATTGTCACCTGGTTATCAAATATGAGATTATCCTTCAAGCACATTTTTCTCCTTTGAGTGGACACATCTGCATTCACCACATGGAATCGTTACCAATCCATCTCCTGTCTCCCTCCACAGCCTCATTAAACACACACAAGTTTCAGTTTGCCCACCCAGAGCTTCTCTGTTCCTCTCAAATGAAAGAGCAATTTTGAAGAATGCCAGAACTACTGATCTGCCTTTCTTTTGTGAGTTTTCAAATGTTCAAACACCCCTGCTTCAAAAATGACAAAGTTTTTCGGTTTGATTATCCTGTACTACACTGCAAGAAGACAGCAACTTGAAGAAGGAACTAGCATAGAAAAAGGAAGAAAAAGAGATGAAATTTGCTCATGTGGAAGGAGTATAGACTATGAAGAAAAGGGATGAAAAGCACAGAAATAACAAGATGGACAAGAAGAGACAGCAAGAGTTGTGCTAGAGATGAACAATACAACTTTGAGTGAGTTTTTAGGGGGTAATAAATGCATTATACAATACGGGATCCTATATAAAATATAGGTTATAAATGTATTTGATATTAATTTAGATGTACATATATATTTAAAAACTTTAAAATCCATGAAAGTTGGCACTGTCACAATATTAGGAAGGGGCAGAGGGCAGCAGCTGCAGAATGCCCCATGTTCAAACTGTGATACCGAGAGCTCTCCAAGCATTTTGACAGCAAAAGATGCAGAACATGTATGGGAAAAGTAAAAAAAAAAAAAAAAAAAGAATCTTTCCTGAGCCCTCACTATCCTTTCCTGCCAGTCCCAAGTTAACATGCAATGTATCATCAAAGCAACATTGCACTGATGGTACTGAATTTATGAGAGATGTCCTGTGTCTTATTAAATAGGAATTGAAAGCAACAGGGTAGAACAGAGGAGCACAATAACATTGTCTTCACACTTCTAAAGACTGAGAAAATAGGTCTTGTTCTTTTTTTTTTTGTGAGGGGAGAAAGAGGTAATATGAATGTAAATTAAATAATGTTTCCTCCTGAAGACCTGCTAGATCAAAAGCAGATAAAGTGATAAAGTTAATTACAGATCTCTGTGCTACATAATTCATCTTTACTATATAATTCACCTTCATGAAATGTGAAACTCTTGTCTAAGGAAAGAAAAATCAAAAAACAAAACTAAAACAACACCCAAACCACATCACTCTTTTTTCCTCAAAAAGATTTGTCTGGTTTTCCTTTTAGTTTCGGCACAATAAAAGAAAGGTGTTATAAGTTGCAAAGAACCTTTCTAGACTTTTTGGGAAGGACTTGGAATAGGTGGAAGCAGCATCTTACTGTGTCAGTGCTTGTTCAACCTTGAAAGGTGGGTGCACCTAGATTAGCCTGGGAAAAGAGATTATATCTAAATATAATCAATTATCTATTAATATAACCAGTCATAATGGTGGGAAGCCCATGGGCAAGTCATCCTCACTGGGAAAGAGCTTTGAATTTTCATTCTGACTCTTGGACTCTTATCTCTCAGATGACACTCTCTTACCCAGTAACCTCTATATCAATCCCCAAGCTTCCATCACAAATTACACAAACAACTTTGAAAGATACTCAGGACTCTTAGTCAAGCCTCAAGTGACAAAATAATCCAGGACATCTCGGTTTCATTTCCAGTGGTCATCCAGACACTTCAGGCTTACGGCAAATATTGCTAATTATTTATTCCTGCATTTTAAGCTGCTCCATTTATCTGTCACATAGGAACTGGGATGGGAAGCTGGGCAGGTCTGGGAAAGAAAGGCACAAATGTTTAGCTGGTTAGATCCATGAGTTTTTACATCTAATACCAGAGCTGTTAATGCATGCACCCCTGAAATAAATTGCTTTTGTAACAGTGGCTATTATTAGCAATGCAAATACTGTAATTAAAATACAAATCAGCTTTTGCCTTCCTCTTTTCTGTGATGCCAGCCCTGGCCAAAATGTCACACTGTCATCATATCTCTTCAGTCCACTCCTGTAAGCAGCCATATGTTTCTGTGCATCAAACCAGCGAGTCAGAAATGACACCCCAACACCAGGAATGTTTTACAGCCAGGATTCCTGCTCACCAGAGCACTGTAAAGGCATCACGTGCTCATCAGAACAGTGCCAAAGGAACAATGAGTGCCTGCTGAGGCAGAATGGGAAGTGCCATGTCAAATATTTAAGCACCTGCACATTATGTTCAATTTCTTTCAAAACATAATTGCCTGGGAATTTTGAGAGAAGCGACAACTCCCATAGCTGGTGCCAGAGAGGAAAGGATGTAAAACACAGGCTCAGTCCCCCGTGGCTGCACTGCTTCTTGTCTGACCCAGATGGTGCCTCTGAATCCTCTCCTTGTTTCCAGTGAGCACCTCAGGTCTGCCAGGATATTTCCTGCACGTGGCTGATGTGTTTGTCCAACACTCTCACGAATGTCATAGCTGTGGGACCAAGTCATTTATTGTATTTGTTTTCCAAGGCATTCTTTTAGAATTTTGCTGTCCTGTTTCTTGCATCCTGTGATGTGTAACTGGCACTGTAAGCCCTGTGGACACCCCAGAGTGAAACCCTGGCAGTACAAGCACTCCTGGGGATGGAAAGCACCTCCCATGTGCAGGAGATTTCAAACCTGAGAATTCTGGTAAAAATATTCCACATTCAAACTTTACCACAGGAACTACTCCTTCACACAGAGCAGGTGATGCTTCAGGTCTCCAAAATTGCTAATTGAATGGTAGTACCAGAATTTAATTCTATGAACTCCAGGAGGTGACAGGAACATCGAGGGGAACAGAAAGAAGGAGCTGTTGTCAAGTGCATGAAGGGAAATTAAGACACACAGGAGTAGGAAGAGTTAATTCAGAGCTCAGTCAATAAGAAGGCATAGAATGTGAGTAGAGGAAGTAACAACAGGCAAACAGGATTCAGGCTGTAAGAAGAAGAAGAAATTAAAATGTCTCTTTCTCATCTCAGAGACAGCTCTGGCTCTGCTGTGGATCTCTGGCCAGCAAAGATGGAAGAGAAGGACATTCTGTTGTGGCAGAACCTTACAAATGTGAAAGCCAAGTTTGGATTAGCACCTGCTCTGTGTGGGATGGTGAAGGGAAGCCCCAGCCCTGCTCAGTGTGGTGCTGCAGCATTGCCAGGCACTGCTGGGACAGGCACACACCTCCAGGCTCCTGCCCTCCTCCTCCTCTGCCAGCTCAGAGCGTCCAAACAGCACCAGCCCTCTCTGCAGCATCCTGGCATTCTCCTTTCCAGGAAAACCTGGGTGCCAGTGGGATCCCACTTTCAAGGAAATCTGTCAAAAAGGAAAATTTCAATTCTCACCCCAAAACATATGCCTCACTGCTGAACTTGGTAATGCTTTGTGATGCTTCCAGATCCCATTTTAGTGAGCACGGTTACTGTCCACAGAGCACAGTTTCAGCACGAATGATGAAATCCCAGAGAGGAGAACAGCAGCACACACCTGAACCTCACCTGGTTAATTTAATTAAACTGGGCAGTTTGAAATTTCAAGAGTGGGCAGAAGAAAAATCCCAACAAGCAGCGCAAGGATCAAATCCCCACAGGAATTGCCCTTCTAAGGATCAAATCCCCACAGGAATTACCCTTCTAAGGATCAAACCCCACAGGAATTACCCTTCTAAGGATCAAACCCCACAGGAATTACCCTTCTAAGGATCAAACCCCCACAGGAATCACCCTTCTAAGGATCAAACCCCACAGGAATCACCCTTCTAAGGATCAAACCCCACAGGAATTGCCCTTCTAAGGATCAAACCCCACAGGAATTACCCTTCTAAGGATCAAACCCCACAGGAATTACCCTTCTAAGGATCAAACCCCACAGGAATTACCCTTCTAAAGCTCAAACCCCACAGGAATTACCCTTCTAAGGATCAAACCCCACAGGAATTACCCTTCTAAGGATCAAACCCTGCAGGAATTACCCTTCTAAGGGCCTTTCTGCAGGGCTCACCCTGGTGTCTGTCTGGGCCTGGGGTATTTTCTGGGCATCTCCATCCATCCTCTACAAGACAGAATGGTTTAACTCAGAACTCCCTAAAATGAGCCAACTGTTCCAATCAGTTTGATTACTGATTTAGCAATACTGTATGCAATAAAAAGTAGTAATTTTACCATGCTCTGATCAACATCACTTTGTGCTGAAAATAAATCAATGATATTTACTACTTAGTATCACATAAAAATATTATAAAATATCATTAAAATATACGTTAAAGTTTAAAACAATCAATGTTTCTTTCAGGTTTTGGCATCCAACAAGAACAAAATTTATCTCAATCCATTTGTGTTTTTTGCAGATGCAAACATTTCCTCGGTAATAGGCAAAGGAGACACCATTTACAGTTTGAAACTGTTCTAAATGTACCATTAAAGAACAAATACAAAATTAATATATTTGGTACGTACATAAGCTATTTGAGTATAAAGGTCGGTGAGCCTTATTTAAGAAACCTCATGTAAACTTTGTCCAAAATTCCATATACTGCTCGTCCCAAGGTAAAAAAGCAAACACCTCACCTCATCAAATCAGTGCTGTGACAGGGAATGACCTTCCCATTTATTTCACTTTGCTTTATATATATATGTATATAAATCTGCTCAGGTAAGAGCTGCAACCACTAAAGCGAGATGCCCCAAGGCCACACGCAAACGCAGAAGCAGGATCACGTAAGGAAAGCATTTCAGTGACACCCAAAACGTGAAGCGACTTCACCTCTCCACGCCCATCCCTGTCACTCTGCCTACGCTGCCGTTCCGCTACGCGGCTTTTACTGTTTCCCTTCGCAGCATCTTCACACCCTTAATGATATTTCTCAACGTGTTTGCGCTGCTAAAAATGCTTCATTTGGCTTTTTTTTTTTTTTCCCCGCCGCGGCTGAGGCTGTGTGTGACCTTGAGCTGAATGCCGCTGTAGGAGCTGTCTCACCGTGGGAGCCCGCTCCTCGCTCAGGTTTGAGCACGGGATCTTTGATTCGCTAAAAGCGGCGCTGGAAGAGCTGATGCAGCGCTCCGTAATTCCCTGCAGCCGCGGAGGTTTATCGCCGGTCCAGGCTCCAGCAGGAGCAGCAGTGCTTTACACACACACACGCACAATATCCTTTGAAGGAGGCACTTTGCAAAGTGCTTTGGAAAGGCTGAGCTTCAGAGCCCCCCCAAAGGTAACGGAGGAGGGTACAGGTATTATTGCTGCAGCTCCCTGCAGTGGCAGGGCCAGCAGGAATTCAGTAATGCACGGCGAAAACAATAAATCCAGCTGGAATCACAGTCACTCTCAAAGCTTAAAAAAACAAAAAAAACCCTAAGCAAACAGTAAAAATGCTACAATGCTCCTTAACAGCGTGCCTGGAGAGCTCAGCGGCAATAATGACAACACTCCAGGGCCCAACATGAGGCTCCATTCTCCACACCTCATCAGAGCAGAGTAGCAGGAGATCCCAGTTTTCTGATCAGCTGCCTTCAAAACCCAGAGGAAATGCCTACAACTCAATCTCATCCCAGTGAAACTTCCAGATCAAAGGAAATAGACTAGGTTAACGAAACTCGCCGAATTTTGCTGTACCTTTTATGTAAATGTATGGCTCAAACCAAGACGAGTCTGCTTTGTGATGGAATATGAAATAATCATGCTTCTTGCCCTAGAAACAGTTAACAGGATGCCAAGTATAACAGCAGTGTGCACACAGCTGAAATAGCAAATAGTGATGTGAAAAAATCATCTAATTTTGTTACACAGGGGTTACAATGCAGCAGATGTCTCTAATTCCCCAAAGCATCCAGAGCAAGCTAAAGGACCCAAATCTCTGATATTCTGTACTTTAGAAATCTCTGGGTGATGCTGCAATGGGTACTGAGCAAAAGGGGAAAAAAAAAAAAAATGTTCAAACTACAAAGGGTTTTTCTGGAAACTTCAAAAACTGTACTGAGGATGAGGAAACTTTCCAACAAATCATGAACAGAACTTTCTTGCAAGCTTTCCATGTATTTATGGCATTTTGTTTTTAAATAAATACTTCAAGGGATACAGGAGAGGCTTAGACAGGAAAGTTGAAACCAGTCCTGGCTTCCAGAATGTGGGACAGTGGCAATGTAAATTGAATTATACATCATGGAATGTACAGGAGACAAATTAATTTGCACAGGTTATCTACCTTCCAGCAGCTCCCCAGATTTCCATGGCCTGTGCCACACTTGAAAGGTTTGCTCCAGCCCATCTTCCTCCTCGTCTCCCTGCTCTGCAGTACGCCAGATTATTCTGTTATATAGGTCAAACTGCCTTGCAGAAAAGACCCACACCTTTTTGTGATATATAAGGCCAGAGATGTTAACTTTTGAAAGCCATACCAACCCCATGACAATTATTTCAATTTCACCTAATGGTCTTTAAACAGATCAGCTTAGGAAATGATTATGGGGCACTTTCCTATTAAAAACCCTCTCTCAACAGTGAGCCAGAGCTGCTGATAGCCACTTGGAGGAAGCATCTGAAACCTGTGCACCATCTCCTCCAGCAGCCAAACACTCCTGTTCTTCAGTATCTGAGAAATGCACAGGGAAATCTGTGCATGCTCTGGGTTCATTAATGACACCAGCGTGTCCTTGGAGAGACTGGGTGTTAAAAGGACAGTGAGTAAGAGTGATACCTATATTTTAATGGTTTTGTACAGGAGATGTTAAAAAGTGCTCCCCATTTTAGAGGCGTGTCCCCAGATTTGCACGCACACAGCTGAAGAAAAAATGAGTTTCAGATACCGTAATTCAAACAAGGGCTTGAGAAAAAAGAGGACAGAAACAAAAAAAAAATCCTGATAATTTTAACTTGCTAATCCCCCCAGTAACATAATAAACATTCCATAAACTACAAAATCCCTATTAAACAATTATGAAAATTAGAACATCTCTGATCTTGAATCTGAGACATTAGGGTTTTTTCATTTAATTTCCAGTTATGAATATCCTCCTATTTGTATTAGATTTAGTGATTAATACAGATCTTATTGCTTCATATAACTTAGAAACTGCACAACTTCTGATTTATTCCACCTAAGGCTCCCATACATGTTGCTGGACGTTTTCTCATTAGGTGAGCTGCGAGCTCTCGAAGGACAAGGTGAAAGCGCTACTGAAATAAGCACTTCTGAAGGAGGAAAATATTAAATTTATTATGTGCACTGGAAAAATACTGTCCTGTCATCAGCTATTCAAGAAATATCAAAAATACAGATTTTTCTTCCTACAGTGCAGCTGGGTATGTGAGAGGTGCAAGTCCAAACAGCTTTGGACATGCAAAGCCACCTCCGTTTTATGTGAGACATTCTAAATACATTAATTGGTGTGATATAGCCCAGGATAAACTGATACAGACTCTGCTGTTATCACTTGCAGCGCTTTGATCATGTAAACAACCATCAAAATTAGCATAACTGGAAGAGGAGCGCTGCAAAATGAACAGTGCTGCTTTGCCCTGATGTATTAAATCCACAATAAGCTGAGTTTGAGCAATTAAAATAATTTGTTTCCTGTTCGTGATGTTATTAGATTTGGACAGATCCAGAGGAGATAACAGGATCATAAAGATAACCTAACAGGATCATAACAGATAAGCTAAAGTGATAGAGTAAATCACCACAGCCACTAAATTCAGGATCTGAAACTGGTAGGCATAGAGGGAAATATAAATTATGACAATGCTAAGCAGTAAAAACATTTGTGAGTTGATAGGGAATGAAAATTTAAATAAAAACATTTCCTGGCCTGCTCAGCCATAACAACGTTCTTTTGTTTGTAGTCTTTGTAATTTAGCTGCTTGACAACTTCATTCAACCTTCAGCAGCAAACACAGGTATTGATTATTTCTGAACATCCTAATGGCTGGAGACTGGGACACAAACCATAAAAGCAGAGTTTCTGGTTACAGGTGGAATTATAGTTTGCCTACAAGATTGCACAATAAATCAGAGAACAAATCAGCCAGCCTAGGGCTCCGGGGTCACTGAAGTGATGTTGACACATTACAGTAATGAGAACTTGAAACACCTCATGCCCTATTGATTTTTAAGCTGAATCATGGCCACTGCAGGAGATTACAAGAGCATGTACTGGAATCGGGGCCCACGTGGGAGATGCTGATGAAAAACACAAACAACTGCACCAAAGTAGTTCTTTACCTGTATCCATTATAACACAATGCCCTTCTCCCTTGCCCTCTCCCCAAGGTCTCAGACTACAAATCATTCAATGTTTAACTGCTTAACTACCTCAATTAAAACAACTTTCCTTTCTATGTTCTTCTTGGCCTACGTTAATTATGCAAATAGAAAATGCAGGCTTGAAGTGACGCTTTAAAACCTCTCACAGCAACTGCATATTAGAAAACCTAGACTACAAGAAATGCCTTTTAATATTTCAAGTAGCTTTCCTGTTTTCACTCAATAGCAAATTATTCCATGCTGTAAAAATAATTCCAATACTCACCAGCCTATTTTCTCCGCACAGTGGAGAATAAAATATGTAAACACCAAAGCCTTGGCACCAGCTAAAGAACAGAAATGCTTTGCTTTTTTTTTTTTTTTTTTTTTCTCCCTTTACTTCCACTTGGAAGCACTGAAGACCAAAAAGCTGTCAGAGAGCTGACCAGGGACACAAAATTATTATAGTCCTGTCACGACAAAAGGAGCAGTTATAATTTGCACTGCAGCCAATTACTTTAGGAACTCATCATTTTGCCTAAGGGGAGAAAATAATACCTCTATTATCCCTTCCAGCCAGGAGGGCTCTTGCTATGCCACAGACGCGCAAGAAGAGAGAGACACTATTTAACTAGAGCCCCCACGGTAAATAAACTTTGAGATTTGTGGCTTGTTCTTGGCAATAAGTACTTTTTAAGCACTGCAATGGTGCTCTTAATGAAGCCTAACTGCTCATCAGCTGTCAAAGACAGACGAAAGAAAGGGCTGAGTTGGGCTAAGGGAAGGAATCACTCTGTGAAGAACTAGGAAACCTATGGAGAAGAGAAGAAACTTTTACCTCTTGATGCACTTCCCAGTGAAAGGGATTAGACAGTTAAATATATCCTAAGGATTAGCTCCTGTTAGGCTCCTCAGAGATACATTTTTAATCAGTAGCTCTGCACTTGGCATTTACTCCTTTAGGGAGGGGGGAAATTTTCAAATTATTTCTCTTCTTCCATTTGAAATTCAGTGCCATCAGCAGGACTCCAAAGAAAGAGGGAACAGAAGGGCAAGGAATCTCAATTTATGGTAGAGCCCCATCCTTTTAAGCTCCTCTCAATTTTTAAGGTGATTATCCTCAACCCAGCTCTGGAGAGTTGTGATTCCCAACCTTCCTTCAATGTGGATCAGACAAAAGGGAAGCAGCAGCAACAGGCAGGTTTTTGAAGGAACAGAGATATTTGTGTTTGTGCAGATGTGTGAGGAGGCACTTGTGAATACACAAATCCCCCTGCCACCACCAGAGCACCTGCAGTTAGTTGTTCTTGCCTTCCCTTTTCCCAGCAGGTTCCTCAATTTTTCTTCCTGTCCGTGCCCAAACTGCTGCTGCTCCATCTCCTACCTCAGCCTGGGAACTACCCTTGAACTGCTCCATGCTCTGCCTGATCCTCCCTGGGAGACACCCTCAAACAAAGGAGAGCACATCGGCTACAGCCATTATTAATGGGGAAAAGCAGCTCCAGCAGGATCTCCTGGGCAATTTGGGGGCCCACAGGCAAGGTTCATCACCAACGAGAAACTGCAGCACAGGACAAGCTACCTGCCAAAAAAACCAGGCTTTTCTAGGAGGAAAATTCAATCTCTCAACAATACGATAGGTTTTTGACAACTGGAAAATAGTACTAACAGGAAAGCCAGTGAAGGAGATGCTGGGTGTTTGCACAGAAAGAACAAACAGCAGCGAGTACAAGAGCAAACAGGGCTGGCTGCAGAGATGCTGCAGGACTTGGTAAGAGTTCAAGAGAGAGAGCACGGAGATGTGGACAGCAGGAACCCCACATCAATCACCAACGGAGCTGCCTTGCCTCAACCCCTGCTCCCAGGAAACCGTGAACTTCCACAAAGAGAAGCAAATCCCACTCAGATTATGGACATAATCTGTTAGGATTCTGCACGTTTCTCATGTTTTATTGTCTCTGTAGGTTTTTTTCTCTTAGATGGAACATTATATTCAGCATTCTCCTTGTGCTTCTGGAACTTCTACAGAATCAGTACTGGTAAATGTAACAAATCCCTAAGCTCATTTTGTTAATATCAATCTTAATTAATGGCATGGAAGAATTGATTAGATAATAATTTTCACAACATTTGATGCTGGGCAAGGTTAGCATACAATCATATCACCATTTACTATTTTTCATCAAAATACAAGCCAAATAAAGGGGAATAGTCTATTGAGTAAGAAAAGCCAAACTATTTATAGTAAAAAAACAGATTCAGAAATTCTTACCATGCAGGTAGCATATAAATATATGGAAAAATTACAATATCTATAAATGTATTATTAAAATTATATACTGGGAGAGGTACAATGGGAAAGAGACTGAATTTTGAATTTTGACAAAAGAAACTATGCCAGCACAAAAAAATATTGCAATTTTTTCTCCATTTTGTCCGTGACAGAAAGTCTCAGCAGCATCTTCCTAATTTGTAAAGCTTATTTACAACAAGCCAGGACCCCTTGGCAGAGCACTGCAATCACTGGCACGTGACACCCCACCAGGAACTTTCCCTGTAATTTGCAGTAACAACGCACCAGGTTCATCTGCACAGAGTTTAGTCAGAATGAACATTAGAATTAAAATTGTAGAAGAGGGTCCAAGAGAACACCCATGGTAATGACAGAAGATCGAACTGGTTAAAAGATTCCAAGATTCCTATACAAAACCCAGAGAAATAACACTAAGGGTACTTATTTTTTAAAGGAAATTAAAAGGAGACTCAAAATAAATACCAACAGCTGGCACAGAGAACTGGAAAATTCAGTTCTCAGTAAAAAAAGACATAGGAACAAGCGACAAAAACTAATAGAAAAGCAGAAGGATCTCTCTCCTCCCACAAATCCTACCTGACAGAATCTTTTTTTAGACACTGCAGATACACATAAGTGCAAGACTCATTGTCAAAGATGTGTTGCCAAACCTGGATACCCAAGGAAACACAAGGAGTGTTGGAAGGGGAGCTGCATTACATCCTGCTGCCTGAAACCCGTTGCCTTGAGGATCAAACTCATCCCTTCGACATTACAAACCAAGGTAAAGCTGTTCCCAGTGCCCTGCTCAGCCCAAAGTAAAACAGATATGAAAGAAGCTCAAGTCTGAGCAAGGCACCGGGTTTCTCTCTACCCGGTTCTTTGTCTTCATTTAGAGGGTAACACTCTGAAGGTCTTGGAGACACTTCTTTTTGATCGTTTCGTTAAAACTGAGGAGGTTGTTTTGTTTTTTATCTATTCGCTGCTCGGTGCCGAAGCAGGGCTGGGGTTTTCCTCTTTGCCACACGATGTCAGTGTTGCCGAGTAGAAATTGAGAATTTGCATATTTATCGGGACTCAGCTAAAATTTAAGACATTTTGCTCCTTTAAGGCGCTCAGGGGAGCTGAAAGATGCCCCAAATGCATCTTTGGTGCAATCCACCCCAAACCGCCCAGCACGGAAGGATGTGCATCTTCCAGCCAACACGGAGCGACAGAAGTGCCAGCATCAGACCCCTCGAGGGGATGGTGTAATCCCACCTCTGCTTCTCATTGAATCTCTGAAGGATGATGTTTATAAATCTCGTGAAGTAAACGGATTGTGAGAGCCAAGCTTAAAGCATTCCTCCAAAGGTCAAATCAGCCCTGCCGTTCCCACGTCCCTGGGGAATGCTGCCAGTTCAAACTGGGGAATTGGCCCGTGGAGCTGTGTCAGAGAAGAGGATTCCATACCTGAATGGGGCAGGGAATTGTGCCATAACCTGGCTCCCTAACCCTGCAGCACACATCTCTTTTGGAGCTATCGTTTTAAAACATAAAAATAGGCTTCCTAGAAAATTCATAGTGCTGCTAAGACACAATCGAATTCAATCCTTGCTCTCAGTCACCCAAACCTGGAGAGAGAATGGAGGCCTGAAAATAACAGGATCACTGTAAAATATATCCTTTATACCTTACAACTAAAAATCCAACCATATAGATTTTTTAGAACCGGATCTTTCTTGTTGCAATACCGCTGACAATGGATTCAAAGTAACTTTCCTTGAACGCTTGCTTTCTTTTTTATGTCTCAGTCCCATTTTTCCCCCTATAATCCCTTTGTATCTCTTACTAGCCCACACTGTGTCCCACATTTGGGGTACGACAGGTTAAAAGTCACACTATGTCACCTTCTGGCTTCAAACACAGGAATGTGATTCATTCTTCTGTGCAGCCAGAATAAAAATCCTTCCCAAATGGGGGGTGGGGAGAAGGTACTGGCCAAAGTTCAGCTCCCGTGTGTGTTTGAGGCTGTTTAATTTGCACTAAAAAGCCCAGCAGATGTATGAAACACTGCCTGAGGTCTTATGTATACACTGATGTACCCAGACAGAAGCTCAAAACTGTAGGAAACAAGAGCAGGAACATGAAAAACTACAAAAGGTGGATGCAAATGCTATTTTCCTCGGTATATCTGTCTCCCTCACCATCTGTATTGACAGACTTTTTTAAAAAATTTTTTAGCACTTCTACACAAAAAGAAAGTAGAGAAGAAATGGTAATTGTAAATATTGAAGACGATGGCCATGTTGTTTCAAATGCCTTGCCCACTTGTTACACGATACTGCTGCGCATCTCGTGTCTTTGCTGTTAACATTTCACGGAGGACTTCCACGAACATACGTTTGTTCTCGTTCCCAACACTTTGTTCTGCCACTGTGACAGATGGCTTTACACTGAAGCATATGAAAATATTAAATTCTTTATCAACCTGTTGAAGTTCGAAATGCCTGTAAGTAATAACCCTCTTGGCAGCTATTTCTTTAATACAGATATTACAGAAAGCCATTTAGTGCCTCCATATCAGTTTGCTTTTTGTCACAGACTATTCTAAAACTACAGTTTTCTTTGAACTTGATTAATAGTAGCATTCTTTCATTCAAAATAATGTAATTTCTAAGCAGAATATTAAGTTTTACTATTTGTTTATCCAGAAGAAGTTGAAAATTAATTTTAAAAATTACGGTTAGACACAACAGGGGTTTGTGCTGTACCAAAGGAGTGGGAAGGGCTCTGAGACTTGGTTCCCTACTGCTCCTTCTCTGTCTAAGCACAGCAATTGATGGAGCACTGTCCTCAAGATATGAATCAGTTCTCTATAACGTAATATCCTATCCTGTGTCAAACTTGTTGCTGGTTCTAGTAACTAGAATTCCCAAGACAGGGAAGACGGGTTAAGAACACATCCTTTTTATTTCTATTATTTCCTCAGCTGGAGGTTTTTTGACAAGAAGTTGCTGGCTCCTGTACAGAATGTGTAGAATACTACATAGAAAAGAGCACAACTGAGACTCTCTGGCCCCAAGGCACTTTTACACTTCTCAAACAGTAAAATAAAAAGTCTCAACGAACGTTGAGTTCTAATATGTTCTGTGTAATCAGCTTTTTATTTTTAAAAAAAAAACAACTACTTTAATGTTATGTTATTAACAGATGTGAAAGTCTGCACAGTCCTCACATGAAAAAAGTGCTTTCTATTAACAAAGCAAAAAGATATTCCAAATGCCTGTATTTAAATGCTAAAGGCAATATTACAGGAATAAGGAGAGCTGGGGTATATGATATAGATGTTATAAGAGGTTAAACAGAACCAATCTTCAAATACATCAATTCTATTACACCTGTCTCATCTCTCATTGAGAGGATTATTCAGAATTTCCATAAATACAGCCCAAGGACCTTCTCAGAACTAAGTGCCCATCTCCAGCTGAGTTTCCCCAGCAACCAGAGTGTGAGAGATGAGCCAGCCCAGAGGGGAGCTGGGAGCAGGGATTGAAGAGGTGCACACCCCTCGCTGCACTGTTCCTCAAAGCAGATCCAGGGTTTTATCAGAAACTTTGCAAAACTCCAGTATTTTCCAGACTCTGTTCCTAGGAAACACTTCCCATGTTGATTCGCTGCCTCACCTCCCAGAGTGTGGCAGCAGCAGGAGGTCGGATCCTGAACTTGGGTTAAAAAACCCTTTTGGTAAGAACACAGGAGATTCGTCTCTAAATGGGAAGTAAATTTGGTATTTGAGAATGATTTTCTATTTTAGAAAAACACAGCACTGAGAACGAGTTCTGACAGCTATAAATCAATTCTGTAGAACATGTTTACATATACAGCTGCATTTTTCTGGCATTTGCTTCCCAAACCTTTCCTAAAAGCCTCCAGTGATAGAAATCCCATAATCTTCCTAACTCATCTGATTAAATATTAAATATTCTTACGATCAGGAAGCCTTTCTAATGCCCAGTCCAAACCTTCCTTCGTGTAATTTAAGCCCACAGCTTCCCAACCTACTCACTGCAGCCACGGAGGAGAAGAACATATCAATGCTGTTACATCCAATTACGTGTCAGAATTTGTTCCTTTAAGCAGAAATGCAGTCTCGTGTCTGCAGGATTGAAAGATCAAATGAAACATCTGTTCCTAACTCAAGTTGGACCCAGGCACTTTCTACAACATGCAGGAAAATGAAAAGGAAATTTCACAGTGGGGAAGAAAAGGAAAATTCCTTTTACAAAGCCCAAGTCGCAGCACTGTCTGGCTCTTTCCTTCCATGTTTCCAGTTTTCTTAAAACACAGGTAAAATTTGGACATTTGTTAACTAAAAAGGATTGGTAGTTACCTAACCCTCCTCCCTACATTCAGTGAAATAACTGCCTGAAAAGACCTGCTTGGACTCAGTTAGAATTTTACAGTCTTTGTGCTTCACGGACACAAAGCTTTGGGGGAATAAACGTATACATCCTGCATGCCATTCCTAAAGATAATTCCCCATAAGAATCTCAGCTCCCTCATCCATCTTTGTCTCCTGTTATCTTAATGGGCAAAATGCCCTTGGCTCCTCCAGTGGTGCTAAAACCTGAAGGAAATACGAAGAGCCCAGTCCAGCTCCCTCCTGAGAAGGCACAAGATAATCTACCTGAGTCATACACTCAGTGCACGATTAGCTGCAGTTTGTAACCTCCACTCCTCCTGCACCACAGCCAAAGTCAAGCTGTGCACCAGCCAGTGACTCACACCCCGTTATTTTAGAATATTAGTCATTTAGCTGCTGATTACCAAGAAAAAAAAATTTAAAAAGGGGGTTACTACAAATTCATGGAAGAGATTTGCATCATATTCCATAGATGCAAATGTATTCCAAACCTGCAGAAGCTTTTCCCATTTTATCCCAGCTGTGCTTCTCGCTCGGTTCTGAGGGGCTGGAGTGGCCCATTGCTGTGCAGAGCAATCCTGTGTGATAGCACAGGGAGGGTCCTGGGGCCACACAGGCTGGAAGGAAGGAGCTTAACCAAGGACAGATGCCCCTGGATTCACCTCTCTGGAGTGCAGAGGTGCTGGGCTGGTCAGCAGAGTTTGCAGCATCACCTCACAGCCCTTCCTTCACCCAACGCTCCTCTTCTGAATCCTTGCCTCTTCCCCTCTCCCCACACTTGTCCTGTGAGGTTAAACTGACAGGATAAATGTACAGAGCAATAATTCAGAGAAATTCATCCACAGAAAGGATCTGAACCAGGAGCAGGCAGAGCTAATCAAGTCTTGAATGTATCAGCAGAAGTTTATAACTTCTATCTTTTTATGAGACAGATGATCACACACACATATCCACACTCCTATAAATTTGAGAGAGTAATAAAACTTTCTAGCAGGCTTTGGAAAAATAAAAACCCTCATAACCTCTGTTGCAAAAAAGCCCAATAGGCAGCTTAGAGATCTCAAGTCAGCTGTGAGAGCTCCAGCCTCAAATGTCTAACACCAATAATAATAATTTTATAATCTTGACTATAAACCATGGCCAGCATTTGTCTTCCAAGGTAAACTATTTGAATGCAATGCTTTTATTTAAATGCAAAATGTTCTAAAAGAATGTTTTAGATGTGAAATAAAGATTTCCAATCTAAATGATAACTAGAAGATTTGAAGCAAAATACAGATATTAAAATGCTTGGGACAGAAAGCTCAGGTCTGAACCAGAATGTCTATCATAAAAGACTCACACAGCAAGCAGGGAAATTGTTTTTCTTAAGGTTCCCTGAGAAGATGAAACACTGAGGGCATCTGCAGCACAGGAATTTTTTCTTTGTCTAGCAAAAAAAAATATTTTTCAAGAGAGTAAAGACTTCTAAGCAGTGGAACAGGTGGTCTGAGGAGGTAAGGGACCTTCCCTTCTTGACAGCTGGAAAGATTAACAGGATGTCAACCATCAGTGACACTTGACTCCTTGCAGGGAGCAGGGCTGGACATGGAAGAGTGTCCTCTGCATCATTACTTTGAAAAATCCACACCAATATTTCAATATTTAGGATGAAGCCTTTAAAGTGACCAAAAAAAAAAAAATTAAAAATTGCACATGGGGAAAAAAAATTAGACATTTTTATCATTTTCTTGCAAGCTGGGATAAAAGGATTTTTTTCAGATAAATGCCTCTCTGTAACACCAGGATGGAGTTTTGTTCTGTGCTTGCTCAGTTATTTGTGGGCAGAAATGAATGAAAGCAGAGCTGCCTCCCCTCTGCAGAGTGCCCTGCCCAGGCCTGGAATGTAACCTTTAATTAGAGGAAACACTCACATACAGACACAATGCTTCTATTAATTAGAAGAAATACCAACGCACAAACAGGCTTGAGCTTTATTTTTCATTGCTCAGTAGCTCAAGGCTGCTGCAGGAAGAGCTCATAACAGCCAGACAGCATCACTGATGTTTGCTCTTGGCACTTACTCTTTTTAAAAGTTTGCTGCTTGTACTTAGAGCAAGACCTGGCCAGTGCAGTTTCTCCTCCTGCAGGACTGCACAGGAGCTCAGTCCCTGTAGCTGCTGCCTATCCCAGAGATATCAGCATCCCCCTGGAGCCTCCTTTCAAAGCCTCACTTCACTGGTAACTCACACTTTCCACAGCTGAGCTCTCCCCTGACCCCCAGGTTCCAGTTCTAAAGACCATGCTGAAGTCCCTGTGTTTGGAAGGACTGCAATCAGAGAGCCACAGCTCCTGCAGGGAGCTGCTAAAACCTTCTGTTCTTGAGATTAAAACTGGGCACACTGAACTGCTGCTAAGCTGTTACATGACTGTGCTCAGTTTGATTTACCAGTTCTCGTAAAACCATAGAAACTTGTTTAAGAGACCGTGACATCTTGAAAATATAATTGGAAGTAAAGGAAATATAGTAAAATACCCGATGCCAATTCTTAATATTTCCCTTTAGTAAATTCTTTCTTCCTGTTGTGGCTCAAAGAAGGAGCAAGGATAAGAAAAAGGCTCAGGCTTTCAAATATGAATGTCAAAATGAAATTAAGTTTCTTCCCACAGCCTCTCTGTTGGTACGAAGTTCACTCTGCCACGATTGGATTTTTGATGCTGCTGGCACTGGGAAAGCCTCACGACTGGAATGAAATGTCATTTGAAATGAGATCGGGTTCTGAGATGATTTTGCTCCCTGGCACAGCAGTGGTATCCTGCTTTTCCTGGTTACTGTTAAGATTAGTGCAGGATTACAGCCTCAAGTGGAGCTGGCTTAACCAGCAAGGTGGGAAACCAGGACATCCCACCACTGTCCATCATCCAGACCTCACCAACAAACACTCCTTTAGAAAAGGGCTGAAGTATTCCAAATGAAAGCATGAGATGATAGTCATTGTCATTACCCTTGCCAAATATTCCAAGAAAAAACCAAACTAATGGTTTGAGATTAGTCTGTGTCACAGCTTCCCTGCAAGCACAGGTGACAAGAACTGTGATGCATAAAATGCATCTCCTGCTCTTGTACACACAACCTGTTGCTATCACATATTGAGAAGCTGGGCCATGAAAAGCCAGAGGGGACCTGCTGTCCCCAGGATTGCCCCAGGGACACATCCTGTCAGACAGGCAGAGCAGCTGGAGAAAGGTGAGCACTTCATGGAGACATGGAGACATAAAATTCACATCAAACAGTCCAGGAGGGAGCCAGGATGATCCAGCAGGGCCTGATCAAAATGTTATGTTCTTCAAAGGCTTGCTTCAGCTGTTCAGAGATATTGAGGCTCAGCTTAAAATTCCCAGAATGATGCTGGTTTTGTTAAGAGCATCAGGCAATAGTGCAAGTTCTCAGTGCCACGTGTGCCTCCCACCTCACTTAGCTGTAAGAGGTTTCTACAGTTAAAGAAGTCATTAGAGTCAGGTTAATTAGCAGTCAGCAACAAGTCCTCACGTAAGCTACAACTCATTTATCTGGAAAAACGATCAAACATCATTCCTGGATTCCTATTAGTCATGGAATCAGAAAGGTCAACTTTAACAAGGAAAACATTGAAGTTAAAAAAAGACATAAACACCTGTCCAGGGAGCAGCCCAGCACATGCAGAATAATTCACATATGCAAAGAGTGGGAGGCTGTTCTCAGGGTTTTATATCACACTAGACCACATGGGCAGCGCACAGAAAATCTTTGCTGAAGTCCTGATCAAGTTCAGCTTGGGTCATTATTCATATCTGGTTATGGCCCTCCCCTTCTCTTCCCAGCTAAATTTGCAGTAATTACCAGAGAGGAAACCTGCTTAAAATTTCTGAACATCAAATACATAAAACCAGAAGATTAAAGAAAACAACCAAAACCAAAACAAACAAACAAACAAAAACCCCCAAAAAACAGATCCTCTGGTTTTCCACATGAAAATGTTGATGGGATTTCTAATCATCATAAGCAAAACCTTTTATTTAATACATATTAAATATTGATTTAAAATCTTCTTTCATTAATTTCTAAATATTTAACCAGCTTGTTTTTAATTACCTCTACCAAAATGCAGGTAATTAATGTGTAGCTGCCAAACTCTGTTTCCTTCTCCTGAGAACAAAAGTACTTTAATAAAAACTGTGGGTGCAAAAGTAAATCAAGAGGATTTTCAAGACTTTCTGGAGCATGGAAGTGTATGCTTTTGGTTTTTATCAACACCTCACCCAAAGGAAAATTTTGAAGTTTTTATGTCTAAAAAAAAAAAAAAAAAAATTAAAAAAAAAAAAAAAAAAAAAAAAAACCACACACCACTGGAAGGATATTAAGTCCAGGCAGTAAAACTGGGCTCTTTGTCATGTTTAATTGCTCGGATTCATCTCCTAGTTTTGCTGAATCTGGATGTTACTGCTGACTCAAGCAGCTTCTCCATTTTAATGCTGTAGAAAAAGTTTGCGTGTCTCCACTCCTGTGAGACAAAAGCATTTTTTGAAATATTCCTGACCATCAGTGAAATTTCTCTCTGCAGAAGAGAGAAATTCTCATTGCTGTGCATGAAATCTGTAATTAACTACAAAAAAAAAAAATAAAAATAGTCTCTGATTGCAACCTGGTGAAGGAAACCCACACTGTGCTTCATTTTCAAAGACAATGAAGGGAATCACAGCCTCTGCAATTTAGCAGGGGTAAGTGAAATGAAAAGAACAACAGGCACGATGAGGACAAACACAGAGCAGAAATGCTCGCACTCAACTCCAGCCCCACAAAGCAAACAGGTCCCCACACTGTCCAAACTGAAGTTCAGCTAAGGTAAAAGCGGTGAGTGCACAAAGCCACTGAAGACAGAGACTTTGCCACGTTCCTTAACATCTCCACTGGATACTTTAAAAAGAAAATAAAAATAAAATAAAATGGAAAAGACTTATTCCTACAGACAGAGAACTCCACGGCTGACACGATAAATTTAGAAGGAAATTTAGAAGAGACTTTTGGCAGTGACACATTTATTGCTTTCCACTGTCTGGCATCTCACCCAAACGCATTTGGATTTTAAATAAAAGGTGTTCCTTTGAAAGGAATAAGCCTGCCTTTCTCTTCCACCTGGTGACTGTGTCCTTATGGCACCCCTTGTTTTCCCAAGGGCATCCCTGGGCACAGCCAGCAGCTGGACATGGGGGTATTCCTGAATTCCTGATCTCCCACAGCTCAGTTTAGGAGAACACATTCCATTCCTTTGTAGCACACTCCAAGAAAATGTTAAAGGCAGATAACTGCTGATTTTCACCTAGCTTGGAAATATGCCTGTTTATGGCACAATAATAGTTTCAAAACTTTATCCTCACATAAAGTTAACACATTTCAAAAGTTATGCTTAGTTCCTAGGAGATGCTGTAAATTATGTCCCAGTCTTGAAATATATATAAAACCCCCAAAACACTGAAAAAAACTCTGAAATAATCGAGGCCCCTTGAAGTCTTTGTTCCCATCTCTAAACCCTATGACACAATCCTTCTAACCAAAACTCCAAAATCCCTATCACTGAAGTCAACTGAAAGCTTGACTTTAGAAGCTTGATTTGTACTAAGGACTTAAAAATAACTCTTTGTTAGCACATTGCTTACTTAAATTAAAATATGAAGTAAACTTCAGACAAGATATTTTCCAGAGTGAAAATTCCCTATGTATTTTCCCTTTGTATTTATCACAATTACTGCCACAGTAACTTAAAAGCATGAGGCAACCACACTTCTCTCCCTTCTCCTCTTTAACTTGATGCTTCAATTACCATTTTCAACATACTTATCTTCATAAAATTAATTAAAAACTTAACAGCAATATTTTTCCTTACAAAAGGAAAAGCCCAAACATCCAATTATTTTTGAGAACATTTTGCTAGACCCTTTCTAGCATTTCAAATACCACCAAGTTGACCACTTGAACAATCAATTTATTACTTGTTCCTGGAAAAGTTTTCTGGTTTATGAGCAAAACTGGGATCCTACATGAAACTTTTATTACAAAAAGAATAGATTTGAACAATTCCATGATAATGATGCTACTGAGATAACTGGTTTGAAGTTGGAAAGACTGAAGGTAACACCTTAAAGTTGCTTCATCCATCCACTGTTAAGTTATTCTGATTTCAAACATTTACTCAAGTGGGAGTAGGCAAGAATACAGAGGTCAAACTTTCTAAAACTGTGCCTGGAAAGGGGTGCAATGACCTGTGCTGACACTCCTCAAGGTATCAGGGTGCTGGATGTGATTAAATGGAACTTCCTGCCCACAGCTTCCAGAGCAGGTGATGGGAATGGGAGCTATTGTGTGTTCACAGCATCTCAAAGGCCAAAAAATGCACTGCCTTGGGAAGGAGAACTCCAAAAGGGATAAGCAAACCCCTCCTAGATCCACAGACATAAAGGCAGTAAAGCTGGTGACGGACAGACACTGCCCAGGCACTTACAGAGAAGCCCCTGGAAAGGATAAAATCTCAAAGTCTACTTTTTTTGTTAGTTGAATGATTCAAATCTGAAAAAGCAATAATTCTCCATAGCACTACTGCTCCTGCTGTAGACAAGGGAACACTGTTCACTGAGCAGCAGTTTTACTAACTCTTCAACATTGCTTGCATGTTTAAGAAACAGATCGACAACAGGAACATTAAATATCTAAGAAAAAAAGCTACAATGTATGGTAAAGACATTCAAAATTATACATATCTCTTGCTTCATTTTAGAAATATACATGGAACCAATGTACTGTGTGTAAACTGATTTTTCTAAATACTTCATAAGGAAAAAAAATGCAAACTTTCTATGTAACACTTCTATAAATCCTAATTACTTCTGCATTAAGGCCAAATTCCTTATCAGAAATGACAAATACAAAGGCTGTCTTGGATCTTACTAAATTCCTCAGTATCCATCAAAATCAAACACCTGAGGTGGAATTTAATGTATGGTCCTGGAAGCAATGTGATTTTACGGTGTCTGAACTGCAGAGCCCAGCATTCCACTACTGGGCAGTGCCACAGTCTCCTCCATGTGAGCAAGTCTTTCAAAAATATTATTTCCCTATTAGGAGTCTGGACAAGATTCTTTTTTATAAATGCTAGAGAAATCCACCTTCCCCACTCCCCTCAACATTTTTTGCACACTTTGAAGTGTGGGGGTTTTTTAAAGAAAGAACATTGCTAAAGTCATTCAAAGTATTTAAATTACTTTACAGTTTTATATCCAGCTGGAAACTGATAGGCCTTTTTAAATCCCAGTCTTTTATACCCTGTTCCTGCTTTTTTCAATGCAAATACATATAAATGGATTGTTAGCCAAAATTACCCGTGTGTTTAAATTGTATTTATTAACAAAACGCTGCTGCTGTTATATCCCGTGCATTTTAACAAGTACGGTAATAAAACCTTGGAATACTCATAAGTGGTGTTTTCTAAGATCACTACGTTATGCTGGTGACACACGAAGTTAAACAGGCGCCCAGGCTGGTCAGGAATGCTGCCTGCTGAAAGGGAATAATCCACCTGACAAAACCCCTTTAACGAGACTCCTGCTCTCTTTCATAGAAATGTTAATGCATATTCCATCCACAGAAAGCCAAGCAGCTCACCGAAGATGAAGTTCCCATAAACTTCAGGCAAACGCGGAGGGAGGATGGATAATCCCCCCGCACGCCGTTTTCTGCCGGCGTCTCCCGGGGAGCGCTCACAGCCGGAGGAACACGCGGGGCGAGCGGCGGCACCGCTGAGCTCGTACAGCGTACAGCCCCGAGCATCCCCGGAGCATTCCTGCCTCTGCCCCGGGCCGGGCACACAGCCCGGGACAGCCCAGCCGTGCCTGCAACCCGCTCCGCACCCCTCACCTGGCTGGCATCCCCTTCAGCTGGCCGGCAGCCGTGCATCCCTTCACCTGGCTGGCGTCCCCAAACCCCTTCAGCTGGCCGGCATCACCGCATCTTTTCACCTGATCGACATCCCCGCACCTGGCCGGCAGCCCCCTGACCGCCTTCAGGTGGGGAAGTCGCTGCCTCGCCGCTGGCAGCACGGCAGCTCCCCAATGCCCAGGAGCCCCCCAATGCCCAGGAGCCCTCCATGCCGATCTGCCCCCATGCCCAGCAGCCTCCCAAGCCGATCTGCCCCCATGCCGATCTGTCCCCAAGCCGATCTGTCCCCATGCCCAGCTGCCCCCACTCCGATCTGTCCCCATGCCCGGCTCCCCTCCCGGGCACACGGGCTCGGGGCGCTCTCGGCAGGCACAGCACCGGCTGCCGCCCTCCCCGGGCCGGGCTCTCTCCGAGCTGCCGCTGCCTTACCTGCAGGGCATCTCCCACGCCTGCCAGCAGCTGCCAAGGTTTCATGGTCGGCGGCGATGCCGGTGCGGCGCCGGGAGGAGCCGGGGGGAGCCGGGCGGCCCCGGCCGGCCCTGCAGCCCCTGGAGCCCCGGCAGCATCCACCGCGCTCCGCGTGTGTCCCTGTGCCCGTGCCCGTGCCTGCCCCGCTCCGCGGCGCGGAGAAAGGGCCGGGCGCGGAGGGGCAGCGCTGCCGATGGCTCCCGCTACACCCGCGCTGTTCCCGGTGCCCGTGGGACAATATTTATGACTTCGGATCTGCTGCGCTCCAGGTGCTGCCGCGAGAGGCGAGAGCCCGGGGCTGCCTCTGCCTTCCCTTCCCCTCCGCCTGCCGGGCTCGGCAGTGCGGGCGCTCGGCGGAGACGTTTTGTTTTATTTGGAGATAAAGAGCAGCTCCGCGCCGGCTTAGCTAAAAACCACAGCCTTGTGGGAAAGGAAGGTGGGCACGGGAGAGCAGATTACGCTCAATAATTCATTTATGGAGTGGCTTAATGGATGGACTTAATATTAGCTGCTTATTGAAATATTAGACGTGGCGCTAAAGTTTGTAGGGGCTCGCTATTAGGATCCATCTTATCTATAGGAAATGGTTAACGTTTGGATTAAATGATGAAATATCTCTCGTGAAATTCTGGATTCCTTTTAGAATACTGTTGCAGACTATGTCATTTTTAAGGCAAAGTCTGGCTGGAAGTGAAGCAAAACCTGAAAACCTTGCACGAGAGATAGCAGCAATTAACCCATTTGCGGAGAAGAAAAAAAGTTTCAGGTAAACATTAAAAAACGATCCCTTTCACTACACAAAAGGATTGTTTATGCCCTACCAAATAAGCTGCTAAGTACATCTATTTATACAACTGATGTTACAATCTGTAAACAACCACTTGTACTCTATTGAAAAATTCTCAAGATGCTGCTCAGAGGACTTTTCTAATTCTGCAAAATTAATTTCCTACCACACGTTCACTATTTCTCAAAAAAAACCCAAAAGTTTATTAAAACATCTTTCAATACTTATCATTATTCTGTAATCAAAGTCGAAAACAATCTGATCTCTTGGAAAATAACTTGTATCAATCATTTCCTTTTTGTAAATACAAGTCAAAGAATTTGCACCCCTTTTTGGCAGAACAGGAGTAACAAGGTTTAACTATGTTCTGTGAAAACTTAACATATAGAAAATAATATTAAATTCAGTCCATAATTCCATAGTGTTTTCCTTGTTTGGATGTTTTTATTGTAGCCATGCTCACCTTACTACCCAAAGGGAAAAGAAAACTTTCTACTTAGACAGGCTATGGGACCATCAAGACATCTTAATAACAATAAAGCGTATAATTTAAAAAGTGAATGTTGCAAGGGTTGGCCTGACCAGTGAGCTTAATAGCCAGAACATCTCGGAGCTCACACTGCCTCATTGTGTGGCCTTGACCACATTATTCATCACTTCAGTTTTCCCACTCATAAAATTAGAATAATACGACTTTCCAGTGTCTCCCATCTCTGACTTCTCAGGAGGGCTCGAAGGATTAATGACCCTACAATGCTCTGAGAATGAATAAACACTAACTGCTAAGGCAGAGCTAATATGTTTCAGAGCATTAAAGCACTGAAATGTTAGAAATTCCAATTAAATCACCCTGTGTGTCTAAACATGGGTGAAGTAAAAGGCAGGGATTACTAAAATACCATCTTCTACCACTTACAATCAACAGAACACTACGGGTTGGCTTATTAGTTCTGTTATTTAAATCTGATTTTTACCATCTATTCCTAGCGTTAAGCTCAGTTCCACTAAAAATGCCACCAGCAGCAATTAGCACTGCTAATTTACAAAACCAGGCTGTGCAGGGCAAGGCCATTTAGAGTCAGAGCAGTCAGAAAACATCTCCATTACCTCTGGCCTTTTATTTTGAGCCTTTGCAGCACATATCAGAGGACCTGCAATTCTGGCACATGTTACGTGTGGTCCTCAGTGCTGCTCTTCAGAGATCACCATGCTCTATTCAAGTAATGAAAAAGAATCTGAACCAACTAATTATCTCATTAGCAAAAAATAAGGGGGCAGGGGAAAGCACTGGCAAAGCACACACTGCTGCAGAAAGAGCTGCATCACTCACAAAGCTGTGCAACAATCAAAATCAAAATAATGGTCTGAATTCCAATGTCCAACTTGGAAAAGATCATTGTAAATTTACATTTTAGCCTATAGAAAAACTAACCTCGAATAAAAATCTGTGCACATCACATATTCCTTTCCACCACTGTCTCTCAGTGGTGGGTAACCGTGGTTCCTCTCCACCTCCTGGTAGAACTAGAGATGAAATGTCTCAGATCCCTGATGGCCCAAGGATGCCAGGCTGGTCCTTGAGTCACCGCAGGGGGGTTGCAGAAGCTCACTGGGATGCCCTGGTTTGCCAGCAGGGATACTCCAGCTGCTGTGAGTGAACCAGAGCCACTGGGGCCACCCCAGAGCCAGAGTTCAGTGCCCTGTGAGGTGACCATGGGATGAGCTGGAGCGGGAATCACTGCAGGGCAGAGCAGGGCTCAGCTGCTGCTCACTGCATCCTGGCCCTGAGCTTCTCACACACATCCTGCCATGGCCAAGGCACCTCCTGAACCTTCATCCTTCCCATTACACTTGCAGGAACAAACCTTAAAAACTGAAATATTACTGTGATGGCAGCGGCTGTAGAGGTCTGAGTAATTCCAGATTTCTATCTTTTCTACTGGAGATCTTCAAATAAGTATTTTCAATGTACTTATTGAAGAGCACAGACAATACCATCACATTATGTCTCATGCCACATCAAAAGTTCTAAATGAATTTAGTTGTTTGCCATCCCTTACATATTTTTCTCCTTAAAAAAAGGAGTGTTTTTCTTCTGAATTTCCCAATTGACAAAGAAAATCACAGAGAAGCAGACCAAAGCAACTAACTGTAAAATATGTGCCTTTTAGTGAATGGTGCAGCTGGAGTTTTTTTTTTAAACTGATGCAAAGGTGCACGTGTCACCCTAGAAAGCTTCCAGCTCAAAGTCTTCAGTGGGTAACTGATTTAGCCATAATTTCCTGCACTAAGTTTCTGTGCCGTGAGAACTATTAAAAAACAACATAAGTGCTGAAGGAAAGTGAATACAGGCAAAATTCACCAGCAGAATCTCAAGCAGAAGGTTATTCTGCAGCTGTCCAGTTTGTAAAGTGCTTTTACTGCACTTAAACAGGGCAGTGAAATGTGGTTTAATCTTTAATGCACGTCCATGTCCAACACACGGGGGCTCTCCATGCCTGATGGATTCCTGCTGGAATGGTTTCTTCCTACGTGCCATCTGATGAGCAGCACCACACCAGGGAAGCCTAATGAAGCATATTAAGATGGAAAAGTATCGTGTGATTTATCACAAACATGCTGCAGTTTTATTTCAAAAAGGTTTGTGGTTTCCATGTGCAAGTTTGAGCCAGACAACGTGTTAAAAAATCCAATATCCATCAGATGCCACAAACCCAAGAGAGCAATTGGACCTCTCCAGGAAATCTGCATCTGAAAATGCATGATGCTAACTGATGCTAAATAGTATCTTTTGGAGAGAATCTAAATAAGGATTTTAAACCTGAACTATCAAAAGAAATACAATGAGAAAACAAAAGTTTTTCCCCTACCAAGTAGAATTTTAAAATGGTCTCCAGGGGTTGGATCCTGCAAACATTCACAAGGTTGCTAAGAGCACAGTGAAACCAATTACAAAAGTACACAAAAATAACTGGGTTTAGCATTGGACCTACATAAGAGATGTTCCAAAAAAACTGTGTCACAAAACTCTAGGTGTTTTCAGAAATCATTTTCCTGTATATTCGAAATGTCAGTACTTTTCTTTAGCCAACTACTCACAAGCAGCCTCCAAAAAGAATTTGTAAAAGTGATCATACCAATCCGAATTGCTTCATTTTGCATTAGGAGTTGGGGTTGCCTTTTCCCAAGGTGTATTTGCTACTGATGTCACCAATCTCCCTTGAAGGTTCTAGTTCTGTTTCTGCAGTTTATACAATTAGAGCAGTTCACAAATGAGGTGACTTAAACATTGCAAGTGTCCAAAGGTATTTTCACACTTTTACTGCAATGCTAAATGCAAAAGTTTGCAGCATATTAAATGAAAATTTTATTTTCTATATTTTGTCCAAAAAGTCATCCTAATTTCATTCAGAAACAAGAAATCAAGCACCACGAACAAAATAGTAGAGGAACATAATTTTGATGCAACTGAACTAGTACGGCTCTAATAAATGTTACTTCAAACATTGCTACAAAAAAAAAAAAGTTTCCTGCATAACTGCTATAAAAATAACCACACATGCCTGTACTCAGCCCCCTGTAAAGAGCAAAAATGTATATTCCACAGGATAGGGATTTTTTGCACAGCCACTACTGCTTAGGAGGTCAAGTTCAAAAAAGAACTACTTATTCAAAGCCCTAAAATAAAGCAAAGTTTCTGAAGAAGCATCAAATCAAGGAAAAAAAAATCAGTATTTCATTTTTGTCAAGTGTAAAGAAAGCACCAGGCACCATTTATCAGCAGCACTCACTTTCAAGGCTGTTGACTCTTTTTTTGAGCGCGTTGCAAAGTTTAATGTGAAACATAAGGTAACAAACACATCTACTGACATGAAGAAGAAACAGGTCTCTGAAAAGTCTTGAAGCAAAATAATTCCTTCTGTGCTTATACATGTTCACAGCCCTGTTGAAATGCTAGAGAAGTCACAGGAATTTGCATTCCTAAAGCAGACAGCATTTCCACAGGAACAAGGATTACTAATCAAGGCTGCAACATGGACTTCAACATTCCACTGTGTGTCCTTCAGAGGTAATCTGGATCAGCATTTAGGTGTTTGTTCTTCCTAAACAAATTACGTGGGTTTTGTTGTTTACTAATTAGAAAACACAACTTTTTACTGTGTTGTGAATTCAAAATGTCTTCCAGTTCTGCAATCTTTTTTTTTTTTTTTTTTTTCCTTCCCACGGTATTAATGCAAATTGTTTCCCCAATAAAACTGCAAAAGGTTAATTTGCCTACAGAGCCTCATGACCAGGAAAACACAGATGTGACACTGCTCACCACACCAGCGTGAGGAAATGTCAAAACACGATGGAAAACACCTAAAAAACCTGGAAGTGCAATTGCTTCCCCTTGGAGATCAAATCGTGCAAGGTGCAAGGCAATACCCTCAAATGATAAAGTGCAGCCTATGCCACAGAGCAGGGCTGCTCAGAATGTCAGCCAAAGTCAAGTTAAAACATTTCCCAGCCCAGGATCACAGCTGGAAGGCACTGAGGGAGCAGGGAGCCTCCCCCAGCCATGCCCAAAGGCACGCAGCCCCAGAGGAGTCGGAATGAGACTCTGCCTTCGCCCCTCAGTGAAGCACAAACCCCCCGAGTCTGACCCCTGCCTGCACCCACTGCAAAGGAAATAGAATGACTGAGTTTGGAAAGTCCAAGAAGTTTTTTGGCCCGGAAAGTGGGCAAAGAAAATACTCCTGGGCAGCTCTGTGAGATAGATATAGAATTTTTTTCAGAAAATTGATAACTGCCTGTTTTTTATTCTTAGTTAATGACAAATCTTTTTTTTTGCAGCTGTGTTTATTTTTACTCCACCTATTTTCATTTGCAGTCGCTCTCCAGATTGCAGAACACACCAATGAGACTTTTGTCACCAGCTTTAGAGGCATGATGTTTACTTCCTACTAAATGAATGCAAAGATTTAAATATCATTATAAACACAGGATACAAAGCAGCGTAGGGATTGTTATTTGAGATACTTTAAACATTCTTTTCATCCCTTAATATAACACCACCACGCAAATGCCACCACTTTCTGCAATATCAGGTAGAAGGCAGAGGTTGGGACCACCTCCAGCTCAGTTCTTGGGGACCTTCTCTCCTTTACAGTCCTGCTGGCACAGAGAATGTCACAGCTTGTGGATTCAAGCAGCCCCTTGCTCCTGCTCATCTGTGGCACAGCACAGTCGACTAATTAATTTTTTAAGTATTCAAGATGTGACACATATATGGGATTGAATACAGATTAGCATTACAATAATCACAAAGCTTCTGTAGCCTCAAATTTGCCTTCTTGCAGCAAAGTTCCCTTTAATGTGCAAATGAACGGCGCCACTACGTATTTGGGAATAAACAGGCTCATTGTGATCGTGGCTTGTCACAAACATAGGCGTTCAGGGTTATATTAACAGCACAGGGAAGGCTGGCAGAGAAAGAACCGGTCCATGCCCAGCTGCCTGGTGCCACATCCTGATCCATCCCACCGGTGGCATCCTGGAGGGGCGTTGGGAAAAGCTCCTTCCCCCCAAAACGTTCCTGGATTTAAGTTGTTTTCACGAGTTGCAAGGGCTTTTTTGGCCTAGTTATCAAGGCAGGATACGATTGCGAAACTGAGTCTAAAGAGAGCAAAAGGGACATGAAATTGTCTCAAAATTTCAAACCCAACAAAAGCTGAGAGGGAAATTCAGAGGAGAGATTGCCCACACAGCAAAATGCAAAAGAGAATGGGAGAACAGGGAGGTGAGCTGGCTGGAGTGTCCAAAACCCTGACAATAACTGCTAAGGAGGACAGAATTATTAATTTTTTTCCTTTTTTTAAATTAATTTTTTTACCTTTCAGTTTTTGAGATTAACTAAACCAATGAGTCTGGGGTCACCTCACACCTCACAGGCCCCACGTCACACACAGCAGAAGGACCACGATATCCTTGAAGGAATCCTTCACGGACAGTGGGCAGGCCCTGGCACAGGTGCCCAGAGAAGCTGCGGCTGTCCCTGGATCCCTGGAAGTGTCCAAGGCCAAGAGGGCTTGGAGCAGCCCGGGACAGTGGAAAGTCTCCCCGTCCATGGCATATTTAGGGAACAAGATGAGCTTTAAGGTCCCTTCCAACCCAAACCATTGTGGGATTCCTGTGTTTGGCAAAAAGGGCTGCTCCCGGGAGCTGTTGGTAAACAAGCACGTTCCTAACAGGATCCTCAGTGCCAGGGCAGTTAATTACAGAGTTTGCTTTACAGAGAGATGCAAAACTCAGCTCAGAAACAGACGGTCCTTCAGAGGGATTGAGGGAGACCAATGCTAAGTTGCTCGTCCATCAAGGAATGCACACAGGGTATTTCAGATCAACATCTACGTAAGATGTTTCCAAGAATAATGAGTGCACAGTATTTTAAAAACAAACTTCACACGTTTTTCTGGCAAAACGTCGTGGACTCGTGGTGTTAATTTTAGCAGTTTCAATTGGATTTGGTACGGTTGGAAATGCAAGGGGAAATCTGCAGCAATCAGGATGTGACACTCATTAACACTTTCACAAAATACCCACTGGATTTGCATAAACTCTGCAAAGATTCATTGGTGAATCTTTAATATGAGATTTCCCTTGGTTTTACTCCACATTCAGCTCCATTTGCCCTCCCTCTCTCCTCTCCCCTGCCAGCGAGAAATGCTCTAAACAGTTCATAACAAAGCATAATAAAATGTACTGGAAAACTAAAATATACTTGTAATTACCCAAAAGCCTATATAATTGCATATATAATTTCACAAACTGCAAGTATTTTTCAAGAACTTCTTCTGTAAGGGAGAGAAATACTAATTGGATACAATGGCTTGATAGAGTGGCACTCCAAGTCACTTAATAAATCTGGAGATGCACAGGCAAGTTCTTTAATGACCTGTGTATAAAACCCATCCATGGCCCAGCTTGCAGACAGCACAGTATTTGCATGCAAAATAGCAGGAAAAGAGTCTAGAAAATGGATAAACCACTAATGCAGCAGAAGGTTTCCGGTCCTGACACAAAAATTTTAGGCAAATGCCACTATTAAGGAAGACAATTCTTTCTACTCCCAATATCGCAAATGTGGCGATAAATTAAAATATTAAAAAAAAATAAATAAATCTGGGTCATTTAAGTGTTCTTTGAGAAAGACACCCTTCTCAAGAGTCAGTATTTGCCATGAGTTTTTAGCTGAACAACCCAGAACGTATCGGACTACACTACATCAACATGGGCTATCACAGCAGACAGTCCAATATATAATGGGAACTTCACAGTGGAAAAAAAATTATCTGCTCTTTTGAACTACTAAAAAACCCATTATCAGGTTTAAAAATTCTTATGGAAATTCATCCTGCTGCTAAAAAAATGCTTTTTTGGTAGCTTTTGGTTCTAAATTGAAATCTACAAGAATGGTTATAAGTTCATCACTATAATAGGATATGTTTAAGTAAATTTAGGATAAGATTCAGAAAAAATTTTAAGTACAATTCTTCTCCCTGTCCTAAATTCCTGCAAAGAAACATAAATGAGATTTAATTTCTGGTGTGCTATGCTCCAACCCAACCATTTGTGCTAGAGCCTAAGCTTTGAAATTATTTGAACTATGTACCTGCACAGAACGGCTGTACCAGACAATAGATGATTTCACTTGCTTGCATTTTGAGCAAATTTATTGACTGAGAGTCTCATTTCATTGCTCCTACTCAACACATCATTATCTCTGATATCCCACAAGCACATGAAAGAATTTTCTAAAGGAAAATACAACCTAAGTGTGAGGGCCAGGATCCATTCCTGTATTTTATTTCTGGTTAAACTCTCAGGCTCAGATCACCTTTATGTCTTGTTCACTACTGAGTAATGGAAGCAGGCTGGGGAGAAAAATGAATCTAAGTGGTTTTATTTGTCTTGTGGAATCTTTTTAAAGATAAATTAGAACATCAGAACTTGGATTTTTTTTTTTTTCCTGCTGAACAACTGTGAATTGTGCTGAGGTCACTTGAAGTGTAAATACTCTGAGCACTTTTCATTTGGGTTTTCATTTAAAAAAAAGTAATCTCGAAGTGGAACGAATTTTTTTTGTTACGGTTTAGTAAGCAGAATTCTCAATCCAATGCTTTAATGCTCCCAAAGCACATCTGATCACAAAGCAACAGCACATCTTGGTAAGTAAACACTCAAAAATTTTCCTCTAACTCAGAATTACCCATTTCCAAGGCTAACTCATCACGAGACTAGATCATACCCCCATAAAAAAGCACAAAACTTGTGAGATAATTTCAGCAGTCACAATAGCAACAGCATCCTCTGTGCCATTCCTCAAAGAATTCTCCTTGTTGGATGCACAAGTGGACTGTCAAAGCTGCAAAGCTTTCCCTGGTTCAGGACTGCAAGGGCTCCACCCAACACTGTAGAGCAAGAAAATGAATAAATCAAAAAAATAAATGAATCAGAAAGGCTTTACAGGCTTTTAGAGTGTGCTACTGACATGTGAACCCCCTGACCCCGTGACTGAAGTGATGGTTATTATTGGACAACCACTGGGAAAATAAGCTGTTAGAAAATAAGAAGTCTTTACTTTTATGTCACTAATTTAAATGGCACAATAATGACTCTTTTGAACACGATTTCTCAAAGCTGTCACATATTGTTCAGGAGAGACGAGGAAAACAAGTTCATCAGACATTTCCCTTCTCTTTTCCCCGTCTCAGCAGCAGGAATCTCAAAACACGTGCATGCCACACCGTCCCTCACAAGAGCATGAAGTAACACTTGGATGGAGAGCCCCTTTCTGCCTCACATGGGGCAGGGATCGTAGGGTGAGGAACAAATTTCAGGGTGGAAAACCAGGAAAAGGAAGAGAAAACTGTGCATTCTGCTGCTTCATATCTCCCTGGGCCTTGGTATAGTGGACATTTTTGGTGGCTCAGAGGGGATGGGGTGCACAGAAAGCCAGGGATAAGGGAAGTATGGATAATTTCTACGACTACAAGGTGATTTTTATTGGCACTCACACCTGGTTGTCTGCAGCAACTCCATCTAGACAGAACTTGGAAACTGGGCACCAGAAATGTGGCCCCGAGGAATCTGTACCAACATGAATTTCTTAAAATGCAGAGAGTATGAGAAAACAGAGCAAGTATTCAGAGGGCTGACAGACTCCTGGACACGGAGCTGGCACAGGGGGAAGGAGGCTGGGCAGGGGAGCGCTGGCAGGCTCTGGAGCTCGGTGCTCAGCACCTGCCTGCATCCTCCCAGGACTGCTGCTGCGGCACACGAAGGTGTGGCCGGGGCAGAAACACAAACTCGGGTTTCTCAGGGATGAGCTGGGCCATGGAGGCCACGAGCCTTCCTGCCCACTCTCAGAGGCAGAAAATGAAAGCTTGTTATTTGTACACTGGGAGCTCCTCAGCCTGATCCTGGAAGAAACACACACACAGCACACGGAGCTAGAGCTGGCACTACAGGGAACTCGAGATTCCAAATGAGGAAACAGGGAATTCCACTTTTACCATATTATTATGGCCACATCCCTGCTCCAGACACCCACTTCCACCAAGCATGCTTTTGCAGAGAGACCAGGCTTCTTTCTGAAAGCACACAAAAAGCGCTGTTGTTCCATTCTAGCATCACTGAGTTTCCCCTCATGATTTTAGAATTATTGTTCCTACCAAATGTCAGCACTCCTAGCAGGTTCTGAGGTTCCTAGAATTTCATGGCCATTGCTGCTTTCTCTTCTCTTTAGGAAAACCCTCAATCCCTCCATTCAGAAGATAAACTGAAAGGCTGTAAAGTGATAATTTTACCTGGGAAACAAAATGGCATTCACACTCTGAACAACACGTAAGGAAAACATGGAAAATTCAGGACAACATATTCCACACTGACTTCAACGGAAAAAAAATTAGTTTGTGGATATAAAATTTTGAATGAAAATTACAGTAATAATAAAACTGCAAGTCAACTTTTTACTGCATTGCAATAAATGTTACTCAAAACTTCAGTATGTCATATCTCCTTCCAGTGGAAAGCTCAACATAAAGAATAAAAAGATTTAGGAGGTTATCCTTTTAGATATATATACTTGTAATATCTCTATATTTTTATATTTCTATGCATAAAAATCACAGAAATGTTCCCAAACTAATACATTTACTGAGACTTTTAAAAGAAATGCAGTTCACCATTATTCCATCAATAGGACAGAGAACTCAAGAAAAACAAGTGATCCAAATTACCCCCCAAGCCCCAATGATGCTCACCTAAACATCTGCTGCACCGAATAAACATTATATACATTTTTGTATCCACATATATTTAATAACCTTAAGAGACAAGCAAGTACAACCTGACTGTGATTATTTGGAAAATAGAAAAGCACCAGAGGTGTTTTTGAATTGCAGCTCCAGGAACAATGGCCAGGGATATTTTGTAGGGAAGTTGTTTAGATCAGTTGTTTACAACAGGCTGGAAGGCTCTGGCTGCCAAAGCTTCGACAATGAAGTGCCATCACCTTTTAATAAAATGGGAAGAGTAAGGCACAATTTACAACAGAAAATAAAATTTCCTGCATTCTTGTGAACTCTCACACATCATTAAGTCTTTTTTGTATCATTCAAAGAGCTGTGGGGTGTGGGTGATTTCACTAATTGAACTCGAAGTCAGAGTAGGATGATTTTTGGAATGCCATTAAAGAATCTCCCATTCTTATTAACTTCCACACCCAGAGAAGTGAGTGACCACCACCACATCACCTCTGCTCTGGCACTTTTATTATTTCATGCCCACTTCACACAGTGACTTCAGCTGTTCCTAATGCCACAAACGCCTTCCAAGTGTCACACCTACCCTGCAGATTTCCCAACACAGCCCTTCTAAGATTTTTAAATGGCTGCTCCATCTGCATCCTTCAAACTTACCAGTATTTCAAGAGAACACAATATTCCATATTTGTTTACATATTTATAACTACACATCACCCCAAGCAAATAAACTGTGTTTTCTAACGTGTGGAGTGATGCAGTATTTATTGAGATTGTAGAATTCATACTGTTATTATGAGAGCATGAAACAACAAATGTAAAATTAAAACTCATCGCTACCTTGAAATCTGGCATGAAACCTGAAACTAAATTAAATCTTATCTAAATGCCAAAACCAAGGAGAAGAAAAACACTCCCCAAGGGAAAACTGGATCCTGGATTCTCGTTGCTGTTTCCTATTCAATTTGTTTGTATGTTTACAAACAGGAGACCAAAGAAAGGTACCTGAACAGTCACAACTGAATCACCTGGAACAGTGAGAGGCTGGCATGTGGATGAAGGGAAACATCTTTCCATTAGTGTAAACCTACTCCAAATCCAAACTTGAAGAGCTGTTGAGAATACAGCAAGATTTAATTCTCTGGATGAGTCTTATACCATATACTGATCAATAAAATACACAAAATGGGATAATTTTTACCATTTCCAAAGAGATATGATATCACTTGCCTGTGCACAACTCAGTAACAGCCAAACCACTGCCCATCCACCTGCAAAATGGCAGAAATGCAGTCAGCTACAACTGCAAGCAGGTTTTAGGATTTTTTATGGGAAACCGTCCATTGAAACAAGAGGAAAAGTTTGCACAGCTTTTCATTCGTGACCTTGACAACAGAAGTTCAATGAAGAATCCAGCCAAATTATTTCTCTTGAGAAACGGGACAGGATGTTGTTTGATTCAAATCTCCTGCTCCAATTATTTGGTCATTAGAACAAGGATTCACCATTCCAGGCATCTTTGTACACAGTCCTGGGCCCATCTCAAAGAAGCCAATCTACCATGGAAGTCAAGTTTCCCCAGGAAAGACATTTTTATTTCTGCCAATCCTACTATATAAATCTTCAAATAATAATAATCTCAATAAATTTAATGCAGCTGGAAATGACTCAGACAAGCAGAAATGTCAGGCCCTCAATGCAGAATGACTGAGGGGCCAAGGAAAGGAGAGGACAATTGGAATGACAGCCCAAGCCACAGTGTAAATCACCCCAGAACTGTCTGAGAACTCTGCAGATACCACCAGGGATGGTTGTTGGGCTGCAAAGAATAGGGCTGGAGAATAATTGCCTGAAGACTGAAGAGCACAGGCCGGAGTACAATGATTTGAACAGACTCAAGGAAATAAGGACGGAGATAGGAAGGCCAACTGCAAGCTCAGTGACCAACCCAGAAAGGAGCCATGGCACCAGGAGCACCCACAGAGGTCAGGAGCAGATGGACACTGCCCCTGCTGTGGAATCCCAGAGGATGAGGGGTGAGGAGTGTCTCAAACACTGATAACTGGGTGCCCCGGGGCCAGCCAAGGGCTGCTGGCAGGAACAGCACGTGGAGGAAGCACATCTTTCGTGATCTGAGACAGGCTGTCAAACAGAGTCCCCTTGCTGCCTGCACCACTGAAAACCAGCCTTTATAAAAAGCTTCTACAGGATGTGGGCTCTCCCTAAATATGTCAGAAAGGGAATGTGTGCGGTAAAACCTGTGAGCTGTCCTCTGCACACACAGCCCTTCTGCTGAAGGTCTCGCTGCAGGTCTTTCAGTTAAGTGAAACATAAATTGGTAACTGTTGTTGATACTAATTTCTTAGGCACTTATAACTAAATTATCCACTAGAGAGCACAGCAACATTTTCAAACACATTCTGCTTATGCCTGCAAGTGCCAAGTGAGGTCCTTGTGGCACTCAAAGTCACTCTCTACACAAGAAATATGCTAAACAATCTGCCATGCACAGCAGAGATAAGGGATGGACTCAATACAAGGCTTGAACGAGAAAAGGTCAACAGACCATGAACTTTTAATGAACAAATTTCAGCTGCTCCCAGCCTGGTGTGCAGTTCTTGGACATTCCTGACGAAATAACTTCTTTTGCATTATCCACTTTTGTGTATAAATATATAACAACATACAACAGAAAGAGAAAATACATCCTTCCTTCCTGCAGGAGAAAGCCTGAGCAGCACAGCTCATCGGCATTCTGGGCAAGAGTGGCTCTGCTTCCTGGTCTCCAATATATTCTGGTGATGTCATGACATTTTTATTTTCCATTAAAGAAAACCTTTCATCATTTACTACTCCTCATTTTAATGAGCATCCTGAAAATTCATCTATTGTTTAAAAACATAAATAAGATATCCTTCAGTTTTGCCGTATTTTAGACTTGCTGAGAACAAAAATAATATCGTCCATATAAAGTACTCTGGAATTTCTGCTTTTAAATATTCTTTAAGGCTGCTGTATTCCCACAGGACTTCATCAATACATTGACAAGTGTCCACAGCATGCAGAAATCTGAATTGCACATCTCAGAGCCACAGGGAGACAAATTAACTCTACCAGAGATCTTTGCTAAATATGTTTTTCTTCCTTTTCCCACAATCCATTTGAGTCAATCATTGCTGTAAAAAGATTAATAGCATAGGGCATCTTGTATTCCCAGAAAAACATAGAACTTGGTATATCTAGTCAAATATGTTCAGAAGTAGATTAGACTCAGACACTGAAAAAAAAAAAAAAAAAGCATTGAAAGTATTTAAGTCTGAAATAAGCCACATGCAAGAGAAACAGCATCAGTTACTGCTTCATAATCTGGAGAAGAAGGGCTTTATAGACATTGCTCATATATGTTTGCACCCCCATGAATAGAAATATTTAAATAGAAATATAACAGAAATTTTAAAGCTGACAGCTACTACAGAATGCAAAGAGAAGTGCCAGGAAAACATTCACTGTCCATGGGAGTTGTAGGCAGCACAGTCAGCTGGGAGGATGGCAAGTCACTCGACAACCATCGCTGCAAACAAAGAGAAACAAATAGCAAGGTGCAGAAAATCCAAGTCAGCAAGAAGGGATGAACACAAACCACAGCGAAGGTGCTGCATGAGTATAAAGGCTAACGTGGATTTCCACAGCTCAGCTGAACAGGGTGTTGAAATATCGTATAATACAGATTATGCAAGTGTTAAATGCAATATATTCACAGAACCATGGTATAGCCTGGGTAAAAGTGACCTGAAAACTCATCCAGTGCCACCCTGCCATGGCAGGGACACCTTCCACTGTGCCAGGCTGCTCCCAGCCCCAGTGTCCAGCCTGGCCTTGGGCACTGCCAGGGATCCAGGGGCAGCCACAGCTCTCTGGGCACCCTGTGCCAGGGCCTCAGCACCCTCCCAGGGAACAATTCCTGCCTAACTGCTAATCTAAAACTCCTCCAGTTTCAGGCCAGTCCCATTTGTCCTATCAGTACATGTCCCCATGAAAAGTCCCTGTCCAAACACTCAGTGCTATTTCTTTGGGGTTACTCTAATCCACTTTTCATTTTCTTCAATCCTATCAGTTTTAAATCACCATCACTATAGTTTTCATAATAGGCACTGTTGCAGGTTTGTACAGTTGAGGAAAAACAAACAAACCAACCACAAAAAACAAACAAACAAAAAAACCCCCACCTAAAAATAGAAAGAAGAAATATGAATGATCAGGTTTTCTCAGTGTAATCTACAATTATGGATAACTCCTGGCACAAGTGGCTTAACCAGTTTACCAAACCCTCCTCGACACTTGAGAAATGCATTTCAATATTGACAGACTTGATTTCCTCTTTCTGCCTTTCACACCACACTAATGGGGTCAAAGTCAGGGTGGGAGGTGTAGGGGTTCTATCTAAAATGGCTTAATAGGCAACACCCTGCAAAACAGGGCTAGAAAAGAGCCGGAGCAGGCAGATCCTACCTAGAGAGCAGGTTTGTGATACGGGCAGAATTTGTGTCTGCTTCATCAAAAAAAGCTGAGCCTTTTTTGGTGATTTCCAGCCCCCCAGTAAAACAGTTCCCTGCACCATAAAGTGTCCAGGTCTTGGGAGCAGAGCTTCCTTGATGGGGAGATGATTTCCTGGCTGGAGATGAAGCGCTGACCATGGTTATTAGAGCTGCAGCTCCTTCACCTGCGTGGTTTTCGTAAGTGTTTCGGCTCTGCAAGAGTTGATGAGCAGTTTAACATCCTGCTGGGAAAATAATAGCTTCTACATCCATGTGGGGACCATTCCAATTCATCTTGGGAAGAGAAGTCTCTGTAGGTGCAAAGGCTCACACAAAATATATACTTTTAATAAAGCATTTAGAGGCAAAAAGAATGATACTGACTTTCTATCTCAGTTAAAGACAGGCTCACGCTGGAAAAAAATTTGTTCATGTTGGACAAGTGGTGAAGCTGATGGGTCTAAGGCTTCTGTTTACAGTGTACCACACACTTCTAGATGGATCCTAAGGGGATTTATCTTTTTGAAAGATGTTTTGGTTTTGTTAAAATTACTGATTTTAAATTTGATGGCAGTCACTCGAAAGACTGTTATTTTCAAACAGCATTACCACAACAAAAATAAAAACTAATCTAGACTAAAGCAGGAATTTTATTATTCAGAAAAGTTCTGCACCTCTGACTGGTTTGAGTACATCATACCAAAGCAAGACCTCACTCAAGGACGGGAAAAGGCTCAGCTTGAGGAAAAGCCACAGTAAAGAGGCTCTGTTAATTAAGCAAGAAGCAAGGTTCATATTTAACACCACGGAGAGGTGGAACTTTGAACTCGTCAGTGCAGGCTCTTCCTCCAGGAGATGGATAAAGAGATGGAATAATCCCTGTCACGAAGTTCACCTGCTGTCCCAGTGCCAGGGCACCAGCTCGAAGCCTGTCAGAGTTCCAGCAGCGTCGGGGTGATGCTCTCGGCCACAAGAGCTTGTTTTGGGAACATCTGCAAGGAGCAGGGACTTGGGCACAGTGATCTTTGTGTGGGGCCCTTTTTATCTGGGGGCACACAGAGAGGTTTGGGGGCACACAGAGAGGTTTGGGGTTGCACAGGAAGGTTTGGGGGCACACAGAGAGGTTTGGGGTTGCACAGGAAGGTTTGGGGGCACAGTGAGTTTTAGGGGTACACAGAGAGGTTTGGGGACACACAGTGAGGTTTGGGGGCACACAGAGAGGTTTGGGGGCAAACAGTGAGGTTTGGGGGCACACAGAGAGGTTTGGGGTTGCACAGGAAGGTTTGGGGGCACACAGAGAGGTTTGGGGGCACACAGAGAAGTTTGGGGTCACACAGAGAGTTTTGGGGGCACACAGTGAGGTTTGGGGTCACACAGAGAGGTTTGGGGTCACACAGGAAGGTTTGGGGTCACACAGAGAGGTTTGGGGGCACACAGAGAAGTTTGGGGTCACACAGAGGTTTGGGGGCACACAGTGAGGTTTGGGGGCACACAGAGAGGTTTGGGGGCACACAGAGAGGTTTGGGGGCACCCTGCACACCCCGGGGCTGCTGGGACTCAGTGCTGGAGCTGAGCTCAGCACAGGGCGTTGGCTGTAACTGAATGTGATACAGGGCATAGCTCTGCAGGAAGGAAAATCGCCAAAATCTGTTTATTAGCAGCATGTGCAGCGAGGCTGGGCAGCAGAGTGAAGCCTTGTTCTGCTGCAGAACCCGAACAGGTGACACAGAACTGTTTTACATAAAGGTCACGGCTGTGCCCCAGCAGAGCTCGCTTGGCAAGGACAGTAACACAAATCAGAGCACCACCAATGGGCTGTAAAATCATCCCAGCTCCAAAATTCTCTGCTGAGAATCCCAAGAGAGGTCATTTATCAAAAAAACTTCTGAATCTCGCTAAGACAACAACACTGCCTTAACATAATCACATTTTTTTAATAAGAGCTCAGCTCATCAATAGACATTTTTCTTTTTTTAAGAATTGATTTAATAATGGCTCCTTCACAAGCTCCAGATTATCCATCTTGGAGGGTTTTTTGGAATGGAAACAGGAGACTTGTTTCTCTGACAAATTTAAAGATAATTTTTTATCTTAAGCTTTCCACAAATACCACTTTTGTATAAACTGAGAAAAGCACATGTACAGTATCATTTAGCAAAATTAACAGAACTATTTTTACACTGATGACACTAAAATAAACTCAAAATATACAGAAGAATAAGGCTCTTTTTTCATCTTCTCTCTACACACCCAATAAATGGCTCTCTGCATATATTTCATATAAAGCTTGACACAAAACTCAGGCAGCCCTAGATCTAGCTATATTTCACAGTTAAAGTGTTTTTAATTAAGAACTTGTGAAGAATCGAAATAGATGTGCTTCAACATCACACCAGCAAGATCCAAAGCAACAACATACATGGTAAAAGCAACAGGATACCCCAAAGAGCCCAAATCAGCAGCCATATGGTCCAGGACACACATTCCATCTGTTTTGAGATAGAATTAGAAGATTATTCCATCCATTATTGTATTTTCCAACACAGAATTGGGAACGGTGCAGTAGAAGGCTGGTATTTCATTAATATTTCCAATCCTGTCCCAATGGTGTGTTTCAACAAGCAGTACAGAAATTCAACAAATTTAACCTTGTCACAAATTGTCTCCTTCCTTCAAAATGTTGAAAGGGGAGGTGGGAAAGGAAGGAGGGGATTAAAAAAAAAATGAAGATATACATAGATATATCTTGGGATAAAAAGCACCTAATCCCAGTTCAGCTCCCAAACAATAACTCTTCTCAAAGAGCAAAGAAAGGGGAGGTAATTTCCCAGGGACGTCTTCTGGGGTGACAGAATATGTGGATTCCATGAACTGAAGGCAGCTGTGGAGCCCATCCATCGGCCCTGGCAGCCTGGGGATGGCAGGGCCACGCTGGGGTTTGCTCAGCAAAGGGACAGCTGAAGGGGAGTGCTGGCCCCAGGGTTACTGGGACAGGCTGAAAATGCCCACTGGGCTGCCTGGGAGGGAAAAACACCAGCAGTGCTGAGCTGAACCTCTCATCAAACACCTCAGGCATAGCCCATGGCTCCCCCAGCACTGGGAGCTGTCCTGGCCAGAGGCTGCATCTCCTGGCTGTGCCCCAGAATGGGGACAAGGGAGGAGGCAGGGATGTCACACACTGCTGACTCAGCACTGGCTAGTCTGGCCCCAGAGAGCTGGACACAGAGCCACAGTGTCACCCTGGATCAGGGACACACAGGGATATCCAGAGCCACAGTGTCACCCTGCCACAGGGACACACAGGGATATCCAGAGCCACAGTGTCACCCTGCCTGGGGACACACAGGGATATCCAGAGCCACAGTGTCACCCTGGCTCAGGGACACACAGGGATATCCAGAGCCACAGTGTCACCCTGCCTCAGGGACACACAGGGATATCCAGAGCCACAGTGTCACCCTGCCTGGGGACACACAGGGATATCCAGAGCCACAGTGTCACCCTGGATCAGGGACACACAGGGATATCCAGAGCCACAGTGTCACCCTGCCTGGGGACACACAGGGATATCCAGAGCCACAGTGCCACCCTGGATCAGGGACACACAGGGATATCCAGAGCCACAGTGTCATCCTGGATCAGGGACACACAGGGATATCCAGAGCCACAGTGTCACCCTGCCTGGGGACACACAGGGATATCCAGAGCCACAGTGTCACCCTGGATCAGGGACACACAGGGATATCCAGAGCCACAGTGTCACCCTGCCTGGGGACACACAGGGATATCCAGAGCCACAGTGCCACCCTGGATCAGGGACACACAGGGATATCCAGAGCCACAGTGTCACCCTGGATCAGGGACACACAGGGATATCCAGAGCCACAGTGTCACCCTGGATCAGGGACACACAGGGATATCCAGAGCCACAGTGCCACCCTGGATCAGGGACACACAGGGATATCCAGAGCCACAGTGTCACCCTGGCTCAGGGACACACAGGGATATCCAGAGCCACAGTGTCACCCCTGGATCAGGGACACACAGGGATATCCAGAGCCACAGTGCCACCCTGGATCAGGGACACACAGGGATATCCAGAGCCACAGTGTCACCCTGCCTGGGGACACACAGGGATATCCAGAGCCACAGTGTCACCCCTGGATCAGGGACACACAGGGATATCCAGAGCCACAGTGTCACCCCTGGATCAGGGACACACAGGGATATCCAGAGCCACAGTGTCACCCTGCCACAGGGACACACAGGGATATCCAGAGCCACAGTGCCACCCTGCCTGGGGACACACAAGGATATCCAGAGCCACAGTGTCACCCCTGGATCAGGGACACACAGGGATATCCAGAGCCACAGTGTCACCCTGGATCAGGGACACACAGGGATATCCAGAGCCACAGTGCCACCCTGGCTGGGGACACACAGGGATATCCAGAGCCACAGTGTCACCCTGGCTGGGGACACACAGGGATATCCAGAGCCACAGTGTCACCCCTGGCTCAGGGACACACAGGGGTCCCCAGCAGGTTTGCAGGTCACTGTGACAGTGCTGACAATGCCCCAGGGTCATGTGGCAGCCGTGCTCCTGCCACCCACAGAACTGTCCCAAATTAGGGAAATTGTGCTTTTGGGAAATGCCGTCTCTCCCCTGCTTTAAAAAACCCCACAGGAACATTGTAAAATGCTATAGCTCTGCCACTTCACTCTTACAACTTAACCTTGTTTTCTTTTTTCCTTAGCAGTGCACTGCACTCTCTTCAAAAGTTTCTGCAACTAATTTGTGCTGCTAATGACTGTCAGACAGAAATTCTGGGAGGCGACAGGAACAGAACACTGGAATTTTTCCTTATTTGCCCAGCTGCTTGTGGATGTGCCACGCTTCAGGCCACTGAATCAAGTGAGGAAAGAGACAGAAGTTTATATTACTAAAGTACCTGAATGCTGACAGACAACAAGGAAATAACTGTGCATGTGTTTTGCAGCGGTGAGAATCTATGCATCTTCTTCACACTGCTGTGCAAGGGTGCAGCTCTTACTTGGCTACAGCAAATGAGGTACCAGCTTTAGGAGGGGTGGAAAAACACTGCTCCCTGGCAATGAAAATACATCATTTTAAGGGCTTAATTTATTTCCTTTATTTGGTGATATTAGTTCTGGGTGCTTTCCTGCAGCATATCGGGTCTCTACAAACCCCAGTATCACTGTGGCTAATCTATAATAACATAACTATCTGCAGCTCATCCCATCTCCTGCGCCAAGCCATGAAACTCAATTACCAAGTGAGAAAAAAGTGGGAAAACCAAAACAATGATGTGGAGCGGGTGTCAGGTGTCAGGGGAGCTGCCACAGACATTGCTGTGTGCGGCTGAAGCGCTTCAGAAATTGGGAACACCGGGAGCAGCCCATCCCCAGCCCACGCAGGGCAGCACAGGACAGTGGCATTTATACAGAATTTATCGAGGTAAGAGGCCCCAAGTTCAACCTGTCCTCCCCCCGACCCCTTATTTTACCTGAAATAATGTTGTTGGTGTGATACAGCATTTACACATCGAGGATTTTTACCTCTCCAAATAGGCAATCTTTTCTACTGTGTTTTAAAATGCCAGTACATCGGAATTCATTACGGAACCAAACAAAACCACTATAACACATGCATTTAATAGAGAAATAAACTGCAGCAAGAAACGGGTTTCGGTATTTAATGGCATGAATAATGAATTAAAAATTAAGTTTAAATTATGTTGAAGGTCATAGAAAAAGCCTCAAAGAAAGATAGTTAAACAGACATTAAAAGGAAGATTTAAATAGGTGATCTTTTAGTATTCTAGCAAAAACACTCTGTCTTTCACTCTTTATTTAAATTAAAATACCACTCAGTGACTGACCTTTTTAACATGGCCTAAGGGAGCAGGGTATGATCTTGTTAGAAAAGAAGTGATATTAAAAGAGCAATACTATTAAAAAGCAGAAGATGATGGAACCCACAGATTAAAATTTGTTTGCTCAGGGAAGATAAACTTTTATGAAAAGTCCTTCCTGCTACAAACAGAGACGACTACTGCTCTGGTTACTGTTGGTAACCAGTTTATGGACTGGGTTAATAAGGACTGTCCTTGAAAACAAACCACAAAGCTAAATCCCAGGTTTGCTGACATTTCAGTGTCCTTCTTTTCAGCACCTCCCTTGGTGGCCAGCTGCGGCAGAGATGGGCTTCTCTAACTCAGCTCCTGACATTCCTAAGTGGTGTCCTTCAGCTTAACTCCCCCACTTCCAGACTGGGGTCAAGAGGGGTCACACATCCTGCCCAAAGGCAAAGGGGAGGGCAAGATTTTGGCCTTCTGAGAAGTTTACAGAAGGCAGAGAGACTGCAAGACTGGATGCACCATGCAGAGACCCCACCATTGTCACCAGCGAGCAGAGACAGCTCTTGAGCAATCTTCACCTGACTTTGATCTCTGCTGGTCCAAGTCAGCCTCCAAAACCCCTACTCCCCCTGCCTCAGTGGAGTCTATCCTCAGAGATGGAGAGATAGACATGGAAATGAAGAATGCCTAATCCCCAGCAGGAATTAAACAGCTGCAACAAGTCACTGATCCATCCTTTCCAAGAACTTCCATCAGAGGCCGTGTCCTCACCCCTCTGCACAGCAGAGAGCCCTGAGCAGGCAGCTGAGCCCCTCCTCAGCATCCCGGCACCAACACGGAGAGCACTGAGCCACGCTCCCCATCCCCACACCAGGGCACAGGCAGTGGGCTGGCACAGAATTAAACTCTGCCATTTGAAGGTTTTACACTTCACCGCTCGGAAACTAAGAAATGTCTGTTCTGTCTCTGAATTTCCATGTGGCTTTTAATGGATTAAAGCATCACTGTCATGACTTGGAGGAAATTCATATAAATTAGATGGCTGGCAAAACCTTGGGGAGGTTGTGTCCTTGATTTCACTGAACTTGTCTGGTGTATCAATTAGTGCATTACTAATTAAATATAAACCTCTAGAAGAATAAACTGCATTCAATGAAGCAACCAAAACCTGATGTCAGAAATTATGTGTTGTTTAAGGGAACACTTCAAAATAAACGTATCCAGGAAATCAAACACCACGGTCCTCCTACCAGAAACCCAGGTGAAAATCCCCCCAAAATGCTAAACAGGCAAAGATTTAAAATCTGAGAAGCTGCAGCTTCTCTACCTCCTTTGGGTCCCAATATTCAAACATTGCCAAAAAGGCAGAACCATGTATGTTTATATAGGATATTCTACAATTTTTTGAGCAGGAGAGATCCTGTTTGATCCTGTTGTCTCCTCATGATACTGAATTTGCTGAACATGCTCAAAGATGACAGCTCCTGTACTAAAAAAGAGAATAAACTGGAAGCCCTCCAGTTCTTTTGCTGCAGAAATGAGCACTACCAAAACCAGGCATAACCTTCTGAAATCACATTTGTGTTCACTCCTTTCAACCTCCTCTTGAGGTAAAAAACACAAAAGTCACCAGCCAGGCCAGGAAGCGTGGACCATTCCCTTGGAATGCAGTAGATGCACTGTAAACACTTTCTTCAGTTTAATTTGTGGCTGGAAAAGGATTAAAGCAAAACAGTTCTGAGAACTAAAATTAAGTCAGTGTTGAGGGTTGGATGGGTTTCTAAAAACAAGCATTTCTATGAATTTATACATATTGTCTGATAAATTGCTGCATTTTTCTCCTCATCTTTACTGAAATTCAGAAAAATTACTCCAGTGATGGGAAAGATACAAATATAACCTTTTCCTTTTCAGATCTCAGTATAGCTTATTACAGAAACTGGTCTAGTAAAACAAAAATACCAAAGCAAACGATAACAAATAAACCAAACCAAACAAATAAACAAAAAAGAGCAAACCATTTGTACTTATCTATCCTTAAAGTAAATCAAGGTAATTTGAACTATTTTAACCTTGCCTCTTTGCACAGAATTTCTGGAGTTTTGTTGTACAGAATGGAGATGATGAAACTTTCTCTAACAAATTCTTTGATATTCACTAATACCAAAAGCCTTCTGCCCTTTAAAATCTCTACATGCAGAAGGAACTGGAACAAGAGAAAACAATCACAAAACGAGATAGTCAAGTTCTGGTGTTGAAGATTCAGAACACAGACATATGATTTTAAAAAAATCAGAATCTATTTGACCCAACTCACATTTAATCATTTTATTTTCAGATTACCATGGAATTTTCACAAAAATTGTGTCTCCTTCAGTAATTTTTCTTAAGAGTTTTTAAAAAAGAGTCTCCATGATTAGCTAAAGATATAATCAAATCCATGGTGATGTGGGGCTCTCTTGATTTTGAGTCCAAAGTCTGAAACACTGCTGGATTGCTAAAAATTCTGTTTCTATTCACTTTTATTTGTAGCTAAAACCAACTTTTTGAATTTTGAGTTAAAAGGCTAACATTGTGTCTTCCTGACAAATAAAGCATGGAAAAGCCTTCACTGGCAAGAAAGCCAAAGCTGTTCCCCAATTATTTGAACAGCACTTTCCTCTGACTATGTTGGAGATGTTCCCAAATATCTTAAAAATCCAGTGTTGCACGAATGAATTCCAAAGAAGGAGGTGCAGGGGTGGGCAGGAAGGATTAGCACTGAGTACAAGTCAGTTTAATTTGCAGGTATCTGAGAGGACATTATAACAATGACATGAATAAGGATAACAAAATGTTAACGAAAAAGCACTGTCAGTAATGATACATTCAGATAAATGGCAAACCTACTCGCATGAACTCTATCATTACTGCTTCAATCACAGTCATACTTAAACTTTGGGGAGCTAATTTCATTTATAAATTCTGCTGCTGCACATCAATTATCAGCAGCATTACTAACAGTGAGGCACAGAACCGCTGTGCCAGGGTGACTGATTGTCTGGCATTAGCTCTGATAAGAGAAGGGTTGCAAACCCCTTTATATGTCAAAAACCTGCGACAATAATAGGCATAAGCACCAGTTATACTCCTCTAACTTCCCTGCCTTCCTGGAAATTCATTATTCTGTCTTCCCATTGCTGCATCCTCTCACTAAAACATATAAATGCCAAAGAGCGCTGATCTTCCTCACAGACAATTTCCAGAGTCTTTATTGTGAGAGAATTATCTGATTCAAAACCAGAGTTAATTCCCCGAGCAAAATATTTGCGGCCGGTCGATTTGAAGATCAGTAACAAAATTTTGATTTCAGGGCATTACAATCAATCCTTTCAACACAGTTTAGGAAAAAGAGAAAAACTCAGCGCCAGCCCTTCTGTAGAAATTTCTCAGTGTGGCTCCAGGAAAGGGGGCAGAAGGTTAGGAAGACTTACCCAGAGGTGGTGTTGCCACTCCATCACACGCTGCCCTGCCCAGAGCACAGCGAGAGCGGCAGGAGCTGCCTGCTGGACATGCAGCCTGAATGCCAACTGCCTGTGACATTGACTTGTTTCCAGCCTCTTGTAGTGCTGCCGCTATCAGTGTTATATTTGTATAGTAGAATAACATGAAATATTGATTCTGGAGTGCTTATCAACTGGTCCTGCTCAAAATACTCTTCCTACGAAGTTCAGCGCTGCTTCTCATGCAGAACCGGTGCCGTGTATTTGTGCAGGGAGCTGCCTGCTCTCTCACAGCCCTTTCATTTCTTTCCTTGAGACATAAGCAATAACTTTTCAAAATCTGGGAAGGGTGGGGAAAGACACAAACAGTGTTTTCTGAAATTCTATGAACTGCCCTTTAAACAAATTTAGATTTGACAGAATGACTTTAAAAGATGACGTCTCTTCCGCCCTGGCTTCAATCACTACTCTGAAACCTGTCCCAGGGCAGGACAACGACCAGGAAATTTCTAATTGCAAGATAAATTAATAAATATTCTAGGCACTTTTTTTTTGTTGTTTTGCAAGAGGTATTTTGGGCATTTTCTCTGCGCCAACACGATAAGAATAAAAACCGAGGCTGCTGCCCGTGGTTTGCCTCTGCAGCCTGCCAGGGGCGTGGGATGTGCAGGGGCACGAGGGATGCACACCACAGACACCTGCAGCCGAGCCACAGACACAGCTGGCACGGCCAGTGACAATGTCTGCACACCCAGCCACGCACAGGTAACTTCTGGAGCTCTCTGGGTTTCTGCTGGCTGCACGATGTGCTATCAATTACAGCCAAACAATCAAAAGCAACGGGACATATTCCACACCACCGGCCAAAGGCACCTCCTTCCCCGCTGCTTTCACGCCCATTTTTGATGCACCCCAACACTTGTACTCACTATTAACCTGTTTAAAGCAGCTGATGGTGCAGCCAGTGCTGTCACAGCAGTGGTGGCAGGGCAGACAGCAGCAGAGTCCTGAGGGTGGGCTGCTCTCACCTCTAGACCCCCAAAATGCCAAAGCAGACCAACTACACAGATGTGGCACTCCTGAAAATCCAAACTGAACCTGGTCACTGTCTTTTCAGCAGGTCAAAGGTTCATAATGTTGGAGTACTGATAAAATCAACAAAATCAACAGTTAACTCTCAAACTCACCATTGAAAAGATTAAAAATGCCTCACTAAGAGAACTAAATAGGGCTAAATAGAACTTGTGTGCTGCAGGGTTTTTTTGTTGTAACTATTTCAATTTTGTTTTGGCTGAATCCTTAAGACCCTGAAAAGTCACTCAGTAACAAAAAATTTATTTCCAAACTGGCTTTTTTTTTTTTTTTTTTTACCCCTGAGATTTAATGCAATAATAATGCATTTATTTAACATTTTACCCTGTAATGTCTCAGGAAGTAGATTCTATTAACTTGCTAAGAAGACCCACACATCCCAAACAAGATAAAAGCCTGTACTTCAAAGACCTGCAAAAAACCTTTCAGATTTAACTGGAAGATTCTACCACAGAAGTTTATCATGAGCTGGAAAACAGACAAAAATATCATTCTGCAAAACCTGAAAAGTAAATAAGAAAAAATGTTTCATTTTACATATTTAGTTATTCATGGACTTGCACAAATACAAGTAGAATTTGTTTCACTGCAGTGACCATTTCTCTTTGATACCAAGAAAAAAATTCAGCTCACATCTATACAACTGCACATAATAATTTAGTGGATTATTATAGCTTTAGAGTTTGCTTCCCTAATGAAAATAAGCCTGCTACAAACAGAGATAATCAGATGTATGAAGAACCACTGTGACTCTGATTAGCTGTGATACATGAGTCATCTGTAGGAGCTGGAGTTGAGGCATTCCTTCCACCAAAAGACAGCACCAACCTCCCACTGAAACCAGCCCCCAAAAAGCCCCAAATTTCAACAGAAAGGCCCACGAGGAGGGAAAAATAATTTAACTCCACACAACAGCTTGCTGATCACCAAGCAAGAAGAGCTGAATTTCTTCCAAACCTCAGCAGCAAAATGCAAACATTTCCCCCCACGCAAAAAACACAAATAAATCAGTGTTGGTGCAGCCGAGAGCAGGCAGCACTGCCCACTCCTTGCAGCCCCAAGCAGCCTTGCCCAAAACCACAGAGTTTAGGAAACAGATGTTTCGTTCTCGCCTTCAATCCCACTATTTGACTATTCAATTATTAGAAAATATTCTTTTATTTATTATTTCTCAGGTCACTCTACAAATGCAGCTACGCACAGAGAGCTGCCTGGGTGTTATAGGAACTTCTGGCTGGGCTCAGTGCTGGGTTTCTCCAGAGCAACAGGATTTTTTTTTTTTTAGTAAGAGTATATTGATTATCTGTCAGGCACCATAGACAGATGGACAGTATAAATAGCAAACATTTGTGTGATAACTTAAGATTTAGATTTTAATTCACTTCTGGGTGGGTTTTTTTTTCCCTAGCATCACTTTTATAAAATCAACACCTTAGAGAGATGAGTAATGGCAGTGAATTTGGATTTATAGCTATAATAGTCCTAACACTAAAGTAAAAGTAGATGCTGTATTTCTTAGAGTTTTCTCTTTAAAAATTTTGGTTTTGCATTCAGACCTGCTGTAATTTTGGATTATGGCTTGCCTAGCAAGCACAACTTTACTTCTACTTAATGAACTTCTACTAAGTCCATTTAAGAGGTGCACAAGTGCAATAATTATAAAAACAACTCAGCTTTCCCAGCAGGGCATAAATCCAGCAGTGAAAGAGGAAGAAATACACCTATTTCTATCCCTTTTATCCTCTAGCTCCTTTATTTGCAGTTCAGGATGCCAACGCTGCAGAAGCCTCTTCCATGCAGGAACTGATGTGACCAATATTTAATTCAAGAGCCTTGATCTACACGGACCCCAAACCACCAGTGCTCAGCCACAGGCTGTGACATTGGGTTCACAAACCTTGCAGCCCTGACACCCATCAGGAGGAACTCAGAGTCCTGTGAAGGTGTGAGGAGTTCCCTGGCACTGCCCCATCGCTCTGGCCAGCTGCTAATTCCATCCTAAGGAATTCCATCCGGGCACTGGATCAAACAGGGAGTGCTTTGTTTACATGTGCCAGCCTGCAAGCAATCCAACTTGAACAACAGCTTGGCAAAGGGTTGAGCACCACGAATCTGCACCCAGAACCTGCATTAAATTAACATTTAATATGTGCTATGTCCTCTCAACAGCAGATGACAGAAGTTTCACCATTAACCATTTCTTCACCTGTACTTTTCCCATTTGAAATAAAACATCTACAAGTTAAAAAAAAAAAAAAAAGCATGACAGCAAATATATATTAAATACCTTAAAATGGGTCTGAAGCACTGTATTACAGCCCAAAGCTGTCACCTGAAAGCTCCTTTTTCAGGTTCCATTTTTGCCCTGATTCCTCTGCAGCCAAAGATCAGCACAGAGAGCTTCCTTCAGCGCTCGGCAGTGACAGGCTTCCCCTTCCCCAGGATCAGCACAGGTATCTAGGGCACCACAGAGGATAAACTGCTAATAAAAATAATTCTCTCTTCCCCTTGGGATTTCTCCTTTCCTGAATTTCATCTGGGCTATACCTCTGGTTTGGCTTTAGCTACTGTGAGCCCGCTTCCTCCTCTTCCAGCCCTTCTACAAATACACCATGACCAAAATGACTGATGAGGTGTTTATTACATAAAAAGCAGAAAAATCAGATAACTTAAAAGGCAAAACATGACAAGGAGGGTCAAGAAGGTTAACTGCAGCAAAGCCGGTGTCCTGGAGTGGCTCATGGGAATGATGCATGATCTGAAAATCTTCCTGGACTTTTGGAGGTGCAGGGGGTGCTGCTGGTGCTGCACCTGAAGCTCCAGATGCTGCTCTGAACTGGCAGACCCCGTGCTTTGATGACTTGAGGACACAAACTCTCAAGATTCAGACTGGTGAAGACAATATCCAAAAACTAAGCCCATAACATGGATTAAAAAAAAAACCTAAAAAAGGGCCAGCACAAATAAAGAGAAACTGGCTGACACTGATCACAACCTCCTACAGGAAACTTTTTCGGTGCAGATGTGCATTGAACACACATCTTGATCAATCCTGCAATTAATTCCCAGTGTCAAAATTATTATAAGAATTGCATGACTACACTATGAAATCTGCTTGCTGCTTAAGTGAAAGCAGGTTGACCAGAATGAGGAGTGAAAACCACTAGTGTGGTGTTTCTGAATATACAAAATCAAATTCTTTTTTTCAATATGCAAACATTTAAACATTAGCATCCAGCAAATTACATAAGCACTTGGAAAGTAAAGCACTTCACAGATATACTCAGGACACTTGTTCTTGTACATGAGCAAAGCAGAAATGGACTAAAAATAATGTGAGTGTTTCTACAACACAGAGAGAGAGGGGGAAAGAGAGCAAAATCTTAATCTCACTAAAACTATGAGGATGGCTGCACTCAAATCTCAGGTTTTTAGGTAAGGTAGTGTCAATTATTTTCAAAACCTTAAACAGTGTTTCATAAAAAGCCATTTCAGAAAAAAAAGTTGGTTAACCTTGAAGAGTTACCAAATGATCCAGCCCACTCCAACCTTATCAGCAGTGAATTAACAGATCTTAGCAGAGCAAGGCAAACCCAGTCAGCAGAGATGAGTGGCAATGGAACAGGGCCCAGGACATTTCAGTGAGCAGGGAAATCAGCAATGAGCCCACTGAGTGGAGTGGGTAAGAAATAACTTCTCCAGACTCAATGCACTCAAACAGCTTTTGGTTCAAGATTTTCCTCCTCTCCAAATTTCTTGTCCTTTGACAAACACCGAGGAACCAGACTATTTGATACACTGGATATGTTACTGCTATTTTTTAAAAGGCTTCAATACAGCTCAAGTCTTCAGTAGTACTTTGCAACCTGTCTAAATTCAGGAAATAGATAGAGATGATGAGAATGAAAATGTAGCACAGTGCCCTTCAGATCCTCTGTCATTTGCTATCTGAAGTATGTAATTAATGCCAGGGTATCTAGGGAACATAAAATGCAGAATGTGCAGAACCTAAAGTGTGTTATCCTCTGTGACTGCAAGTACAATAAAATATCTGACATTTCATATTGATCCTAGCCATAATATAAGAATTATTTTAAACAATAAGTAAAATGAAAGCAGCCACCTACATTCACTTAATACTAGAACTAAGTAAATGTTAGCCTGCTATCGCAGGGAGGCACAGACTTGGCTCACTGTATGGGTATAGTTAAGACTGGCATTAACACTCCCTTCATGCCTGGCACCACGTTCTGCTCTGCCCTGTCACTGACCAGCCAACACAAACTGGAAAACAGCGCTTCCTAACGCTGCCTCACCTCGAGTTCTGGGTGCAGTTTGGGGCACCAGCACAGAAAACACATGAAGCCCTGAGAGAGCATCCAGAGGAGGCCACGAGGAGCAGCTGGGGGCACTTGGTCTGTTCAGTCTGGAGGAGCCCAAGGGGAGACCTCACTCTGGTCCTCAACATCCTCCTGAGGGGCAGCACAGGGGCAGCTCCAATCCCTGCTCTGGGACAGCAGCCAGGGAAGGGCTGGAGCTCTGCCAGGGCAGGCTCAGCTGGATCCCAGGGAAAGGCTCTTCCCCAGAGGGTGCTGGCACTGCCCAGGCTCCCCAGGGAATGGGCACGGCCCGAGGCTGCCAGAGCTCCAGGAGTGTTTGGACCGCAGTGCCAGGGATGCCCAGGGTGGGATTGCTGGGGTGTCTGTGCAGGGCCAGGGGGGAGAGTGGATGATCCTATGTGTAGCAGCGTGGAGATAGATGGTGGTTGCTGCTACCTCTCCCCAAAAAGCAGCTCCCCTCCAGAAGCCACTCAGGAGGGCACACAGGAGGCACTCAAGTTCCACACTGACACACGCCACGGGCAGCTCAGTGAAGAAAGGCAGGAAAGGTCTCCTGTATAAAGTTCCACCAAGGTTTATTTTGCAGACTCATGTTGAAGGGTTCCCAGGACAGAAAGGCTCAGATCAAAGGATGTCCAGGGTTAAATGTGGGGTCAGAGGTCTGAGAGCACAGGGGAGGTACAAGGGCAGGGCAAAGGGCAGTGACCTACAGGGGACATGAGTGGAGACCATCAGCAATCCCACAGCCAATGGGGAAACAGGGAAAGGAGAAACCTCTCAAACCAGGGACACAGATGAACAATAGAGGTGGGCAAGACCAAGAGGCCAACAGGCAAAGCAAAACTGAGGTGGATTACTATAGTGCTGCAGAGCACCATGGGGGAAAACTTTTTTCCTCACCCTAAGTGCTGTGGCATTTTTGAAGCCTGTGGTAGATTGTCCAAGGGATTGTCCTGGAAGTTCCCCTTATAGGCTCCAGGGCCTCCACACCTGGGTCCTGCCAGCTCAGGATATTCTGTCATTCTGTCTGGCAGAATCTGTGGCTCATCCAACCACAGCAGCAGCCGTGGCAGCAGTGCCACCCCAGCTGTGCCAAACCCTGACTGCCCAGTCCAGCACTGACTGCTGCTGCAGCAATCACAGCACACAGACAGAACAGCTCTGGCAAACCCGCCCTGCCTGCTGCAGCTGGAGCTCCTGTGGCCCTGCTCAGCAGCTGTGGCCCTGGCAGGGACACCAGGGCTGGTGGCTACCAACACCCCAGCCAGGGTTAGACTGTCTGATGGAAGTGGGGAAAGATAAAACACAAACCTGTCTCGGGTTGCAAATGCAAGATGTATTCTATTCACATCTGTTGAGACTGGATGAAGAGATTTTTTTCTTTATCTCAAAATTGGGGGGCGGGGGGGGGGTGGTATCTTCTGTTAATGGGCAGCTGTTAAACCAGCTGGAGCAGTGTTCTTTCTCTCTTCCAGGACCCATCCTCCCTGCAGGGATCTCTGCTGTTCATGGGCCATCCAGGCTCACTGCAGGGCTGATACAATTCCATCATCCATTGGGAGATGCTCCACCCAGGGGAGGAGCCCAGCATTCCCACCTGGATAAAACCTGAGATTGGGAACGGCAGCACAGCCTGTGTGCACTGGATTGCCAGAGGAACACCAGACCCATCTCACCACCACTGGACCTTCTACAGGATCATCTCTGCTCCAACAGAACCACATCTGTCACTGCAGGAGGACTTGACTGCACTGCTACCAACACCCTGACCAACAGCGTGTCAGGTTGTGTTCTGACTCTGTCAGTGTTTTTTTGTTGTTCATTTGTTGTTTTTTCTTGTACCACTACATTTTTAATATTCCTAGTAAAGAACTGTTATTCCTATCCCCGTATCTTTGCCTGAAAGCCCCTTAATTTCAAAATTATAATAGTACAGACTCCATTCCAAGAGAAGCTCTGGCTTTTCCCTGGAAGACACCTGTCTTTCCAAACTGCGACAAAACCACACACTCAGCAGCAAGCAAAGAGTAACCTGCACTGGGTTCGACACCACGATGGTAAAACATCCCCCAATCAGGCAAGTCTGTGGCAATAAACCTACTGAGGAGAAAAATGCTGGGCTGGGGAAAAAAAACTTTCCCTTCTTGAAGATCCAGCTGTCAGGACTGCCATCCCGGCAATTCAGAGCACACAAAGGAATGATGGTCCTCAGGGAGCTTTTGGTACACAAGCAAACACTCCAAGTACAGTTCAAAAGTTCTCTGGAGCAGCACATGCATCTCAATAAGTCGAGCATTGAGGAAACAATTGTTCCCATCAGCTGACACTGGAGCAGGCACTTCCCCACACTGCAATAGGGTGAGCAATGCATCACCCCGGTATTTGTGCCCTACCACTCCATTACTGCTTCTCTATAAAATTACATTGCTGATAAAAATTTATGTGTCAAACATTTTTGTGATTACAGACCAAAAGTCAAAATTTGCATTTAAATAGATGTATTAAAAACTCAGCAGCACAGGTAGAAGAGGGAAATGCTGTTTTAAGGAAATTTAAATAGGGAGCATGAGCACAGACAGGATTTTTCTTCTTAAATGATTTGAACAATTTTGGTTTTATTACTGTTCTTGGGTCCAATTCAAAGTCAAGATTGCACCATAGTATCCTGTACCCCTGGACTCATCTCAGGCTGAGCTCGAAAAAATAAGTCTCTTCTCATCTTTCCCTTGGGAATGACCCCATTTGTTGTAAATAAAGTGTTTTTTTGTTCACAGTCCAAGCCCACACTTTTTACCAGCTTGCAGCCCAAGCCATATTATCCTCCTTTGCTCTCAAGCTCTTCACTCAGCTTTCTTTGCATCAGCCACCACAGGCTCAGCTGCAGCCATTGCATTTCTGTCCAACAGCACAGCCACCTCTGAGAGGGATTTCACAGGATATTCTGAGCTGGGAGGGACCCACAGGGATTTCTGAGCCCAGCTCCTCGGTGCATCACCCATACACAGCCCAAACCCATGACCCTGGTGATATCAGCACCGTGCTCCCACCAACTGAGCTGGTGAATCGTCAGTGTACAACCTAAAACTGCATAAGAAATTCTCTCATTGCCTGACATCAACTATCCCCTTGGACTTAAAGATATTTTATTGTGGCCCTCTTTATTCTATAAAGGATTTCTGATGTTAAAGAAATCCTTTTTCTGACCTCTTCCTGGTACCTTTTCTTTCTTCTCAACACACATTTTCTGTGTGTTGTCAAGATTTAACTTTAACCCTTGCCTCAAAACCTGATTTTGTACTTTCAAAGGGCACCTAAATCTTGGCAATAGAATGCCTGTGCCCTTTATAGCCCAGCTGGGAGCACCAACACATGTTCTTGACATAAAAGCCATATAAATCAATGCTGTGTAGTGCTACTTTTTTTTTTTTCTTTCTTTCCTTCCTTTTTGTCAGGCTTTCCAACCATGATAATGATACAACGTGAATTCCATTACTATTAATGGAAGGAGTTACATTTAAATGTTGTCAGTTTTAGCTCTGCCATGAGTCAATGCCTTCCTAAACATGTTGGGTTTTCCAAGAAGAAACTGCTAGAGAATCAAACCAGCTCTTGGAAACACAGATGTAAGTACAGCACAAAAACATCATAACTAAATTACTAATTTAGGTGCATGTTTTCTGCCTTCTTCAGTCATTCTGTTCTTTCCTTCATTTCTTTGACACAGGGAAAAAATGTCTGAGAACAGAAATTTCGAGTATAAATAGAGGATTAATCATGAGAGGATTTCCTGAAACAATCACAGCAAAACTTTTCTTCTTCCCAGACAATCCCTAAATTTCTTCAAGGAAACATTTTTAGGGAATTTAGGAATACAGTCAGAAGCACAAAGAACATCACACAAGCAAGTGTACTTTTCTGTGTTGACTCATTCTGGCCTTGCAGACAACTGTTACTGGCAGCAAAGTTTTCTCATTCTCCCTCCACAGCATAGGGCTGTTCCCAGAGCATTCCCTTGAGTAAAAACCGTGTCCAAGACATCAGGAACTTCAGTGCTGCTCAGGAAATCATAGCAGCTCTTCCCTGCCAGTGGTGGCTTGCAGACAACCAACAGCAAACCCAGATTAAATCCTGTATGGCAACATTTCTTCCAGCTGCCTGTCAGACTCAGTATATTCCTCATTTACATTAAGCATATTTCAGGAAAACCTTTGCCTGCATTTTTATGTAACACATTTAATAGTGCCGTTTTATGGAATACCGTGAGGTATTTCAATTACGTTTTTACAATACAGCACTCGGGGCGACGGCAGGGTGATTTTTCAGGTAGCAGATGTCACCTGACACTCACAGATTGCTGCCTGCTCTCCTCTTTCTTGAAGCCACTGAGCAGCAGCAGCAGGATGCGAGGGGCAGGTGTGAAATCCCAGCTCAGGTCGAGCCCAGTCCCAGCAGGGCTGATGTCCAGGACACCCCAGCCTGGTGGAATTGACCCCAGCAGCCAGAGACAGAGGGGCAGACCAGGCTGCACCAACACCTGTGTGCTCCTCACTCTGCTCACTCAGTATCTCCCCTTCCTAAACTGATTTCATAACATATCAAATCTTCACAACTCTTTCCTATCCCTCTTTGTGCCGTTTTTTCCAGAGGTTTTCCTGCCTTTTTTTTTTTTTTTTTTTTTTTTGTCGGCTATTGCACACACAGCATTGTTTCCATTAAATTGTCCATTAAAAACCTCATTTTGTAGGATTTCTCCACAAAGATATCTAAATATCTGACTTCTCTCAGTGTTAATGGGATTGAGGCACTACAATAAAATCATGGATCTCAGCTGTAATTTTTATATATATAAATTAAAACTTAGGTTTTTATTTTGCCCTCACAGGATATATAATTTAGAAGTCATTTAGAGTTTGGGAGTTTCTAATGGAAATAAATTTACAAAGTCCACAAAAAATTTAATATCTCTTCAGTGAGCCTTGCAAAGATCTAAACCACCCTTTTCTACTTTGTTTTAATACTATTTCCAAAAGCAATTGATTTAGTGTGGGGATATATCTCTGTCTGAATATACATTAATAAAACGTAACTATTCTTATTCAAGAGACCAGACAGAAATAAGTTGTTAATCTGTATCATCCATCTATTGGCCTTCCCATTCAACTATGGGGCATTCTTTACTTATTCCTTTGTCTCTTCTGCATGGGGTTTTTGATAAAATAATAAATATGAAAATATTTAGGGACATGTGGGGTTTGGACTATGCTGCCATGTACACATGAGCATGGGGCATTGAACAAGAGTCAACACTTGATCTCTACCTCATATTCTTTGTGTGCAGAGGAACAGATTGCAGTTATTGGGCTGTCACCCACAGCCCCTCCCCTGTGGGTGATGGTCACCTCAGCTGCCCCCTCGTGCCACTGGACATTCCCCCTGGAATGGGCAGAGTGCACTGAGAGCCTCCATCCCACTGCAATTGACTGGAAAATCCTACCCTGGCCCTGGAAGTCCAGTATTACCAATCTTTCCAAGAATTCTGCTGCCTGTGGCAGAGTTCCCTGACCCAAGGTACCCCACAGCCTCTGAGCCCTCCGTGTGCTCCAGTGGAAAAACCTTCCCCTTCAGTCCCCAGTGACCTCTCCCTGCCATGGGTTGTTAAGGCAAGACTCTTCTCCCAACTTGTCTCTGTGGAAAGAGATGGAATTTCCTATAAAATGCCCCCTGTGCTTGTCCTGCCCTGTTTAATGCATTCTCTAGGCAGGGCCGTTGAAGGCAGCCCATGGAGTGTCACACCTGCTGAAGCCTCCTGCATCCCACCTGAGCCTGTGGCTGACTCTGAGCAACAGCAAACATCAGGAGAACCAGGAGTGGTGGCAGAAATCCCCACAACCAGAGGGGCAGAGCCAGGATAACACAAAACTCCTTTCCTTCCTCCTGAAAGGCGCAGGGAGAACCTGCACTGACACACGTGGAGAACCAAAGGGGTCAGGATCAGCTTTAGGAATGATGGCAAGAATGCAACAACCCCAGCATCTCCTTAGAGATTTCTTCCTTCCCTCTGTAAATACCGCAGCAAAAAGTGTCCAAGGAATAATGGCAACCCAGATCCCTCAAGAGCAGACCAAGGTTCACACCTGAAGTGTTTCACATGCACTGTCCTGGAATAATTCTCTTTCAATGACCATCTCTAGATTGATCTGGCCTACAACAATCCTGTCCCTTGAACAAATAATGAGGTTTTGCCTGGTATCACAGCCCTGAACACTGGAAGGTTTTCCTCCTCTTCCCTCCCCAGCTCTCCTGATGTCCCCTCCTCTGGAGAGCAGGGCATTATTATTCACTAACTGCATCTTCGGAGAGGTTTAATCTCCTAGCAATTACCAGCAGCAGAGTTTCATTATATGTACAGTATGATAAACATTGCAGAGGTCTCACAGCTGTTTGTGGCTCAGTTTTAATCCAGGCACACCTGAGGAGAGCAGGGATGTTAAGGAATTTTAAAAGTTTTCCAGCCAATACCATATTTCTAAAGCTTACAGACAATTGTTTTACCCAATCACCGAAAGCACACAGACACCTACTTCAAACAATACTTACTTGTATGCTCTCCAGCAACAATAAACAATATTCCATTATTAAGCTTAAAACTTTTTACTATCTTACTAAGCATATTTTTCTACAGCTTTAAAATTTATCCTAACCAAACTTAAAACTCACTCTATTGTTTCATGTCCTTACTTACTGCACTGTCGTAACTCTTCCTACTTTCAAACTTTGCAATTGCAATTAATTCTAAATTCTTTTGCTCTGTTTCTGAGGCCTGCTTTCACAGCTTTCTCAAAGCTTTATTACCTTTAATATTTCCCACACAGGGACCCCCCGGTGCCTCCTGCCCGTGTCCCTGCAAGGGCAGCTCCGGAGCCAGCACCAGGGACAGACGGACACAGGGACAGACAGACAGCTGGGACATGCCCTGGGACTGCTGCCACGGACTCAGAGCCTCCAGGGGACATCCTGGCACCTGCCAGAGGTTCTGATCAAACTGAGGGTGCATTAGTTCAGGTTATAATCCTAAATTCCCCCTAATTTTAAATGGAAGCCCTGCTCAAGTACTAAAGCAGCTACAGAGCGTGTGTAACCTGGACAGAAAACACACTGTACATCGTGCCTGCACCTCGTTTCCTTACAGCTGGGAATGCTGCAGGCTCCAGGAGGAACATCAGGCTCTAGTCACCATCCTTAGGGGGAAAAACTGCTGAAGAGCAGTGCTGGAAATGCAAGAGAGAGCAGCGAGACCACTCCTTCACAGAAACACAGTGCTCCTCTCACTTGAGAGAAAATCTGATGCCAAGTGCTTCACATCCCAGGACACACCGCAGTATTTACAGTCAGTTTTAATTATCCATTTCATAATTGGGTTTGTTGCAGCAGGTGCTTTAAATCTGGGGATGCCTAAGCCATAATTTGTTCCATCTCAAACTTTTACCACCACGTAAAATGACAGTAAAAAGGCACGGGTCCTCCCTGCAGCTGGTGTAAAAGGTGTGACACTACAAGAGAAATCTTTGCCAACACAAGTTAATTTTCCAGGGCCCGAAGAGACAATTGGGCTATTAGACGCACATTCTGAAATAAGAGCAGGCAGCACATCCCTGAGATGTTTCTGAGCATGCCACCTCTACCAATCCCTGTGCAAACCAGGATTTTCTGTGCTGGGCACAAGGGCTCCTCCCTGCTGGGCGACCTAAGAGCTCAGACACCAATTTCCCCAGCAATGAGAGCACAGAAACTACATTCCTCTGTTCTTTGTTTGAATTCACCACTTCTGGTGACCAGGAGTAACATTCAGCATGACAAATAATTTCATGAACTACTAATTCAGCGTTGACCTTCACTGAAAGCACTGTTTAATTACCCAGTGTTTCTGAAGTCAGGCAGAAGAATGTTAAACCATTTCTGAGCAGGTGCAGGAGGCACACGTTAATTTTCATAGCAAAGGTCATTACATAGGTATTTCTGCACTTTTTCCTGGCATCTCTCCTGTCAGAGGATTACTTAGGTATGTTTAGGAAGACAAGGAGGGAAAAAAATATTTCATGTTCTTTCAGCTTAGCAAAGTCTTGTCTCCTATCTTTTTTTTTTTTTTTTTTTTCCCCTTTTTATTTTTAAAGACCCGATGATGAAAGAAGAAATATATTATCTTGCAAACTGAAGTGGTAAGATTAGATTAGTGCCTACATAGCTAAGAAATACTTATACTATGTGTTTTCATACTAATGTGTAAAAATACTTCAAAGCAGAATGAAGACATATTTCCATATAAACCTGAAAAAAGCCCCACAACAAAAACATTCCTCTCGCTGAGGAGGAAAAAGAACTCAGCAAATTAACCCGTGCTTGACAATCAGCATTGTAAAAATTCTTTGTCTGAAAGCCAGATCGATTTCGTCTTTAATCTGTGGGACACGAGATATAAACCAACAACTTTGCAGAGAAATAAAGATTTCCTGGCCTGTCTAGCTTTATCTTATCAGACTCCAGGAGTGGGCTTCATGTTGGAGACTACTTTTTCTGAAATCTTATTGCCCGAGGAAGTGTGAAAACAGCCTCAAGAAAAAGTCAGCTCTAACAATATTGAGCTTAGTCTCTCCCTCTCTTTTTGTTTCATCCTTCAGGCTTTGATGCCTTTCCCACAAGGAGTATTAAAAGCTGCCAGCCCCAGCGAGAACATGAAGAATGTACCAGAAACAACTCCTTAGCACCATGTTTTCCTGAGGTACCAATTACATCTCCTCCTTCAAATGACACTTCATCTGTACAGAAGGAGGGCAATGGGAGGTGGGGATGGCATTTGCAAGCTTAATAAAAATGCTGCAACAGTAAAATTCATTTTCTGGTTAAAAAAATGTAGTAGGGGATTCATTCTCTGCACCAGTGAGGTTGGTAGTTGCAGTGGGTGAGCTTGTTAGGGTGTGGTGGAGCTGGCTTTGTTAATTTTGGTTTTTTAAGGTTTTTTAAAAACCAGAAATTAGCTAGGAAGTGCCAAGGCTTTATGGAGCATCCCTAAAGAACAAAGTGAGCGCCCCTGTAGTCACTGCTCCAAGAATAACAGAAATCAAAGGGGTTTTCCCCTCTTCTTCTGTCCAAAATAGCAACACACCAGCTTTTATTACCTGCAGCCTGCATTCAGAGCATAGTTCTCCAGGGAACATTAAAACAGTTCATCTGTCCCTTAGCTTTACACACTGGAGCCTGCTTCCACCAGCCAACATCCCATCCTCAGTGATAGAAGAGTGTTTCATTAAGAGTAAAGTGTTATTTTTTTACACAGCAGGGGGAAAAAAAAATCACTAAAAAGCATCAAAGGGTATCAGAGTGGTCCTAGAGGATATCAACTAGATAAGGTGCGTTAAACTTGTTGAAAATCACTTTGTATTCTTTAACTGGCTGTCTCTACCACACAGCAAATCCAGCTAGATGCCAGGCTGGAGGGAAATTCCATGCCTTGTTGTCACAGAAAGGCTTCTGGCATCAGTACAGACGCTGGTGCCAGAGAAGGCACTTGTGTCACAAAGTGTCTCAGAGAAAGCTTTCCTGGTGCTGGCCTGGCCGTGAGAATCCTGCTGGCACTCTGCTTCTGAAAGCTTGGCTGCCGTGCACTGCCTGCTGGAAACAGATTGTTGACTTTATAAGCAAACGTACGTTGATATCAGCATTGCAAATCAATTTCCTACTCCCTAACTGGCTGTGTAAAATCAAGATTTCAAGGTTGTTTTGTTTGGTTGGTTGGTTGTTTTTTTAAGCAGAAAAGGAATCCCACTCTTAGGAGCTCTTTCCTAATGCTGTGTGAGATCCCAAGGATGTCTTGGACAGAGCGTTGCCCTTTCCAGTGCTCTCCTCCCAAATGTTGGTCACAGTGCTCCCACAGTTGCCCAGTTCATCACATTAGGGCCAGCTGATGCAAACAAACCTAACTCCACAAAACCCAATTCATTTCCAGTCAGAGAAGCTGCCTGATCCAGCCAACAGTAAAAAAAACAACATTATTTTTATACTCATGCCTGTGGCAGGATTTTATTACCAAGACTATTATTTGAGCACCAGTGGAACATCCTGGGAGATTCTGGATGCTTTAGATGCAGGCTCCACAGTGAAGAATGTTTCTGTTGAAGCTGTGATATTACTGCTCTGAAACAACCAATGGCTCAGCAATTTCAAGGATCCTTTTGAGGTGTTTTTTGGGGGTTTTTTGGTTGGGTTATATTTTTTTTAAAATTTATTTTATTTTTTGGTGTGCAGGCACTCAGCTATTAGCAAGGACAATATTTTGATTCAAGTCATCCTCGGGTCAGGGCAATTAATAAACACATTCTGTTCTACAATACCAAAATTGCCCAAAAAATCCCCACGTTTCAATAAATCAGATGACTATAAATCATGTTTTTACTGAAACAAACATGAGATAATGGGAAAAATAATTGACCACACTTTTTCCTAAGCGGGCCCAGATTATTAGTGGTTATGTTAAATATAGAAATTCACATCCAAGCCATTAATGCATGCTTAAAATGCATCAATAATTCAATAATGCTTAAGTTCAACCTGGGAAATCATCTTTTACAGATAATATATCGCACAGCACCGTTAGACCATAAGCCATCAAGTGTGAAAAAGATGGAAATACGGCCAGCCCTGCCTTTTGTGCACATCAGCAGAACTCAGCACGCTTCAGATCTCACACTGCCCAGCCCATCCTGAGAGCAGAGCAGCCTCAATTTGCAAAGCCCTGACCTCCCATTTGGAAGGTGTGATACTGCACAAACTGGTGGGATCAGCAGGATGGAAATGCTGCACCCAGGCACAAAAATCCAGCCAAACCTCGAATCGGGGAGCAGGCAGCATTTTGTGACACTTGAATTTCCACTGAGTAACTCTGTGCTGAAGGAAAATGTGAGAAGGCAAAGCACTCTGTGTGTCTCACACGTAGAGGCACTAATAGCTCTCTCCCACCATGGTGCCTGGGCTCCTATAGTTTTATCATTAAAGATTTTGGTCAGTCAACTGTGGTGGTAATTATCACATAAATTAACTGAGAGACAGGAAAACCAGAACCTAAGATTAAAAAAAAATAAAAAAAAAAAAATCTCACTTTCAGCAACAAAGTACAGGACTTCATTTTCCAGTAATATTTTCAAACCTAACACCAACGATGACCCAAGTTTTTTTTCTGGAATATTGCTTAGGTTACAGAAAGAAAGTCTATTAGTGAGTGCATTTACCCCCTGGTATCCAGCTTTTATCTGCTGACCTGTCAGACTAAAACAATTTTGAAGATGTATTTTCAGATACAGGTGATTAGCACAGCAAGGACAGCAGCAGAGTGAAAATTCTTTTTCAGAGAAGTGTTACTGCCAAGGAGCGTAGGTAGAAAGAAGGAAAAGCAAGGAACCAATCAGTTTGGCTACGCTGGGCTGCAGTGATCACATTGTTTTGGCTTGTGGGGTTTTTTTGTTTGCTGTCAGTCGGGTTTTTTTCGATAAGGTTATTCTGTTTTAAAATAGTTCATATCCTGCTCAGTTCTGCATGGGAATGTTATCTTTTCAGTGCATTCAGCTGACAATGCAAATTTCTAAGAGAATCCTAAACCTTGTCTTTGGACAAGTGTTTAAATAAAGGCACCTCGAGATTTCACTACTCCATTCCATCCCTTCAAGATCGGTTCACATTTTATTTCTGCTGTCCTTGATAGAGTAGGGCTAATTTATTTTTTCACTTTTTTTAAGATCTCCAACAGAGAAAACCTCTCCCCGGCACTAAATGATGTTTGCTATTAGGAGATTTGCCGTGCATTTGTTGCCTGGTTTAGGATATTTTCTGTTCATTTAAATTCTGAGTTCATCCTTCACACAAGGAAAAGACAAAATTCCCTGACTGGTGTGGCACAGATGTCATCTACGTGTAACAACACGCTGGAGCCCAGAATGCCCGGAGATCACACTGGGCAGTTGCTGATATAAATGAAAGGGCACGACTCTTAGCTAATTGAATTATGTCAATCACAACTCCCTGTAAACTAATATTCTCTCCCCTCCTTTTCTCTCCTTGCATCGATGCTGCAGGAAGAGGCCGAGGCTTGAAGAAGCTACATGAACCTCTAACGCTGGTACTGTTGCATTCTTAACCCTCAGGCTGCTGAGGATGCACAGGACCCCTGGACATCAAGCAGGGACACCAAGAGCTGCCCAGGACAGTGTCCAGGAGCTCTGGCACAGCCTCAAGAGCCCAGAAGTTGCCCAGTACCCAGCGCTCAGAGCAGGCAGCCTCACGGGGAAATGTCCCCTGAGCAGAGCGAACCCCCAGTGCCAGTCCGTGCCCCGTGTGCCCAGTGCCTCTTGCTCCATCACCAGGCCCTGCTGAAAGGTCCTGGCTGCCTGTCCCCAGTCCTCAGGCACATTGAGCAGATCCCTGAGCCCCCTCCCCTCCCGGCTGAGCACATCACCCTGTCCTGGGGAGGCCAGGCTGGCCCCAGAGCTCCAGTGTGGCCCCAGTCCAAGGGCCAGCAGCCCCCCTGAGCAGCCCAGCCAGCTTCTCTGCCATGGAGGCACATGGCTGGCTCTTCTCACACGCTAACAGACAGTTTCTCTTTTACTTTTTCAGTGATGTCACTGATTTTCTTTCATTACGTTTGCAGTCCCTCCTTAAGTCCGCCATCCTCAGCTGCATTTTCTTATCAGTTTTACAGAAGACACCATCCCACCCTGGGAGGGTGGGCAGGCCCTGGCACAGGGTGCCCAGAGAAGCTGTGGCTGGCCCTGGATGTGCCCAAGGCCAGGCTGGACACTGGGGCTTGGAGCAGCTGGGATAGTGGAAGGTGTCCCTGCTCTCAGTCTCTTCCAACCCAAACACTTCGGGGATTCTGTCATTTCTATAAAACATGATTCTAGTAACACAACCAGAGTTTACATTTAAAGCCTGTTCTTCCTTAAAAACCCCAGTAATGACTGCTTCCTCACAGTCACAGAGGGTCTATGGCCGGACCATTGGAAGATCTGGGGTCTGTGGTGGGGCCCCTCTTCTATTTTTACATGCAAGCTTCCACACTGCTGCTGAATCAGAGGCCTTTAAGGGTTAATAAACAACAAAACATAGGTTTGGAAGTTACAGAATGAAAGTAATTTTTCACTGTCCCCATATCATCACAGAATGATGATGCTTGGAAATGTCATGTTACAGAATTCTACATAACAAGAAGGAAACTAATCGCTAATTCTGCTGCTCCTTTTCCAGGCAATGGAATTCTTAAATATCTTCCAAATGACAAAAACAAATAACACATCTTTCATTTTGGTTTTGCTTGCTTCATGCCCACAGCACCACAGAGATACTCCCTGACAAAAAACACTGGATGATCCAAGGAGATGGGAAATAAACCTGTGACATTTGGGAAAACTTGACCGGCAAAGAAAATACCACACAAAACCCCACACATAAATCAGACCTCCAAAACTTATAAAAGCAGCAGCAGCCAAAGAGCTGAGGTTGACAAATCAATCCAAGCTTGAATCTATCTTCCCATTATCAATTATCAGTTTTTCTCAGGTTGTTTTCTCTTCTGTCAATCTCCTGTCCAACAGCCCCGTGTCAGACTGGGAGGTGGGAGAAGTCAGTGGGAGATATTTTTCTTTTCTACACACAGCAACAATGGCTTGTGAACAACATGCAGATGTTACAATGCTTGTTTCACAGGCTGCTGCAGTGATTACATGTCATTAACTAAACAAAGAAAAATCTGATATTAAAAAAGGAAAAACCTGGAAAGGAAAATCCTGTCTCAAGACACACCTCAGTTACTACAAGCTTATTCCACTGCCTTTGCAGATGGGTTTGCTGCAGGCTCCCTTCACATCATCCCTAGCAGAACCAGGCAGACCAGGACCAAGGATAATCCAGACAATGGAATCACAGAAAGTCCTGAAAACGCCAAGGAAAATCGGTGGCTCTGTCGGGATGAAGGCTCTTTCTGGAATGTGTTTGATGACATCCCACACCCTCCTTGCAGGGGAAGTGTCAGTGACTCCCAAGAGACCGAATCTTCAAGCTGCAGATCTGCAAGGATAACTCCCCCCCAAGAACCAGGATTTACTGAGCACTTGCATAAATCTTCATGTGGTGCCTATTTATGCTCTACTGGCTCCAATCATTATGACTCCAAAAAAAATATTTTTTGTGCTAAGCCATAGAGGAATCACTTTGAATATGAAAATATGTTTTAAAGGCTCATTGTGTACAGGGCATTTGCACACTGAGAATCTCGAGTAGCACTTCAGGGAGAGTTCTCAGGCAGCTGATGCACTTTACCCTGGAGTACTTCTACCATTGGTTTGATATATTTGTTTATGCATTTTATAAAAACTCTTCGTTCAATAAATGCTGCAAGATCAAATAGCATGCTTTTGAATTATGCAAAATTCTATTATACACATTGTAAATAAACTCCATGAAACATTAATCAACTTCAGAATGGTTTCATAAGGACTCTGTGCAGTGCTTTCTCTCTGGTATATTTTGAGCAATACAATTTTGTTGTAGGTTAAACTTTTCCAGAAAGGAAATTACTTTGCTACCAAGACACATGCAACTCTCTTGACTGAAATACCATTTAATTTACCTTTTATGCCAAAGCATGAGCGGCATTAAGACACTGAAACGAGAAATGAAGTACAAATCACCAGTCTAGCTCAGCATGTTTAACACCCTCAGATTGTTAACACTAGACCTGAGAAAGTCCTGACGTTATTGGCATTTTAATGCTCCTCTGATGTCACTGCAACAGAAACTCTCTGCTGGCTCAACAAGTGCTCCTTCGCCCTCATTAAAAACAAAAATTGTAGTCTGTGAGCATCTGTTAGCAACTAAAGGTGGAGAGCACGGTGCTTTTCCGCTTGAAACACATTTAGCACTTTGCATATGAAAATGCCTGATAGGACTTTCCACGTGAATTTCAGAAAGAGCAGAACATTCAGTTTAAATAATCCTTAGATAATAACCCAACAAGAAGTTTGGGAAAGTAAATGTACTCACACCACGTCACTCTTGTGCTGTAAATACAATCGAGGATGAATTCTAACGGGTGGCAAACGCTCACAGGAGATGGTTTTGAACTGAGAATGGACGTGGAAGACGTGCCACTGAGGAGAAACCTCCAGTGGAACTGCAGGAAGCTTTGCTCCTGTTTGGGTTCTGGGGCTTTTTTTGCCTCTTTTTGAACACTCAGAGCAAAGGACTCCCCTCTACCCCTCGCTCAGAGGATCTCCCAGTCTGCAATCACTTAAAAGAGAACCAGGATGAAATTGCGCAAAACCTTGCAGATATCAAAAGTCACACGGTCCCTAACGAAATAGAAAAGAGAATTTATTAGCAAACTGTGAAGTCACAGACACTAAAGGAAAATTTAACTCTAAAAGTTCCTGTTCTCTTGTACAATACAGGCTTCCTGCTAGCAGAAAGAACTGTTTTCACTAGTTTTACACTTATATCAAGAAAAAACCTTTAATGACAACCCAAAACATAAACAAAACAACTGTTTTTCCCTTATTTTAGGACCTAATGAGGGAAAAATTATGTATGAAGACAGATTCCTGCATACAACTATGAGGAGATGCCTGTAACCCTTATTTTCGTCTGACAGACAGACTTAATTACAAACACATCTAACCTCAGAAAAAAAAAGGTTTTAAATATAACTTCTACATTATTATATTTTCTATATTTATGCAAGTATTTTGGCTATAAAATGGAAATTATTTTATTCAAGGGATTAATGAGAAAACTTGACATTCAAATTAGCTGTTATTCAACTACAGTTGACAAGTATTTTTCAGGAAGTTAATTTAGTTTCCTTCTCTCTCTTTTTTTTTTTTTGTATTTTTTTTTCCTTCTTCTTCCCCCACTAACTCATAACAGGAAGAGTTGTTTTACCTTATGGGCACTGATTTCTGTTGCACTAAAGGGCAGCAGAGCAGCCCAGCCCCAGTGAGCTGGAGCTGCTGAGCACAGCCAGCCCATCTGTGGGTAATTTCAGCACTCCCAGGTGCACCAATAACCACGGGCAAAGCTGCTCCAGCCCAGCCTCAGAGTTCACTTCAGACAGATGTTCCAGCAAAGCAGGAGAGTTAAAATTAAAATACCTAAAATCCAATTAAAAAATATCACCATTATCTACTCGGGGAGCAGTGCTTTGGCCTCTGATGTACCTGGAACAGTGAGAAATGGCATCCTGAGTGTTTTTCTTCATTAAGTCCTTGCATTTCTCCAGTTTTCCTCCCTGCTCTGGTGAGTCACTCCCTTGCTATCCCACCTCACTTATTTATTTGGTTAGTTGCTTGCTAACTGCAGCTTATTTGCACTTAAAATAGTCATTCTCTTCCAGCATATCTAAATAATTAGGCTAATGACAGCAGGTTTATTTCTGTTGATTCAATAATGCATCACAGATAATATCAGCATCCCCAAGTCTGCTCATTTAGGAGTTATTAATAAGGCCTTCCACCAAATGGCAGAGTTGGCTGGCACGCCGCATTCAAACAGAATAATGAGGATGCAGTTAGCTGTGTTTCATTTGCTCCTGAATTCTTATGTAAATGGGTTTTTCCTCCAGTATTTCTCCATTATATAAACACCCAAATTCTCTCCAAAAATGAATGAAAAACTGCTTTCTCCGTGTTCAGCTGAACTTAGGAATGCTGGGAAAAAAAGCAGCAAAGAAATACTGTGGCTGGTACCATACTCTCCTGTTAATGATATGTATTATTGATCATATTAATTATATCCACAAAACAGTGTCAGCCCACTCCAGATCTGCTCTGGGCAGCAGAAGTCACAAAGGTTGATTAAGGGTAGGGAAATTAAAAAGAAAAGCCCACACAGGTACCAAACTGAGCACTCCTTGATCTTTGGCGGAGAGAACACTTAAATTATAAAATCATTCCAAACACGCATTCACATAACTGCAAGGGTTGTCTGACTGTAATGTATTTTAATGGTTTTTCCAATCTTGGACTTATAACTGAAGTCATGAAACTATCCTCAGAGGCTGCAGGAACACAGAAGGGGATCTACAAAACACACCAGGTTTGCTCCTGGGGGCACATGAACTTCCAGCAACAAGAGACACAAAGTACACTTGGTTTGAAAACATTTCCCTTCCCACCAGCACTGCCTGGGAAAGCAGCTGGCCTACAGCATCACTGCTAGTTGCTTACTAAAAAATATGGATTTTTTTTATCATTAACCCCCCCCCCCCAAAAAAAAAAAAAAAAAAAAAAAAAACAAAACAAAAACAAACATACAAAAAAAAACACCCCACAAAACAAAAAAGGGAGTATTTTGAATAAGTATCAAAGCTGAGTGAAACTGCATCCCGCATTACAGGGCCCTGAGATGAGGTTTACCTGAAAGCCAAGGCACTGATTTTCTCCCTGAACAGATCAATAAAACATTTTGGAATCTAAAATAATACGATTAGGTTCAATTCAATAGAAAACAGCTTTCAAGAAAACTACTGCTACTTTAAAAGATTTAAATCATATTCTTTCATCGTAATTCAACAAATACGCTCTAAAAGCCTCTGAATATCATAAATGCTGATTCCTTTAAGTTTCCCATTATATATTTATAGATACACAGTTTCTGTACACAGAAATAACATAACCGAGAGCCACACACCAGATCCACAAATACATTTCTAATGCCATACATCAGAGGAGCTGCTTTAACTGGATTGCATCAGTTAAAAGACTCTGGCCAACAACAATCACCCTTAGATGTTTGTGAAAGAACACAAGCCCCAGTGTTGCCTGCAGTGATCTGCAAAGAGGGACATCCTGCATTTTGTTGTGTAAGGAATACCACATACTGATTTAGACAATTACTCTTCGCTCGCATTTATTTTTTGCATGTAAACTCTCCAGTGGAAAAGCTGTTGAACTGCAAGAAAAGAGCAATTCTTTTCATGAGTCACTGAGTCCATGATCCCTGCCTCATGAGTCACATCATTAGAACACCAATATTCAAATCAGTATCAATAATCGTTTCAATCCATCCTTTTCTCCTTTGCGCCCGTCTGTCAATCCTGCCCCGAGGGAAAGGTTGTACCATGTTCTCTGTCCTCCCTGCACAGCAGCTCCTCCACCCCTCTGGTCATTCCTTCCTCCTTCCCCTGGACCACACCTCTGAGACACAGCGTCACCAAAATTTGTGTCCAGCAGCTCATGTAAAACCAGAGAGAGGGGTGCAAAACAGCAGAGGCAGGGCTGTGTGTTCTGTGTTGAATGCCTCCTCTCAGAATTGCTAAATATCCAATGTGCCTTTTCTGACAGCTGTCAAGCATCAAACTAATGCTGCTGAGAACTCCATCTGATGTTTCCAAAAAAAAAAAAAAAACTTCTGAGCAATAATAGTCACACACGCCCTCATCAAGGAAAGATTTCCATCTATTATGAAATTCTCAAAGTGAACTTTATTCCGGTACTTAATCCTTCAGCTTTCTGCACTTTCCCAGTCAGTTTTAGTTCTGCCTGCTTGGAACAATCCCACTTCAACAGAAATATGTGTCATTATTTTGTCCCTTTTACAAACTCAACACTGTAGAGTCCCATGGACTTCCCTCCATCAATCCCCTTCACCATAAAAAATCCCATTATTCATTCCAGTGAAATGCTGGCAGACCCAGTGGGTTCATTACACTTCACACTGGTTCACGGATGTGCCCCCAAAACCTCCCCATCACTGCTCCTGCTTGTGCTGAGATGCAGACCCCCATTTCCAGTCCCCACCACCAAGTGTGCCTCAGGCTGCTGCTCTCTGCTGGCTCTGGCTGCATTTTCCCCCTGCCCTCCTTGTCCTTGCAGTGAATTCCTCTCCTCTGCCCCCAGCACATCCTGTATCTGCTCTCTGCAGCACGAGTCCCTTTCTCAGCAGTGGCTGCACCTGCCAGAGACAGCGCCAGGAGATCTTGGTTCCATCCCGTGTGATTTCTCGAATAACTGTGTCACCAAGTGGCTTTGGCCTTCCAGTTGAACCCTTCTGCAGGTGTTCCATGGATATTGCAATTCCAGCAGCCAATCCACCCCCCGAAAGAATGGATCTTTGTAAGAGAACCTTCCCAGCTTTGCTGCAGAGAACGTTAGTCCTTGGAATTTTGGAATTGGGCTTGTTTTCAGGTTAGAATGTTCTCATGTGGCCTTTCCATACATTTTAGGGCTTTTATTCTTTCCATCCTGCACTATTAGCCTTGAAAGAATTATGCTGTTCCTTCTGCATTGAACCCAGAGATCCCATAAAGGAAGGGACAAAATCTCCCCCTGGAATGCAGCATGAATCCAGGCAGGAATTCCTTCTCAGATCTGAGGAAGCAGGAGAAACATCCCACAAGGAAGAGAAGTGGGATGGAACAGAAAGAAGAGGAAGAGGAGCGTGACTGGAACAGAAAGAAGAGGAAGAGGAGCGTGACTGGAACAGACTGATGAAATCTCCAGAGGGTGCAGACAAAACAGCGCCCGGGATAATTTCCCCACTTTGAACATTAAAAAAGGTCTCCCAAGAAACCACAGAGGCAGTGAGTGTTTGGGTACCAGAAAGGAGCATTACTGAGGGGGCTCTTTACAAGGATATGCATTTGGGACCAGTGTTCTGAAAGAAATAATTTATTGACATCTGGAGACAGAGCCACAGTCAATTCAAATATTGAATATTGAAAGGCCATTTCCTTTAAGAATATGAATTGTGAAAAAGTTGTCTCTTATTACATCCAAGTGTCTTTTGGGGAAAAGTAGATGATGATACAAGTACCCCTAAACCTACAGAGGATCTGTCTATTTCATTTAACTGCACATCAGTTGGTACAAAATATTTTTAGCAATATTTCAACAAGTGAACTTTAGAGCTGCTTTAAAAGTGCTCTCTGAAGAATGTCACTGCCCTCTCCCTCTGGTACCCAACCAAGCTGAGGAAAAACCCAACTCTAACATTATTCCTTGAGTTATGCAAATGCAGGTTTCCTGTGCTAGTTAAACATCAAGCCTAAACCAGTATTTTTTTTTTTTATCCACAACTTATCAAACACAGAGTGTGCTGTTCTGAGCGTACCTGCAAGCTTGTAAATCTATATCCTCCAGAACACATTCCTTAAATAAACACTCCTGAGTCAGTAACAGGAACTTGTATTGAGCTGCCATAAAATCACTTGTGTACTATCTGCTTTCATTAGTTTTAGTGGGTCTATTGTCTTATTAGCTCTCATCATCATTTTATTCCTCCAGGTGAGTGTTATTTGAAACCCAATGATTCATGTATTCAGAATTTCTGCCTTGAATGACAAAGACATCTCCCTGAAGCTGGTTCTGCCCGATCCATCCAGCTCCTGCTGTCAGATTATCCAGCTGTTTTAGCAGAACTGAACCCCTCAAAGTGTGATCAGAGCACACAGGGCAGTGGAGCCCAGTCCCAGGGTTGGGACTTCGGCCACTTCATCATTTCCCCTTTACCTTTGGATTGAATCCTCTGCAGACATTGCTATTTCCATGAGGTTTTTGTGTAGTTGTATTTCACATTCTTGCTGCTAGGTTTCATCCATCCTGTATGCTTCTCTTTACAGCTCCCTCTTGTACTACGAGTGACCAAGGTGCAAAAAAGCTTGTCAGACAAAACAAGGCCTATTGCCTGAGGGAAAAGACTTGGGACCAGAAAATACAAATATTTGGAAACCATAAGTCATGCTGAAATTTTCTTTTGGGTTTCAAGGAATCTGAGTGGCAAAGCAATTGATTTGTTCTTCAATATCCTAACCTGGCTTACACAAAAGACAGAAAGCCATCTTAAATCATTTTGTCTCTGCAACTCCTATTACTTGTAGTCTGTGCAGATCTAAAAATCAATAGCACACAACATCTTGGTCTTGATAAAAACATAATTTGTGGAGGATTTCAGATCAATCTTTTTCTCAGTGTAGGCCCTACATATATATATATATTTATATAATTGTGTCATTTAGCTGTGCAAACTATCCTTTGAAGTAAGGGAAAAAACCACCACAAAAACAAAGCCTCAAACCAACAAAACCACCCTGCCAGTGCTTCTCTTCTCTTCTCTAGGTGTGCTCACAAAACTGATCCTTTGGGGTGCAGATGAGGAAAGCAGGAACTTCACAGTGAAGAAAGCCAGGAGTTTGCTAGGGTGTGGCAGGGGTAGGGTTAATTTTCATCACAGAAGCCCACGTGGAGCTGTATTTTGGATTTGTGGCTACACCAGTGCTGAGAAGGGCATTATTGCTATCGTCAGGCTATGGCTGAGCGGTGTTTGCACAGCATCAGGGTTTTCTTTGTTGGTTTTTTTTGTGGGGTTTTTTTGGTTGCTTTTTTATTTTTCCTCTTCTTTTTCCTCTCTCTCCCTCCTCCATCAGTGAGCTGGGGCTGCACAAGAATTTAGGAGGGGACACAGCCCTCCCTGCGTGCACACAAAGCTCTGCTCTTTGACCCCCCTGCCCAAATTTGCCCTGATTAGTGTGCAATGGTTTTTGGTAGGTCACAGACAAACTGCCCTCGTTAAGCATTAACAGATGCAAACATATTTCAGTAGTGTAAAAGATAAAGGGTTGACTACTTGGTGAGAAATCCAAATCGCTAAACCCCGGTGGTAAGTCCTAGAATGCCCAAGAGTGCAGTGAGCTCCCAGAAAGGGGCACAGCCAGAAGCAGTGCTGGGAGGTACATCCCAGTTTCTGATATAAAACAGCCAAGAAGGAAAAGTAAATGCTGCCAAATACAAATCTACTTGGCCAAACTCAGGTTGTTTCACTTATTTAAATTTCTTAAATTATGTACCATGAGGATAAACATTTCATTTTATATCAACAGAACTTCCTTACTTCCCAGAGCTCTCCTTCCTCCCCAGAGATGCATTTTCCAACTGCCACTCCATATTCACAATTTAAAGACCTACCAGTTGTATGATTTCTAACACATCTTGCAGGAGCAGTAAGAACTCCCACCAAGGATCTTGTTTATTGGCTGTGCCTGTGCTACACAGGAATTGCACTGCAGCACGGACTTGTGAACTCAGTAACTAACCTCAAATGTAACGGAGGACAAAAAGGAAATTAAATTCTCCCCACCTCTAAACCCTTGCGATCCAATGCTGCTGTTCATTTCCATGAGCAGGAGCAGCAGAGACCCCCACTGGAACAGGACCAGGCTGTGCCCAGGGACGCTCAGCAGGACCTCAGGGCACAAAGAGCCATCGGTCTGGCACTGGATGGGCTCTGAGTGCTCTGTGTGCAGGGACAGAGATTCCCCACGGACCACAGCCTGAGGGACCCCACTTTTACCATGAGGAACCTCACTTTTACCCTCTGGGATCACACTTACATTGAGTGACCTCACTTTTGCCCTGAGTGCACTGCTGAGGTTCAGGGCTCTCCCTCCCTGTCCTTGGCCAGCCCCACCTGCCCCAGCCACGCTCGGGCTGCAGCTGCAGGCAGGATGGAGCAGCACTCACTGTGGCAACAGCAGGGTTTCCTGCAGCAGCACAGCCCAAAACTCAGAGCAGCCTGGGCAGGTTTAAAATCTGCTGTACTGAACTGCCCAAGTGCCTGCCGTGGCTGCACCTCCACTCTGAGTCACCAGAGAAAGTTTCAGAAGTCTGTGAGCTCTTGAAAGAAAAGAGGATCAAGTGTACATCTTCATTAAAGGATGGTGACACCCTTGACATGACCCAGATCATCACTAGGAATGTCACATTTCAATTAGCTCTGCCCTGTGCTGATAGGACTTTGCATATCACACACTTTCCGTACACATTTAATAACTGCAGGAATTTCTTAAGGAAAAATTTCAAATTCTTATGAGACAGGAAGGAGCATGAAATTATAAAGTCTTTTTCACTGTTAAATGAAAAAATCACTAACAATAAAAGTTACTGGATTAGAGGCAGAGCAAAGGAAAGATGGCCCAAGAATGTAGACAATGATTTGGGATTGAGAAACATGAATTCAAATCCTAGCTCTGCTATAGTCCTTCTCCTGGCACATCACTCAGGCTGCTCAATTTTCTGGCTTCTCCTTCTGTAATAAAGAGATAATAGCACATACTAATCTCACTGGAATGTTGGGACTTGATATCTCTTAAATGCCACACGGAGCTGTGGAAATGAACTTGATCAAAACCCCCTTAATGCTGCAATCTGGAGAAGATCCAGAGTGCAAACAATTGCCAGTGGAAGTATTTGGGGTGTTTACATGCATGTGGACATTTTCATAAAGCCTGAGTGAGAAAATGTCAGCAGTGTGATGCTGATGAAGGAAATATCTGAGTGGTGTCAGAAACCAGGCTGCTCTGCACAGGACATTCACAGCCTGAGGCCAAGGCTGCATTTAACCCTTGAGGCTTTAAACTCAAAACACCGCTTGGAAAGATGCAGAATTCAGAAAGTCCACAGAACAATCCATCAGAAATAAGTAGGGACTGAATTCTTAGAAAGAAAAGTGAGGAAATTGTTACAATGTTTCTTTACATGTACATTTGTATGCAGCCGAGAGAAAATTGCAAAGCTGATTTTAGTTACAGTTATAATTTGCAATAATATACAGTGATATTTCAAAAAAAACCCCTTGTGTTAGGAGTCTGCCTCTTGTTTTCAAGATGTCCTGTTCAATTCCAGTGAGCCTTATGCTCCTGAATCTGCTTTGAGAGAGTAACTTTAGCTGCCCAAATAAATACAGAAATCATCTGCAGCAGTGATAAAGCACAATCTAGAGACAGTGTCTTCCTTTATTTCTGTAGGAGGATCATGGTTTCAGTGAACTGAGCAGCAGAACCACCTGTAAATCACAACATACCACTGATACTCTGGTTTGTAGCTCTTTTACCATTTAGGTAATGACAAATTATAGCAATGGTTTAAGAGGGGCTCCTGCAAACCTGCTCCCACATAACTGCTCTTTTCTCCAAGATATTGGTGATTTCACTCACACAAATTTCACATTAATGACAGCAAGAAAAAAAAACCAAAGACCACAACATTTTCTTCCCCTGTGGGAAATGAAACCTTGGAACATGCAAGCTTAAAAAACCCCAAGCCCACCAAATTAAACAAAAGCAGTATATTTAGCCCCCTAAATAGGAAAGCACATAGTGAAACATCTCTAACTAATGGAAAAGCAATATTACAAATCAGCCACCTAACACTGAATTATCTCACAGCAGCACAGGGAGAAAAAAAAAATAAATCCAACACAGGTCAGGCTCAGCTACCCTAGTTAAACTTTTCCTGAAGCAAAAAACATCCATGAGAATATTCTGCTGCTCATCATTAGGAGCGAGTAAAAAGCCTCACTGCTCCTGGTCCTTAATGAATTCCTACAATAACTGCTGAAGAGATCTGAAGATATTGCAAAACAACAATGAATATTATGACAGTGGAGCAGATCCTAACAACTGAACAGTTCTCCATCCTAGCTCAGATGAAGTAATGAAGCAGAACTTACTGCATCATTTACGTTGTCTAACTACCATTCTTCATCCCTTTTTTATTGTAATTTGCACATATCAGTAATTCAAAGTGCTGCAATTTAAAAGATATTCAGCTCTCTAGACTAATACTCTCATTCAGATTGCATCAGAAGAGAGAGAGATGAATAAATAAGAATACCATCATTAAATCTTTTTCTTCTCTATTTATTAGAATAAAGTTATAATATTGGCTTATTGCTAAGAGAATTGTGGTATTTTATAATAGGTCTCTCACTTTTTTTTTTTTTTGTTTCATGCCTCAGGTAGAAATCCGTAGATCACGCTAAACTCCTCAGACTCCTCCATGGAATGATGTGATGTTTTGGAAAATAGACTTATTGTTTTAACAAATTTTAAAGATGTGTCTAATGAGGGGGAAAAAAGGACTCATAATGCCCTATAATATTTTCAATGCAATAACATTTATTTCTCCCTTTTTTTGTTCTGCATGTTTACAATTCCAAGAAAAACACAGCTCACTCTAAAATTAGAGAAAAGGGGTTGAAATGCCTTTCTTTCACTGGCTTTACAGGCCCTTCCTGCAAGTGCCTCTGTGTCACTGCCAGACTGCAGGAGGAGTGAAGGTAAGGCTGGAGAGCAAAAGCCTTTTAGCATAAACGTCTTTACACCCAGCAGGGTTTAAAACATAGATAGCCGTGGCAGACCTTCCAAAGAATGAAGCTGTCAAATTAACATGAAGCAGTGAGTGCCCTTAGCTCATCCTTTCTCTGCTACTTTAAAATCTCCTAGTCAAGGAAAGGTGCTACTAATAAACCAAGATCCCTTAATTACAGTATGTTTATCAAATTATGGAACAGCTGTTGTTGTATGCACAACCTGAAGAGTAAGGAAAAACAACAGAACGGGTGAGAACTGTATAAACTTTCTGCCAAACACTGAAACACTTCTGATTTATTTTCCTTTTTCAGAGAACTCCGGTGCAATCCCGAAGGGAAATGTCTTGTTTGCCAAAGGACTGCAGGTTCAGGCGAGGGAGGTGTGTAGGGGAGGGCAGAGCACAGCAATCCATCTTCCAGAATAAGCTCGACTCGGGGAAATGCAACACGGCCCAAGTGTCCCACCTCGTGAGAGCCCTTTCCGTGCCAGCACACACAGACAATCCCAGCCCCTGATTCGGTTTGGGATGCCACAGCCAGAGCAGGGGGCTCGAGGTGCTGCTCCCAGCACTGCCCTCGGCAGCGTTCCCACCTCAGGGAACCCCAGTGTGCCTCAAAGCAATGGGAAAACCTCTCCCCGTCAGGGAACCAGCAAAGACTCTGCTTCTCTGGGTTTTACATCCACCCCTGCTACAGCCCCCTGCCACTCACTATTTGTCCTTGATTTCCCACTGCGTATTGGGAACAATTCTATCTCCTCTGCCTGTCATGTTTATTTTCAGTGCTCTTCTGGAGCTGTCCTCTCTTGCTTTGTTTACTGGTTTGCTCGGTGCGCTGCAGCTTTGCTGGAGCACTGTAGGCATTACTGCACCATTAACAGAAGGTCAAACACCTAAATCCATAGGCTGTGAAACTGAATTTTGAAATCCAGGACTTCTCCGGAGCTAGGCTGTTAAAACTAGACTTTCCTCAACATATTTCTCTATCGAAATGAAACAGGAAAACGCTGCAAAGCAACTACAGCTAGGAATTGAACCGAAATTCAACCGCAGGAAACTGAACACAAAATGTCATTATTACAAGAGATTTTTGAGAAGCAGCAGATATTTGTTTCAACACATACAATTCCAACACCTTAACACCTGTGCGCTGGACTGGAATTTCTGGTTTGAAATGCCTTTTCTCAGGCAGGGAAGGGAGCAGAGCGTTTCAGCAGCGCGGTAGCCGTGCCCCGTGTCCCAGGTGAGAAGGGCATCCCGCCCAGCCAGATGGAGCTGCCAGGAGCCAGCTCCCATCCAGAGCTGTTTCCAGGCAACCCTGGGGGCTGGGGCTGAGCCTGCTGCCACAGGGACCCCTCAGCTGATGGATGGTCCTGCTGCCGGGCTATGGGCACCCGGGAAAATCATCAACAAACCACGCACGTGGAGGTTTGGGAGCATTAAACCTTCCTCAGGTTCCAAATGAGCGTTTTCTTATTTCTCCTTGTAGGTCCCCAAACCTCTGCTTTGGCTGGTTGAGGCAAAAATGAATATCTTTTCCTGGAAACTACATTTATATCTACTGAGGCATTGTGTTCACAGCCAAATTAATGTTAGCTTCCTCAAAACATGCTGTGATTATCTCAGGGACCGCTGTCTCCCCTGGGTTGGAAACCTCAACCTCCTTCGTGCAATTTTTACCAGAATTTTTCTAACAAAAGCTGTCAATTGCATCAAATTCTGCTAAGGGCTCTAAGGTTATTCTGTGCTAGAAAATACTGTTCGTGACAGAGGAAAAGCTAAAAGCAACAAGCATGCTGAGCACTACAGAATTGATTTAAATCTATCCTCGAGATGAACAGGCTTTTTTTTTTTTTTCATCCAGTAAGCCAGGCAGTCTTTTTGAAAGAATGAAATCTTATTTCAAAGACATTAAGAGGAAGATTGTATTCAGTGTAGGAGAATAAATGCAAAACTCTTCTATTTTCTAGCGCGGACTGTGTGTCTGATTTTTTCAGTGACATGAAACTTTGTGTGTTGAGGAAGAGCTCAGCTTCTCACATTAATACAGTGGAACAAAAAAGTGAATGTAGTCTATTATTTTGTCAAAACCCATGTGCAACACAGAACAAAGAAGAGTGTAATTATAAATGTATAAATGTATATAAAGCAAAAATGTACTCAGCCTAACACAGAACAAGCCATGCTCATTGCCTAATACAAAATATCTGAGAACTGGAGTTTATTTTAAGCAGAGGATTATTAACAACTGCTTAAGAAGTATATAAAACACATCTACCACGAATTACAAAGCTTTGTCTGATACTTCTGTGTTTAGTTTAAGTATAGAAAACTATATCCTGAATAAAAAGTGCCTAATCATTATTGGTTTTATGTATGTGCTACAAAGAAAAACTTTACCCAGGAATGAATCCCAAGTATGAATGAGCAACAAGTGTTTTGGATTTTAAAGCCTATTCTCAGAAAGGGAAAAGCCAAAAAAATTCATCAGCACAAATACTTTTTTCACATGCACTATAAAATTTTGGAGCTTAATTCATGATATTCCCTATTCTGATTTTATAGAGAGCATTTTCTAAATGAAAGCATGATGAATTAATTATCCATAGCTGCTCTGAGGGGGGAAAAGCCTCTGAATAATCTGTACACGGAGTAATCAGCCAAAGGTGACACAAACACGACAGCGACACAACCCAAACACGTACAAGGGAAACACAAGAGAAAATCACTTGAACCTATGGCCAGAAGCAGGTAAGATTATTTTCTGAGCATGTCACTGCTCACTGAAGACTAAAAGCCATCACTCTGTTAGTCTGGTGATGCAGCGAGCTGCAGAGCCCAAAGGATTTCTGCGTGAGCCGGGACAGCACGGGAGAGAGCTCGGAAAATCAACAGGCAACGCAAGAAGCAGGCACTTACTGAGAGGAGGCTCTGCTCATGGAAACAATAGGCACCACTCGCATGGGGCTTCTGTGCAGCTTCCTGGGGAAAGAAAAACACATTCTTATTGGCAGTGAGGGACTCAGGGCAGCTCTGCTCGTGCCCTGCACTCAGGGAAGGCTTAAAGATCCCACAAACCCCACAGCTGCTAACGCACTGCTCGGGCTGGCGCTGCACACTGGTGGGTCACAAGTGCGTTTTTGTTAAAGTACAAAGCCAAACAGCAAAATCTGGGTATTGATTCATAAGCGGGATTTTATTATTTATTAAATGTTCCACAGACAGTAAATACGTTCAGACAGCTTGCAATGCATTTGAAACCAAAAATCTATGTTTTCATTGCAAGTTTACCTACTAAAATAGACATTACTAAGCTATAATTGTAAATTTTCCCCTGCACAGGTTTTTATTTCAACAGGAATATACCACTGTAATTTGCTTTTTGTGTATACTTCAATTGAAATTTTGCAGCGTTTTTGCAAAAGAAAAATTATTATAAAATGCATAACCAAAAGGAGGGCATTCAGAATATATTTTACAAGCACATATTTGGGAATTCCAACAGGGTAACACTCTATTCCATTCCATTCTTTCTTATTAATGAGCAGCTGTGACATGTAACATTTTACTGAATTATTCACTGAATTTTAGTAGGTACAGTAAGCTCAGCCATGTTTTACCTAACAGAATCTCCCTACATGCATTTTTCATTTCTAGGTGCAAATGGCAATACCTACTCCTTGATGCACATACTCCTGAAAATAGAATTGATGTTCGTATTTTGACTCTCCAAAGATAATACACACCTAGTTCAGGGTATGATCAAATCATTCTGTGAATAAATTTAATAAACTTTTAAGCCACTTCAGTAAAATTCCAACCAGCAGATATACTGGGTATTTTTTGACAAAATATCCTGCCCCTTGTATGCGGTTTCACTTCAAACAAAACAAAACAAAACAAAACAAACAAACAAAAAAAGTTGAATAAATAACTAATTAAAAAAATAAATCATTGGAGTTTCTTTCTAATGCAACAGAGGAAAAATGGGAACAAGAACCAGCAGTAGCAGAAAAGCACATGCCCTATAAACACATCAGACAGCACTGCAACAGTCACACGCACCGACAAAAGAACTTCAGGGTTGGAAAGGTGACAAGCAGGAGCAGCAAACACCTGAATTTCTGGCTCCTTGGAGCTGGGGCCAGCCCTAGAGGAGCACCTCTGAGTTAAGAACTGACTTCCCACTGCGGCTCTCAGCAGCAAGGGCCCCTGCCTGCCTGCCCAAACCCTCCCTACCACCCACTGCTGAGCTGAACACACAAGGTTCTTCTCATTTATCGTTGCTGGGCAAAAGCAAGAGCGGCACACTGAGGGAGTTTCACTTTGTACGGGTTTGTCCCCTCTGGAGGGAACGCCCAGCCCTGCTGGGGCAGTGCAGCCCCTTGGCCACCTCCAGCCAACTCAGGGCAGCTCCGTGAGCAGGGCTGTGAAAAACGAGCTTCACTCTCCTGGTAAAATTACAAGTTTGATAAAGGAAAATAGGAGACAAAGACAATAAAGCAAAGTTTTGAACGGCAGGGTGCTTGGCATTCAGCCAAGAGCACACCGGCTATTTCAGAGACACCCTTTACACACCTTTCCTATTGCATATTCATAAACCATTATGCATATCCAGACTCTTCCAAAAACTAGTTTACATGTTCCAAGAGCTGTTTAGCACTGCTCCTCCTCAGGTCTGCCTTTCTAGAGCACGTGCATTTCTTGGTTTTAGTCCATTTTTATTATCACCTCCAGTTTGGGTTTTGGTCTGTACTTTCTACAGCCAGCAGGTGCTGATAGTTGCTGTGTCAGCACCAGAGTCCTCATCGTGTGCTCACTGGATGTTATCCCAACCAAGCAGGCAGCTCACCCACCACAAGCACAACTGTATCAGCTATTCCACTGTCTAAGTTTAGTTAACAGCAGAAATAAAACCTCTATCTTTATAGCAAAGTTACTTTAACATTATACATATAGCATCCATTTCAATATCTGCAAAAAGCCAATATTATAATGTGTATTTATAACAGGGCCAATCCCACAACACTGATGACTTTCCACCACTGCCCCTCAGCAGGTCACGATTTCCAGGGCTTGTACAGACCCAGAACTGTCTATCCTACCAAGTACACTGAATTTGTAACCCAGCTACTCAGGCAATACCTCAACAAGAAGAAAGATTTCAGGCATATTCACGTGATTCTAAGCAATTTTCAGTAGAAGGAAATATTGGAAGGGAGTAGCTGGAAAATGCCAGTGGCTCTGTGTGAAAACCCCCTGTTGTAATTCTGATAAAATCCTGTTTGCAGGCCTCAGGATAACCTGTTTGGCTCTGCACTTGGGCATCACACCTCATTCTTTACCCTGACACGAAATGCCATCGAGAACTGTCTGCACAACTACAAGCAATCCTGTGGAGAAACACAGCATTCACATTCCCAACGCTACATTTCCCTTTCCTCAACTACCCTAAATCGTTCCAAAACACCAAACAGGCAAGTTTTGCACTCCTGTGACTCAGAAATAAATCCCCAATCAGGGAAGTTTTGCTTGCAGCTGGTATTACAACATCTGCACGTGCCAGGCACACCAAGAGCAGCAGAACATCTCTGCAGAGTGACCACGGTGCTCCTGCTCTGTTCAGAAATGAGGGAAACTGGAGAGGCAGCGGGAGGAATTCCAGCTGAGTGTGTAGGGAGAAGTTTGGCAGAGATGATGATCTGTTAAGATTCACTTAAAAATAAAAAAGTGTTTCCAGGTGAAAGTGTCAGCAGTGAGATACCCCTGGGGCAGCAGCCCCAAACAAGCCCAGGTTGTTCTGCAGGGTCACTGAGAAACAGAGCTCCAGGCCACTCAGGCTCATGAAACATCACCAGACCCAAGCATTCCAAAAGTACCTCGGACATGTTGTTATTTTCCAGCAGAAGTGGCTTTGTTAAGCATTATAGTAAAGGAAAAAAAAAAAAAAGCCAAAAAGAACCTAAAGCAATAATAAGCACTGCTAATACATATATACAATTTCTAAGTCTGACTTAACATCTACTGCTTCAGACCTTTATCAAAAGCCCATGTCTAAATCGATCTAATCTGATATTTTTTAATTCTGTTCTAAAAAATGCAATTAAACAATGATATCTGCTGCTGCAAGTTAAAAGCCATTCCCTTTAGATAACAACCAAATACAACAAGCACTGAGTTCTGCCATCATTAGACTTCTAACCATATTACTTCTATTTTGAGGCTTTTTTTGTTTGGTCTCAGTTTAATTTCCTGTCAGCCTTACAAGAGATTTCTAATGTTTGGGCTGTAGGATATGCTCTGATTAAAAATAATCTTCCCAATTACTGCCTGGCATGACTCTACTGCCACATGCACTCTGCCACTGGCTTCTGCATTTCTGTCAGCAGTAATTGTGTCTGTAGCTTCTAACTGTAAATGAAAACCCAGGGGGCATATTTGGGTTCCAGTTTCCTTTGCCCAGCCATATCTTTTAATTTGCACTGTCTGTCAAAAGGAGATGTTTGTAGGCACTAAAAGGAAATCCTCAGAACATCAGGTTAAAAAAAGGGAAAAGGAGAAAAAACGAAATGCAACTGGAATATGATAAACCAGATTTGATATTTATGCCAGGATACTCAACACAGAGCAGCTCACTGCATTGATTAGCCTTAGAAGAGGGGGACTGGAACCATTTACTGAGCATTTCTAGCTGCACTTTATTACCATTAAATTTAATCCTGAATCTTAATCATCACCTTAGAATGGTTTTTTTTTTTTTTTTTCTTTAATTCAGTCATTATAATGAATACTTTACAGAACAGCATTTCTTATCACAATGGCAAAAATTATTATTTCTCAGGCTCTGGGCCCTGACCTGAACCGTGCTGTGGGGTTTCCATGCGCATCCTGGCTGACCCTCAGCCCACTCTGATTACACTGCTGGAGGGAAGGTCCAGCCTTTCTGTTCCTGTGGCGGCTTCAGACCCCAAAGGTCCTCTCCATCCCGATGGGCTGCTGCTCCTGGAGCCCCCAGATGGCTCCTGGGGCCGTCTCAGGAGCTGGCTCTGCTCTCCACACCCAGCTGAGCTCCTGGCTCCATCCCCTTGGCAGCTGCCACCTGCCCTGGGACGCCTGAGTCACCTCAGACCTGGCCCCGAGCACAGCCACCGCCACCAGGGATGTGCTGGGTGCACGTTCAGAGCCTGCTGGGTTCCCTTGTCCTGCCAGGAGCGATGGAAAGGTGTCTCCATCCCCAGGGGATGCTCTGTGTGACAGCAGCAGGCTGGGATCCCCATCCCCTGGGGCTGCTCTGTGTGACAGCAGCAGGGTGGGATCCCCATCCCCAGGGGATGCTCTGTGTGACAGCAGCAGGGTGGGATCCCCATCCCCTGGGGATGCTCTGTGTGACAGCAGCAGGGTGGGATCCCCATCCCCAGGGGATGCTCTGTGTGACAGCAGCACCCTGGGATCCCCAACCCCTGGGGATGCTCTGTGTGACAGCAGCAGGCTGGGAGCCCCATCCCCAGGGGATGCTCTGTGTGACAGCAGCAGGGTGGGATCCCCATCCCCTGGGGCTGCTCTGTGTGACAGCAGCAGGGTGGGATCCCCATCCCCAGGGGATGCTCTGTGTGACAGCAGCAGGGTGGGATCCCCATCCCCTGGGGATGCTCTGTGTGACAGCAGCAGCAGGCTGGGATCCCCATCCCCTGGGGATGCTCTGTGTGACAGCAGCAGGGTGGGAGCCCCATCCCCTGGGGATGCTCTGTGTGACAGCAGCAGCAGGCTGGGATCCCCATCCCCTGGGGATGCTCTGTGTGACAGCAGCAGCAGGCTGGGATCCCCATCCCCTGGGGATGCTCTGTGTGACAGCAGCAGGGTGGGAGCCCCATCCCCTGGGGATGCTCTGTGTGACAGCAGCAGGGTGGGATCCCCATCCCCTGGGGATGCTCTGTGTGACAGCAGCAGGGTGGGATCCCCATCCCCTGGGGATGCTCTGTGTGACAGCAGCAGGGTGGGATCCCCATCCCCTGGGGATGCTCTGTGTGACAGCAGCAGGCTGGGATCCCCATCCCCTGGGGATGCTCTGTGTGACAGCAGCAGGGTGGGATCAGAACCTCGGGAAGGACAAAGCACCCAGGCACAGGCTGTGCCATGAGAAGTGGGCACAGAAGAAACCCAAGGAGGTGAAAAAACATCTGATACAATGTGAGGAAGGAAGCTTTGTGTGGAAGGGAAGCACAACAACGACACCTGCAAGGATGCACATGTGGGATACGTGGGACACCGCAAAGGGTCACAGCAGGGAGACTGTTCAGAAGACAGCTGCAGTCATCGCTAGAAGCAAATATTCACTATAGAATGAAGAATAGTGTAAAGTCCTCTGAAAATAATTTTCTATGAAGTCTCAGTCTCTGATCTTTCAAAATTAAGTACATTTTTGTCTCAAAATGAAAATGGCACACAGCACATTTGGAATCCAAGGTATGCAGAGAGCGTACTTTTGTACAAAGGAATCAGGGAAGTTTTCTTTGTGATAGGAGGATAAACACTGAGATTCGGTGAATGTGAGCAGGGATTTGTCCAAATAGCACTTAAAATTGAATAGCTTCTCTTGGCATGAGAACTGATTGGAAATATTAAATGCAAATGTTAGTGCTCTGCACTGTGTTTGCTGGTCGATGCTCTGTTCTGTTCATATCTGTACATGAGGGGAAACTCTGGGAGGGTGAGCACAGACTCCATCTCAGCCCTGTCCTGAACCCTTGGCACAGCACTCCAGGTGTAACCTTCCCTTTGCAGGGCTCTGCCCCTCAGTGCATATTCTGTGCAACAAAAGCCTGGTAACAGATAAGAACTCCTCATCTGCAAGGTCTGTGCAGTGGAGATTGTGCCCACCCCTGCCTTCACAACTGCACGGTGGTACAGAGCAAAAACAGCAAGGATCTGTTAAAATAGGATTTTTAAAATACTGTACAAGCTGTGTGAGAAGTTCTTCGTGCCCCTCTGAGCCCTTTAGGGCAGCAGGGCTGGACGTGCTGCAGCGCAGAACTGGACTGCGATAACCTCGAGCTATCCTTGCTTCTATTCCCATATCTTACCTGAGATAAAACCATCATTTACAACACATATCCCCCCTACCTGTGCCTGAAACTGCCAGAAGGTTTAAATAAATACCTGCTTTTTTAAATAAGAAGGTAAGACACCGAGTTAAAAAGGGTTCCTCCTGTGGCTGAGGCCATGGGGATGTTTACATATTTATTCAGCAGAAAACCTGTAGGATTAAGTATGGCAGTAAACATCACGAAGTTAAAAGGAATGTTGGTCTCTTACAAAAGGACCTTTCAGAATTTTGGCTGCAGAGAAGCTCGGGGGCAGAGCCCGAGCTCCTCTGTCCATGCTGGGAAGGGGCAAAGCCCAGGGCTCGGAATTTCCCCATTCCTATCATCATTGTGACTCTTACGAGCCCCAGAACTTCTCATTTTTTTCTGTTTGCTTGTTTCTCCCCACTTTTCTGCCGTACAGACTGTCCAGCCTCGTGGGCAGGTAGAAATTCCCCCAAAACCAGCAATGTTGCTCCTGTTAGCCATGGCGACACACAGCTGTGCCTGCCAGCCAGAGAGCATCCAGCACAAATTCCAGGGAACAACGCTCAAAGGAGCTGCAGAAATAACAAAATAATTTGAAAAAGGCTTAACTGTCCACATCTGCCACCTGAGAAATCCTCCCACGGATTCAGGTGGTGAGATGTTAGCCCTGAACACCTAGCTCCTGACAAACACTAGAAAGCAGGAACATTGTAATTCCAGAACAGAGGCTTTGCATTCTGTGTTTTCAAACTAGTGGTTCTCTCATCTATCACAGGTCAAGAAATGAATCCCACCTCTACAAGCAATGCAGTTTGGAAAGGAATATCGCATGGAGAGAGAAGAATGGTAAACTTACCTATATTTTATTATTTCTTAACAGAAATTTTGACATCGCTCAAGAACTGTAGGTGTTTGTAACATTTGAAATCAAGGACTAGAGTAAGAAAAAATAAAAACAAACCAAAGCCCACCAGTTTATCCAACAGCTTTGTGATTTATGACACAATTATTCTTAGAGAAACAGCACAACTCTAGGCTACATCTCTGAGCCCTAACAGAACAATCACAGTCAGAGGGTCCATCACATTCCACAGCATGTCTCTTGTGGACAAAGCAAAGAAAAAAAATCTAATTTGGATAGACATACCAAATTTTCTGATCCAAAGACATTTTTATCACCACAGAAAACCAGAGCATCATTTCACACGCTGGATACAGAGAGGGGCTGGGATGGATCAGCTGACAAACACCAATCTCCAGGAAAAGGGACTTTTGTAAGGTCATGGAAGGGTCCAGCCTTTCCCCAGACATCACACAGCCCATGCTGGAGGCACCCCCAGCCCCTGGCACCCACCACAGCCCCACTGCTGCACCCTTGCACAGGGGCTGTCGTGGCTTTACCAAAAGGATTCTTACTCTTTATGATGAAAAATCATTTCAGTCCAAAAAAGAGGCAAAAATAAAATAATCAAGCCAGCCACATTTGGAGATTTACTCCTGCTACATAAAATGACTACAACTGATTTCAAAGACAAGTGAGTGTTTGTTTTACACAACTTAGGAGAGCCTTGGGCTGAAAAAATTATTTACTGTTGTTGCTCATAGCTGGGTGTAATTTGACAATGATTACAAAATGTAAAGCCACGAGTAGGGAGAAATCCATGGGGATCCACACTGGAGTTCAGGTGCTCTCCTCTGATCAGAAGGAAAGGAAGGAGCTGTGTCAAGCAGCAGATTTTCCCCAGGAGTAACATGACTTTCCATGGGAGAAAAAGGGACCAAAAAGTATAAATGATGCAACCCATAGGCCAGGCACATCAGGGAAAAACTCTTAGGCCCACATTGGTTATTTGCAAATAAACAGAAAAGGTGAGTTCTTGGGGTTTTTTTGTTTGTTTGTTTTTTAACTAGAGTTCTTTCAACCGGAGAAAATCCAGATTTGCAACCACCGCACATTTCTGAATGACCAGTTCCACGCTTTTTTTTCCTCCCTCATGACCTTCCCCAGCACCCCAGGAAAACCCCAGCCTGCAGGTAACGCTCCCCCCTCCATCACTGCGGCACGGAGACCCCTGGGAAACGAACCCACTCATCACAGGGGCTGCCACGGCTGGGACAGGAACCTGCCCGCTTCTGCAAATCTCGCACAGAGCATCTCAGCCTGACACTTAATATTCACACCGGATTGCAAGCTATGTACTCAAGGATAAAGCTCAGTAATAATAAAGATTCACAGTCTGACAGGCTCGGCATACAAATTCTCAGTGCAGGGCTCACTTTGAATATCTTTTTTAATCTAAAAAGGAATCAGGAGTTTTCCTCTTACAAAAGAAACAACAGCACTTCCCATTTAGTGAGGAAAACAATGGAATGAGAAAATATAATTTTAGTCTACATTTAGATGTTGGTAAAGAAGCACCAAAGTAAATATTTTATTTCAATATCAGAACACTGTGTCCCCAGTCCTTGTCTTGCTCATCAGACACAGGAATATATCAAATAAGCTGTGCAGTTTCTTTTTTTGCCAGATCCTTTCAGCCAGAAATACACTACTTTAAACCATTTAAGAATTTGCCCACATTTCCAACAATTTATGGCTTGTATTTAGCATGTCAGCTGTGAAGCCAAAATCTCTGGAAATATTTAAAACCTCGATATATGTTACTTGAACATGGGACCCAACCAGTGCTCTCACAGGTCCCACAATGAACAAATTTCTAGGTGCTGTTTAAACTTCATTCCACCCCTCAGTCTCAGTCATGTTTTATTTTCTATTTTATCCAACACTGCTTGGTACTGTGCTTTGTATAGTAATATGTTAATTGTTTATTTTACTGTGGCACTATAAAGTCATAGCCCATTTTTAAAAAAAAAATTTCTAGTTAATGTTTATTTTGTGTTACAACAACCTGGCAACTTGCTCCTGGGGTGGGTTTTTTTGTTTGTTATGTAAATGTTATATATGTAGGAGGTGGTTTAAAATGAACAAAATTATAATTAAATGCCTGATAGTTTTTATACTGAAAATACAGTTACTAAACATTATTTCCCCTTAGACTCTTTTGCTTGTTTTGTATTTTACTTCAAATGTCTACAATTCTGTTACTGAATCTACCTTTTCCTTTTAAAATCACATTGCATCACTTAACTCCATCTCCTAAATCACCTTGTTAGTCATACTTTCATTCATTACATTCCACTGCCTTTCATATTTAAATTATTCCACTTCTTTCCCTACTCCCTACATGCCAAGTCTCACCTGGTGCAATGATTCCTCAAACTGCACCCTCACAGAACTCCCTCTATTAACACCTGACCATTCTTCCTGAAAGTTTTCCTGCAGAGCTGCCTTGCAAAACCATCCCAGATTTACACATTCATCCCCATCCCTTCACTTCATTTATATTTCATGAGCACCAAGATGAGGAGACAAACTGGATTTGCTGCATCCTAAAGCAAGGGGTGAACACCGAACTCCAGTCCTTCACCAAGCCCCCCCGTGCCTGCTGGACCTGCTCCTGCAGGGAATTCTGACCCCATCCCTCTGCCCCACAGCCCCCAGCAGCAGAGGTTTGGTGGGACACGACACACAGAGGACTGAGGCACAGTGGAGTTTGGTTTATACCATGAAAATGGATCTGTTTTCAATCTACAGAGGGAATAAGCTGCTGAATCTCAGATCATACAAATATGATTATTGTGGCATAAACTGCTGCTCATTCTCACTCTCTTCTTAAGCAAAGCCACATTTCTCAGGGATTCCGCTCACAGTTAGCATTCACTTCTCTGATTTAATACAGAAATGAAGCAATGGCTCATCTGTTCCCATAAAAATATTTTTCTTCGCAGATTTCTTAACTGAGCCTTGGAAAAAAGATCATCCCCAATGCTAAGCAACAGATCAGCATCTCTCTTTGGAGAGTGCAGATGTGGAAGTGCAGTAACCTGAGCTCAAAGTGAGGACGAAGTGGTTGGAACAAAAGTAAAACAGGATGTTCCTCAGAGCCGCCCTCCCCACTGCTTCCCAAGAAGGGTGTGTGAGCAATCCCTCCTGCCAAAAGTGGCTCAATGCACTCCCCAGCAATGGTAACTCAGAGGAGACACAACCTTCTCCACACTAATTTCTCCTCCTGGAGAATTCCTCTCGGCTGCTCTTTGGGTTCTGGAGGCAGGAGCCGAGTGCCTGGGGGCTGGGAGGTGCAGTGCCCCTGTCCTGGGGCAGGAGGGTGGGGAGCAGCCAGAGCCAGCAGGAGCTGCCACCAAGTGCCCCAAGTTGTTTGCCAGTTGTAATATCAAAGTTCTCATCCCTATTTGCAACTCATCAGGAGTTAGACTGGATTCAAAAAGCTGCCACATTTACCAAAAGCTGTAAATGCCAGCCTGAGTCACCCAATCTTCTGGGCAATACCCAAATCCTGCCTGGCTGCAGTGTAAGGTGTCTTCATCTCTCCAGGGGTTAAGGGAAATTGGTAGAAGGACTAGGAGATAACTGCTTGCTCCAGCAGAATTTTATCCCAAGTCAAATCAGAAATGGCTCAGTATCTCGTTACTGCAGGCAATCACTTCGAAAGCATCAGGTACTCACTGCTGTCAGATAAAGGTTTGTCTGAAGGAATCATGGCAGTGTTTATATTTTTTTTTTTCCCTAATCTTACCTTGTAGAACATTTTGAAATTGCTTTTAGAATTTTTTTTAAAAAAATAATTAAATATTTGAACTCATTATTAAGATCTAGCCTACTAAACAAAAACAAGATTCTTTTCTTTGTCCAAAAATACACCTTCATAGTCTGTAGCCTGAAAAATCTGTGCAGGAAGGAATAATTCAAGTCTCAGAGCCACAACTCACAGAGAACTGGTAAAATGTCTTTGTCCTGTTTAAATATCAAAGCTCTTCTGGGTATCACTTAGATGCACCCATCATAATTCAGATACTTGTGAATAATTCAAGATGTTATGCTTTACCTTCTATCAGCAATTCCCTCGAAGAGGAGCAGTTAAGTAAGCATTTCTTATAAGTTATAGCATGGATCCATATAATTAATATTTTGATGTACTTTACCTGTCTTACTGTTTGCTCCAGTGATATTAAGTTGGTATTAAGTAAATAACACACTCAGCTAACTTGTCCTACTTTTCAAAGATGCTCCAATTTATGTAATTGCTTTATTTGATTTATTGTTCACCTTTACTCGAGTTACATGTTCTGTTAATGTGCTATCAATGGAATTAGCTTGTCAGTAGGAAAAATTTTTAATCAAGCCAGCATTTTCATTGCAAAAGGAATGCACTGCTTGTACTTCCAGGGAATCAAAATCCCCCTTCAATGGTGGGAAGTAACCTGCTTCACCTTTGTGTGTTTTCCTTGGCACGCTGAAGCAAGCCAGAGATGATGTGCTCTTATCCAAGGATAAGACAAAGAGTAGCACCCCACTAACTAACTCAGAGGTGAATAAAGGCACGTAAAATCATGTGAAAACAACAACTAAAGTATGCCCTCGTTTTTCAAATGAGAGTTCAGAAAAAGCCTCTGTCCAAGTGACTGTGAATTGGGTATTAATCTTACTTAATTTTGAAATTAAATCCAGCAATATGAAGAAAGATTGATTGCAGCTTTTCTTATTTGCTAATAGTGAAGAGTTAAAATGTTTGCTTCATGAAGTAAATACACATCTTTGGTTAAAAGGATGAGGGATAAACACACATCTTGTACTCTGGAAATCAACTCCATTTCTGCTGCCCACAGCACTGTACACCGATGTCCTCTAGGAGCTCGTCTGCTCTCCAGACCCACAAACACTCAGGGAAAACAGGGCTGGGGACACAACGAGAGAAAAACAAATCTCTGGAAACGGAGAGAAAATTAACTTGTTTATCCTGCCCTCCCTCAATCATTTCCATTCATGAAGGGTATTAATTCTGACTATTAATTAGAGTGGCATCTGTCTCTGCCCCACTGGCAGGAGACCAGGGAGCACGAGCAGCATGAGCTGCTGCTCCAGGTGTGCAGTGACTGAAAACTCATTTCTGAACTGCTCCACCACAGCAGCAACAATTTACACAGAATCAGCTGGCTCAAACACACCTCCAAGAACACATTTGGTGAGGATTTGCAGTACATGAGGCATTCTGGACACATTTTCCAAACTTCCCTCAGCAGAACAGCTCAGCAAGGCACTGACACCAGCTGCTGTACGTGAGGCAAAAGCTCAAAGCCCACCAACCTAAGAGAGGCATTATTCCATTTATTCCATAAAATCACCTGGCTTTAGGGAAGAACACATCTGCTACAGAGTCTGAAAGAAAATTACTGCCATTATATGTAAAAGCTGTTGCATTTCTAAAAAGTTCTGAACACAGAGAGATAAACTGCACTGCTAAATTTTTAAGACCTATGACTTAAAAGTGAACTGTGCCATATGTCTCAGGATTGGATTTCTCAGTACTTTGTGTGTTTTCTACCTTGTTCTATTATTTCATGGCAAAGCACTCTGCCATGCCAGCATGAGTACTGTAATAGAAATATAATTATACATGCACAAGGGAGAAACACCTCAAGCGTCACATTTCTGGGGACTTGGACTGGCAGCTGGAACACAGAAACAAAATACCCACCAGACTGGAGCATTCATGAATTCCTGCACAATTCCAAATGCTTTTCTGACTTCCATTATATATGTGAAACTATTCACACCAATTTTACCTTTGATGCTACAGCGTTGTTTCCAAGTCTTGGAGTTTCCCACTGCCTCTATCAGTCCCGTAGTGTCAGAGAAAAAAGTTCCTACTTATGGCTAAAAATGACAACAAAGCACACATTTCCCTTCCCCGTGTGCCAAATACCAGACTGATAGCAATGGAATCTCAATATGATCCTCCAATGCCTGAAACCCCCTCAAGTACCTCAATACATCAAGTGTTTAACGTTTTATAACGCCTATAAACACTCCAAGAGTCTAATGAAGCTTACACTACTAAGAGTGCAACAAGTGAAAGGTGCTGTAAAAATCAATTTTCTTTCACCTCAGCTGATTTATATTCCTTCCTGAACAAATTAATTTCACACTAAGCAAGTGGTTTAATAAAACTTGAGAGCAGCCCTATATTAAGGAGTTTTGTTCTTACTCCAGGCAGAGATAACTTGGAAATAGTAGTAAAACAGCAGTCTGGAATTACTCTGCAATTTGTAAAGCCTGGCCTGCCTCATTTCACAGCTTTTTCTCACCGAGTTTTATTTCTGAACTTGTGAAAATGAATTTTAAAAAGCTCCATGTAGGTTTGCAGTCCAGAAATTACACTATAAACAATAACATATAAAAGTAAACCAGGCAAGAATGAAAATTCAGCCCAGAAAAATAAACAAGTTCAGAGCCTTAGTCCCCAAACTGAGAACTAAGCTGTGCTTAATTCTAACCCTGTCTGCAATATAAATAATTGTATTACAAATAATAAAATCAAGGGTATTGCTTCATAGGAAACAAGGCCGTGCCACTGCAGCACAGCTGGAATATTCAGCATTTCTGTCCTCTCCTGGCTGCTGTTGGAGCTGCCCTGGCATTTTTCATCCCTTACAGCCCCAAGAAACCCCTGCACACACCAGAGCTCTTCCTCCTCTGCCCCGTCCCAAAACCACCAACACGTTCTGCTGGCTAATGAGGAAGAAGACAGGGATAAAACCTGAATTTCCAAACAAAGTCTATTTTCTAAGCATAGATTGAGATAACAGTGACAAATTACATACATTAAGACCTCTGGAGCTTTGCTTGCAGATCTTCTCAACTGCTCAGTACAACTGCATTTTCTTGCAGAGACTTAAAACTTAAGCAACTGGAAAAAACAAAGCAAGTAGGATGCACTCCGCAAGAGTGCACAGAACACAAAACCAGGGGCACAAGGGGACAAAAATAAAGAAAAAAAAAAAAAGAGAGACATGTTCTGAAAACAGAGATCAGCTGAGCTTTTCTTCCCATTATTATCCCTGCTGACTGTACTTAGGACAAAAGCCAACACTATGGACTGGTGTAACTCTGCTCCCACCTCACTTGCACATCTTCCCGGGTATAACCCTAAGGCAAAAATGTTCATAAAAGCAGGTGTACAGCAAAAATAGGAACCGAAATGTATGCTAAATATGCGTAATAAATATCTTCAACACAATTTGAGTAATTTCAGAAATATTAATGCACCTCTGGAGTGTTTGTTTCAATAATGCTTTTAAAAGTAATTTAACTTTTTCAGAATTAGGCATGTATTGAAGTTGCGATAAGCATTTTTAGCCAGCGTGGAGATTTGATTTGCTTGCTGTTGATTGAAAAACACATGAACGAAACCACTGCTATTTTTCTGAGATTAAAAATCTCATTTTAGGCTTCAGGTTTATGTTTTCTGATGTTGCCTAAGCCAAAAAAGTCAATGTGGTTTGTGACCCCAATGCCAATTCACCAGAACACGAAGCAGCAAATAGAACACAATTAGATCCGTAATGGCAACTTAAAAATAAAGTAGCACAAGATAATTTAAAGTTGGTTGGTTTTTTTTCTTTCTCATCTTACCTGCATAAAAATTTGCTGAATGACACAAAGGCGTGAAAACACACAAGGAAAAGGAGTTTCCCATTAGAGACTGAAATATGAGCACCAGGATTCAGAGTAGGGGCAGGATGTGGCAGGAAGAAGGCACACACTGCTCTAGCTTGTGGAAAAGCAGTCGAGGAAATAATTCATCTTCTTGTTTCCAAAATATAAAAAAATATGAAAAAAGAAGATTTGATAATAGGAAATTTTTGCCTAACTCCACTCATTTAAGGGAGTTGCAAAGGAACAAAAAAGGACGGAAAGTTTTATAGGAAAGGCAAATAAAAGAAGGTTTCTCATATAACAAATCAAGATGTCAATTATTTTAACAAAGAGCAACTAGTGGAACATTTGACTTAACTCCATCTCTAAACACTGTTCCAATGATTTTCCTTGACACTGTGTAAGGTTATTAACTGATTCCACTAGAGACTGGAGAAATTTAAGTATTAATGGATTCTTTACAAGAAATTAAGAAGCAAATGAGAAAATCCTTATGTTTAAGGCATTCAGGTTAATTACTTCAACCTGATGGACAAGGACAAAGTAAATCTTAGTTTCGACCTTTCTGTGTCTAGGTAAACTAAAAAGGGTGACAACCTACATTATTCATGCTCCTAATCCTGCCCCCACGTTTGACCAGGTATGCTTTGAACCTAATGAAAACTGCATGGTGTAAACTGGCAGATCAAATTATTCCTTTCTCATAGGAAACAAGACACATTCTGATGGAGTAATTAATAATTGTCCCAGCTTACTGCAAATTGCCAAGCTTTAAAAATCCCTCCCATTCTAGAGCAGTACTTATATGAGAGCCTTGGTTTCAGCTGCTGTTTTAATGATTCTTGGATTGGTTTGAATGACAAAGAAGGTTCAGTTCAAGTTCTGAAGGTTTTGCTTGTTCACAGGTGTTTCTGACCAAGCCTTTTTGCTCAGTCCTTCATCTCCAACACAGAGTGCTGGGAGAAAAAGCCTCTACATAAACAATAATCTCCTCAGGAATCATCCATAACCCATTTGTAAGTCCCTGCTTGCTTACACCATCAGTAGAACCATCTCTGGGCTCAGTCTCTGACTGTACTTGAAACTGTTTGACACTTTTAAACCCAACTCTCCACCTAAGGGCACAGGAATTTTGGAACCTCTCCTACGCCACATTCTCTCTGCTTCCCAGCGTTGCCTTCACTACACAAATCACAGCTCACCAGATCTGATTATCATCATCTCTCTACTTGACAATCAGGATTTCAATTCTTCTCCCCTTCCATTGCTACTTTTGCCAATCTTTTTCTCTTTTTTTTTTGCCTACAAAACATCTGTATCAGAATTCCATTCCTGTCCTTAACCATGGCGTCATTCGCCTGCCCTGGCAGCAAATTTGCAAACTCAAGTGCGAGTCTCAGAGCAGCCAAGGCAGAAGGTGTGCTGGGGGAGCCAAGTCCTCTGGAGAAGGCAGATTTGAGCAGCAGCCCTTTGCCAAGCAGCCAGAGCAGGGTACTCCAGTGCTTTTTGTTGATTTAAGGTCTGTGGCACACTGCAGCTGTCACAGGGAAGGGCAGACAAAAGACAGGCTGTTGACTGCAAAACGCTTTTAAGCACAGCGGTTTTATAAAGTATTCACTTGGCATTTGTCTCCTGTAACATGTCTCTGTGCAATACAAGGCCTTTCTCTCCCTCCTCGCTCTTTAGAGAGATATGGAGTTTAATGTACTGACTGGTACTTAACAATCAGATTTTGTCAGCTTCTGTGCTGAATGGCCCCTTCTTTCTCCCATCGCCTTTGCCAGCGCTATTCACGGTGTAAATTATGGCCTCATTCCCGGGGAAGGTGACAGATCCATACAGTGCCTGGAGCTGAGCTGGGAGGGAGCCACGTGCTGCCAGGCAAATCCCCCTGATGGCACATAAATCCTGCTGCTGTCACCAGGGCCACTGCCACCTCCTGCCCGCCTCCCCTCTGCTCCCCTGGTGCATCCCTGCTGGAGATGCCAGCTCCACGGGGCAGCTGAGAGGCCTTTCTAAACATTTTAGTCCATTATCAAGCTCATAGAAGGGGGTAGGGAGTTTATTTTTTAAATTTTTTTTCAGCTTTTTTTTTCCTTTCCATTCTTAACGCTAAGTAAACACTAAGACCACTACACCAAATTTAGTAAACACTAAAATTTAGTAAACAAAATTCAGCGAACGTGAAACCACTACAAAGGGTGTGACACAAGAGATGTAAAACTCAACGCTGTTCCATCAGAAGCCAAACTATTTCTTTGCTATGATACCTTATAAACGTTTTTCAGCCTATTAGCTTTTGCTACGTAATGATGCTAATACTTTTAACACCAATCACGTATTATTTTACCCCAAGTGGCCCTGCTGCAATGCATCCCTCACAGTTCTATTTCTCTAAAATATCTGATCTGTTTGCAAGGCCATCGTTTGAAACTTGTTTCCAGTTCCATTTCTCTCTCAACGTCTGTCCTATCCCGTAGCCTTTCCAAGTGAGCACACCTCATCTCAGAGTTTGTACAGATGCACAGGACTGTGTGAGCCTTCTGTCAGGCTTTGGGGATCCTCTCCAAACCCATTTCTCACACTTCCCCAGCGCACACACAGCCACTGCTGGCTGCACCTTTGGGCGGCTGCGCACAGGATGTGTTCTCCTTCCCTCACCCACTGCTCAGGGAGGTGCTCCCAGGCTTGGTGTGAGCCTTTTCCTCCCTGCAGGAAAGGCCCTGAGACAGAGACCCGAACAAAACCCCACACGCTGTGCACAGGTGACATGTTGACCAGCAAAAACAAACCACAAACTTCCTTTGTGATCCTTTCCAGAATGATCCATCCTGCCCTCTCCACACACCCAGCTCTGATCTTCCACAGGTAAAGCCCTAGGAAAGGCTCAGGTGAAAAGTTTAACTGGTTGATGCTGCAATGAATCAGGCAGAGATGTACCCAGAAAAGCAAAAACCCAAGTAGCAAGACACCATCCTGTTAAAATCATTTGATTCTCGAACAAATCCTCTCCCTCAGTCCAAGAGAAGATCTTAACACCTTATGTTAACACGAGACCATCACCTGTGGCTCGGATTGCTCTGAGTGGAGCGCATGTGAGCATCATTCCACTGTCAATGGCAGCTCCACCAGGAGCTCATTTAGTTCAGCTGAGCTCATTATTCAGCACAGAACTGAATAATTTGTGCCTGAGAAGTTTGATGGCATTAACGAAATTCTAAAACAAGTGCTGGTGAAAGAACTTTGCTTTCACCACTTGGCTCCTTAGAAAGACACTCCGGTCATGTGTTCAGGATCCAGAGGATGAATGAAAATCACGAGCTAAGGAAGCCTTTCCATCAACAGAAGGAACAAGATGTGAGAGGAGGCAGCAACAGCTGTGAAGAAAATTCACCTCTGTCCCAGAGTAAGGAGAAAATCTGGATTCAGTTCAGAAACAGCAACAACACATGTGCACCAGGCTCTGCGACACACAGAATGCAAGGCATGAGAGGACACTATTTTAAATAAAAACACTTTGAATCACTTTGTTTATTCATAAACTGTTCCAAAGTGCACACCACTGGTTTTGATCCTTCATCATCATGGAGGAGAAAACTCTAGGAAACACAATTACACACCTCATTCCAGAGTGAGGAACTGAAATCCAAAGGTATTGACACTTAAGAGAAATCGATTCTACAGCTGCCTGAAGCATTGCAGCTTCAAATCCCGCAGCAAGCTCCTTCCCTGGAAATATTTAAAGATCAGCTCCAGAATAATTTCAGTTCTAAATTACCCTGTTCCCTCCTTCCTCTTCATCAGGTTTGGATTGTATTTATTCTACTTTTTGCTGTCATAGTAATGTATTACTGAAAATACATTTTCAACTATTTTAAGAAAAAAACCCCATGTCTTTAAAATAATTTTATCTTAGACAAGAAATCACTTTGAAATAATGTTACAGCTCAAATAAATTTATAGTTCCCGGAACCAATATAAATGTGTATTTTCCATTTTCTTTTTAGCTGTGTATATAATGAATTTCACAGATTTTGCTGATGCAAACACAACCCAGTCTAAAGAAATTCCTTATCAGTAACAGCAGCAGAGACAAAAATCTGCAAACAATGTTAAGTGATAATAAAAGAAGATGAAGAATGGATCAACTTGGTTGTAAAAATCAGCTGGAGAAACTTTTTAAGTATAAAAAGGGAGGCAGAAAATTTCTCACCATCATGATTATACTACCCTCACATAATCCAGGCCCAAATTCTTTACATGGACTGGTGTTGTAACAATTGATGGGTTTAGTTCAATCTGGGGATGGAGGGAGGGGATCTACGTCTTTGCACCTTGAAAAATAAAATAAATTTGTCCGCAAATTGTGCAGAAAAAAAGGAAAAATAAATAAATTCTTGCAAGAGAAGATTATAAAATTTCAATCAGGTATTTAACACAAATGCACACAATATAAAATAACACATGTTTACTGATTTCTATCAATATTTCTATAGCAAAATCACAGACTCATAGCAGGGGAGGGTCAGGAAAGATCTGTGATAGCTTTGGCACCAAAAACAGATAAAGACTTTGCAGATTATTTAAATTATGTTATGTAGTAAATCCAACTATAAACTGAAAGCATTTGGAAGTACGTTGAATATTCTTATCCCTGTCCTACCTGACTTTCAATTAATTCTCAGAACAGTTATTTTTTTTTGTTCACCACTGTGTTTAATGCTTGATTTCACCATTATAAATGAAGTGATATTTTTAAAGTATCGAGTGTTTCTTTTTGCTGTGAGAAACGGAAAGCCAAATTTGGCTTACCTTTATCTAAGAATGATACAGCATATTAATGCAGCTTGCCAGTGGAGGAAACTAGAAATCCCTGTGAGCAGGGTCAGTGCTGCAAAGCTGGGGCAGGTTTGTGGGGTTTGGTTTGGGTTTCTGCTCATCACAACTGATTGCTTTACTCCAGTGAGGATCCTCAGAGCAGGCAGCACCACCCTGACCCGAGCTGTGCTAGCCCAAGAGGGCTGAGGGGCACAGCCTTAAAACTGAAAGGAAATTCAGGAGCTTTCCACTGGATTCAGGAAATGGTGGGAATTTGGGTCCCTGTGGTGACAGCCAAACATTAACTCCCAGCTTGGTTACTCAAAAATGAAGTATTTTTTGTGTTTCACCTATGGAAATATAACCCAGCCTACAAAGAAACATTCCAGATTCTGCCAGTTCATGCTAGGGAAGTTACAAAGAACTCGTATTTGGTACCTGACTTCAAATTTCTGTCAGCTTTGAAAACCCCTTCTCTCAAAGAGACTTCCTATGTAAAACTGTATTTGTAGTGGAGGACAAAGCACAGACAAAACAAGTCACTCAAATTAAGATTTTAAAGCCAACAAAGCTGCTGCCTGCCTTCACTTCTGCCATGGATGGGTTTTTCCTCCTTTATCTCCTGCAGTATTGCAGTTTTTGATCAGAGTTTGTCCACAGCTGCTACTCTGGGGGCTTGATGGAACATTTTGCTCACAGCCCTGCGCCACAGACAATGATTTTTGCTGTGGTCTTTACGCAGGGGGTGACAGTATGGAAGAGCTTTCTCTTCCAGCTCGTGCAGCGTGCCTGGGACCTGGGCAGGGGAGGGAATCTCACCTACAGAATGATTTTCCTTTTTTAGTATAGAGAAAAAGAAAAAGAAATTCCATAGCGTGACAGAAGAAAATGTCAGGCTCACAAGCAGAAAGCTGCCCACAGGTGATAGACACGAATGGAAGGGATTTTTATCTACAGGGCAAATTAAGGCACTGACAAAACTGATCAAATCATTATTAACAGCTGAACTGTGCAGCAAGTTCTAAATCATTTTGCTACTGATAACATCACAAACTCTAAAATCTAAGCATCTTCCCAAAAGTCTGCAGCCAGCTAACAGCAGATTTTCACTGCTGGAAGACATTTTGGCAGAGAGAACTGGACAGCATGTTAAAACTTGATAAATCTTTGAAAGAGAGGACGGAAATAAATTCCCAAGATTTCACCTCCTGTTGGGTATTCCATTGCACAGTGAAGCCAGGTGGAAGTTTTGGCACGGCAGGTCAAAGGAGGTATTAATTACATCTCTGTAGAAAACCCACTGTGGCAGCAAATAGCTGATGTGAGCAGGTCACCGGGGTGTCACAGCCAGGAAACACAAACCCACCGCAGAAGCCAGCCTTCTAGAACAGATATCATGCTAGAATAGAAAATCAGCTTTATGGAAAGCTCTATATAAGAGTGGGCAATTACTAAACACAGACACTTAGAAAATTAATACCTAGAAAAACCAGTTTTGCCAAAGGAGAGAGAACAGCTCTATCCACAGCAGCATCAGAGGATCAGGACATTGCAGGCAGTCATGATTGTGGTGTGCAATGTTCAAACATAGCTGAAAACACGGCCAGTGTCACTCATTCCAAACACCAAGAGCTTCAATTCATGTATGTGCAACTGCACTTATCGCAAAAGTCCTTTTTTTTTAATGGAACCAGAGGTAATTCCAGCAGGCAGGATAGGGGCATCAGAATGGAAATAAAGGCTCTTTTCATGAGCACTTTTGTGAGAAAAGGCAGAAAATGAAATCAGGCTAGATCTTCAGTCTCAAAATGAGATGGGGACACTGGGAGATGAAAGACACCTGAAGTTCTAAAGTTCTTTTTGTGTCTGTGCACAGGCACACGAGGAGCTGCTGCTGCTGCCACCAAAGCACAGGGCAGGAGATGCAAACAGATCTGGGCTGAAAATCAGCTCAACTGCACCTGCCAATGCTTCCACTCCGTGTTTGGGTGTGGGAATGAAGCACAGGCAATAATCTGTCAGTGACTGCACTGGGATGGTGACAAACAATTCCCTGGTTGTTGGCCATAACATGAAGAACACCAGGGCTGAACCCATCACCTTCTCAAATCTGAAAGGCAACGCAGAGCAGCAAACCTCTGTTTGAGACCATGACCCATCTCAGCACCTCCTGGCCTGGCGTGGTTTAAACCCCACTGGCAACCCCAATCCCATACAGCCACCTGCTCACTCCCCACCAGGGGATGGAGGGGAGAACAGGAGGGGTAAAAGCAGGAACAATCGTGAATTGGGATCAGAACAATTTAATAACTGGAATAGGATAAGGAATTGCAACAAAAAATTAAAAAGAGAAGAAAGGAGGGAGAGAGATAAACTCCAAGAAAAACAAGTGGTGCAAATTGCAAATGAACAAGTCACTGCCCACCAACTGAGCAGTGCCCAGCAGGTTCCTGAGCTCTCCCCTCCCAGCTGAGCACGATGCCCGGTGCTCTGCACTATCCCCTGGGATGGCTGGGGTCAGCTGTGCTGCCTGTGCCCCCTCTCAGCCTCCTGTGCCCCTCTCCTCACTGCCAGGGCAGTGTGAGAGGCTGAGAGTCCCTGCTCAGCACCAGCTGGACCCTCGGGGTGTGACCAGCACTGCTCTCATCCCAAATCCAACACACAGCCCTGCACCAACTGCAGCCCAGCCAAAGCAGGACGTGACCCTAAGAGAGAGGAGCACCCATGTTTCACCTGTGGAAACATTTCCCTCTGCACTGGAAAGCAGAGAGAAGGCTCTGAAGGAGGTGAAGCACAGCAGCCTACACACAAATCCCCCTTTCAGCTGTTCAAGGGTTCAGAACATGCTGAGTGAGGGATTCCATTCATTTTCTTTGTACAGATGGGGTAACAAGATGTAAATTAACTATAAAAGTAGTAGGTATCAAGAAGAAAAAGCGTTCTCCTTTCATTCATGTTGTGTTGAACTATTTCATAATCAACCTACATCCACAAATACCTCCCTAAACATCAACACCAAATCACTCACAACTACCATTAAAGAGCATTTCATCAGTGTATCATTTTATGGCATTTAAAAGACTTTATTTCCATACATCCAAATGCCACAGCAAATTATTTCAAACCAGTAAGAAACACAAATAGAAGGTTACGTGTGGCATATTAATTTACGTTTCAAATTGCAACCAAGTCGTGAATGCAGATTCACGTCAGGGATGCATATACTGGATTAAATGAAACCTGTCCTATATCTGAACATAACCCCAGCAGGCTGCTCCAGTGGCTAATAAAGAGCTCACCTGCCTTTGAAAGGTCTTACAGGCTGTTTATTTTGGAGTTTTTCTCTGCCTGCCCAGGAGCCTGATTTCCCTGGTGCTGGCTGGGCTCATGGCAGTCATTTGGCCCCTGCAGATAAATGAAAAGCCTGACACAGCTCTGAGCACCTTTTCCTTTCCTTCTCCAGCAGAGACAAAGATCCCCCAGGTGCTGAAGAGGTGAGGCACAACCTTCACCCACTGTTTCTGTAGTCAAGTTGATTTTAGGTCAGACTTCTGCTGCATTTACAGTCCTGACTCAGCAAAGCAAATGGAACCAGTGCCTCTCTCCTCTTGGTTTTCACAGATCCTGGTTGTGTGTTTGGGTCCAGCTCCCTGCAGCTCTGAGGCCAGTGTATAAAGCACTGGATTTTCTGTGTATGTTGGCTGCAAGTTCCAGCCTGATTTCCCATTTATCACCTACACAGCTGTTGTCTGTAATAACCAAGGATTAACAAGATACCAACACCTCCATTTGTATCCCTTGGGTTAATCAGCTGCTCACCCTCACCCTGCCTCATCCAGGAGGTGAAACAACCAACACAGATTTCCAATCTGCTCTTGCTGGGGCTGTGGGCAAAAACCAGCTTGGTTATTGTTGGGGAATGCTTCCTTTGAAGCACAGTAAAATCTGAGAGTGATCAGTCATTAATGAAGAGGAGCTATCACCAGCCCCTGTAGTATATAAACTCTAGAAATAAGAAAATCTGGATTTCCTCTGAATTCACTTGATCAACATTTTTAGTAATTGATTAACTGTGGTGCCTAAGAAGATACAAAATTCCTGCTGTCATCAAAAGCTTATGGAAAGACACCACTCTGCAGAATTTTCTGGTGATCTAAAAAGGTCCACTCAGATCTCAGTGCAGCCTGTTCCTCAAGGCGCTGGTCTTACAACCAAACACAACTTCAATTTGTAAGGACAATGATTCTTCCAATACCTGCCACAAAGCACATTAAACAATGGCTTAGAAAATATTATAAAAGGTATATGGATAGAACAAAGCTCATCCAGATGACATAACAAACCACTTTGGAATAGTTTCAAAATGAATAAATACGGCTGGAGTAAAGGAGAAAAGGTATTTCGTTACAAGATGAGCAATCACCATTCAGCCTGAGCGAATGTGACTCTGAAACTCAGCCTAAGAAATTTTTAACTAGTCACTGTTCACATTATCATTCTAGTTTCAACTTTTACCATTTTAACAGGTATATATATGTAGAAAATGTATTTTTTAAATTTCATGTATGATTCAAGAGAAGATGGGAGAGGAAAGGGATATGGTAGCTGCAACATTTTCAATTCCCCTTATTCATCTGTGCCAAGTTAAAAATAAAATTACTATTAGAATAAAGTGAGTTGCTTGATGCTATTTCTTCAGTGCCTTGTGACACCAATCTGCAAACCTGCTGAGTTTTCAGATAAACAGTTATACTTAAAATATCTTAATTATTTAATGTGTTATGCACAGAATGGTATTTCTATCAAGGTAACATGCATATTGATGTACTACTGAAGTGAGATTCCCTTCCAGAAATAGTATTTTTATGATCTCCTTGGCTGTACAGGTGAACAATAATGGAAGTGAAAATCTCCTGGGGCCTGTTCTCCATCTGTAACTCGTTCCAGAAGTCGTGTGTTCCTGGAGGAGAAAACTTGCACCCCTTTATTCCAGACTAAGTCACCTAATTGCTTCAAGCTGCTTTTCTGCTTTCATTATTTTCCCACTTCTCACACATTCAGAAAGAAACCATTTTATCCTTTTTGCTGCCACGCTAATCACTACCACAACTTCACACTTGCTAAAACTGCTGGAATAAGTTAAAAAAAAAAAAAGAGATAGACGAGAGAAGAAAACATCCTTACTGCCAAATTATGTATTTTCATTAAATTCTCTTTCCTGCAGAGGAAAAGAATCTCTGAGGCTTGCATGAATCAATAAAAAGTATTGGGTTTTTAATGATAGAAAAACAGATCTGTTTAATTTATTAAAGCATATCCATAATCCTTCCAGGCACTCAGGCTCCTCTCACTCCCAGTGCATTGGGCAAACTCTGAGACAGAACAAACAGAAACTCAACACAGAGAATGCCGAGTTTCCTTTATTATTCAGGAGAAACTTTCTGCCTGACTTGGGAAGCCATGCATCCACAGAGATTGTGTTCAGTGATTGTGCACAGCATCTGTTCCCATCACGTTACCAGGATTTTAGTTTTCCATTTGCCATCATTTCAATGCAGATTTTTTAAAACAATGAAGGGATGGCTGAAAAAAAAAAAAGTAATGAATAAAACAAAATAAAAACTTTTTTTTTTTTTTTTTAATTCAGCAGGTGATTGTTGGTCTGAGAGGCAAATCCTTCCTCCTGTCCAGAGTCTCTGAATCAGGCTTGAGGAGTCATGAGGAAAAGGAGCCTCTTTAATATCTTTAATATAGTTCCAACCTGAGTACCAGCATTTACCACTAAGGGACCACAAACTGCTCCTCTGAGAATCTCTCTCCTTACTCTCACAGAGATTACTTCAGAAGGGATAAGATTTTAAAAATTTCAAATAATAAAATTTTCAACGCAGCCAGTAGAAAATACAACAGCATAAAATACAAAAAAACCCAAACCCTATGTTCACAATCCCATTCAATAACTTGGTCTGTCAAGTACAGCAATGCAACAAATTTGACAAACCTTCCCTAGCTTGTTCCACTCGGCCATCCTTTGAGAGAGAGCTAGAAAACAGGCACTTTACACACCATCAAGGTAAAAAATCCCCACAATTTACAATCAGATGTGTCTTTTTGGACAAATCACTAACAAAAATCTCATCTCATTGAGAGCAATTAATTCTGTTCATTTATCTCAGGTGCAGGAGTACAGGACACAGCTCTGTGGGTACACAACACACCCCAGCCAGCACAGACACCAACAAATGCTGCTCCCAGCTTGGCAATGTCCACTGAACATAGATTTAGCACAAGATTCCACTTTTGGAATGGAGAGGTGTTCACAGAAGTTGGTTTACTGGTGGGATCTCTATACATGCCTAGGACTTTGCCTCTCTTTCAGGATAAAACTGAAAATGAGCACCAGGCCCTAGACATGAAGAAGTAGTCCCTTCTCAGTATTATGAATTCTTAATTGCACAATTCTCATGCCAGTCCTTCCACTGGGAGCAGCAGCAAAGCAGCCAGCATTTGTGTCATGGGACACTTCCCAAGGGATTAGCTTTAGGATGCATTACTCAAATAAACAGGTAATTCAGTGTGCTGAAACACCTTGAAAGAGCACATTGGGGAGCAATGTGAGACTTCTGATCACAAAAACCCCAAAAGGAAAGTAACTCCAGGATGTGAATTATTGTTTTTTTAGGATGGACTTCAATTTGGAGAGACTAAAAGGATTAACAAATAAAAAGGCACTTTAACCAGCATTCCCTCCTACGGTAACATTTTTAACTTTTGGCCTGTGTTATCTGCTGGGAGGAATTCCACCATGGGAGAATAAAGGATGTGCAGCTTTTCCAAACCAGAATCACTTTTAATGGCAGTTTCCAGCCCGTGGCCTCTTGCAGCTCCCCAGACTGGCTGGAAAAGCTGCTGTCAGCTGCAGTAACATCAACATCACTGCCCAGAAATGAGAGGCTCCCCAGGAACAACTCCCTGCACTAGGAACTGCTCAGGGCCTGCTCTGGGCTCTGCAGAAACATCCCTTTAAAAGCAGGAAAACAGCTTTTGTTCTTTTTTTCAAGTGGAAGTAAGCAACATTCAGAAGTGACATGAAAGAGGCTCTCAGAGTTTACAGTATTGGAAGTCGTGACTGATGGTTGCATCCTTTATTTAATACAAATGAAAGCTAAAAAGCTGAGGCAATTTTAGTGGATACTTTTATGCTGGCCTCCAGTTTGGGTTAACCAGAATTGCAGTCTGGAGAACTGAGGATCAGCTCTGCTCCCAGAACAAAGTTCTCTCTCAGTTTTTAGTACAAAGTATGATGTAAATCACAGCCTGAACCCTCGGTGTGCACAGTTTAACTAGAATCAGAGAACAGAATAAAAAGGGCCCCACACAAAGATGAGTGTGCCCAAGTCCCTGCTCCTTGCAGATCTTCCTAAAACAAACTCTTGTGGCTGGGAGCATCACCCAGATGCTGCTTGAACTCTGACAGACTTCGTGCTGGTGCCTTGGCACTGGGACAGCAGGAAAAAACCCGACAATTCTTTTTCAAAACAAAGCAGAAAGCCTCAAGTTCCCCCATGCTTTCTGTTGCTTAATATCTGTAGGGCTGGATACACAGGAAAATCAGTTCAGCGCAGCTCCACCGTTTCCTTCAAGGTATTTTTTAACTAAATACACTGAATGACATCTATCCACACATCTACATAAGGGCATCTCATGCAAACGTTGTGTTTAGGGACAAACACAGCCATGAAAGTTGGACCAGTTTTAGTTGATACCATTTATTTTTACTTTTGGGCCAATAAAAAGGCGTCTCAGCAAAGCCAGGCAGCCCAGACCTCAGCAGGTCCTTGTCAGGAGCTCAGGCTGGAGATCTGAGCTTGCCTAATGCAGAAGCAGCTCTTCTGGATTTCTCCCTGCAGGTTTCCCACATCCTGCCCCATCCTGCAAGTCCAGCCTGTGCAGCTGCAGGGTCCAGTTACACCTGGGGCTCCAACACCTCCTTCTCTGGCTGTGTCCATCCAGGGACAGCCCAGCCCTTGGAGCTGTGTTTCCATCCTCCCTCCCCTGCTGACAGACAGTGCAGACCCTCGCCAGATACCCACAGCCCTGGTAGCTGCTACCAAATTGAATCAGCTTTTGATCTTTTCCAGTTCTGCTGGTCTGAATGTAGTTTGCTGTTGGGGAACTCTCAAACAGCAGATCAAGCACCTTTCTGATCCCACACAAAACTAGAGACACCAGGATCCAGAGATGAATGATTCTTGAGGCAAACCCAGCCATCTGTTCCCAGAATCAAGGGAAGAGTCAAATACTGAGGCCCTCTGAATATTTTAATCAACTACAGATGTCTCATAGGTATTATTTTCCACTTCTAAAAAAACCCAAAACAAAACCAAACCAAACCCACACAAAAATCCCAAACAAATGACCAGAACCAACAAAAGCTAAGTAGAAATCAAGAAAATACAACAGATAGTTATTAATTCTTCAGTGATGGATTTTCAGGCAATGCCTGAACAGCAGTACAAGGGTCCCTCTGGACCATTGTCTCTTGCTCTTTTGCAGGTGTGCAATTTGGTCAGTAAATAAACTAAAAGCCAAGGTGGACAAATATTTACTAAACAAGGTGAGACCAGCACCTTGCAGAGAGACTTCTGACTTTGCATTGCAAATTCTTTGCAGAAAGTCCCCCTTTTTATATGCCCAGGGATGTCTGTAGAGTCAGGACCCGCATTGGAACTGTGACAGACACACCCAGAATCCCACAGGGGACTCCAGAATCAGAACCCCAGCAGACAAAATGTCTTTTCCTTTTCATTCCCATGCTGTGTATTTACAGCATGAGCACAGCTATTGGTTTGCCAGCAGGTGATGGCAGTGTCACTGTTTATTTCTGCCCTGGGAGGAGCTGCTGCCGTGCCCTGGGTGTGCACAGGCCTGGCACACACATCCATGCAGTGTGCTCCCACATATTTCCCCCAAATAAATTCATAAATGCAGACATTTAGACAGAGCTACACCTACCAGAAGGAACTGCTGCAACACCTTTCACAATGACCTCACTGATCACTCTTTAGAAGAAAACCCTTTAGTAGAGGACAGGATTTACTAGGGATTATTAATTATTCTGCAAGCAATTTCTTCATGTCAAACAAACAAACAAAAAAACTCCAAATGCAAAACCAAGAAAAGCAAAGAAGAAATGAGTGTGTGTTAAATCTATATATCCTAAAAGTGATGTCACACCAACAGTAACTTGATTAAACGTGAGAACACGTACAGGTACGGACCTTGATTGAAGTGTTCATTTAATATAATTTAGGTATCTGAAATATTCTGCTTACTTGATTAGAGTAGATTGTTTGCATTTTGATTTATTGCTTCAAGATCAGTATTCATTAAGTCACTTAATATAAAGGCACCCTTACAGCTGCTACCCTATTAAAGGTAATCATTTTTTCCCAGTCCTGTTTATAGCACAGCCACTGTTACACTAAAACAGCCTGGAGCCATCTATTAATCACAACCACGGTTTCCATGTGTAAGTCTCTTCAGAAACAAGCCCTGACGGCGAGGCCTTGTGTTCTGCACAGAATTACAAATTGTATTTTGTCTCAAATTCAAATAGTTTCTAGTCTCATGTACTATCAGGGAGGCCCTGGGGTAACTTTGCAAGAGGGTGATTCCTATTTAAAATATTGCCTAGAAGTTTCAAAATGTCCTTCCTAGCAGTGTTTGAAGCCTGTATTTTTTTGCCCTAAGTAAGAGTCTCAGTTTTCACTCAAACCAATGTACTGAAACCAATGCAATTCCTCTGTAACTTCAATAAAGTTTTTAAATTGGAATTGTAAACATAGCACTTTATCTTTCAGCACCACTGGCCAAAGACTACACACCTGGTTCAATGGTTCTGGCTGATGCATTTTACATTTATTCTTTGCCTGGTATCAAAAGGGACAGAATAATCCTGTGATAGTGACATGTAATTAACTGAACCACTGGCCAAAAAAGATTAAAACGCCAGAAAAGCCACAGTATGTGCTTATCCCCTTTGTTTTAACATCTCTGGAAGGTCAGTGAGAAAACACCCTGATGCACAAAACAGACAAGATACAACACCCACAAATTGCTGTCAGCTCCTGGGTTTGTGGCATGAGTTCATATCATGTTACCAACACTGATTTCAATTCATCAAAACACTGCAAACCACCCTGGAGAGCTGTGCAGGAGACAGCTCCTGGTAGCTGTGAGCTCAGTGGGACTGATTAGCAGCTCCTCTAGGATTAGTCCACACCCAGGTTAACAGTGCCCACTCTCTGATGTAGAGAACCAAGCTAAAACTGACCTTCAAACCATCCTAAAATATTTATTTTCCTAAATATGCAAGTTATTCATAGATGAGGAAAATATAAGTTTTTGTCTATTCCATAAATATATCAACCCATCAGTAATGCAAAAATATTCAGTGGGATTTGTCAAAGACCAAATACAAAAGCATTACCTGAAAAATCCAGTGTTATTTCCTCACACAAAGCATTTTTTCCTGATGCCATATAATGCCAATTAACATACTGATACATCTAGGAATAATAGAAGTTTTGCTATACTTCTTCCCTGGTACAACACAAAATGATTTCAAAGGGCTTTCATCAACACAAATATTATAGGGTCTGTTTGCAATAATATTCTGAAAAGCAGCACTTCCACTCTGAGACTGCACCGTGCAGCTTGCCCAGGGACCAGGCATCCCATCACAGCCCCTTTGCTCCTGAGAGAAAGAATTCTTCACAGAACTCCTACTAGCATCCCTTTATACATCCAATTATATAAATTGTTACACTCATTTCTTCTCTTTCTGTGGTTTCTACCCAAAATCATTACAATTAACGGGAAAAGTTCTATGGCCTCCAAGGGATTTCATCTATTCATCTCTCCATTCTGCCAAGAAATGCTGATGTTTAAAGGAATCATGTTCCCTGTTCTGTGTAGCTTCATTAAAACTACTGTGGCAGAAGTAGTTCAAAGGCACAAGGTTTTTAAAGCTCTGAAGAAGCTTGAAAAGTTTGCCTGGTAATATATTAAAAATAGATATTTTTAGTATAATAACGCTTCAGTGAGGTACTGATAAGGTAGAGAAGATAATAAGAGAATGTGGTAAGAGAAGAGCTACAGAAAAATATCAGCCAAGGCATCTCAGGAGCCAAAGGAGGAAGCTTCAGCTCCCATTCTGCCCTTTAAGAGTATCTGAGCAGACAGCGCAGTGTTACATTAACAGCTGATTTCAACTGGGCCAAAACTGGGATTGAAACAATAGTAATTGGTCATGTTTGGGTCAGTGAAAGAAGAAAAATCATAGGTGAAGTCACATGCAGATAAGTCACCTTACAGCTTACTTTGTAACTCAAACTGGAGAGGAGGGAAGAAAGAAAATTAATTAAAGTCATATAATAAAAGCAGGAAACATCATAATTTCTTCTCCAACCTCTTGAATTTAGTACAGTTACTAAGACTTATGAAATAGCCTTGTATTAGTTTGTAAATAAGTCTATTTTATTTAAACAACTACACAGGGACCAGAAGCAAAATGCACCTGGGGTAAATAATGGCAAGTAGGATTTCTTTTTTCCCTTGAACAGTTCCCATTCTAACTAAAACACTGCAAGCCATTCATAAAGCCAAAGGTTCATTAATGACTGTTATCCTTTGGTAATTTTACTTAAAATTAGCCCCCTCAGAGATTTTATTTAAGTTCTCTTGATCAGCAGTGATAACATCTGTATGAGAAACGTCCCCAGCTATGCAAACCTCACAAGCTTCCACTCTGCACATTCTGCAAGGTATAAAAACCTTGAATTTCACTTGGATTTTCTTCCAGCAAAGATGCAGCTGGTGATACCACTGAACCTCAGAGGGATTTAAGGCCACAGCACAGTACTCCCTAACACCAGAACCCTGGCATTTTGGGATGGATGTTACTCCATCATCACGTCCTCCTGTCACACCTGGCAGAGGTTCTCCCCGTGCAGCAGCAGTGCGCATCTCCCTTTATCCTTTCCACGTTTACCATTAAGGAGAGCAAATGATGTGACTGGAGGATCTGGGGGCACAGAGAGAAAGGCTTCCCACGCATTTCTGTCCCACTGAGAGAGAATTAATTCCATGATAGGGCGCAGATCAGCCCCAGCACAGCGCCCACACCAAAGGAACATGTTTCAACAACTTTCCTCAGCTTCTGCAAAAAGCAGGAATGGAGTGAATGATACCAAGGCATTTGGTGGAGTTGGACAGAGGAAAAATGAAAGCTATTGCAAAGGGCAGTGCTACAGCCTGTTAAAATACAGGCAGAGGGCAGAGCATTCTGCATTTCCAGCAGTTAAATATGTGTGCATTTACATCAGCCTGTGTCTGGAACTGCAGGACTCGATGAACAAACACAAACCACAAACCCTCTGGTATGTTTTGCTCAGAATTTCCTGCCATGCAGAACTGAACTGCTGGTTTATGTATCCACTATAACACTTCTCAAACTTTTAATTACAGTCATAGAATATTGATGTATATCAATAATATTTGATAATTGATAATTATCAATAATAATTGATGTATAACAATGTCATTGATATATACAGATCCCACCCAAACACGTGTGTGTGAATGGAACTGACACAAGGGTATGAAGAACCGAAATCACATGTTAAAAACCTCCACTTCTCCATGGCTAAAAGCTTTTAATATAGCAATTTTCAAATATCTCATGTGTTTGTATTGGTAGAGCATGGCAGTGTAAGCCACACTGGTTTACTACTGAAGAAAAAAATTATTATTGGCACTAAGCGTTATAAAAAATAAAGTACGATATTTCATTTTTCTCTTTTAAGGCCATTTCCCCCTCACATTCAATTAACAAACTGCATTTTTGTTTACAAAGAAACAATTCATGCCCTTCTCCTTACGGACTCTGCTTGTCCCCAAAGCGGGCACAACTGGCTTTCCCTGGTCCAAGCAGCATCAACAACCAGCTGGGCCTCGCCCAGGTACCACAGAGATGCTCTCAGAGGGGCTGCTGGAAACACACCAGCACAGCCCTGCATCGCTCCTCCCTCTGCTTCTCGTCCCTGATATTTCCCAGAGGTGATGCCAAGGGCTCCTCCACCCCACGAGAGCCATCACCTGAGAGCAGCGGGCTGCCGCACGCCACTCGCATCTGGAGCCATCATTCAAGGGAAGCAAGGAATTCCTTTTATAACCCTGGAACAGGCTCCAATTCCTCACTGAGCCATTTTTCATATCTCAGCTCTAATTCCACAAATAAGCTTTTTAAATCCAGCAAGTGCCTTCACGGTCTGGCCCAGGCCCCCCCTCGGGCAGCGCTGGAAACAATCCACACAGCACTTCCAGTTCCTGAAGAAATGAGAGAAAAATTGTGTGCAATTTTTCTCCTTAGTGTTGGAAATTATTCTGCTGTCCATGTGAAATGACCACTTTGGTGCTCAGTAAATTCTTTAATGAAAAAAAGAATACAAAAGAGAAGCTCTATTAGCCTAGGATATGGAACAGGGAGCTGCAGGTAACAAAATGGCAGTGATGAGATGAACTGCGTTATTTCCAGTCTCAATCTAGTGTGAACAGAATGAGAGATTTTCTCGACATTTTTCAGAGGGGTAGTTGTTTGCTCACTCAGTAAGCTCTGATTTCAGCACTCACTTCAGGACATATTGCACTTCTGCCTTCTTCTGCTTGAGATTTGAATTCCCACAGTTACAGGCTAGAGTCTTTCCCCAGTGATCAGACAGGGACTTCATTTCCATATTCAGCACTTAGCTGTCTCTTTTATCCATCCCTTTCCTAAAGATGATTTCCACATATTATATTTAACCACCATCTAGAATTTCCCTTTGAAATTATTTGGGAATGAACAGAGCCATTGGAGCCCTGGATAAAGTGTGGCACAATTAGGGGACTATAATCTATCGGAGTCAAATTGAAGAAGCAATCAAGGCCTGGATTCTTCTTTGAATACAAAAAGAAGAGCTGCTCAGAGTTTGTGGGACCAGAGGAGATGAAGCGTAATGAAAATAGTTTATTTTTGTTTCAGTAAAATCTGTATTTGAAGTCTTCTACCACCTTCTCAAGCATTTATCCAGGCTAGAAATTTTCTTATCCTTGCTGCATGAATCAGAACAGATTTCTGTTTTTCAAAGAAAGCTCCCAAACGAGGCTCTGGATTTAAAACCTTACCCCAACACTTTTAATGACGAATTTTGTCTACCTCACATTTCTTCTCAGACCCCTACCAGGTACCAAGCATGAATCTCTTCTGCTCCTACTGCCACATCTCAGCAGTGTCTGGAGTTCAGAACTTCTCAATTTCTTAACCCAGCACCCATGAAAAGCCAGCTATTTTCTGCCATTAGCTTCCTGCTTTTCTAAAAAAACCCTCAAGTTTCTCTGTTTCAGTCTCTAAAGACCTGAAAATAACTTCCCTTCTTGAAAAAATAATTCTTTAAAGTATCTGTCATTAAACAACTATATGACATAAAAGCTTATTTTATACAACTGTGGGGAAACATGTTCTTGTTGGTTTGATAATCCTGATTGAGCAATAAATGAAAAACAAAAAAAAAAAAAACCAACCCAGAACTCTGAAGCTTATTGCAAAACCAACATTGTTTCTCTCATATGGATTTTGTTTATAGACCAGAAGAGAACCCACAGGAATAGAAAAGCATCCTCCAGCACTTTCCCACTAGTCACAAAAATCCTGTGTGTGCATCCCCTCCCCAGCACAGCAGGCAGGCCAAATGCACAGCTCCGATTTTCATACTTATAAATTGTTAAACATGCTCTTTTTATCCTATTAAGCCATAATTCAAATTAACTTCCAAATAAGCCATTCCCATTCAACATGTCACTAAAACAGAGCTTCTGAAATACAGGAAAAACAAAAAGCCCACTTTGAACTATCAGACAAACAAGGAGTGGGGAAATATCCAGGAAAAATTATATTAAGGGAATTATTTTGAGACATGGTTAATACTTCATCCTTTTGCCATGGGCTGTGTATGACTTTAGGCAGGAAACAACTTCCCAGGGCCTTTCTATTTCCCATTCCTGACCAGGGAGCACTTCAGGGTAGGAAGGGAACTTGCATTCTTCAGAGCCTTTACCTGAAAGCCTGAACCTGGAAGATTTTGAACAGTGCTTTGAAAGAGAACTCAAAAGTGGGTACCACTTAAAGCCAAAGACCCTAGATGAGGTCCAGCAGTTGAGTGTGGGACACTCATTGCCCTGTCAGGAACATTCCCCCACTTCAGCCATCGAAACCTCCAAAGACTCACTAGGATCTCCGGGCACTCAGAAAACACCACTGTGCTCACACTTCAGCCATCGAGCACATCTCACAACATCTGCATATTTATTCCATATAAATTTGGTGTTTCTGATTTTAGTCTTCAAGTTAAGCTACGCTGCTTGTCCTAAAAATCCAGATTTGACAACTTACTTGCATATTTTAATTCTGACAGACCATGTATTTTTTTTGACGTTTTTTGATTGTTAAGTCAGTTGAATAGAGCTGCTTATAGTTTTATAGGTGCTGCTCAGCAACAGCAGTTCTGTGTTAGCAGCTCTGGGCTGCATTTAGATGTCCACTCACGCAAGCCTACAGACATAAAAGTTTCATAAATAAATACATTTTCAAGGTGACTTTCTTTAAAACAGCTCAATTCAAAGATAACAGTTTTTGCCTTCTGGCACTTACTCTAAAAAATATTCATTTTGAATGAGTAACTCCCTGTAAAAGGCAAAAAGATGCCACTACTGCTTTTAAAAATAGTTGGGAAATAAAAAAGAAAGGAAGTTATGTATTTTCTAAATTCCTCTGTAGATAATGCCATAGGAAATTTGCTCTGTAACATCAAAATGTTAAGGTCAGCCTTGGGCTCAGTTCAGCAAAGCTCCGAGTCACTCAGGCAGAGGATGTTTCAGGTTCTCCTTTCGTTGCCTTGATGCGCCCATCAGTGTTTGTATGGGGTTTGGTGGCCGCAGAGCAGAGCGAGAGCTGCCAGTTCCTCACCCTGCCAGGAGCTGCTCAGAGTTTGTGGGACCAGAGGAGATGAACCTGGGGAGCAAACACAGCTCTGCCACTGCACCACCACAATGGGGCCTTTCCAGTCAGAGTGATGCCTTGGGATTGTAGCTTTGATATTTTCCACATATTCCTAATCCTGCCGTTCTTTAGTGTGTAACTCTAAACTCCACACGCAGTGTTCTCTGCTGCTTTCCCATTTTGGTCACACACAACAATTCCTCTCCAGGCCTGGCAATCAAGGACACCTCACTGCCTCAGGCCCTGAGAGATGGAAACAAAAGTGAGCTGGGGGAGGCAAACCTGGGGTGAATGACTTCATCACCTGAAGCTGGAATTGGAATATTAACCCCCAACGTGCAAATGAACCAAATATCCAAGTGTGGAAACCCGTGACCATCATCCATTTTGGGTGCAGCCCCTGGGGGGCTTCATCTGCCCAAAATGTACCTGAAGGCCCTTCAACAAACAGAACTGCTTTAGATTCCCTTAACCCTGCGTGGCCTCTGTTTTTAGGCAGCCCGACAAGGCATCAAGAGAGCAAAGTTAATTCAAAGCTCACTCCTGGGGCAGTGCAGGGAAACTGCAGCTCTGCCTTCTGCAATGCCCACACACTCACAGGGAGAGAAATACAGCCAAAACTCCAACACAGCCAGGGATGGCTTCAGAAGAGGATGAAAGAAGAAGTCACGTTGGATTGCATTCACTCTTTTCTTGCTAACAAGCCCAACACACTGAACACAACACACATCCAGTGACATAACACTGACAGTAATGGAGCTAATGCTAAAACCAGCACAGCACAGCTTGACTGACGAGCCGTCATTAAATTAATGCATTGGTTTCTACATCTGCTGCACAACTTGCTTTCCTGATAGTTTTGCTTGAATTAAGATGCTACAAAAGGGGAAAAAGAAAAAAGAAACTTGTTTTCTTGTGGGTAGTGAACTTGTTCTCTGCCTTTACGAATGTTTGGGAGCACGCTGGTGTGCTCCTGCTGTCTCTGTTGCTGCCAGAACTTTCTCCTCCTTGCAGGAGGCGTTCCATACCTCCAAGAAGTGATGTGTAGGTACCTCTGTAGCACCCACAGATAAATGTGCCAGGAATATTGGCACATATACATTTACTGCATATATCCTGCAGGATATGGTAGCGTTATGATGAAATGTGTGTTGGTGGCACATGGTGGTTGTCAGACAAACAGACAAAGGATGGAATTACACAGGCTGGGAATTGTGAAATCTAATGTTCATGGCAAATCTTATTTCCTCTCTTTGTACCACACAGGTCACTGGAAACCATTACCTCTAAGGGAATGATGCCACAGGAAAGTTTATAAAAATGCTGCAGAGAGCGCGTTTGGAAAGTAGGAAAATTTCAATTTATATTGTAATTTAGTTACAATTACTTGTTGTGAAGCACATTTCAGAGATCTCTCTAGATCCAACAATTGCTTTCCCTTTCTGGTGTTACCCAGCCATCCATGCTGTTAAACATAGATTTGAATCCCCACACATTGCTGGAAACCAGCTCCACTCCAGAAAAAACAGTGGTGTAACATTTTATATTTGAATTATGTTAACATTGTGAAGACAGCAGTCTTTCTAGCAGTTCCCTTTCTGTTTCTCTCTAAGCGATGGCAGGGAAAATTTCCTTCTTCTCATCTACTGGAGTTCAATTTTTCCTATTTAAAAGGCAAGACAGACAACAGACTTTCAAGAAGTATTTCTCTACACTAGAATTGTTTGCATCTATTGTTGGCATCACACTTGCATTAAATACACTTTCTACATGCAGTTGTACCTGCCTGAATTAAAGTTTAGAGGAAAAGCCCTTATGATCATTGCTCAGTGTGACTCAAAAAAACAACAAACAAACAAACACAGCACCAGAGGAACATTACTGAGAGAGATTTAGAAATACTTAGACAGGTCACCTTTTATTTTTAGTATACGTAGTCCTTTACCAACTATTCAGAGAACAAGACTTATGGTTCTCAGAGTACTATGAAAATCATACCAAGAAGTTAATTACTACTAAATAAATATACTGCTATAACTAATTTTCATATCCAGTTGATGGATTTTTACTTTATTCTTTTTTCCCCAAGGAATCAGTGTACTCACAGATTTTCATGAGAGTTCAGATCTCATTTTGGCAGCCAAATGAGAGCCAGACTTTGCTGGGAGCTCGGTGCCTCGCAGAACAGGAACTGTGAGGAGCTGAGCTATTTTGAAAATCTAGCAGCTGCTGTGTAGGTTGAGAATATGAAATTCTGGTCCCGAGCTCTTGAAAAGCCTGGCCTTACCTAACTAGCAGCGTTATAAGCAAGAATCCTAAATCGAGGAAATTACAGTTCCTTCTGCGGCGTCCTTTGTCCTGCTGAAAACTTCCACTTTTAGTGCATTTCAAGAACTTTGCATTCCTGTTACCGCCGGCAGGCCCCTCGCTGCCTCCAGGAGCAGCTCTGACCTTTCCAACACATCCTTCTTCGGGGAGAAAAGGTTATTTTCCTTTCCCCGGTTTAATGGTAAAGTTGCCTCATTACTGGCACTATTAGAATTTTAAACTGAAATAATGCTGAGTGTTTGACTCGGGGGGCTGAGAGAGCTCTGCTGGTGTCACCCCCCTGGTCACTGCCCTCACCTGTCCCTCTCCAGGTACAATCTCCACAGGCTGCAAAACAGAGCCAGCTTCTCTCTGATCAGGTGCAGCGTGCCCTGCTTCTTCCTCGCTCCCTCAAATTATCACAGCGTCCAAGTCATAAAAATACAGAAATGCCAATAATTATCAGTACCCTTATTAATTTTTCGGGAAGTAGTAACAGCAGGGTCATTTCAGAAAAAGAAAAAGCAGCCCAGAAAGGGGCAGGCTGTGCTCTGCAGACACTACAGTTCCAGTAGCACATTATTCACATGAAGTACAGTGCACAGGCATCAATTGTTCTTCTGGAACACTTAACTTGCAGGATTTCTTTACAATAGATGTTGCTTTTCTCTCACTCTACAAACTTTCATTCCCTCACCGCTTTCGCCTGCAGCATCAACTCAAATATTTTTTTCAAAGCTTCCTTTCTTTTCAGATACTTTTTGGACAAAATATACTTGGGTTTGAATTCTATTTTTTAAATGAAGAATTAAACTACCACAAAGGATTGCAGAAGCCTTTTGATACTTTGATGATTTAATCAAGCTACATTATTCTTTTCTTAAATTTTTGGTGGTTCTTTGAGATGAAAGAGATAAAGTGTATTTTTTTGCAAAACAGTCCACCAATTTACATGGTCTGCAAAAAGCCTTAACAATTTCATAACAATGACTGAAAAAAGGACTATTGATGAAAACCATCAAGAGCAAAGAGACAATCCTGACTCCTGCTAGTGGAAAATGAAGTATTTCAGAGACACATCAAGAAGGGATGTGTAACCAGTGCTTTGAATCTTTTTTTTAAGGTTACTGTCAAGAGAAATTCAGGTGAGGTTTCCAGTTTGAACCAACATTCCTAAATGCTTCACTTGGATTGCACTGACACAATCTTGTAAATTCAGGCAATGCACTTAAGTTTATGCAACTTGTGGGAAAAAAATCTTTTGAAGAGATTTAAGATTGTCTTGTTTTTAAACATGAACTGAAAACCTCTAAACAAATTATATTAGCAAAATTATCACCACCACCAGACAGCTACATTCCTCAGGCTAATTTCAAATATATTTTAAATTTAATTCCAGTTGTCACATAAACTATTATGCACATTTTGTAATCATGCATCTCTAATTAGCTTTAGATCCCAAATTACATTTGTCTGGAAAGTTTCAAGGCTTTGGATTGCAGAGTTATGGGCCCAAACCTCGTGGACATGGAAACATTCATACAAGGTAATTGCTAGAATAGAAGGTGCTCCTCCCCTTTCCAGGCTACCTGGAATTACAGCTATCCTTTAAATTTCATCAAAGAAATTGTATAAAGGATTCTGGAGGTGCTCTTTCTCCAAACACCAGCAGGAAATTGAAATTCCTGCAGAAGAGCAGGATTATGCAGATGAAGTGGAACATTTCCCAATGGCATGGGAAAGGTCCCGTGAGTGCCCAAACCCCCGGAGATCAGGGTACTGACCACAGCAGAGCCCCAGGACCAAACATTCCCTGCCCCCACAGCATTACTGCATCTGCTCTGCCCCTTCCCACCAGCAGACTCCTCCTGCACCCTCCCTGAAGGACCAGACTGCGCTAAAGTGAATTTGAAGGCACAAATGTCATTTATTAATTTCCCGCTTTCCCCCTCTCTCTTCTTTCTTGGCAATCAGCTGTGATACATAACCTGAATTTTAATACCAAATTACAAGAGCACTGTGTAAATGGCATACTCAAAAATGCAGACTTTCCCTTTTCTTTTAGGTAAAATTAAGCTAATCTGCTTTGACAGAAGAGGGCTCTTTGGAACCACCTAGTGAGTCTCCCAAATATGAAGCAGTAACTCAAATGTCAATTACTTTTCCAACAGCAGACAAATTGCTGGCACACTAATGCAATTTAAGGACAATAATTAGATAACAGGACTACAGAGTGTACCAGGTGACAGAGTTTCTGAGATAATAGAATCTGGTGTCCTACTTCTTAAATATTAACATCATTCCATTTCATTCAATCGGTTTATGGTAATTTTAAAAGGGCAAAGCAAATTCTTTTTATTGCTAATAATATTGTGCTTCTCCAGCATTAGCTTTGAAGGTTAGCAATTTACAGGGTCAAACCTTAATTATATTATTTCCTTTTTATTTACTTTTCTTTTTTAATCTTTCCTCTTTGAAGTCTTTTCCTATTATAGAGATTTTAAAACACTTGATTAAAAAAAAATTGAAACTCTTGAAATGTGAGTTCACTGCGCTCCATAGAAAGAAGCCAGTTTCATCACAGCATATGTAACATCTTTGTTTGGCCCGTTTGGAAATCCACGAACTTTTCCTATAATCCCTCTCTGTTATAATTGCATTCTAGCCTAAGGGGTTTGGTTATGTCAGGCAATCCACAATGCCACGTACCATGTCCAAGGCTTTGCAAAATAAACACAGTCCAGTGACTCTCCATAAATATTCCAGGCAGAAGAAATCTCCTTGCTTTAGCCACAAGTACCCAGATCACTAAATTTCACTTTGCATCATGAATTTATACTGGAATATTCTTCCATTCCCACTTTTTCCCCCCCATTAGTCAGCTGTGGAACATTTGTTTTCAACAAAGTCTCTGTAATTCTCGACACCAGACTTCCTTTCATCCATAAAACTAATGTCCACTGACACAGTGAAATATCTCCACTCTGACCAGAGAGTCTAACTCCAGGGCAGGGCAGGAATTCACCTGCAATAATGTTTAGCTTCTCAACTGAGACCACAACAAGAATGCAAATTTGTGTTCTCTGGGTTTTTTTAAGTTTTCAAATGAATAAAGACAGAAATGAAATCGTAACACAGACCACAAAAAACTGTATTTAAAAACATACTTATTCCCTATCTGAAGCAAGGGAAAAATCTTTAAGTGCTGTATTAAGAACCAGCCAGACCAGCTGGCTTTCAGAAATGTTTGTGCCAGTCTCCCAAAGCCATGCTTGCACTCCTCACAAGCCTGGTGTAATACAGTTGTACATATTCACAAGTGTTTGCTGACAGACACATGAAAATGCTGCCATCACTTGTACAGGTTTTGGTCCTGGAGGCTACAGCTTTTCTGCTTGGGAGATATTCAGTATCATAGCAGCGGTTTGCTCCCTGCTGTGGGGAGGGGAAAGGAGAATTGGAAGGTATAGCAAAGCATTGAGATAATTCTTTCTCAGCCTGTAAGCCTCCAAACCTGAGCACCACCACCCGGCTATCATCAGGGTACCCTGAGAGACTCCTCTCACTCTTTGGTCACACACAAACACTATTTGGATTTTTCTCGTGTCCCATTGCCTGCCCTGTAGCGGATGACGATCATTAATTACCTTCACTGGGGTTTGTTACCCTGCTGATAATCACAGCACAAGACACTGCCTGGACTTTCTCTAATCTGGAGCTCTGATACCAAACACTGATCAAGAATGCAGTGTACATGCAGTACTGCCTGATACAGCTGTATCATCCCTGCTGATGATCACCCCAGTTTCCCATGTGCATTTTAGCTATATTGGGAAACAGATCTGTGGATATCTGAACAAGGTACCCTGACATTAATTACCTCAGTGCTTCCTTTCAACAGGAGAATTCCTGTTCACTTTGACTGGCAGGGAATACAGATTTGTGAAACCAGTGATGGAAATGCACCATGCTGAGGACTTGTCTATCAGAGTGGTCATCTCTGACAAGGCTGCCAGGCAGAAGAACCAAAACACTAAAAAAAGCTCTTGTGCATTCCCTCACAGCCCTGTGACAGAGCTGTGACTTCACCTGCCTCTTGGAAACTGCAAACTGCTACAACCTGTACGAAGCAGCTCACTGTGCAGCAGGCAGAGGAAATCCAGGGCTGCTCTCGCTGCTTGAGCTGCACCTAGAACTCACATCTGACTCAGAATGAGATTAAAACATGTCATCAGTACAGGAGGCAAATGAAAAGCAGTCTTGGAGGTGAGCACTGCTCTCTGGCATCCGGGCACCTCTTGAGCAGTATTTATCACACCAGGCATCAGGACAATTCTTCGCTCACAAAACACCTTGAGGAAGCTGTTCTATTAAAGTAACTAAACAAACACATTCACTAGTCCACAGGGCTTGATGGGATTCACCCCAGAGCTCTGGAGGAGCAGGGGGATGTTCTGGCTGTACCCCCTCCCATTCCTCTGCCGAGGCGCTCGGGAGCCTGGGGAGGACCCTGCTGACTGGCAGCTGACCAAGATTATTCCAACCTGCACTGAAGGACTTGAGGAAAGACCCTGTGGACCTTCTAGTCTATCCTCAGCACCTGGAAAATGTTATTTATGGAATATAGATTATACTGGATACTCTTGAGAGGCATTTAAATCACTCTAAAGGAAAAAAAGCTCTGCCCACTCCACTCTCAGAGGGCTCAGGAGTGGCCCAGGGTGTGGAGCTGGGAGCCTCTCACCTCACGCTCATGGGGCACAAAACAGAAGAAATAAAGAGTCTGTGAAAAAAAACCAAACAAACAAAAAAACAAAACTCCACACACAGAATAGAAACAACAACAAAAACCCAACAACGACAAACAAACACACACAGAAGAGAGTGGGGAATGGGCACTGCTCTGTGGGGAATGCTTAGAACTGATAAACATTTATAGCCCAGGCATGCATACATTTGAATATGGTGCTTTTAGTAGTAAAGTGACAAAAATAGAGGTAGAAGGGGTAGCAGGAAGGCATTAAAAAAAGTTACCAGGACAGTAGTTAGTAGGGGACACAGTGTAAGGCATAACAATGAGCAATACAAGTTAATAACACCATACGTACTGTATATATACTTTGGCTGTTTAAAACTTCACGAAGTCCCTTTAAATAGCTAACCTCAAATGGCTAGAGGAAAAAACCCAGTGATAGATATCATTCCTTTATACATCTTTCCATTAAGCACACTGAACTCCACAGAAAACCTTTCCATGAACTTACTCACTTCCATATGTATCAAGACTGATAAATCATTATTCATTCCTCTAAGCCCAAGAGCTTTCTTAGTTCTTATGGATAGGAAAAAACACTTTTTTGGACAATGAAAAAAGTCTGTCTTTATTCTTTCTCCTACTCCTTTTCACACGGCCCTTACTCTGTGTCCCAGGATAATGAGAATCGAATATAAATGAAATAAAGGAAATAAAGGACTTACATCTATGAAAAAAATAAAGTCTTCTTTTTCTTTTTGTAATAAAACATCTCATTTCAAAAAGGAAATGGCTTCAAGACTTGCATGCTTTTTAAAGTATATGTCTGATTCTATAATGGTAGTCTAAGAAAATCACACTCCTTAAAAAGCAAGTCCTACATTTATGTCATTTACAGTATTTTCCCTACCTCATCATTTCCCTCCTTCACTTCAATAATTTCAAAAAACACCTTTTTTTTTCCTTATTAAACACTCCTGTTTTCTTTCTCTAAAGCGAAGAACATAAAATTTTCTTCATCCCATATTTATAAAAGCAGAAACCACTGAAGACTATTGCTAGGGGTCTCTGTAGCTCTACCTACTATAAATACTCCCAGGTCCTCCCTGACTATTCAGTTCTGAAGTAATTAAACCTCTTTGGAACAAATAAAATACTGGATACCTTGACACCTATGAGCTACATCAAGGACTCAAATTGTGCTTACATTTCTGCATGTATTCTTTCATTTTAGTCCTGCCCTTAAAATAACTAAATCTGTATTGCCAGAGCACATTTCTAATGCTCCAGCATGCAGCTAACAGAACAAATAAATGAGTTAGAATGCTACTCATTGTTTGCCTTTATTTTAGAATAAAGTCAAATATGATTTATCCCCTGGCTGTTTCAGTTTCTCTGAAACTTTGCAGTTGGGATTTACATCTTCTGTGCCGAGACAAGCAGGTTAAATTGCTTCTGCTGTGGCATTTCTTAGCTCTGCGTGGTGTTTCTTTCCGTGAACAAACACACAGCGTTCACTATGCTCGCCCCTTTGTTCTCCATCCCTGTTTCTCTCCTCTTTCAGAGCATCAGGGAATGGCAGAGCTTGGAATGGGCCTCTGGAGATCACAGTCCATCCCCCTGCTCAGGGCAGGGCTTCACAAACCCAGAGAGCTTCGCTGAGAAAACTCTCCAAACATCAGCAGGAAAGAAATCGAGTGAGAGAAGACACAGCCTGCAGTGCCAGGACATCCACGGGAAAGACACCAAGGATGGAACTGAAATGTGTGAAATTCCAGGACTGAAACGTGTCCCTTCCCTCCCTCCTGCACTGGATGCACACAAGTGTCTCTAGCTGTCAGGGAAGCCTGCAGCCATCTGAGGGGTTATTAAACAGCAGCTCTCAGGGTCTCCTTGAGACAGCAAAAAGAAAATAAAATAAGAACAAGAAGAGTAAGTAGACAGAGGAGCAAAAATTAATCGAGTTCACTAACTGACCAGAAAAAAAAGCTGCAGGACTAATAGGGGAAATGGAAACATTTAGGAAAAACTTTTAATGAATTCTGTAAGCTTGTTTTGAGAAATCATTTAGGTGTATGTCACCAGGAGATAGAATTTGAGGAGAAATGGCAAAAGCAGCAGTTTCTCCAGTAGAGCAGGAAACAACTTACTTGGCTCTCAGGAACGCAGAACCACTGAAGAAAGGGACCAGAAAGAAAAGGGAGACCAGGATTCTGAAAATCTATGACAGAGAAAAGAGGGAGAGACAGTAATGGATGGTGTAACATGAGAGGATAAAACGGGCAGTACAGAGGAGAACAAGATGACACAGCGGGAAAACAAAACAGGGGGCAGGGTTTACAGATGAATCCAAGTCCAAAATTTATGGAATTATTGTTGTAAGATGAAAAAGGGGATGACACGCACAAATAAGGAGAAAAGCCAGCGACTTCAAACATAAAAGAAGGTAACAGCTGCTCTCCTGTTTCACTAAGTTGGATCATTTACCACATCCATATTTCAAATAGTAATTAATTAAGTTGTACTAGAGCCAACAACAGCAGGGACTCTTTATTAATGAATGCATAGATCTGATAAACAACTGTGCTGGAAGATGGATTTTACTAGTAAACTTTAGCACTACCATTTCCTGTAAGAATGAATAGGCATAAAACTGTCTCTGAAGGTTTGGAAGGTATGAAAAATAAGAATCCAGACACTGTTCCATCAGCAGCAAAAGTTCCATGGAATCACAACTGAATGATACCGAGTTCTGCAATGATATCAACTTCATGATGCATTAATAGTATTTTAGCATTCCAGAAAAGCTTTAGAAAGCTATTAAAAATCCCCAAACCACCCACCAGAAAACACCACTCCTCCCGACCCAAACAAACAAAAAAATATTTATTTTTCTATACTAAGCTTGGGAAATTGGAGCACTTTTCTGAGAACGATCAGAACCCGCTGGCTGCCGTTCAATATGCAAACAAGTCTCATTACTCCCTCTGGCTGATACCACCACGTTTGCCTCCTGTCAGGGGCAGTTTTTTCACCTGGACTCTGGAATCCTGGCTGTAGCTGCTCCATTTCAGAGCTCCAAGCGAACAGGAATGCCAAAAAAAAAAAGAATGCACATGCAGACCTACCTCTCAGGAGATGGGATAAGCACCTTTCAGCACCAGAGTCTCCTCAGCTCGAAACCACCCAGCTGGAGCCTCTGCACTGCTCAGTCTATGTGGGCACTACTCGCTTTGTTGAGCAATAGTTGCTCCCTATTTTTGGAATAAGGTTCTACTTTCCTGCTCAGAAAGCTGAGTTTAGCTGTAGGCTGCGATTTCATTCCTTTATTAAGCATCCTTCAACACATTCAGTATCCAAAAATTTATTCATCGTAAAGGAGGAGTTTGGACACAAAATTGTTCTTAAAGTTTATCCCCAAGTTTTCCAGATCCTTAGCAATGGCATTTAAGTCGCACATAAAGCTCAAGGAAAAGGTCACCTTTTTCAGCTTTCTAGGAAGGAAGGAAGGACAGAAGGATGGAAAGACCTAAGTCATAATTGCTTAGTCATCTAAGCTCAGCACCCAGCCACCCAAAGCAGGAGTAAGAAATGCAGGAGAACCGTGTCTCTCTTTCTAAACAAATGTATTTCAAATTTTGCAGGCAATTAAAAAAAAAAAAAAAAAAACACTACAAATCACTCTGCAGCTCAAAGCAGGAGAAAAAATTGTGAAGCTGTAAAACAGGGACTGTGGAGAATCAGTTTTCATCTTTTCCACTCACTTTGGATTTAACAGGCTACACTAGGCCAGAAACAAGAATTTCTACCTTGCCCTTAGCATGGTGTGAAAATAACCCAGCAACCCACAGACACATTTCAGAGAGCACAACTGGCTGCATTTTCTTTCATTTCTGTTTGATGTAGCTTTAATGCAAGACTTGCTTTTTTTTTTTTTTATTTCTGTCTTGTAACAAAGCTTTTTCCTGCGGAATTCTCAGTATCAGCCTGTATTTATTAATTGTCAATTTACTTTACACTACCTGTGACAACAATTCTTAGTATAATCTGATCAGTAAAAACCCACTTAGGCCATGTGGCATGCCCCACACACCTTTTCATCAAGATTATTAGCATTTGTATTTTATCAAGCCCGAGATGCTACAACCAGGATCACAGAGCCAGCACAGCACATCAGGAATTTGAGATAGCCCTGCCTGGGGAGGTGAAGTGGCACTGATTCCTCTGCCACCAGCACAGAATTGTGACACTGCAATCAAGTGATCTGCCTGAGGAAACCAGGGATGCTGCTAAGGGAGATTAGATTGAAATCTGAAATCCTTGACACCCAGCTAAGTGCACACGACAAGACTGTGGAGAATGCTGGATCTTTGCACCTTTCTGTAATAAAACCTGAATGTAATCTAAATAGATTTATACCGTCTGTCGCTTGAAATGAAATGGATATGAATTTGTATTTTCTAGGCTACTTCTGCTATTGACTACTTTCCCTTATACTTCTAAAGCTGAATACAGAGTGAAAGTATTAAAACCAATGCAATATTTATTTCTATCCTCTGAGACTGCCTAGTGACACCCATCAATATCAAACCTCCACTTAGCACCGACCATCACACGAAAATTGAAATTCCAGCACTCTTGATGCAAGTATTTATAGCAAACCTTGTGAGAAAACCTCTAGCTGGACTAATCCTTAGCCTGACATTTTGGAATATGGGATTAGAAGTCTCTCCAGCTGCTTTCTTGTGAGCCACAGCGTCAGAGGGGTGGCAGGAAAAAGGGAAGTGTGTGCATCCGCTGAAATCAGAGGCAGCGTTTTCAGGATGATATCACATTTTAAGAATATCCTGGGTACTTTCAGTGCAAAGTTCTGTCATTCCCTCAATGCACACATCCTCAACATCCAGAAATCTTACAGGAGAAATCGTGACTAATGGAGCACACAGCAGAGCTTCAGAAATCTGCACTGTAAATCAGAGCTGTAATGAACAGTCACTGCTATGGGAATCCATAGCTGGGGCCATTTGCAAGGAAGTAAAGCCAGATGGGGATGCTTAATTTACTTCCACTTAGCTTTGGTGTTCTCTGCATAATTCTTGTACAAATCCCCTCAACGCTCTCAGAATACTTTGCATAGGGAAGGACATGCTGGCATGCAACTCATTAATCTTCATATACCAATAGGCACAATGCGTGCCAATAGACACAACAACCCATAATGATAGAGCTTGTAATTTCTCAGCTCCTCATTTATTTTCAGCAATGGAATAAGTCAAAAGTACTGGTGAAAAGAGTCTGTGTCATACAAATTGCGCTGTAAGCATTTTCCTTCCTCCCAGATTTAGTGTGAAGGCAAAAAAGACGTGGAAAAGAAAATAACTTCTGGCATTCAAAATGCCCAGAGCCTGGACAGAGGCACAAGGACTGGCAAATAAACTGGGGATTTACACTCTCTCAAATACACCCACAGTATTGCATTGTAAAAGTTTAGGTCTCAGCTTTTCTATCAGCTTTCAATGTGCTACTTAACTTCCTGACAGTGAGGAAGTTACTGCTGTGACTAAACTGCAGAAAGGCATTTTCTAAATGTCCAGGGGACTACATCTATTATATATATATAAACCAGATCAATTCAGAAACCTTAGCAACATTAAACAAGATATTCCACTGTAAATATCTAATGCTGATAGAAAGTTCACCCTGTTACATTTAAGAACAGATGTTTGGAAAGTAAAGATTTTTAGATAGCTTCACACTCTAAAGTAGAAAAAAGCTGAGTTATAAATCAGCACTTACTGTTACATCCTCTAATAAAGTCAAAGTCATTTTAAAAATACAGTTTCAAGAAGTTAATTTCGATGCTGAACATTTATTTTTTTCTTTTCTACATGCAGTTTCAGATGTTAGCATTTACACATAGGCTACAACACGACACATTAACATATAACAGGGTTATAATTAGTCTTTGCTGATGTCAGCTGAAGACCATCCACACATTTCTATGCAAGGCTGCTTTCCAGTTAGAAAACTTTGATATATCAATCTTTTTCTTTCTTCTAAACTTTATCCCATATCACTGACTTAAAAGTAAGTAGTCCCCTAAAACAAGCTAGTATGCACATTGTTAATACTTTTTGCTCAGAAGATCAGCCACGTGTAAAATAGGTGTGTGTTCATGTAATTGGCTCCAGTATTTTGCTCCGTGGTTAAACGCATGATTTCCTCTAATAGAATGCCAGTGTGGTCTACATCACATTTTCTACTTCATAAGGATCCAATGAGCTGTGACCACAGGCTCCCCAACTTAATGGAAAGTTCACTTGGTGACTTCCGAGTTTAAATTGTCCCTTTCTACTGTGAATCACTAGATTTAAAACACATTAATGGATCTCTTCCCCAAAAGCTTTAATCCCAAGAGACTTAGAAAGGAGCTCTAACTCAGATTTATCACTCTTGCAGCACATCAAAGCCAGGGTCCTCCCCTTTATAATATAACAAAACTGAATCATGGCGACATCTCCTTGGTGCAAACCACACACCTGCCCAGGTATTCAGGTACCAGAAGGTTTCAACATTTCCTTTCTAAAATGTTGGAAGCAGTCTTTACAAAGCTATGGAGTTTTCCTAGACAGTCTTTTACTGCTCAAAATTTATTTGCTCCCAGCAAGAACAGAAATATCTGAATGATACAGTAAATTCAATTCCATGCACATAAAGAAAGATGCAAAACACCCACACGCAGCTCTAGCTGAGGATTTCTACATCTCTGCATCCAAAGAACTGTCCTTATATTAAACATAATTTTTAAAAGACCTTATTTTTATTAGTTTATTGATTTTATTGTATTTTTAGATGGCTATGTCAATCAACAAGAAAATGAGACTAAATGGAACCAAGGAAGTGTGTACCTAAAGAATCCCACTCTGCTCACCAAGAATTTAAACATTCTATATGGAGATGCAAGTCGTAATCAGCGTTTTTAATAATTTCAGAAACCTTGAAAACCCTATCACAGTCCAGGAACATCAGAAAATAAATCTAGAGGCTGTGTTTGAGTCAGGAAAAGGGTGCATGGTGGGACTGACATGAACAGGCTGAGTCTCAAAGCACCTCAAAAACACCGAAGCAGGAATTAATGAACACATTCAAATCAATTTTGCCAGTGGATAAATTGAGATTGGGAAGTTAAATTAAAGAACTTACAAGAATCAAGATAAGGGTTCTACACACACAGAGGTTCCCTTACAAGGAGCAGCTGCTTGGAAACCTTTGATGATCATCCCCAGACACTTTTTGGAACAATCACTGGGACAAAGTGGAAGCCAGAAGAGAATTAAGCCAGCAAGAATGCAGGGTGAATGTCACCTGAGGTCAAAACTAGAAGGTTTGTGTTCTGAGGAAGGGGAAGAACACTTAGTGCTCTTTTGGAGCAAGCTGAAACTTTTAAGACATTAACTAGCGTCAAAAGAGAGTCAAGCAATTCCTAAAAAAGAATATGGTACCTAGGCCCTCTTATAAAAGAGAATAAATTTATGAGAAATCAGCTTTTTCAAAGCACAGCACCTAAAATGGGAACTGAAAGCACCAGCCTAAGTGCAAAATGAGAACCACAGAAAAATCAATGATTCCAATTTGTAAAGAAAGCACAAATCAAATATTGTTAATATGATATATAAGTACAATATAAACTATTTGTACTACACACATTAAGGGTAAATTGCTTGAATAAATTCTATTTTTAAGAAAAAATACTGTAAACAACATGCTGACGAGTCAGGAAAGTGAAAATAATAACACTGGCATTATTAGTCCTATATGCTATTTCCTAGTGATTTCCCAGGATCATCTATTTTCACTTCAAGCAGCTGTTTAAATCCCTTTTTTGCCTCACCAAATCTAGTTTTGTTTTACATTCATTATATAATTCGTGCAGCCTGTTACTTACACTATTACTATAATCCTCACTTCACTGCAAACAAGAAAAAGAGGCAATGCTTTTCCATTCAGAATTTCAGGGGGTTTGATGGTTTCAGCGGGGGACTGAGAGTTTAATTCCATTTTGGAAATGAAAACAGTGCTGGTCGCTGATTTTTTCCTTCTCTCACAAAGCAAGTAGCAACAATCTTTTGAGAGAAAAAAAAAGAACAAACCCTGACATGGCCCAACAGAAGAGGAATATGTTGGCACTAAAGAAAAGGTCAAATCCAGCTCCAAGGATGAGAGAACAGACCTTGTGAAGAGTCCTTCTACTGGTAGAAGAATCCAACTCTCCCTCAGCCTGGGCTGTCACATGCTCCAGATCATTCCCTGCACTCCTCAACTCCAGCCCCCCTCTGCCTCCTTTCAGCCTCTTTTTAAATTCAAGCTGCAGAAAAAATCCTAATTTTGTAATAGAAGTCCAGATTAATATAAAAAGAGGTTAGGTTGGGGGGCTTTGCCTCTGTCCAACAGCTAAAAGAGAATTTAATAGCTGTGGAGAGCACATAGAGAATGAACTGTAACTGAAAGCATAAACATCTTCATCACGGAAATCATTGTTGCAAAAGGATCTTTCTCACAATCTCACAATAGTTAATAGATGGCCATGGGTTTGCCAAAAGATACATTTTTCTTCAGCCAGGGACTGTTTCTTCCCAAAGGGCCTGCAAAGTAAGAGCACCATGGAAAACAGAACGGAGAAGCTTAGCAGCTGCTGTCCACAAAAGCTTTTGACTAGAAGATGAATAGAAATAAAAAGTTCTGATTGTCCCTTCCAAAATTAATCACTGTGAGGGTTACATTTTTAATATGACCCTACATATAATAACTTATTTCAGGTTATTAATTCTGCTTATCAAATATGCCTCAAACTCAAATACTTTATTTTGTCAAATCAAATTGAAAAGCAAACAATCCAGCTGCCACTGAAAGACAGTCAGTTTAGAGCTTTATTCTGAATGGGATGGAAATAACCAGAGTAAGTACTCGTATAATAAAAATGACTCACACTACTTGCAACCCTATCACTTTTACAGCTTTTTCTACAACTTTCAGGTAGCAAAATGGGCTCAGCAGCTCAGCCTCCCTACTAAAATAAATACACAGGTCCATGTGTGTATTTGCAAACCCTTCCAGTACAAACAGAGCTGCAGAATAATTGGGGCCAGAAGGACAGGCCTCTGGAGGTCAATGAGCTCCAACCGCAGCTCTTGCTCAAACTGGACCTGCTTTCCAAATGAGCTGTTTTCTCACGGCCCTGTCTCGTCACGCTTTCAACACCCTTCAGGTATTCAGGCAAGCCCCCAGGGTCTCTGGAATCTGATTCTTCCTCTTCCTCTCTCCCATTTCCAAGGAGCTGCCTGCAACCACTGCTGTTTGCTCCTTAGCTGTGCCCCCCTGAGAGGACCCTCTCTGCCTCCTCTCCAGCCTCTTGGGGATGTCTGGCAGCAGTGCCCAACATCCCCTGCTTGGACACAACCAGCTCCAGCCTCCACCAAACCCCTCCTGCCTCTGGAAGGCACAGTGGGATATCATGTTCCACACACAGCTCCAAGAGGACCCCCAAAGGGCAGGAGCAATAATTTAGCCTTCCCAAAGTCCCACAAAAGAATCCTTATGTAAGTTGTAATACCAGGATGATGGGAGCATGTGGAGATGAGATTTTAATGGTGCAGAGCAACACAAGGATCTCCTCTAAGGAAGATCGTGAGGAGTGATGCTACTGCTAACAGTAACACCTATGTGCTCCTCACTCATGAGCAAGGGTGAAAATTAAGGAAAACTGTCACTCTTAGTTGTTAAGTACCTTCATTAGAGAAGAATGAGGATAATTACAGCTCACAAAATTCACGGTTTGAAAAATCCTCATCCATTTTCTCCCCTGTTGATGCGACACACACAAAAGGGCTCACATCGGGGGCACTTCTGGACACAGCAGGGGAGGGAGGGGAAGAAAATTCATCACACCACAATGGAACATTTCCCTCAAACCAACCTTGATCACTTTACATGTCCCAGAACCACTGAAAATTCTTATTAAGGTTTCTCTTGTTTGGAATGCAGAACACTACACGGGTACTGCTTCAGCCACTGTTCACCTGCTGCAGATTTGCTGAAAAGAAGCACTGACAGACCCTTCTTGTTGGGTCCATTATCAGGCAGCTCCCCTCCCTCCAGCCCTCTGGACAAAAACATCGTCACCAGCCCCACTTTAATTAGCAGACCTGGCTGGGGAGGGCGGGGGGCTGAAGGACAAAGCGGCGGCCGTGAAGGACATTTCTAATCTTCACAGAGGTTCCTTGGGAGAAAGAAATACACCTCGTGTCTCCACCCCAGCCATTAGTCAGGGACAAACTCCACTTGACTTGACGTGGTTACAAGCCGCGTTATCGCCGCGCGCTCCCGCGCCGTTTACCCGAGATGGATGAGGGCCCCGCACCGAGCCCGTTAATGGAGTTACACACAATTCCCCACAGCCTGGGCACGGCACAGGGATCCAGATACAGGCACAGAATGATTCACTGCCCTCGCCTCGTGCAGGAGAACAGGCTTGGAACAGGCAGGTTTTTACAAATAACTCTAATTCTGCTTGTGCAGCTTGATGGAATCTTGCGTGGGGTCGGATGTGATAAACGCCACGAAGGTCTGTCACCTCTGAGGGGCCAGCCCTCGCAGAGAAATGGCTTAAAATAATAGTGAGACAGCTTCTCTGGAAGTGCTTTGTAAAAGAAAAGGTTTCAATAATGACAAAAATAACGAACAGTATCAAACTAAAGAATTCAAAGCTGAACACACTGCAGAGAGAACTCTTGCACTGGCTAAGGAAGTCTAAAAAAACCCTGGGAAGTTCTGTGCAGTCTTTTAAGTACTTAATGGCCTAGGTGGGCTTTTTGGCACCTTGCCCAATGGAATTGGCAACAGGTTTTGATGTACAGGTCCAGGCGCCCAACCAGTATCTCTACTTGGCACTTGGCTGATTACTGGGAAAAGAACATCGAAGTTTTTTGGCTCTTTTACCTTAAAAAACACAACAGCAAGGGGTGGACTTAAAACTTTCCCTATATGGAAACACCTGCTCAGGTGTGGGGGTGCATTCCTACAGCGCTTTATCTTCTTCTCAGGATAGCAGCAAAGCTTCTTCATTCCTTTCTCTCTTTTTTGCCCATTATTTTCAAATAAATAAAGGCAACAGACCATAGTTTCCAATTACAATCCATTAAGTAAGGTTTTCATTCAAGCTGTATTTTGAGGGTAAAGGTTTCCTTATTCTAGTCCTTCTGGTTTTCAGGTTTTAGAAAATAATTTAAAATATATATAAAAACTACTTCACAGCAATTTTACAGAGCCTTAAAAGTTATTATTCCTAATTATTATCACCTAAAGTTTTTTTGTAATAACTGTAGCATATACAACAAACTTAAGAATTATCCATGTATCTTGCTGAGACTTGTATATTTACATTTTAATTATTTTAACCATGAGCTTTATGCTGCATAAAGCTATATTTTTAAAGAGCTCCATTTTCTGTAATTAATTTTTTTATGTTTAAGCTATTACCTTTTTGCACTACAAACTCAACAAGTAATTATTTTTCCAAATTGTAGCTTACATATTTCCACGTTTCAACTACCTACAACCGCTCAAGACTTCCTAAATTTCCACAGTATTAATAAAGGGGAAAGAGTTTAGAAAGTCACACGATTTACAATTCTTAAATCATCATGAGTTACCTCAAATCTACTGGTTACATGCAAAGGATTAATAAATGTAATTTTCACAGAAGAAACATACACTAACAAAGTACGGTCAATGCACATAAATTATATTTCAGTTATCATATCTTCCAGGTTCCTTTTAGTGCTTCATTGCAAGTTATTACTAAAATTAAAAAATTAAAAATAAGGACACCAGAACAGTTTTTCCCCCTGTCCTTCCCCCTCACCTTCAATTCTCTTTCAGGGAAGCTACAAGATGCCAATCTTCTTCCCCACTTGCTTATGCCAGCTCCATCAGATTGCCCTTACTTTGGCTGCAGAATCATCCATCTCCAGAGGTTGTGCTCAGAACCCAACCCAGCCCCTTCCAGCCTGCCCACACTGGTTCGTGCCTCAGAACTCCAAAAGAGGAGAGGATCTGTAAATTCAATTATCCCCATGGAAACAGAGGACAACTACAGACTCCCACAAATCCTCTGCAGGCCCTGGGGAATTGTGCAGGGACCCTCCACATCCCTTGGATGTTTGCTGCTCCTTTCCAACAGCCTGCACAAAAGCACTGTATTTACTCTACTGTCCCATTACAAGCAATTAAACCTGAGATATAACATAACCACAAAGGGTGAAAGAGCACCAGGTGACTCCCAATATTCTTAGAAAATTCCAGGTGAAAATTCCAGCTGTAGCCACTAGCACATAGCACACGCCGAGTGCACAGGGTGGCACTGCTAAAGGAGTGCTCTGCTGCTAGAAGGCAAAATCAAAAGCTCTGCTGAACAAATGTTGTACATTCCTCTGATAAAGCTAAAAGTCCAACTGGGACAAGAGAGAAACGAGAGAAGTATCAAAATGGAAATCACCAGGTGGATGTGAGCAGGATACACAGGCAGCTCTTGGGAGAGAGGGAGGTTTCTGAACTGACATTTACTGAGCTGAAAACGAGTCCCATTCACACGTTTCTATCAGTATTTCCTGTCTCCAGGTGTTGCTGTGCACTGCTACGAGGCTGGGGTCAGCTGTCTGAACACGAGTGTCTGGTGCCCCTTCCGACACCGGGACACCCGGCCTGGGCTGCATCGGCTCCTTCAGCAGCACAACCTGCAAATCCAAGGTCAGATCCACCAGATCCCATTAAAGATGATGCAAAGCGGAAAACAGCTGAAGTAGAAAGCCATGTGAACAAACATTTTCCAACTATTGTTTTTATTTCTCGATTTCTATTTGCACTGATTGAGCTTATTTCAATTATTATCTCTGCTGATATTTTACCTATTAAGCAGCAAGCAGCTATCAGCAAGTTTGTTTGCCTCTTTTCTCTGTCAAGTCGTTCATTTCCACAGAAATCTGAATAATGTCCTACTGGAAAAAATAAAACCAAGACACTGCTAAGTTATTTATCAGCATTCTACCAGTGTCTTTTTCCATACCTTTTACAAAAATACATTTTCTTTATGATAAAAGGCTGAAGACAGAGGCTTAGGAGATACATGATTTATACCTTGGCACATAATGACTATCATGTTCCATACATAAAACTCAGCATTACCTCCTCCTTTTTTCATGACAGGACAACTCTGACATCATAAATAGCTTTCTAATAAAGCACTTCCCTCCATCAAAACTCCAAACTTGCTTAAATTTCTACCCGAGGACTCAATAAAAAGCAAAAATAGACAATAAGAAGCTAGCATACTCTAAATAGCTGACTATATTTACAACATGTAAATCTGCTATTAAAAAAAAAATTAAATTTAACCCCCTATTCTAACTCTAGAATTTTGTTACTAAAAATGTAATACTCAAGAAATGAAAAATACTGTCTAAAATGTTTCATGCATTTGCTTTCCATGCAATTATCTATTTGCAATCTGCAACTGCTTTATGTTTTAACTAAAGACTCAAAAGGTATTTCTTACTTGTTTTATTCCATGAAATACAACTAGATTTTTCAGGTTTTGTTATATTTCATGAGTAAACTATGAGAACATTTTTCAAACTTCAGGTCAGTAGCAACTTCCTTTACTGTACACCCACCACATCTTCTAAAACACAATTATGAAAAAGATAATAGTAATCCATTGTGGTTTGACTCTTGACCATAACACTAATCACCTTTTTAAGGGGAGGGGAAAAGAAACAGACCACCAACAAAATGCCCATCACAATAGAAAATTCAAACAAAGTAAAAGAGTTGTCAGATAAAAAAAAAATGTTATTCATATGCAGCACATAATAATTTGATTTTAATGATATTTAATAAGAAAACTCAGAATGAAGCTATTAGTTCTTCTTGATCCAAATAAAATCAATGCATCTGGTTTTATGCCACAATCTGGTCCTGAAATCTTAAGCAGCCAAATCTAAACAAAAAAGCTAAACCACACTAAACCAAAACCCCACCCCTTAACAGAAATCAAGCTGTTACAGAACCAAGTTCTGCTGAAAAGTGGAGCTGCAGTTGTCTAGTACACTGGAATTATGACCCATATGAATCCATATGCATTCTGTTCCACTATCAATTTTAGCACTTGGTACAGAATGCTTTGTCATTGTCTAATACTGGGACTAGAACTTCATGATAATTTCCCCTTGTTACAAACAAGCTTTCTTTCGCAAATAGTATTTTGTATTTCACATGCACAAAACCATATATTTCTGACATTTTTCTTTTTCTGGTCATAAATTAAGTAGCAAAGTTAATTACATTTCAACAATTTTCAGTAAATCTGAGTAAGTTACCAAACTTTCATTGCTGGTGGCACTGAAAATACCAAAGAAATGCTTTCAACAATGAGTAGACAAGGCAAATTTTCCAGGTCATTGTCATATAAATGATAAAGCAGGCTGCCAAGAAACCCCTCGGCACAGACTCTCTGGATCTGGAGCTATTTTATATTTCTCTGCATAACCCAGGCGCTGCTGAACTCACTGAACACGCTACAATAGAGATCTCCCCGAGCATGCCAGCAAATCCACAAGGGTAATTTAAGCAGCACTGGAAGAACATGTCTTTTAAACTTCTAAATAAAGATATTCAGAAGCTCATGTAATTGCCTGGAATCTCTGGAGTCAGTTCAGACAACAAATTCTGTCAAAGGATTTCCTCCCAGGGAAGGGTCACCTTAAAGACTAACAGGGGAAGACAGCGAGTCCATTGGATCAGGGGACCAAATCCACCGCCGGCTTGACACGTAGATACAAGGCAGGAAAGGTGTCAGGAAATTAATGAGCCGCTAACCGGGCCAAGACTAACAGCCAAAAAGAGTAAAGAAGTGCAGTGGAATTGGATATCAATCTGCTGGTGGCAGCCCTGCAAGGGCTTGTAACACCAAGTAAAAGAGGATAGATGGAGCAAGGAGAACACGAGCTCCAGTCACCTGTCCAGTAAGTCACTGGGAAAAGCAAGCCCTGTAACGCCTGCAAGCCTCAGGGGATGAGTCCATGAGGATTCTAAGCCACAGAACAAGAGGCTGGACACTTGTTTCTCCCTGAAACATTCCCTTTTTGCAACAGTAAGTACACACAAGGGGTAAAGTCACACACCCTGCAGCGGCAACGTACTTATCCTAAGACTATTGTCACGACACCTCTCTTCCCAGCCCCATGAAATACCAAATCCTCTCTGTCACTCCCAAATAACAACAAGGAGTGTGATGCAGGCAGCACTTGGAAGAACAAGGCAGGAAAAGTTCTGGCCTACATGACAGGGCATCTCTTTAAAGAGCCACAATAAGACCATAAAGGGACATTAGAGACAGACATTTAACTGAAACTCAGGGTAATATCCTCCACTGGGAGTATTAGCACTTAATTGGGAACAAACTAAGTGACTGACTTAATTCTGATATATTGCACCATCTGTAGAGCCCAGGTTATAATTGATAGGCCAGCTGGATGTGGAGCAAGGTACAGCATGTGAAATACTGTACTGTGCTTCTCACTCATTATTACTTTGCTAAACTGTTAAACTTTAAATTGTCCTTTCCATTAAATGGACATTGTTTCGTACTTATTCCTTGTTAATTAACATGTTATGAAATAGGTCATGGCTTTCAGTACATGACCAGACTATTACTCTGAAAATCTCCCTGTTTTCTCTTTCCACTGTAAAATTACCTTAACAATACACAGGAAGGAGGTCATGGAGCTGCTCATGACATGATCCTGTGCAAACACATGAGTAAGTCAAAGGAAATTCTCAATTCTTATACGAGCTCTGACAAACTGTAAAACAAACTCTGATTCACTTTTCAGCCTAGGCTACCCTTGATACTGAGGTGGGTTTGGGATTGGGGAAGTCTACAGCACTTTATTGCTGAGGTAATTTGATCTGAGAACCATAAGGTTGCTTATTCTAAAATATGGGCAACTTTGCAAACCTCTTAAATGTTTTTTTATAACACATTTCAATAGCTGGTCAAGAGTGCCTGGACTCTGGAACATGCTTCCTCCTATTTTATGTAACAAAACCCAAAGGGATTAAAATCAAGCACCTGAAAGCCCCACTGGCAACAGCAAATGTGAAACAAGACACATTTTGAGCATCTTGCTTTCAATGGTATGAAACTATTGTCACCAAGGACTTCACCTATTTTACCTAACTGTAAGGCAAAGGAAAATAATTTTAATGTACTAAAATCCCTACATATTTAATGTATATAAATCCCTACTGCCTTAGTACAAAATGGAAGTTATTGGAATAAATGGGCTATTGATGGATTCCAATATTTATATTTATTTGCATTAATATAATAGGGATGCAGTTAAACAGAGAAACTCTGGAATTCTGACTCACTGACTGTGAGCAGAAAAATCATCAATGGTTAAAACTGCAAGGAGATGTCTCCTCTGAAGGCAAGGTAAGATCTAACAGGGTCCATTCCCACTTTTATGTTGATTTCAGAACCCTCAGAACTGACAGCGAGTGCCCCAAGCCATGGCAGCCCCAAATGCAGCAATTCCCATCGTTGCCTCGTGTTCCCCTTCAGTCACAAGAAGTCAGGAGCTGCTCTCATCCCCTGAGCTGATACTGCTAAACCAAGCAACATGACAGATGTTAATTAAAAGAAATAAATGCAGCACAAGTGTTGAAACAACCAAGCTCACGATCTGCCACGCAACAAAAAAAGCCAAGAGCTCACTTTGTGTGTTGATTTGTGCTCTTCCCTGAGACATAAAGAACTTGTCTGCATTCCAAAATGCTATTGATACACTTCATTACACCCTTCCTGCCATGTAACCAAACTCACGTGGAATTATTCGGGCTCCAAAAGAGTGGAATTACACTTGAATTCATTTCCTTTTGTTTTTGCAGAAAAACAGAAACACATCTAGAGGGCAGTGCTTTTCAGAAGAAACTCGGGAGCAAGTTTATCTCATAAATGCTTCTCTGGTGTTTCAAACATTTTCTAGGGGATACAAAAATAACTTGAAGCTTCTTATCACCTGAACCATACTGCAAAAGGTCACTGCAGACAGATCAGTGTCAGAGCAGCAGCCATTATTAAGCTCCAAATGGCCTGGATTCTTCCATTTTTCAGTGGTGAAATTTCATCCAACATCGATTAACTCTATTACACACACCAGTGCTTCACGTCCTGCACGCACCAGGAAATCTCCAAACATCAACACAGGCACAGAAACACCAGGTCAGTGGGATCTACACTTAAACTTTAAATGTACACTCGGATTTAGCAATTGTTTTCTCAGGTAGCAAGAGAAGCCAAGCAAATCACCATGAACAGTTAAACAATCCTTTTCCTTCGACTGGTCTGGATTCCGTGCAGCTCCCACAAGGAAGCGAGTCAGGGACCAGGAGCCAGGCTGGGAAGGGACCATGGCGCTGAACGCTGCACTCTCACATCACAGAGCACATCCAAACCCACCCTGAAAGGCTCCAGGAGCACGAGCAGGGTTCAGGACTGACATACTCAATAAACACCATGAGCAGCATGTCCCACAGCCAACATTTAGCTGCAAGGAAGGCAACCACCAGCTCAATAAATATTTAAAGATGCCACCATAGAAACAGAAAAAAAAGAGATAGTATTTAGAAATTCAACTTGTGTTATTTCTAATTTTTATCAAATGTGTTGTCACAATGCAGGGCAGCATCTCTGCAGGCTGCTTGGAATGGAAGGCACACAGCCTATCTCATAAACAGAGATAACCTGAAATTAAAATCATAAACCAATTGATAAGCAGGGATGTGGTTTGAAAGATGAAAGATAAAGCACCATATGCAAATCCAGTTCTTACTCTAATGTAATGTAATATATACACACATTTTAATTGCTTACTTCAGTAAAAGCACAACAAGGCGAGGAACAAAAACACACCAGACAGAATTTACTTTTGTTCTTACATTTTCAGACTTAATTAGAAATATTTTTGGGCACATGTATAACATTTGCTGCAAAACTTCAATAACAAAATACGTTATGGTGAATCTTTACAGGGGTGAAAACAAAACTCTTTATACTTTGAAAATGCATCTGATGTGAATGCAAATGTGTGATTTATTCCAACTAACCTTGCCTTATTGCAAAGTAATAATTAGGAAAGATTATGACACAAAGTGGAAGGAGGGGGCTGACTTTTAGCCAAAGGGAACACAGAAATAAATTGAGGAATTTTAAAAGTTGAAGCAGCAGCAGGCTGTAATTTTGGTTACCATTAGGGACATTATACTATTCACTGCAATTTCTGTTAACAGCACACTTAAAAATAGGTGGTTTCATACTAAAAACTGGACAGTAATAAACATCTTTATTTTCACTCGAAGTTGTGTCAGTGGCTCAGTAGTCTATGTAGGATATTCCTTTTCTGTCTTGCCAGATTCAAATATTAGTAACTTGAGGTAAAAGAAAAATAATTTTACAAATTCTAAAGGGGGGGGGGGGGGTGGGGGTGGGGGCAGGTAAAGTCCAGCAACCTCTCCTCCAAATCCATAAAAACCCCATATTACCCTTACTTACTAGCTTCTTACCACAGGGATTTTGCACATAATTTTAATACTGAAATTAAAGCACACGCAACCACTCACACAGACAAAGTTCATTGACTGGGATATTCAAAGACAAATCCCAAGGGAAACTTCATTTTTCTGGAAAGATTTGCCTTGCTGATTCTGTTTCGTACCCTGGTGCTGGTCTGTATCTTTAGGTATATCAGGCCAGGTATTTACAGCAAAATGCTGAGGGACATCAGATCAAAGGGACAATCACAAGGCTACCAAGGTTTTCTAAACCCAGAGCCCAGGAGCTCAGCAGCTTCGATTCCCCAATGCCCCAAGGAGGATTGAAAGATCTGATTTCAACTCAGCTCCTTTTCCACAGAGCCAGCACATCTCCAGCAAGCTGAACACAAGCCCCCTATTTCTGAGACAAAGGAGCTCCAGTAATGCACAAAACTCAGCGAGCCTGAACGTGAGGCAGCGCTCCAGTGCATGCCCCAGCTCTGTGACACTGCTCCAGTTCCTCCCCCTGCCTGAGGGAACCTGCAGGATGCCACGTTTCTGCACGTTTTCAATCACACCTGTCTCCTCTGGCTCGCACAGGAGAACAAATGCAGCCCAGACCACGCTGCGTGGGTGCTCCAGCACTGCTCAGGAAAATCAGCTTGAAGGAACCCCGAGTGCCAAGCCCAGCCTGTCCCCAGGAGCCCCCAGCACTGCCAACAGCCCCGCTGTGGTGCACAGCTCTGCACAGAGCCCCTGATTCACTGCCCCAGTCAGGGCAGCAGCCCCAGCTTCCCTGCCTGCTTCGATAAAAGGCCTCCTTAGAAAAATCAAACAGATCAGCATCGAGAAAGCAAGGGATGGAAGGTTCATCTCTCAAATCTCATCAAACTGGGGAACTACCTGTTGGTGTCTGTTCTGGACCGAGGGAGGGATCAATAGGGGATCAAAGAGAAAAGTGACAGAACAGCAGAGGGGAAAAAAGAAAATTAAAGACAATTTTGGGGGGAAGGTGAAGAATAGGACAAAACAGTACAGAACAGGCCCATTTAAGTAACATTTTTTATTTTAAGAGCCCCTTGGCTATGCCTTGGCTCAGCTTTATCTGCAGGATATATCATTTCTCACAAATTTTCCTGCAGTAGCCTTTTGATGAGGTGGCACAGTAATAAATGGGGAGATAATTTGATGTGTTGAACTTTTATTGCTAGTGAGGAATAAAAGGATTTTCAGCTCCCTGGCTGAGTCTGCAGTACTGACAGCTAGAGCAGGGAGGGAGAGCTCCCCCGGATTAAACCACAAAAGGAGAATAGGTATGGATTTCTCATAAAAATAACTTCCAGTGATAAAACACAGCAGCACTGAGTACCTGTAAGAATTAAACCATGATTACCAACTGAGTTTATGAAGTTGCCCTGTCATTCTGGAATGAAAGAGCAGGGACACGCACACACAGGCTGTACTGGGAATGCACTGGAGCTCTGCAGTGCTGGAAGATGGGAGTGCTCAGGGTGCAACCCACAGCAAGGAACCAGCAGTGCTGCCCCAAAGCTCTCTTTATTGCAGGGAAGCAGCAGTGCTGCCCCAAAGCTCTGCTCCCTGCAGGGAAGCAGCAGGGCTGCCCCAAAGCTCTGCTCCCTGCAGGGAAGCAGCAGGGCTGCCCCAAAGCTCTCTTTATTGCAGGGAAGCAGCAGTGCTGCCCCAAAGCTCTGCTCCCTGCAGGGAAGCAGCAGTGCTGCCCCAAAGCTCTGCTCCCTGCAGGGAAGCAGCAGTGCTGCCCCAAAGCTCTCTTTATTGCAGGGAAGCAGCAGGGCTGCCCCAAAGCTCTGCTCCCTGCAGGGAAGCAGCAGTGCTGCCCCAAAGCTCTGCTCCCTGCAGGGAAGCAGCAGTGCTGCCCCAAAGCTCTCTTTATTGCAGGGAAGCAGCAGGGCTGCCCCAAAGCTCTCTTTATTGCAGGGAAGCAGCAGTGCTGCCCCAAAGTGCTGCTCCCTGCAGGGAACTCTCCCTACCCCACTGCATGTGACTGCTGCCCCAGCTCACTCACACTGTTTGTTTGCATGTGCTTATGAAAATAACTGAGGAGAATCCAAAGAATAATGGATTTTGGAGGTTCTAGAGAAAAAAGACTTGAAAAGAGCCCCAAACAGCAGTTTGATTTTACTGTTCATTGCGTTATCCGTCCCTGGGGGCTCTGGGCGAGCAGGGGATGCTCCACGCTGGGCACAGCCTGGCCTGGACACCCACCCTGGGCACCCTGAGCCTCAGCGGGGCTGGCAGGGCCATGGGGAATGTCTGGGACAGGGGCAAAGGCCAGCAGGGACAGAGAAATGGGGAGCAGGGAGGGGGGACCCACAGAGGAGCCCGGGCAGGGAACTGCTCCTCAGGGAATGCCAGAGTTCCTGCAGCAACAGCTCTCTTGGGAAGGACAGCTGCTCCACCTGGGCTCCCAGCCTGCTGTCCAGCCCACCACTCCAAGCACAAGCTCTAATTAATAACGACAAAATGATATATTATGTATATGAGATATCTAAGGATGGCTCATGATTTACATAACATCTCCATTCTTCAAATTCACAAAGCTGATCCTCAGTACAATATTCTGCCTTAACATATCTGCCTGTGTGGTTACAACCTCCACAATCAATTCTGAATGCTGATTTGAATTACTGAAAGGTAATTGAAAAGTAGCTCATTGACACTGAGAAGGCAAACAAATTGTTAATGCTAATTCCTCTGAGTACATCTCACCAAGGATACTGGCACGAGGGAATTAAAAAAACCCTACATATTCCCAGATAATAGAAATTCTCTGAACACAGATACAATTTAAAACAGTAAAAAAGAATTCTTTTGTACAATAAATAACAAAGATCTTATACATGTTAAGGAAAATTAGTTAAGCCCTAGGAACCTGACTTTCACCTCTTTCAAGAGAAAAAAAAAAAAAAAAAAAAAAAAGTAAATAGGCTGTAATTCACCTTTCAAGTGTGGTTTAGAAAACATATTTAATGACTTTTCCCCATAATATTCAAATTGCCAGTTAAAGGCACAAGAAAAACAACTATTTTGAAACATATTGAAAAGCCCTTCGATATGTTGGTGGTTTAAGATATAAAACACTATAAATTACCATGTCGTTATTTTTCAAATTCAAAATTAACGAGGTTTAATCACTTCATCTCTTGGGCTGTGTCCTGAAATCCCACTGCCTCTTTGAGCCCATTTTCCCTCCCACTCCCCGCGGAGGACAGGCAGCACAAGCCGGCCCCAGCAGAGAGCGCAATTGCTGTTTGCATGAGCAGCGCTCGCACACCCGCAGGGTCACACCGAGCCCAGCGCCGGGGGCACGCAGGAGGAAAATCAACAACAACTACCTGCACAAAACAATTAAATGGAAGAGGAAAAAAAATGGTTTTTTGTTTTTCCTACTTTTTATTACGATTTTTAATCGACCAAAGAACTCGACTAATCGCTCCGAACAGCAATTTCATTGCTGTGTGCATGAAGTCCAACAGCTCGCAGGAAATTCACTCTAGGCTCAGCCCAGATCCTGAACCCGTGTGCCCATGTGGCACACCCCGGGCAGAGGGGTTGTGTCACCCCAAAGCTGCAGCTCAGGGCCCCAGCAGAGCCCGCATCGCTCGGTGCCCATGGCACAGCGGGCACCAGCACAGCCGGGGCAGGGCAGGAGGGCGAGCTGCAGGACAGCACTGCTGGTCCTGACATCCAGAGCCCAGCACCTTCCCAAAGCGTGCTGTGACCTCCAGCTACAGCTCCTGAATCCTGAAACCTAGAGCCCAGCACCTTCCCAAAGCATGCTGTGACCTTCAGCATCCATAGTCCTGAATCCTGACATCCAGAGCCCAGCACCTTCCCAAAGCGTGCTGTGACCTTCAGCATCCACAGTTCCTGAATCCTGAAACCCAGAGCCCAGCACCTTCCCAAAGCGTGCTGTGACCTTCAGCATCCACAGTTCCTGAATCCTGACATCCAGAGCCCAGCACCTTCCCAAAGCGTGCTGTGACCTTCAGCATCCATAGTCCTGAATCCTGACATCCAGAGCCCAGCACCTTCCCAAAGCGTGCTGTGACCTGCCACAGCTCCTGAATCCTGACATCCAGATCCTAGCACCTTCCCAAAGCGTGCTGTGACCTTCAGCATCCACAGTTCCTGAATCCTGAACCCAGAGCCCAGCACCTTCCCAAAGCGTGCTGTGACCTCCAGCTACAGCTCCTGAATCCTGACATCCAGAGCCCAGCACCTTCCCAAAGCGTGCTGTGACCTCCAGCTACAGTTCCTGAATCCTGAACCCAGAGCCCAGCACCTTCCCAAAGCGTGCTGTGACCTCCAGCCACAGTTCCTGAATCCTGACATCCAGAGCCCAGCACCTTCCCAAAGCGTGCTGTGACCTTCAGCACCCATAGTTCCTGAATCCTGAAACCCAGAGCCCAGCACCTTCCCAAAGCATGCTGTGACCTCCAGCTACAGTTCCTGAATCCTGACATCCAGAGCCCAGCACCTTCCCAAAGCGTGCTGTGACCTTCAGCACCCATAGTTCCTGAATCCTGAAACCCAGAGCCCAGCACCTTCCCAAAGCATGCTGTGACCTCCAGCTACAGTTCCTGAATCCTGACATCCAGAGCCCAGCACCTTCCCAAAGCGTGCTGTGACCTCCAGCCACAGTTCCTGAATCCTGACATCCAGAGCCCAGCACCTTCCCAAAGCGTGCTGTGACCTCCAGCCACAGCTCCTGAATCCTGACATCCAGAGCCCAGCACCTTCCCAAAGCGTGCTGTGACCTCCAGCATGCACAAGTGCCCACGGCCACACCCTGCAGCTCAGCTGCTGTGCAATAAATGCATTTCCCTGGGGCGCAGCTCCCGCAGCACTGCAACACCAGGGCTGTGTCTGTGCTGCCCCGTGGGCCACTGAAACCTCACACCCAGAATTTACAATTAAAACCTTCTCTGCCTGGGTAACATTTTAAGGCACATGGGCACAGAGAAAAGCAGGAGGAAATCAAGACAAGAGGCACTTTAGAGACTTTTTTTTTTCCCTGAAGAACAGAGATGTTACTGCTATTGATGACCTGGTGTGTCTTTTCACCTTCTCCTTGCTTGCTGAAGGATAATCAGAAGTTAAGTCAGCCCCGGGTGCTTTCACATGAAGGCAAGTCAATAGGTTCAAGATAAAGAAAATCCCAAACACTCAAAGACTCCAGCTGTCATTAGCGGCGAAGTTTTACCTTCAGCCCTGAGGCTGTCAGCCCTCCTTCCCCAGCCCTGGGGTTTTTGGTCAGGGTGATGTGTGCCCTGGTTTAACCCTCAGACACCCTGCTCCTCCGGTGACACAGGAATCACAGCGTTAACACACTGCTCACAAACTCCAGAAAATTTAACTGGTTTCACTGGAAAAGGCAAAGAGGAGGGTGGAGACAGCCAGCAAAAAGGATCCCGCCTACAGCACGGGGTGGAGATGCCACTCCAGAAAGATTTAAAACTCCTCAGCTGGGGAAGCTGCAGCTCTTCTTCCAACTGGAATCTCCTCCTGAGGAGGAGAGGATTTACACTCCTGAAACATTACATCTCTGATTTGAATCTCGTGTTTTTGTGTTTTAAATGCGTTGGGCAATTGAGGAACTGTCAAGTGCATCAGTCACAGGTGACTTTGCTGGATGGAAATGGGGCCAGTAAATATCAGAGGGCAGCACTAAGACCTCAAAAGTCAGCAGAGGTCTGAACAAGATGCTAAGATAAAAGAGTGAATGCATTATGGAAAGTAATAATAATATCCTTTACTTCTCAATTTCTTAAAACCAGCATTCCTCCTCTAAGTTTCTAAGAAAGGTTCTGTTTTCTTTGAATTACAGGTTCCAAGCTACCTGGGTCGAGAACTATCTAGAGAATCTATGCACTGGGCCTGTTTTTAGTAGATACTCTGAAAGAGACGTTTCCTGAGATGTATTTTCTCTAGTAAAAATATCTTCTGGTTAGTTATGGATGTTTAAGAGCACGTGGAGTAAACACGCCTCTGGAAATTTCAGTGGCCACTTAATATTTCTCTAGGAACATTCTAATGAAGAAAATTACATAGAGCCACTAAAAAAAAAAAAAAAAAATTAAAAATCAGCTTTCAGATTTTTATTTCTACAAATTAATTATCAAAACTCTATTAATTTATTCCATTAGCTTAGACTCTATTATACTACATTATCATTCTCTCTTTTAGGATGGCACATGATTTTATTAGTGTATTCTATCAGTTTTGGAGGTTGAAGGCTTCCGGGTGGAATTTTTTCTCCTCTATCTAATAAAGGTTATTAAGAATTTAAATAAGATTTGAAAGTGAGAATAATTTAGACACCAAAGTAATGGCTATACATATCTCACAACAGTAGTTCATTAGTGGGCTGATAGTCAGTCAACTAAATTAAAGCTTCTCACTTGTTTTGCTCAGCAGCTTTCCACCCAGCTCCTGAAACCCCAAACCAAAACTCTCAGCCCCTGTTCAACTGCAGGAGTCACAGGAAGAGGGAAATATAAAACTCTCTACTTTGCCCAGTATCTTGGTGGTTGCAAAGAGCAGCTGTAGCCAGAAATTAAATGGAAGAGCAGGAAATCTGCAAACATACCCTACAGTTCTTTAAAAATTCCAATTAATTAGACCAAATACACCTATTGGCTTTGGCAGCTGCACTGGCAGTGCCAGGGCTCTGCAGCACATTGCACAGCAGCACCCACACAGACGATGGACCTCCCTCTCACACCAGGGCTCGTGCCCATCCTGAGGACTGTTTATGCCATCCTCACATCACCAAAGCCAAGGAGCATGCAAAATTCACTATATGCATGCCACAGAAACCTCAAATGCTTAATTTATGCAAGCACACTCCCCCAGATTCATGAGGGCTAAGACATGAAACTACAGTGACATCATCTTAAAGAGTTGCTCCTTGCCTCAACTAAATATTTATTCCTGTTTTATTAATTTTCTAAAGTAATATACAATATCCAGTGGCCCATTTAACCAATTTACATGCTAAAAATTATGGCCAGCAGCCAATCTGAAGTGAGCTGATTCTGCTGAAGAGGTACCTGGGGTCCTTTAGATTCTCTACCTGCTGACCCTTGGAGTGGTCTAATCAAATAATTTCATGGCATGTGAATCACTGAGCAAGGAAAAAAAAAAAAATCACTAAAAACTGATTGCATTATCAAACTCCATGAAACTGCATCCATTTCTTTTTTAAAAAACAGTATTTCATCTCTAGGATCCCATGTGTCAGAGTCACAGTTAACAGCAGCTGCAATGTCCAACATGAGATAACCGTCCTGGAAGAAGGAAAAAGCCATTTCACGTCTGCCTCAGTTGCTTGCAGAAGGTCAGCTCAGGCACGGTTCAGTGCTGATAAATAAAGCCTCCCAGTGCCAGGCAAAGGCTGGAGCTGGGTCTGAGGCAGCAGTGCAGCTCTGACCTGAGCGAGCTGGCCAAGGAGACACTTTGTCATGCTCGGCAGGGCTGCTCCATCCCAGCTGAGGGGACTGAGCTGGGAGCCATCCATCACCGAGCTCCCCTCTGGCCTCTCCCCTGCCCTGCTCCTCGCCCTGGCACGCACAATTCAGCCCCTGGGCTCCTTCAGTGAGGATCAGAACAGCAGGAGATGAAAAATCACCTCCAGCCCACCCGCAGCCAGCAGTGCCACCAGCACCCACGGGCACAGCTCCTCGCTTCTCCTTTGGCAAAGGGGCAGGGGTGGGGATGGCTCAGTGTCCTCAGCAGGGACACAGCACTGGGGGACAGGGCTGGGGCTCTTCCCCACAGCAGCTGCAGAAACCTCAGCTGTGAGCCAGCAGCAGTGCCAGAGGCACAGGGGTGCCCAGCGCTGCAGCCGTGTCCTGTCTGTACAGCACCGGGGGCTTCGGAAAGCCCCTGGGGACTCCTGAGCCTGCAGCTGATCCGCAGAGTGCTGCCTTCCCCGACCACTGCATTTATTTAATTACACCTCCACACCGAGGGTGCTTTAAACTAAGAACCGCTAATTCTTTCGCATCTTCATTTTCAATTTAAAATCCGCACGTTGCAAATGTCACTCAAGGCGCACGCGTGCCCTGCTGACACCAAAGCTGATTGAGATGAGCATTGTTTTACCAAGAATCACCTGAAGGAGATAATAATTTTGCTAGCTAGTGAGATCTGCATATGATGGCATTATAAAAGGCTTTGTTCCAGTTTCTGTTTTCCTTTCTGCAACTTGATGACAGCTTTGATTTTTTTTTTTTTTAAATAATATTACTAGAAAATTAAAAAGACAAGGGTTTGGTTTTTTTCCCCCAGGATTTTTTTAGATGTATCCAATAACTACCTTAACACACACTTTTTGCTTTGTCCTTGTACTGAAAAAACAGGTCTCCAGTTCTGCAGGCTGCTGACTGATGAAGATCTATCCCAATGTGCTTCCGAGGTTAAAAGAGAACAACTGCAGTTAAAATGAACATTTCTCAGCTCACGCCATGCTTCAGCATGCCTTGCAAAATCCACAGTGGGGCTTCTAAACTTGCACCACGCTCCTTCCTTCACTATGCTTCTCACTCAAAACAAAACAAAAAAAAAAATTGAGGAGCATCACAATATGTTATGCCTGAGTTCCTATTTGCATGATGCAACCTATTGTCAGCTCTTAAAATATTTGAAGTCGTTTTAAAGAGAATTAAAATTTGAAATGCAATTAGTTGCCACCTGTCTAGTTCAGAAGCTAAATTCATTCTCCTGTACAGAAAAATGAGACCATTGTTAGAGAAGCATTTTCCTCATGAGAAAAATAATCCAAGATAGAGCTTCCCTGGAAGAGAGGCATGAGAAAAAAAAAAAAATCTTTCCAGCTCTTATTAAAAAACAACCAAACCACCAAAACCTCAACACATCATGACTGTCAGTTTGTAGGTAAATGGCTGAATTGTACAGCAAGCTGAAAATGAAACCCTTTTGTAATTAAATTCCAAATTAATGTTCTGTAGTTGTATGAATAAGTCTGACAGAAACCAGACATTCCAACTCTCCACACTACGCCAATTCTCACCTGTAGAACTCAGAAATAAATTCTGACCAGACAGTACTGCAACAGACTTACATTTGGAATAAATACTTTGAAGAAGGTTCACTAAGAAATAAAGGATTTCCTCGAGCAGCAAGAATGCTAGAGCAAGATCTGACACATTTCTAAATGTCACCAAAAAAATTACATTCCTTTTTTTCTTCAGATAATTTTTTTTTCCACAATGATGAATAATACCTAATTTACTCTAAGTACAAAAATAGCATTTTCTGTAATTTTTATTAGTCAGTCTTTAACTGAGAAAATTAATACCTCTTGCTTTTCTATTTAACAGGTGAAATTAGTTTGTCAGAGTTAATAATTCACATATAAGCTATGTACACACAGCAACCAACTGTGCTACGCATCGCACATGAATTCTGTCACACACAGGCAACTCAACTGTCTATCAAAATCAAAACCAATCTATTAAACTTATTAATTACAACTCTGAGCCTACTCATCTTCAGGTAGCTCTTATGGGAGAGGACTAAGAAATTGGGGGACAACACAAGTGAGAGAAGTGAAATACATAAGCACTGTTCCAGTAACTTCTGCAGTGGCACGTTAGAAATGGTGGAAAAAAATGGAGTTATTCAGGACGAAACTGGCCCAGTGGAGAACAAACCATGACAGGGGGAGGACAAGGTCAGGGTATCCCAGGATCTCCGAATATTGCTGCTACTTTGACACAAATATTTGCAGAAGGTATTTTTTTTAGGTGTGTCATTCAGAACAAGTGTTAGCTAACAAAATCAGATGGCATCTGCTAAACATCGCTTTAATTAAGACTTCTCTCTTTGACCAGTCTTTAAGCACGTCACTGAAGTTATTACAGGCTTACAAAACAGAATGGAAATGATTTTCCTCCTTTTTCTTTTCCAGCTACTAAAATCAATACCGTTGCTTCCATCCAAGTAACAAAACTGCAAGAATAGAGAAAAATCAGCTTCAAGCAATGATCCACGTTCACAAATCTTTGTCCATAGCCACATTAACAGTCTCAGCTTCATACAGGAGGCACGGTGTGCTGCAGGGGAGTAACAGAGATCAACAGCCAGAGCAGTTTGTATTTACTCCAGAAAAACTGCACTGTGTGCAATCACTTTTTTCAAGCATTTAGTGCAGCGTATTTGGGTTGTATTTTCACTGAATCACTCATCTGGATTTATCTCAAATGCAGATCAGCATTTGATAGCACAGTACTGGGAGGTTATTATTGCAGCCCACTGTTGCACATGGCTGTTCATCAAAATAATTCAAGGCCGGCAGAAAACTCCACATGGGTTTTCTTTGACTCATAACCACCAGCTCCCTGTGGGTTGTTGTGGGAAACACCTAATGGAGAGCCAGGGTTCATTTGCTAATGTCAAACCCAATGTTTAATAGGGCTCACAGGTTTCCTTTTTATTGTTGGAATTTCCACAAAATAAATAAATAAATAAATAAATAAATAAAAATCTGAAAGCAATAATAAAAAAATCTGGAAAGCAATTATTCTCTCCACTCCTCCCCCAGCTGCAGACCTCAGGATTCTCTCTCTGGGAAGCATCCAGCAGTCCCAGCAGTTTTTCCCAAGACAGCAGCTGACATCCCACCTCCCAGCCTGGCGCTGATGCGCGTGGAACTCGTACAATGAGCCTTGACATTTGTCATTGTACTTAGCTACAAATGCATTACAAGAAATTACAAGGGATGCTATCAGAAAATTGCAAACCCAGTGAGTGTTTCGCCTAGTTACTGTAATTCCTCAATGCTGTTCCAATCTTGTGCAAATTAGAGCCACTTACAGCTCTGAAAACTGACAGGAAACCGAATGAGGTTTTCATTATGCTTTTAATAGTCTTCCTGGGCTCCTTGCTGCTAAGAGATTCTTGAGGAAGAGCTCTACAGCCTGCCCACCTCCACATCCATGGCAGGTGCAGGCACTAACCCAGGATACCCCACCACGCTCGTGCAACAAAAAGCCAAACCAAATTCCCTTCCACAAAAGGGAAGCAGCAGAAGCAAGAAAAAGAAAACCCTGAGAAGCCAGGAAGGAGATTTGATTTACATTGCTTCAGTATTGTGAATGCTTCCTTCATGGCTAAAGAAACGGGAACGTTTTAATCAGATTCTGCATTTATAAATCACATCTCGTACCAGATTTATGAATACTGAAGGAAGTTCCTAGTGGCTCCTGTAACACTTCATTAGTGCTGACTCCAAACCTCCTTTGCTGACTGCCTCCAGTTCAGTGCAGAGAACACTCACAAACCCACCTAAGGTTTATGCAAGTGAGAGCTTTAAGGACCTGGGAATTCTTGCAGGAGGAAGGTTAGGAAAGGTACCTAAAATTATCCCATAAAATGCCCCGAGGTGTCAGTGCAGACCCGTCCATAATAACAAATCCCAGAGGGTGGCTGGGAGAACACGCTGGCGTTCCCACTGTGGATTTCAGGTCCATCATCCTCCCACCTGAACTCCTGCTGTGCTGATGAAGCTGCCGAGGTAAACAGCGACAGACACAGCAGGGAATGCAAGGAGGAGCCCAGAACTGCTGCGAGCACCGGGGCAGGGTTTGTGCCGGAATTCTCTCGTGTTCAGAGCACCTCGCTTCACCTCGCCCTGTCTGTGCTCAGCTCTGGCTCACCCTCTCCTCTTTCCTGTCACCCCCGTCCTCCCATTCTCAGCCTAGCAAACAGCAGGTGAGCTTTGCACTGCCCACTGGAGCCATCCTTGCAGGGCTTAATCGGGAATACTATTTTAGGGAAACTGCTGCCTATTAAAGATGTGTAGGGATTTCTCTGTGGAGGAGGGAAGAGAGAGATTGGGCTCTGAGTATTCAGATTTATCAAGGAGATGCAAATAGCTGGGACATGCCAAGGTAAGGAGGTGAAGCACGCTGAGCAGAAAATGAATCTCTTGATAACAAAGCATCTCAGGTACTCAGTTAATGCTCTGAGCATTCACTAATGGCACCAATACGGTTCTGTGAGTTTTAAGACTATTCCACCCTGCAAATGGAAGCATGTCAAGGTCTAAGTTTCTCTATTAAAACAAAGAAAGTGAATTTGTTTTCCAGCATTTTCTCTCATTTGTTTCCAGGATTTAAATAACATGTGAGTCAGTATGTCCTCAGCACACGTTTTCTCCATGTTAGATATCTAAAATACAACCCTGAGCAGCCAGCACCATTTAAACTGAGAGGGATTTCAGGCTATTTCTTGCATACTTAAAATCAGGTGATACCAAAACCACTGCCATGATCAGCTACTGAAGCTGTTTAGAGCCCAGAATGTTTACACAGTGTCAGAGTGTCTTCCCTACCTTGCCTGTGTCTATGTAAGTGAACCAAGATACCCCACGGAGTCATGAACTGGATAATTTTACAATTTAAACCCTACATTCTCCTGCCCCAGGCCCATCTAAAGTGACTGGCATCTAAGTGATAGGAAGGCAAGCCTTCAATTGAAAAGAAGTGGAGATCTGGTGTATAAATCAGCGTGTCTGTCATAATTCACCAGCCTGTCTTATCAATTGATGCTTGGCGTGTGTTCCCCTAGGCACCAGAACCTGATGCTGTAAATTCATCAGCTGCTGCTGCTTTTTGGGAAGTTTGGATATGGGTAAAAGGTCTGTAGAGGCTGAGGAACTGCAGGGGATTCCTTCCTACACCATCTCTCCTGTCCTCTGTGTTTTCCCATGAAGAACCAGCTTTGGGTAAAGAAAACAAAAACGCAGTGCATAAAAATTCCAGCTCAGGTGTTCCCTTGGGACAACACTCACCAGCACTATTGCTTCCCTGTGGTCTATCTGTGACTGGCTCACTCCTTCCTGACCATGCTGCCCTTCACAGATGCACCTTTGTGCCTTTCCTCATCGCTGTTTAAGCACATGGTTATTCTGAGCAGACCATAAGGCACCTAAAAGCACTTCAGATGCTGCAAATTGCTGCTGAATACTTTAAAATAAATTCATCTGGACCCTTTTAAATAACTGAGTGAGGACAGCATCCTGTACACCGGCCATTTCTCTATGAAACTGATCCATGGCTGCAAGAGAGAAAAGGCAGCCTGTGCTAGTAAAGAAACCCAGAATACAGTAGAAATGGAAACCCAGAATAAGTATAAATCCAAATTTGTTTCTCAGTGGATAAAATCTCTTTGAGAGGAGTCAAGGGGAATACTACAATCAATCCCAGACATTTTACAGGTGATTCAAGTATATTTTCTCTTGGCATTTCCATTCAACCTAAGAGCTTCCACGATCCAATAAATTTTTCTTAGCTTCCTGAAGCTCAAGAGAGGAGTTGAGGGCTCTTTGCTTAAATTCTTAATTAGGGGTAAAATTTACAATTTAAACTAGAAATAAAACAAAACTCACAAGCAGCATTTGCTGCTAGATGAAATAGATGCTTCAATGTTTATGATGATGGATAACAAGATCTCAACAGTGCTCCTGCATCAGAAATGTCAGACTAAGCCCAGTGCTCTCACAGGATAATGTGATCATTAAATTTCTACCCTAAATGAGGTGGAAGGACTGAAAATTTCAGAGAGCACAGGATATTTCTTCTCTTTCTGCTAAACAATCACTGCTGGCATTCCCATATTTCTTGCCTGATCATTAACCACTGACATAATTAATATGCACTCAGAGAGGCCTCGGCACAGTTAGAACATAATCACCTATAGATTTGATTCATGGAAGTGTCTTTTTGGAATAACTAAGACAGATTAGGTTTCTTAAATTGTCTTGGATACAGAAGCAACAAAAAGCAAGTTGGGAGTTGCCAACTGCAGAGGGGTCCTAATTAACAACTCAATTAAAAAAGGCAAATTAAAACTTTATGGTTCGTTATCCTTCATTGCTTAATAAATTGTTTTGCTAAGCAAATGATTAAGAATGATTATTCTATAAACCTGAAGTAGTATCTGGTTCTCCACATTTTTTAAAAATTCAATAAAATAAAACCAGTTTGTTTTCAAGTATCCAAACCCTACTGATTGCAGGACTTTGTGCCAATTCAAGGACAAGACAAAATTACTATAAACATAAAAACCCTTATTTCCCCTCTCCCTTTTTTTTTTACATTGAAGAGTATCTCCAGCTCTTGTGATGAAGAAAAGTCTCTTTCTATCTATTTTTTTTATTCTACTGGGGTTTTTTAATGCCATGCATCTTGAGACTCATCAAAATTAATTGCCCCCCCCCTTAACATCATGAATTTCTTGCAATGTTCAGAACTTTTGGAATTACTGATAGTCCAGGACACTGAGGGATGAATAAAACAGGTTTGATCATAGGGAAAACTTGACAACTTACAAGAGATTCCAAAATGATTAATCTTTGCAGTTTTAAAATATGTTTATAGAGATTTTTAGATGTCCTGAACTGTCCCCCAAGATAATGTTTGCAAGGCTGTGTTTCTAACTGTGCTAGACACAAAAATCTTCAGCCATATATGAATATGCTACTGGAAATAGGAAACCCTCTATCATCTTTAAGTCCTGTTTGCTATTTTGTAATCCTTAATATAGATGAATTAAAAACTAAAGCCCAATATGAACTGATTTGAGCAGAAAACCACAGTACTTTGCTTCAAATTCTCACTTTCTAGAGGCAGAGAAAAAATATATTTTGCAGATTGTTACTGCTTCCAAATTCAGCAAAACAAAAATTAATATAATTCCAAAATTTAAAAAAAAAAAAATCAAAATTCAAATAAATGTTAACAGATAATGCCAATTAATGGATCTGAAGAAAAGTAACTCCAACAGTCTGCTAAAGACAGGAGGCCACAAAACCCCTAAAACAGATGAAACTCAGCATCCCCAATTCCGTCCCACTAGCTTGGGTATTTCAGGAATCATCATCTCCTTTCCGATCTCTTGCCTGCCACAAATCGGAGCGGGTCAAACACTCCAGAGGTGCCTTCACTACTGAGAGACAGATTTTACCCTGAAGGCGACAGAGCTCCAAATGCTGATTTCAGCTGGATATCCGCGGGTATCCAGATGTTTACGGACCTGCTGATGACAGAGATTCTCACTTTCCACTTGACACGAGAACCTCTGCCCTCCCTGCTCTTCACACACTGAAAGCGTCGCTCTGCTGAGGGATACAGAATTATCAGGACTCAAGATTTGACAGAAAAATGAAGGTACGTGAAAAACCCAACCCCTTTTTGCTCTTCCAAAGCGATGCCTGCCCAGATCAGAGACCTCAGAAACTGCAGCAGCTCCCGATGAGAATTATCTGAGGCTATAAAACACTGACGTTGCTATTGCACTAGCAAATGTCAAATAAAGCTTTCTACATACGTTTTCCTTGCCTGTAAAACTCAAGTTACTGATTAGGTAAAAAAATTACTGGGAAGATTGTCCTTTGAACCTATTTACAAGTGTTTAAAACACTGGACGTGTCTAATCCCACTGCAAGACTTAAAAAACAGCTTCTCTGACAGAACAGCAAAGTTGGGATAAGGTAGCAACTGCTCTAGTGGAACAGAAAAGGGAATTTTGTTGCAAAAGTATTTGCAGACAACCCATGAAAGATTAATTTCTCATTTGTCAGTAAAAATACTTTAATTGAAGGCAAGTTAGTTTATAAATACTAATTGTATCTAAGATATAAATATAAATAAAATCAATTTTAAATATCAAAATAACGTGAATTCTCTTAATTCAAACAAAAATAATATGACAATAAAATATAAATATTAATTGTCATCAAGAAACTCCATTTACACAGTCACTATCTAGCCTTTTCCACTTAGGATCCAGCTGTTTTATTAACAAACTTTCTGAGCATCTTCAATGACAGCCCAGCCTTACTCAGCAGAAAACAGCCACGGGTTTCTGCAGCAAAGCAGATTGTTCAGCAAGACAAGCAACTTCCCTACAAAACCATGGAAACAAATTAATGTGTGCTGCTGACAACCAGAGAAGTTACAGGGAAACTTCATTACAAGGTTACTCCTCATTATTTCCACTTGCTAATAAGGAGCTCAGAATTTTTATTTTCCTTGTGGTTTTGGTTGAGTTTGGGGCATTTGTTTCTTTTTCTTTTTTCCCACTTTATAATTAGCAGCATATTTAGTTCATGATTTCACTGGCAGTATGATGCCTCTTGGGTAGTACTCTGAGCAAATCCTACTCATATTGGATCTAAAGTGGACATTTGGTATCAAACCTCTACATTTTATAACTGACTCATTATAGAAATATATCACAGAACTCCACAAGGATTTTCATTTCAAATCCTGCATCATTACTGAGTAAAACAATCCATTTTCCTGCACATATAGGATTTAAGGAATTAAATCCTTACAGAGCATACGGACTGAGCCAGATTTACATGTAGGTAATTGGCAGTTTCAAACTCACTAGTACACACAGGAAAAAAAAAAAATAATTGGCCACAAAACATTCTCTTCAGGGCTGAAAACAAACCAGCAGCTTTGAAAACTAAATATGAGTTGGGAGTGATGGGGAAAATACAATGGGGAAAGCCTCCACAAGGAAGGGAATGGCTTTTCCTGCCCTCCAGATTTACAAAGAAAGTTTAAGACACATTCACTGAATGCTCCAAAGCCGTTTATCACAACAAGTGAATTTATCACTTCCAAGAGATGTCCCTACTTGGGGATGGAGGCAAAGGGAAACATCCTCAGCCTGCTACTCCTAAACAGCTCCTTGGGCTGCTTTACAGTCTTTGCAGTCTGCAGGACAAAGTATGAGAACTTTGTCACAGTTATTCTATACAAAAATTATACACTATTTTCCCTTACTTTATAGGAATCCAACATAGTTTGTCTCCCTTTCTCTTTGACAACTTAATTTGTGACCAAATAGGCAAAAATATTAAATTAACCATTATAGGGGTAACTTTCACATAGCAGGTAGCAAAAAGTTTCATCAGATCCTACCCCAAAGCAAAAAGTAGCCATAGAAATGTTTTAATATTAGTGAGAAAAGACAGATTACACTAAACACAGAAATATCTTTTATAAATAGATGATTAATTTAATGAGATTTCCTCAAGTCAGTTTAGTGAGCTCTCAGTACAAACGCAACATCAGGGGCTACTCAGCAAAATCAGTGTAAAGAATAAACCTGAAGAAACCAAAGTTTTAAAATGCTCTCCTATGAACAAATAACAAACATTGTGTTGACATCAAAACATCATTGGCACTATGACAGGACACTAAATATATAAAAACATTTCAACCCATATACAGACATTCTAGTCTGGAAGCTGCTTACAATAAAAAAGGAAAGAGCACTCATAATGACTTGAAAATAATAATAGTTATCACTTCCCAAAATACAGAACCAGCTGTTCTGTTTTTAACAAAGTTATAAAGAAACTGTGAAAATTTGGAAATCCATTGAAATTCAGTTTCTTGTAAGCTCAAGCAGAGCAACAGTTGGGAAATCCTATACCTGAAAGAATACAGGAAAGAAAAACTTGGATAAAACAAGAGTGTTTCTATTGCTAAGGCAACAGAGAAGCATAAATAAAAGGCAGGAAAATAAAGCAATTCTGAAGAGTTCTTACAAGCTGTATAAAAACCTGATAGGAGTAGGGTAAGACATGGTTAGAGCTGGGAACCCCAGCAGCACCAGTGGCAAACCCCCTCCAAACAGGCAAGGTGCTTTTCTTAGGATCACTTTATAAGAGCAGTAATAATGATAAAACTAAACAAATAAACAAACAAAGCCTCAAAAAAAATTAAAAAAAAATAAATAAAAAAGGAAGGAGGAAAACCCCCACATCTCTAAGAAGAGATGAATGAAATGATCTGATCCAACTTGTGCTGGCTAATCCCAAGGCTCCCCGTGGCACTGAAATCCCAGGAAGAACACTTGGCAGAGTGGCAGCTCCTGATGTCCCCGCTGCCAGCACTGCTTGCACAGGCACAACTGATTAAACAGCTCTGGCTGTGCACAACCAGCTGACCCACAGGATGAATTATTAATTAAAGGAATTCCCTGCAAGCTCTCACTGATGAATTGACACTGCGCTGACTTGCAAAACCAGCTCCTTTTCTTCATTAGTTAAGAACAGTTTAATTTCTGAAATGACTGCAGCGAACAAGTTTTTCATCCTTCCAAGGCCTCACATATTTTAAGGAAATAACTTCAAATGGAAAGACTTCTTACTCAGGTGGTGTTGATCACATCTGAGTTCTCAGATGCTCTAACAAAGACACGTGAACACTCCAAACCTGTCACCCAGGGACTGATCCCCCTGCAGCTGCAGGAAAGGAAACATTTTCAATGAAAATTGATCCTGCAGTGTGCCATAACGTACTTGTCTGATATTCATGAATTCATTATTGTGTGAGTAAAGGAAGATAAAATGAGAAACACTCAATAATGTAAATAGCTTTATGTCCTGTCCAGTAAAAATATTAAATCATCAATTACATTTTCATCTGAATACTCAAGCAAAACAAAATCTCACCTGAAGATCTGATCAATTGCAGTTAAATACTTACAGATCTCAAATGAGAATTTAGTTAACCATGAACAAAGGATATGACAATGCCAGGTTAAAACAAAGGTGCCAGGGACCTTCATACCCTGAACTTCAGACAGGTTTTAAATATGTTGAAAAATTGCTTAAAAGTTGGTTTCCTGGACAAAAATCCTGTGGCTCCAAAACCATCATAGCATCAAAAAGCCAATATGAAAGTTTTAGTTTATAATGACAGATATTCACTACAGGTGAATTTGAGTGGTGTTCTGTTGTCTTTTCCTACCCATTCCCTTCCAAAGCACAGATAATTTATTACTCTTTTTACAAAGTTATTTGTCCAAAACGCACCAAATTGACATTTAATAAATTTTGATTATCCCATAAATTGAAAAAAACAAACCTTTCCTACTTGTTTGTCATAGATTTGGACTGGAATAAAGTTCATATGCAACAACTATGACTTACCATATGCCACAGACAAATTTTAAGAGATCTTAAATAACAATAAGACAACAAAAAGTTGCCTTTAAGATGCCTGTGTGCACAAAAGGATGCCAAAGTCCAGCAAGCTTTACTGTTGCTTATTTGTTCCACTGGATGAAGCAGTTTTCTGTTTAACTGCTTTTATTTACGCTCCTGCACTGAGCTGCGCGTGAGCTCCCACAGCTGCTCAGCTGGGTGGGAAACCTTCCACAACCCCAAAATCCAGCACTGAAGGGCTGGGGGCTTTCCCTGAGTGCACAACCCCAAAATCCAGCACTGAAGGGCTGGGGGCTTTCCCCGGGTGCACAACCCCAAAATCCAGCACTGAAGGGCTGGGGGCTTTCCCTGAGTGTAAAACCCCACAAATCCAGCACTGAAGGGCTGGGGGCTTTCCCTGGGTGCACAACCCCAAAATCCAGCACTGGAGGGCTGGGGGCTTTCCCTGAGTGCACAACCCCAAAATCCAGCACTGAAGGGCTGGGGCCTTTCCCTGAGTGCACAACCCCAAAATCCAGCACTGAAGGGCTGGGGGCTTTCCCTGAGTGCACAACCCCAAAATCCAGCACTGGAGGGCTGGGGGCTTTCCCTGAGTGCACAACCCCAAAATCCAGCACTGAAGGGCTGGGGGCTTTCCCTGGGTGCACAACCCCAAAATCCAGCACTGAAGGGCTGGGGGCTTTCCCTGAGTGCACAACCCCAAAATCCAGCACTGGAGGGCTGGGGGCTTTCCGTGGGTGTAAAACCCCACAAATCCAGCACTGAAGGGCTGGGGGCTTTCCCTGGGTGTAAAACCCCACAAATCCAGCACTCAAGGGCTGGGGGCTTTCCCTGGGTGTAAAACCCCACAAATCCAGCACAGAGGGACTGGGGGCTTTCCCTGAGTGCACAACCCCAAAATTCAGCACTGAAGGGCTGGGGGCTTTCCCTGGGTGTAAAACCCCACAAATCCAGCACTGAAGGGCTGGGGGCTTTCACTGGGTGTAAAACCCCACAAATCCAGCACTGAAGGGCTGGGGGCTTTCACTGGGTGTAAAACCCCACAAATCCAGCACTGAAGGGCTGGGGGCTTTCCCTGGGTGTAAAACCCCACAAATCCAGCACTGAAGGGCTGGGGGCTTTCCCTGAATGCACAACCCCACAAATCCAGCACGGAGGGACTGGGGGCTTTCCTGGGAACTACAGGGAAGCAGAACCCTGGCAGTCCAGCCCAGCCTGACCCTGCTGGCCCCACACCAGTGAAACCACTCAAACCAGTAACACAAGCACCAAAGGTCTGGGAGCTCACACAGGAGCAGAGCAGACCTGAGGCAAGTCCTACTAGGAAATACAGCAAAATTCTCCAAGTGCAGGATGGAGGAGAGGAGCTTTTGGAAAACCAGCTGTCACCTGACTATCAGTTATTTCCTGCTTTCCATGCCAGTGATTTAGAGGAGATTTCTAGCCAGGTTTCCAGACACCAGCTATGCTGGAGGTCCCATGAACACCGCTTATTTAGTGCGGCTCAAGTGGATTCAGTGATTAGCAGCCTAATCTCCTCTGTGTACTCCTGCACTCTGCCTCTGAAGGCACCAAAATAGAAATCCAATGCACTGTCCTGCCCAGCTAAGCAGTTTTCTAACACCTGAATGCAGAACCTGAACTTTTTTCCTTACCCAGGTAAAACATAATTTTCAGGCATATATTTATGATATTCCTGATATTATATATCATTAACATACTAACATTGCTGTGTACATTATTTCAGACAGTTATTTAAATGAATTGAAGTATTTGACAACATTATTTTTCCTTTTACAGCCTTGTTGTGTCACCTTCTGGCTTTCATATAAGACTTACTTTGAGATGCTAAAAACTGACAAAACGTTGCTATAATAGCACTATTGGTAAAAAAAAATCTTTTTAAACTTTCCAAGCAGAGAAATAAACCCCTGGCCTCAATGATCACCATACTGTAATGAAGAAAGTCTGTTCATTTTTCCAATCTCTGTCTTCCCTAGGAGGAAGCCCTAATTGCTCTGTACACACACAAACACCCCAAAATACATGTAAATAGGCACAATTGTAAAAACATATCAATGGGCATAAAAGGGGAGCAGATGGTAGTGAACGTGGTGGTTTGGCTCCCTGCATTCCACCTTCACTGACTTTCAACATTCCTGTGTTAGCACAGGCTGTCTCCAAGGCATGTGACATCCTGATGGCTACTAAATAATGAGAATCGGGGTGAGAAGCGTCATGGGACAAAACACCGCAGAACAGGGTAAGCTTGTTTGGGGAGTTCTTCCTAAATATTAACCCATTCCTGAAAAAGAATCTACACAGTGCAAACAACACAAGCTCCAAACTTATGATGTTTAAAAAAAAAAAAAAAAAAAAAAAAAAAAAAAAAAATCTTGCTCATACAGCTTGCTGATCAGATAATAAAAATAACTTGCTTATTTTCAGAGTAGACCTAATATTCTGCCTTCAAAAGCTGTGCAAGTACAAATGCCCCAGAAACAGCCCTTGTGCTTAGCTGTTCTCTCCACCACAAACCACTTCTGAACTGCTTCAGTTCTCCAGTGCCTGAAAAACCACATCAATTTAAGCTCAACAACTCCCAGTATCTCTCCAATTTACACATCACTTTTATTACAATGCTGTCAAGATCCCAAAGCCTGCAGCCAGAACATTTCTTAATCACTGAAATGCTAATTTTGGTCTGTGTTACCACAGAATCCTTGGGATTTATCTACTCCCTAAAAATCAGGGGGAAAGTCTTACTCCAGTTTACTGGTATTATTATTATTATTCACTACCTCCATCCACCACGAGACCTAAGAGAGAACTCAAGTATGAGCTACTCCAAGGCACACTGGATGCTGGCACCAAGCCATCCCAGGCAAGAAGGGTTTTTCAGCTGTTTAACAGGATGGCTCAATTGTGCACAGCAATTTAGATCTGCTCAGAAACCGAGGCAGTGATTTCATTTTCCTCAAGATTGTGTACAACTGCCAGGCTTTGCAGGCTCCCGATCCCACAGCATTTCTGGGTAATTTTTGAAAACTTCTTATACCTGCAAGAAAAGGACACCCTAGGGCAAGTAAGTGCTGAGCTTCCTTCTCCAGATCTACTTCCTTTCATATGGATCTCACACATTTACATTGCAAATCCATCCTTGAGATGAGAAAGTCCTTTAACTCTCAGAAGCTCAAGTAATTTTCATGTTGTATCCCAGCACAGACTTCCTGCAAATAGTTGCACTCCCAACTCAAAAGCCTCCTGCTCTGTTTTTCTGTGATAGTTATATTTCTTGTTTAATTGTGGCTTTATCTTAAAACAGCCAAAAATGCATTATGCAAATAAGTCCTTTCAAGAAATCACTTTGTGAAACTAAAATAAACTTGAAGGTTTATTGCCTTGTAAATTATTCATTGTAGCCTTTTAAATGACAGGATACAAACTGTACAAAACAAGGCAGCAGGAGAGACACGTCTATTTTTAAAATCACGTTGGGTGTGACATCATACTCCCAAAAATCTGCCACTGGGAAGTAACACTTCCATAACCTGGGAAGCAAGCAGAGGCTCACACTGCCCCTCCTAGCAGCTGTCCCAAAGCCACAGAGCCAGGAGAACACCGTACAACCAGTCACACAGGCTTCCCAAAAGCGCTCACCTCATCCCTCAGCCCCTTCTGGAAAAGCTGAAATCCGAGGCCCATGCAGAAAATCCCTACTGACCTCCAGTTCCTGCACAGCTCTGAGCACTGCTGTGGTGTCGGATCCTCTCACCCACACCGAGGTTCTCCTGGCCAGTCTCTCTTCTCAGCTGCAGCTTCCTACTGCCTTAATGAGCTCTGCAGTTAAAAAAAGCCTTCTGGGGCTGCAGCACAAAAGTTTTGTGTTCTCAAGGTCCACCGCTCCATCCTCCTCCACAAGCCTCTAAGACTTTGTGAATGAGTGCCAAGGCATTGTCCTCCTCATTCGATTGTTTGTGTAACCCCAAAATCTCAGCCCCAGAAGAAACGCTGTGAGAAGCCTCAGTCGGATGGACCCTAGCAGATGAACATCCAGGTCCTTCACTGTGCCCCAGCTCAGTGGAAATCTTGAATGACTTGATTGCCCACAGCTGAGGGGATCAGCTGTGCTGACCTCCAACTGCTCACAGGCTCTTCCAGTCCATCAGTGCGAGGAGCCTCACCTGTGTGTAATGAGCCAGACAAGAACTGAGGCACACCCTGAGAATCTCAGGTAAAACCAATTAACCAAGTTTTCCATCAGTTCTAAATAATTAAAACTCTTGAGCACAGGTGTAGTTTCAACAGCATCAACATATTGACTTTGCTCTCGGTGTACCGTCAAACTTCCTTCCTCCAAAAAGATCCCACCGGAATTTTCCAGGAGGTATCTGATGCCATATTTTTCCTATCCTTTATATCAATTACTTGGAAAGCATCAAATTTTCCACGGAATAAACTGACTTAAAGCAGCAAGGCTTTGTCCACGTTCTGTGTTCTGGCTCTGGGTAACAATGAATTCAGTTATTTTTGGCTCATCCTCACCCTCTGCTCCTCTCCCGTTCGTTACAGAGAAGCGACCTCTGCTCTGCCAACAGGCGATGTCACCTTCTGTCCCCTGCTGGGTACATGCTCAAAAGAAAACATTTACAAAGGAGCGTGCACTTACCCCATGCTGCCTTCCAGGATACAGGAGACAGATCTGAAGAGCTGCAGGTTCACCTTCTTTCAAGTCACACCAAGCACAGCACCTCCAGAACAAAACCCCACGAAAAATAAAACCCCCTCTTGCCTGGCAAGGTTCCCCGTGCTGTCATAGCACTGCTCCACATTTCCTCCCTTTCCACCGCTGCAGACTCACTGGGAAAGCTGCTGGAAAGCTTTTCCAAAAGGGAATATTTTAACTGTGCCTTCAAAGTGCACTTCCCTGAAATCAGGGAAAAAAACAAATGCTAATTAAAACTAAAATAATGATGATGACTGTGACATTTAAAAAAATATATTTAAAAAATGCAATTTTGTAGCAAATGAGGAAAGTTATGGATTTGGGGTTTTTTTTTTTTTTTTTTTTAAATCCAAAATCATATATGGGAGTGAACTGCCAAGGCAACTTCACAAATATATGAAAAATGTCAGAGAATAAGGACTGGCCATTTATCAACACATTTATCCATACAAGAGGCTAAAGTCAAAGAACATCTGTGACTTAGTTCAGCATCCACTGATCACTCTATTTTAAAATAGCTTTTAACAGCTCAAATACGGGTTCTGACTGTTTTATAACTTAAATATTTACCACTTCATTATCGCTTCACAAAATAAACATCACAAAATGAACATCACTGAAAGCCACTGCAAATCACTGCTACAGTTTTGGTCCTTCCTCTATTTTACCTCTTCTGCCCCAAAATGTAGGTATTTCCTTATCTTTTTGCAGAAAACAAATGGGCAGAGATTATTTCTGCTTAACTAGAAAGCTCAAATTACAAAACTTAAATCCTTCACATACTTCAGTGTTCCCCTCTGAATGTACCGTAGAGCTATCATAAAGAAAGATTAAAAACTATTTAACTGTAATTAAAAGCTGACTAATATGTACAGACTAGAAAGTAATTCATTAATGCAAAAGATTTTGTGTTCATTCATCTCAATTTTCCGTTGTACAGAAACTTTCCATAAAAATGATTGCTTCGTTTCAACAGCAACACGGTCTTTTGTTTCTTATTCACTCTTGCCTGTTGTCATCCTCTTCATCTTTATGGTTCATAACTCTGAAAACTGACTTCTCAAACAATATGAATTTAAAACATGGACAGATCAATGCTCAAAAATAAAAGAATTTGTTTTCCATCACTTACATTTGGTTCTGTGAATGCTTTTCTAACAACACATGAATGGGAAAAAGAAGACAACAAGGTAGCAATCACCTTTTAAACCTCAGAAATCCTCCCAGTTTATTTGCCCATGCCAAAGACATCTGCTTTTCACTGTGCACTAAGGAGATTGTTTGGCTTCTCAAAACAAGGATTTCTGTGCACAAACTGATACAATCCTCTCCTCCTTCAAGGGAGGGGTGCTCACCTTCACATTTCCAGAAGCAAAACCTCTCAGTTATTTTCATGTGCGCCGACAGAGTTTGCACTCTGACTTGGCCACTGAGCAATGAGAACTATAATTACAGGACAAACAACTTTAGAAAATACATACAGAAAGTAACATCAGGATGGTTGAAAATTCAACTCCATTTCTTACAAGTCTGAGGCAGAAACAATGAAATGCAGCAGGCTGCCATTAAAGAGACTACTTCTGCGTGGCAAAACCAACCTCCTGGCAGAACCTCGAGCTGCGTAAAAGAAATTCATCTCAATGGCAGCAGCCAGTGTTTCATGGCATGAAATGCACCAGGAGAATATTTTATGCTGCCATGGAATAATTTGGCAGGGCAACACTGCAGATGATGAAATACACAGAACATCAATGACCCTTCAAACCAAGTGACCCCCTTCAGCCCCTACAATCTGTACTATTGTGCACCCAATATTTGGTCTTGTTTCCCATATTGAGAATTATACTTGCGGCCCAGATCCTACAATGATCATAAAAATATGTAATGCCCTGTATCTCTCAAGGGTGCAGTTCAGGGGGTACTGCAAAATGCAGGAGTCCCACAGCCTGGAGCTGCTTTGAGTCTACAAAGATACTTGCCAAGAAAGTGTTAAAAAGATTAAATATCAGGAGAAATAAGCCATGTTTTCATTAAATTGCCTTTCAGTGTAATGGTACAAAAGGTATTAAAACTCTCTGGAGCAGGGTTAATAACTGATTTTATGGAAGTGGTTAATTAAGAGGTCAGCAATTTCCTTGTACATTTACACTGGGTTTATGGACAAATTTGGTTGAAGGAATGTATCACCCCATGTAAACTGATAAGCTTGTAAGAACTGAAGGGAGCAGTTTCTGAAAAAATTAATCTTGCTGGGCTGTGCCTTGCTGTGCTAACATCAGCGGGTCCCTGAGCTTCTTCCAGTCAGCAAGAACCTGCTTCCAAAACCTGTGACAAAGTTACCAAGCTCACCTGAAATCACAGTAAAAACTGGACTTAAAGAACAAATTATACATCTAAAAAATCCCACTGAACCTTTTTAAAACCACTTGCTAAGTTGCTGCACTGAGCCTGGCTGGCTGGAATTCCCTTTCTCGTGGCAGGAGAGCGGGAGGGAACGCAGCCAGGAACTGCCCTGGGCTGAGCACAGGGATGTCCCGGGCCAGGAGTGCCATGCTCAGCAGGGAGAACAGGGGAAAAAAGGGGCTGGGACAGCCCTGGGGCGCTGCCTGGCCATCAGCCTGCTGGGGGATGTGCTGCATCACCTCTTGGGGGGTTTTCTGTCCAATTCTTAGACTTTGTTCAACTCACAAGTTTCCCTGCTTCTGCTCTTTCAGTTCTCTTCTCCCTCCCAGCAGAGTGCACACGGGGCTGTGTGGGGGCCGAGCTGCTGGCTGGGGTGACCCAGACAGGGGTGCTGTGCTCAACAGAGCACATGCCAGGGAAAAGGTTATCCCCACGGGGAAAACCTGCGCACACCTCACAGTGTAACTTGATCCTTAATTGGAACGGATCATGCAATCTCTGGAGGAAGGGCAGAACTCATCCCTTTGCAAGGGAGGAGAAAATCTTTGCTCAGGGGCTGCGGTGCCTCTCCTGAATTTCCTGAGGATGGAAGGCAAGCACAGTCTCCATCCAGTTACACACACGGTTCAGGGAGATTCAAATCATCTTCGTCTGCCAAAACAACACGCACCACATTGCCACAGGGGCAGAAAGCATGTCCTAGAGATATAAACTACAGAGATTTTTCATTTCAGTGACATTCAGGAGAAGTATTTGGATAAGTAACCACTCGCTTTTCAAAGAGATTTAGAGTGGGACAGTGCAGAATGCTGCAGAGAGATGAAGGTTTCGCCCTTTTCCTGGCTCTCTCCACATGTAAAGTCCCATTGATCTCAAAATAACAAGCACCACCAAGAAGCAATATCAGCAGCATATACTTAAATCACCCTCTAAGAATTGAGAATACTCGATAAATTTAGCACAGTTGCAGCCAGGGGCAAAAACTTTGCAATATTGGAAGTATGCTGTGAAGCAGAAATGATGTATCCACGGTGAATAACCCCTCTTGTCACGATTCCTGCTTGTTCTCTTCCCTTTCTATATTTAGGAAATCGAAGCGATTTAATGTGAAACAGCAAAGCTGGGAAATTGACTGCAACTCTTAAGAAAAAGCCTAGGAGGCTAATGAACCATTATGGTAAAAGCTGAATAAGCCCAGATCCTGAAAAGAAATTGGAGGTGTATTTTAGATATGCATGAAGACGATCAAAAAACCATTTCACAGAGATTGCTGTGTGCAAGTAGGGCACTTTGTTTAATCTTATCCACCTATACAACTTAAATGAAACAAACCTTTAATTTGACTTTCAAAAGCATTAAGTATTTTAGGAGCTGCCTTGAAGTCGACCAAATAAGGTTCTTGGAGGTATTTCAAGCTACTTTTTAAAAGCCAACAAGTTTCAATTATTAGAAAAGCAGGCTCAGCTTTTCCTCAGGGAGGGGAGAACGAGTGAAAAACCCCAAAACTTTTTATCATGACTATTGAGTCAAGTTAAATGAAGGGATTTATTGCAGATATTGAAGTGGCTGGTTAAAAACACAATTCAGAAGGATTCTTTATGTTATCTGAAGACCTGAAGTTTCCCCATTCACAGATACGCAACACACGGAAATTTAGCCATTGTCATTGAGATTTATAATCATGAGTTTAATTCTAAAAAGAGCATTATCAGACCCAGTGTCTGTAGAAAACTACAGATCCTCATCCTGCAAACACATTTTAACTGAACTGAGACTACTCATGCACATAAAAATAAACTACAGGTGTACTTGTGAGATCAGGGCCTGACTGACCCCAAAGGAATAAAGAATAGAGATATGTAAAAGGGCCTTGGATCTCCTTTAAGTGCCTGGACCTGCAGAAAATAAAGAACATCAAAAGAGGACTAAAACTGGGTCTTGCTGTGAGAAAGGAGTAAAAAACAAAACAACAAAAACCAAACTAAATCAACAATGACAAAAGAAACAAACAAAAAGCCACCCCAAGCCACAGAAAACCCCTCATCTGATCAATAAGCAGAAATGAGCACTAGTAGTTCCTTACCTTGGTATGAAGTAATCATGAATATTCTTTGGGACACATTAACAAGAAAATTTTGGAAGTCTAAATTAAGTGTCTTATTTAATAAACTGTATCTTAAATGTTCTAGTTTCATTGCTGTGTAACAAAACGGTAACAGTTATTCCAGTCTAACAAAAACCAATGGATCTTAGATGCCAACTCTTCGTTATACTGCCTGAATACCAGGGCACCTGTGTTTTCTTGTTTTGATGGATGTTAAGATGAAAAGAGGATCCTAGGTTGAAAAAAATCTGTTCAGTTTTAATCAGAACCTTCTGTAAGTCCAAGATGCACTCAGCAGCTTTCAGAGCTAACCAGGAATTCAGGAGCACTGCCCAGCATCCATGGGGACAGCCAGCACTGACCTTGGAGACGCAGGGCTGGTACCTGGGAGCACCAGCTGCACCCCCCTCATCTGCACCCATCTGTCACCCAGCCTAGAGAGCAATTTCACTCCTCTCAACTCTGACATGAGTCATTTAACTCGAAATAAAGTAGGATGTGATGTACCATGCAGCAGAGCAAAGCCAAGGAGAGCCGTGTGTGTGCCTTGCTCTGCTCCACTCTCCCCACAGCTCCAAGGGAAGTGTGCTATCCTGGCACAACAGCGGCTGCCCACGGGGCTGGGCTGCTGTCCTGGGCTGCAATGCAGGATGTAACCAGCAGTATGGATTCTATCATCACCTGCTGAAACCGGCTGGGGAGGTGTTTTTTCTTTATCTCTTCTAACTCCGGCGGAGGGGGAGCGTGTGTTCTGTTAATGGGCAGCTGTTAAACCAGCTGGGGCTGTGTTCTTCCTCTCTTCCAGGACCCATCCTCCCTGCAGGGATCTCTGCTGTTCATGGGCCATCCAGGCTCACTGCAGGGCTGATACAATTCCATCATCCATTGGGAGATGCTCCACCCAGGGGAGGAGCCCAGCATTCCCACCTGGATAAAACCTGGCATTGGGAACAGCAGCACAGCCTGTGTGCACTGGATTGCCAGAGGAACACCAGACCCATCTCATCACCACTGGACCTTCTACAGGATCATCTCTGCTCCAACAGAACCACATCTGTCACTGCAGGAGGACTTGACTGCACTGCTGCCAACACCCTGACCAACAGGGTGTCAGGTTGTGTTCTGACTCTGTCAGTGGTTTTTTTGTTTGGGGTTTTTTTTTTGGTACTACTACATTTATATTTTAATATTCCTAGTAAAGAACTGTTATTCCTATCCCCGTATCTTTGCCTGAAAGCCCCTTAATTTCAAAATTACAATAGTTCAGAGGGAGGGGGTTTACGTTCTCCACTCCAAGGGAAGCTCCAGCTTTTCCCCGGCAGACACCTGTCTTTCCAAACCAAGACAGCCAGCCTCCACACTGCCAGCCACTCATTCACCAACAGCATTTTAACTAGCTGAACGTTTTACAGTTAAATGATTGTTTTTGAGAGTGAAATTTCATTCATACACACCACTCATATGCCTTTATCAGTGGGGAGCAGCCGTGTCAGCCAACGGCCTGACAGGTTAAAACATATTGTATATTCCAGAGAGACTCCTGAGCCTCATTTCTTATTTATAAGTCTGGAGTTAGAATTTAAATGAACATGAGCCAGTGTCTGCCTGTACAGAAGATTCCCAATGCTCACTTCAGAGTTTATCATAGCCACAAATGACTGGAAGAGAATTAAGATACTCCAGTGTTGCAGTGAGAAAGGTCATAACTCTCTTAATAGGTACAATAAATTCAGTGTCAGAAAATAATTTAGCGAGTTTAGAAAATAGAATTTGATTGCAGTTAGCAATGCCCTGATTAGCTACAAACATTTGGGGTATTAGCATGCATCAACATCCAGAGAGTGCCACACAGCAAACGGGCAACCATGGCCAAAGGAAAGTCAAGCGTGGCTGAGTTACAGCAGCATCCCAGGCAGCTTGTCAGACAATAAGCTTCTCTTTCAGAAGCAGTTGCAGATTCAGCAGTGCTCTCTGTTTCCAAATCAAGCCCTGGGGACTGGGCAGGGAAGGGCAGGTGAAGGGTTCCAGCGACCAGCCCATGCTGTGCACAGAGGGGACACACCCTGCAGAGGTGCTGCTCTTACAGCCCTGCACATCCCCAGGGCAGCAGAGCAGTGAGGGGAACACGCCCAGGGATCCATGTGAGACACCCAGAGCCCTTGGCACACACCCAGAGCAATTGGCAGTGCAGGGTCCCCAGGGTATTAACGAATTAACGTGGCATTAATTAATGCATTAGCATGGGGCTTACACAGACACACACACACACAGAGCTGTAAGTACCAAGGTACCTCAGAACTGCCTCAGGCTCTGTGATCCTCACCCAAGGTTCCACCTTCCAGGAGGACAAGGGATGGCCTGGCTTGAGCTGGATCTCTCTTGTCTCAGTGAGCCACACAAACCCTCTCACTCTAATGGAAAAGTGGAGTCAGCACCAGCCTCAGCCTCAGTTTCTGTTGTCCTTTCAGCACTCCCTCTGTGCTACGCCTCTGTATTTAAAACCTTCTGGGCAGAATACCTGAGATTGTACATGCAGGAAAGCAGTGATACATTTTCTGCCCAACTCATCCATAAGATACAGGGTACACACACATTGTTCGCTATTTTTACATATTTCCCTGAAAAACGACCATTTATCTGATTGTACAAAATGTCCAGTTCATCTCCAGCAAACACAAATAAAAATATACATTTTGTGCACAGACTGTCTTCAAGTCTAGGCTCACTGTGTTATGCCAGAGACTTATGGAAATTGGAAGATACTTAAAAAAAATTCCAGAGTTAAAGAGGAGATGGTTAAACAGGGAATCCACAGGGCTACTAATCTTCACATCCTAAATAAAAACCACAACATCTTCAAAACTACAAGAGTTAGAGGTGGGGTATCATAAAATCAAATTGCACTTTGAGATTTTGAACTTCAGACACAGCCCTAACAGTCTGAACAGAAAGGACTGGGAATTGCTGAATAAAACAAGATGTAAAGAGTTGCAAACAATTTGTGACCAGAAGACAAGTGTATAAAAATGACAAATAGAGACTGAAATGGAAGTAAAAGTCTAAGAATTAAAGCACTGTAGTATCTCCTAAAGCAACATCACCATATATTCCAAAATATCTCCCAGAATATCTCAGAGAATAAAATTCCCAGTTGTGACCTACCACTGAAGGCCACCTCAATGATCTTCTTAAAAACATTACTTATACATAAAATATATTGAGACAATGTATATGGATTCATTTTTCAACAGAGGAAATTCCATATAAGTTTATGTTGTAGAGTGACAATCACACATCATAGCTTGACTACCAAGAATTCGAACAACATTACAGATGATACTTCTATTTTAACACAATATATTTGAGCATGCCAATGTATACTCTCAGACAGAACCTGCACTCCCCAAACCACTCTAAGATACAGCACAGTCAAGTATTGTGTGTGGAATACAAATGTAGGAGTTCACTCATCAATTTTAAGTTCCCATAGGTTATTTAAAAGACCTTCAATCAATTAATAAAACTCCTTTTCACATAAAAAAGTTTCAGTAGTATGCACATTTGTCCAAACTTGATGTAGACCAGAAGGAGTCCTTTATTTCTTCCCAAATGCCAAACAGGTATTTCCCATAAAGGCATTAAGTTTTATTGATCTAACTGCTGTTCACTTTCAAACAAACAAACCTGTCAAAAATAAATGCACTGGGTGAAGCAGCCTGGCCTGTGAAGAAAGCGGCTCAAGCTTCTGCATGCAATTGATGTGTATCGAGCACTTCCAAACCCCCATTATGTATTTTAAAAGAGATGGATGTAATTTTCAGCTGAATAGCCCTTTTATGATTTCTAAAATCCTGTGGGGTTAATAACTCAGCTCTTGAGGCTTTACTAGAAAAGACATTTGAAGTGTCTTTAAGAAGTTGTTGCATGCTGTCCTCAAAGCCCAACTCCAACAGAAAATCTCAAAACCCCTTTGGACTTTATGCTTCTGGATCAATTCTGGGCTGCTGCATCAAGCACAGGACAGATGCCTGTGAGTTTGGGTTCTTTGAGCAGCATCAGTCACTCCCAAGCACGACGTGAGGAAGCAGCACTGGGATCTCAGATCTCAGCCCAGGATCTGCAGATGTGCACAGGAACAAACTCCCTCGGTTCTGTGGGCAGCAGCCTGGAACTGCACAGACCATCCCTGAAATGCAGTCACGTGTGCTACACACAGTTTAATATTTGCCAACCCCTCTGACTAATCCTATCCAATCTAAAAGAGGCAGGAAAGAATACAGAAAGTATTTTCAAATATTCCCTTCTGAGTTGTTTTGTTGGGGTTTTTTTTCCCCTCCTTTCCCTCCTTGTTCTCTTTCCCACAAATATATTTGAGTAGAAGCATTTATTTTCCTGAAAGGAAGGTAAGGATTTGCAAAAGAAGTACCCTCAGCATCCCAGTCACACCTACTGTGTGAGGCACAGCCCGTCTCTGGAGCCCCTCACCTGAGCAGGGCATCCAGGGGATGGGATGGCTGCTGAATAGCAAAGGGAGAGTGAGAGGAGTGGGAAAGAAAAGGCCCTGACCCAAGCCCATCAATAAACAAGAGCAATGTGCAGGGCTGACCCACCTCCCTGAGCTGCAGCCTCGCTGTCTCCCAGCAGTGCCTAAGGGAATTCCCTGTATCCCCTCGTCCTGGGTTGCCCAGAGCACACAGTGCCTGGTGGCACGTTTGTGTCAGTGCCCAGGGCCCACAGTAAGCTACAGCTGCTTTTCGGCTGCACTGCCCCTCCCTGAGGCACTCACTGCTGGGCTGGGAGCTCAGAGGTTTGGTTCCCTGCAGCCATCACCAGGTGAATCAGAAGGTGAGTGTATCAGCACTTACCTGTATTTCAGTTCTGGACTAAGCACTGAGAAATGCATGACAGGCTTCCTCCAGTGTGCAGGCTGCTCGCTGTCCCCTCCCCACTGGGATCCAGGCCTGTTCTGTGACTGCAAAAACACCCCATGGACCCAGAAAAACATGTTAATGGGGAAAAAGGGACATTTTCCCCACAACTGCTGCCCTGCGGGTGTCTGCATTGCATCAGGAACACTGCCCATAAATGCACAGCTGTTCTGCACATTATCTCATTTAACACACTGCTCCCAAGCACCGCAGTTCAAGCAAATCCCTCAAGCAAATGGATAATGAATGGTTTTTCTCGAAACCATTTACAGAAGAGTGTCAATACTATATACTTAAACCCCATTTAAAACACTCAAATATCAACAAGATGACTTACTCCGCTGGATGGCAAAAGAATGTTAACTTCCTTCCTTCCCAAAGTTCAGGGACATGCAAACATGCAAGACAAGGAAAATTATTTCAAAGAGCTAGCTGCAACCCTATGGATAACAAAAATAAAATGGAAAGATCTGGAGAATTTCCTTAATTCTTCAGACAAGCAAAAACGTGGAGAAAGTAAGCAGTGTTTCCAGGTTAGTATAAGGACAAATTAAAGATAAGATGATTCCCAGATGGATGAAAAGAAAGCCAGCTGATCTGATACTACTTGACCTTTGTAAAGCAAAAAGTCTACAGGCCTTTAAGTTTCTCCAGAGCACCTGCCTTCAGATCACCCTCCCCAAAGACCCAATGCTTATTTAGCTTATGGCAGCTGAGATGCATCTGCATCGTGGACCCGATGAACTGGGGAAACCCAAACCACCGTGGTGCAATACACTGGATATAGGCACAGCAGTTAAGTTAGCTGCTGCATGGAATTAAGTGGAATTACACACCCAGTGCTCCTTGCCTACACTGACTCAGAGCCAGGCTCAGCTGTAACACACCAGTGCCAGGGGAAACAGCACTGGGGAGCACACGAGACTGCCTCTCCCTCCCGTGACACTGCCATCCCAGCCCTCCAAGTGACACTTCCAGTGGCTCAGTGTTGTCCTGCTCTGCCATTCAGTCCAGCTGAGCATTTATGTTTAGCACACAACATTCACAGGGCAGCCTCCTCTCTGTTGTTGCTCATTGCTTCCTTGCATTATGTAAAACCCTGAGTGAGAGCCCTTCCACTGATGGACTCAGCACTGCATCACCACTCATCTCAAGTTAACTCTGGGTGCTTTTCATAAAATACACCCACTTTTTAAACAACAGGTAATTGCTGTTGTTAAAAGGCATGGCAGATGTTCCAGAGACATTAGCTGATCATGAAATCCCAGCTGGCTGCTAAATGGAAATAAGCCTGTTTCTTTTTGCTGCAAAGCCCCTCACAGGCACACTGTTCACTTTAAACAAATGTCCCATAATTGCTGAGATATTGGGAATTTTTTGCACGGTGTGAACTGACTCTGCAGCAGGATGGCCAGGTGCTGCTCAGCTGGGGATATGTGTGTCCAGCACAAGGGCCTGTCCAGGGGCACCTGCAGCTGCATCAGGTGAGATTACCTGAGCTCCTGTTCTGCTGAGCTCTCAGCCATCTGCTGGCCCGTGGTCCAGGAGGAGCATTCCAGCATTTGCATGACCCACTGCTATCAGTTCACATCAAATTGTGCGTAAAACATCTCCCAGTGCCATGAATCCCCTTTATGTCCATCCCTGCATCTGCCAGAACAGTTCCTACCGGCTGTTTGAAAGCCTCCATGTCCTGTGGGGTAAATCCCACAGCCAGCATCACATATGGGGCTTTCTGAGACTGGCACCTGCTCTGCCTGAGGAATGAACCCAAACACCTTCAGCTTCCAGGTGGTGTCACTCACTCGGGCTGCAGGCACGGGGGAGCTGCTTAGGTCTGCCCAAATTCCTCACCTGAGCAGTTCAATCCCGGGCAGCAAAGCCTTGCTGTTCAGGTGGCTGGATGGGCTCCATGCCCCTGTCCCCTCCCTGTGCCCCACCTGGGGCATCCCTGGACCCCTCAGGGAAATGATGGTTTGGTGAGTGCAGACAGGCACAGCTCCGACGCCCAGCTGCACCATTAGAACCGTATGGCAAACATCAACTTCAGCCTTCTTATCACAGCTTGAACGTGAAATCCAAAGGCCTCACCACACCTCTTCCAAGATTAAAATAATACTTACAAAACACAGCCTTGAAGAGGATTGTAAAGGTGATTATGTGATAAAATCCTTTTTTTCTCCTTGAATGCATAAGAAGACTAGGAAGCCTTGTGTGGATCTCAGACAACCTTTGCATTATTTTTCTATTTGAACTAGCATGATTCATTTATCTCTTCATTATTAATACTTAAATCGTTTGTAGAGCTTTATTTAATTAACTCCTGTACAGAATGTCAGGACAAGGAAAATAGGCAACAGCTTTTGCCATTTATAAAGGTTGACACAAGGTTTGTTTGGTTTTTTGGGTTTTTTTTGGTTGGTTGGTTGGCTTGTTATTTAAAAACTGTGCAAAAAGCACACTTTTTGCAGAGCTTAAAAAAATTCTGGCACCTCTAAAAATATCAAACACAAAAGTAAATGTGAATATATCCAAGTCCAGTCCAGAAGAACATCAAATGAAAACACTGCTTGCAGGAGGCTGAGCTGACCACTCTTCATCCAGCTGCCTTCTGACTTACTCGCCCTATTTGTCCCATCTGAATAATAGCCAGATTGATTCTGCAAACAAATGCTAGCATTTCCCTCTCTTACGGTTTTTAGCCTCCTATTCTATAGGAAAAAAAAAATTAAATGAATCAAAACCAGCTTGTCTTCAGGCAGTCACAATCACCTCTATTAATCTATAAATATCCTGTGCACAATAACTCATGGCGTGTATAAAAGCAATGACAAGGTCACTTACTATGAACAATTCATGATCGGTTTCCCTGGCAACAGAAATGTGTGGCAACAAGGGAGAAAGGCACAGGAAAAATTATAGGATGTTTCCATTATGTAAGTGACTCCTGCGATTTCTCCAGAAGGATTTACCTAAAAAGTCTCATTCTCCAGCTGCTCCTCACTCTCTCTGGTTCTGCACCAGTGGGAACTTTGCTCGTTTCACTGCAGTTACTGTGCACCTACAGGAGCACAAAGAACACCAAACATGTGACTGAGGAGGACTTTCACTGTATTTCAAACTGAGTCTCAAAACCCAGCCTGAATGTGATCTCTGTGGGTGAGTGTCTTCTTAGAGGTTTGAACTCTTAGTTAGCATTCACTGTTAGCGACTTTTTCATCACCCAATTAAGAATCAATCACCAATCTGCACGTCTCAATGGGTTTCCAAGTTTTCAACAGGACTTGTGCAATTAATGTATTACTTTAGGACCTAAAGTGACTTTCTAACTGAAGGCTCAGCAGAAGCAAATGTTTTCTGCACAGGCCATGGCTCTGGAATGCCTTTTCCACTCTGAAAATGCCATTTCCATCTCTAAAAGCGAGTTCCCAGCACACAGATTTTATAACAGTGGCAGTCAATATTTCACTGATCAAAACTCAGTCTTGACAAGGACTTAAGCAATAAAAGCCATGGCTCTGCTGAATAACAACCCAAACAGATTCCAGAGGAGGTGTGATGAGTCTGGCGGTATCAGAATGGCAGCAGCAGTGCTTGGAATGCTCAGCTGCTCCGAGGCTGTGCACAGAGGAGGAATAAATGACAAGATAACCACAGCCCACTGCCATCCTTCACTGCAAAAGGCAACGTTCCTGAGGTACCCCAGAAGGGAGAAGCAGCAGTGAAATAACAGAGACCACAGACACGACACAGCCACAGTGACTCATCTGTGGGCTCTAAAACCCCTCTTCTGTCTCTGAGGAGACAGGGATGAATCTAGCCCTAGCACACAGAAATCCTTGACACTGGAGAATAAAGTTTTTAGCCTCTTTCCATCTGTATTTTTTGTAGTGCCCCTCTCCAGACTTCTCCAAGACAACTCTCATGCACAGGAATACGACTGAAGAAGGAACAGGAACTTTGGGAACATTGTGAGAACTAAAAAAGCAGAGGACTTTTACAGCCTTGTAATAAGCTTACATAGATAGAGGTTTGAAACAGAGTCGAATTTTAGGCCTTAAATATTTGGAGCATAGAAAGTTCCTAAGCTGCAAAAAAACTATAAAGCAACTATTGTATGCTGTATGGTGTACAAGCAGTGTTTAGTGATTGGCTTAAGTAGATGTTTATAAGCTTTTAGCATCGGCCTTTTGCCTAAAAAACTTTTAAAATAGCTTGTAACAAAGAGAACTTTGACTTCTGTTGTCATAGTGTGAGTTTTACCATCTTTTATGTCTCCATCTTCACTGAGACTGATAATGGAATAAAAAACTCGTGGAACGCCTCTCAGTTGCCCTGTCCCATTGTTGGAGATTAGATCCAACAAGGAACCACTTGAAGAGGCAGAGCTATGGATCCCATAGGCCATGGGCCTTCCAGAGCTTGGATCACAAACTCAGCCTTGGAAAACAGTGGCTGAAACTTGCACTGAAGGAATAATTGATCTGTGGACAGCCAGCTGAACTAAAAGGTCTGAGGCACAGCCCCGTGGGAGATGATGTGAAGTGAGAGATCCGGATTTCTCAGAGCACCAACATTCCCATAAAGACAAAGAAAGGAAACAAGGGGGGCTGAGGATACTCTGAGTTCTGCAGGATTTTGGCTTCTCACGTCACAGGTTCAGCTTTGGGAAACAGACTGATGAAAAGCCTGATGGGTGCACTCGGGTTTGATTCCAACAGGTAACTGCAGCATCAGCTGCAGCTTCACCATTTCACCCCTACGGTGCGTTTGTAGCCGTCCTTATCCACAGGAAACACAAACTCCAGCCCATTCCAGTCTGAATAGTGGAACCACACCTTCAGCCAGAAAGGCATACAAAGCCCTTTATTAATTCAAGGGAAAACCCCTTGAGGGCACCCTAAGGGCTCCTCCAGAATGCTGGAATCCCTGGGTCAAAATGGGCAGCACAGAGGAGCTCTGAGAACCCAGAATACTGAAGAACAACTCTCTTTTTAGAGGGGAGTTTAACACACATTAATCCTGCAGCAGAGGAGACTTTGCAGTGGGTGATGGAACACCCCAGTGTTTGCTTCTCCAAAGTACAGGGGAATTTGCACTGCAGAGCAACACCAGAAATGAAGAACAGCTATTCTGCTCAGGTCCCAAGTAATAGTCCATTTAAAAATAGATGCTGTGTGATAGAGCTGCCTCCACAATTTCCAGACAGCGTTGACTGGTTACAGACAGAACAAAACACAACTGCAAAAGAAAAGGCAATAAAATGGGTCCCCAAACATGCATTAACCATCTGAGCTACTGTGTTATTCCCAAAATCATTCTCAATTTTTTTTTTCTAGGGGGTCATACAACACTGTATAACCTTGAGCACATGTAGAATGCTAGGAGAAGATTAAATGAAACACTTCAAAAGCAAATTTCTGTCCCTTGTTCAGCAGAACACTCCTGTCATAATTAGCAAGATTAGTTATTTTATGCTCTTCACAATGGGTGAAGCTGTCCAAGCCTCTGTAATACAACTGCAATGTTGATCTTTTGTATCTCAGACAGCAGGGACACAGGTATGAAACAATATCTGACTAAAAATTGTACTATCGTCTCCCAAAAACTCTGCATCTAGAAGGAACAAGAAAAAACTCCTCTTAAAAAGAAGTCTTTATTAAATTTTTAAGTCAATTTCATGATTAGGAAAGAACTGACTTTTAATTCTCAAACTCCTGAGCTGGAAAGACCAGAATTAATTCTTTAGATTTCAATTTGCAAGGTTTTCTAACTCTGCACGTCCTAGTAGAGATGTCAGAGTTTCACACTGTAAAGGGAACTCCTACAAACAGGCTTGTTTTCCCTTTGCCAGGAGGCAGAAAAGAAGGGCAGAAAAGCCCTTGCACTGGCTGCAGACAGTTTTTATCTCTATGCTCTTCTCCTGACATTCTCCACTGACAGTGTGGAACTGCAAGGACTCAATGCCTAGACCATGTGCACCCTTTTGAGCATACCAAGAACAAAAAAAGGGAAAACAGAAAAAAGCCCATGAAATGTAAAAATTCCCTTCTTCCTCTTTCACTAATACAAAGATCACAAAATTTAAATAATCAGAAAAAGGTATCAGAGCTGTTCATTCAGATGATTTTTCTTTATCAAGACATAGCTTTGGTCTTCATCTGTGGAAGGAGACAGGAGATCCATCTCCCCTTCCTTTAGAATTATTTTAATCATATAGTGCTCCACCAAATATCTAAACATCAACATTTTCTCCTGGTCTCTTCATACCATTTAATACCAGATACAAGTTAATTAGACACTATAAGTTGTATTTCCTCTGGCAAAATAGAAAGAAAAAAAAAATCAACAAACAAACCCAAGTTTTCAATTATTTACTACCCTTGGAAAGGGAAACACAAGCTAATCTATATTTTATCTCATATCTGTTTTTTCTTCCATTAAACAAATGGAATCCAAAGTCAACAAACAAAACCAGCATCTTCCCTCTGTTTCCTGAACCATTTCAAACGCCAGTGATGAGCCCATAATTAACACTCAGTTCTGTGAGACAAGCAAGGCTCAGGTTTGCTTTTATTCCATGTATCAGCGCACACAGGCCTAAGGGCACATTACAGGAAGTGCCTTTGAAATTTTCAAACATGCCAGAAAACATCCAGACCCTTCTTTTTGCTTTCCAAACGTTGGGGAAACATTTTGCATGGCTCCTTCCCTTTGTCATGCTAATGAGCCGTGCTGGCCAGCCGGCTCTTGCAGGGGCGGATTTGCGGCATTACAGGAGATTTCCCACTGATAAAAAGCCACACCGAACAGATAGCACAAAACACACGCTCATCTGTCACTGTAAGTTAGCCAATTGCAGCTACAGGGGGGATTTTTAAGCGGGCAGAATGTAATTCCCTGCTTGGAACTCTGCCAAGACACCGGAGCTAATTATTTTTTGAGGATGAATTTAGCGCCGGCAGGAAAGCTGATGGATCAATAGCACCAGGAGATGAAGGCAGTTTATTCCCAGGCCGGGCACGGTGCCCTGCTGTGCCCTGACAATGCCCACTGACCCCAGAGTGCGGGGGAGATGAGTTAGAGTCAGCCTGTTCCACAACATCGCTTTCCTCAGGAGCTCCCACCAAGAGCACGGCCAAAACTCGGACCCAGCTGCCAGAGACTCCCGTCCTGCTGATGCCTTTTGGGGCTGCCTAAAAACAGAGGCCACACAGGGTTAAGGGAATCTAAAGCAGTTCTGTTTGTTGAAGGGTTTTCAGGTACATTTTGGGCAGATGAAGCCCCCCAGGGGCTGCACCCAAAATGGATGATGGTCACGGGTTTTCACACTTGGATATTTGGTTCATTTGCACATTGGGGGTTAATATTCCAATTCCAGCTTCAGGTGATGAAGTCATTCACCCCAGGTTTGCCTCCCCCAGCTCACTTTTGTTTCCATCTCTCAGGGCCTGAGGCAGTGAGGTGTCCTTGATTGCCAGGCCTGGAGAGGAATTGTTGTGTGTGACCAAAATGGGGAAGCAGCAGAGAACGCTGCGTGCGGAGTTTAGAGTTACACACTAAAGAACTGCAGCATTACAAATATATGGAAAATGTAAAAGCAAAAATCCTAAGGCATCCTTCCCCTACCACAACTCAAACCTGGGGCTTATGTTCATCACATGTGGAATACATCACAGGAGAACACGGAATTTACATGTCTAAACTTAGTGCCAAAGAGGGCTGAAATAGCCTGTACTGTGCTCCTGAACAAGAAGTAAAAACGGTCTCTGAGATTTCTCTGCTACCTGATAAATGTTTTAAAAGAACAAGCGTCAAAAGGAAAAACTAACTCTACTCATAGCTGCATAATGTTATGGCCTCCAAATAAACCCAGGGCATGGGATGCACCTGTCTCTCTTTGGACTGACTGTTCCACACTGTTGTTATGAAAAAAAGACAAAACCAATTTAGTCTCCATATTAGGGAAATAAATAAATAAATAAATAAAATAAGCAGGTCTGGATTCTGGCTTAGCATCACCATCACATCCCAAGAGCACTCTGCAGCCACCTGATGTAGTTATCTTTTTTTTAGAAAATGAAAATTCCACCCCTCCCCTCTAATGCCTGCAGTAAAACTAAGAGGACACTAAAACTTAGCCAGAAATGAGTTAATTACATTAAAAATATATAGTATGGGGTAAACACATCCACCCCTCCCATCCCTGTCACTACCTGGATGCCTGGTCAGCACAGGTAAGAGAAAGTAAAATACAGGCAATATTTAAGATGCAGTAAAATTGTTTTGCTGGTTTAGTTGTAGATAGATAAGGCTTTTTATGTTCAAAATAATTTTAAGGGCTTCAAATGAAATATATAAGTAAAAGTGCAGCATAAGTAAAATGCTTTAAAATAAAAATGTTCTCTGAATATTGAAAGTTTTTGTTAAAAGTCAGAACTGCTTTTTTCTGTAACAAATAACATGAACAAAAAGACCTTCATATCTAAGCCAAGGAGAAAAGATTAAATAACAAATATCAGACTGAGTTTGCACTGTTTGCTCTAAAATGCAATGTTACAATCTCCTACATTAGAGCTAACAGGAAAATCTGAGAACTGGCACTGAATAAAACAAAACTGACTGTACAAACCAGAACCGTATGGACAACAAACACTGTGAGTAACAAGGTTTAAATTCAATATCTTTACGGTCACTGCACAGCCCTGGACTGCCCAAAGACAAGAAGTAAGGAAGGGACAGCATTCCTCATCCACTGCGAGGAAAAGCAGCAAGACAGAACCAGGAAACAAATTCTGCAGGTGGCTGAGGGGAGCAGACGGCAGCCACAAATATCAGCAGCTCCAGCTCCTGCCCTGGATGGGATCCCTGCATGGAAATCCCAGCAGACACAGCCGAAGGTGTCACTGATGGAGCACAATCCCCCCTGCTGCTGCTGCAGGAGATGCACAGGGGCAGAGCCTCCCAAAACCCAGCAGCTCCTCACTCCCAGCGGAAGGGAGCTGGGAACTGCGCTGGGGTTCAACAGTGCTGTGACAAAGACACTCTGTCTCTAGCTAAAGGGAGAATTTCGGGACTCGTGGAGTTTTTCCTCTCTCAGGTAGAGGCACAGCACAGGCAGCAAAGCAGCAAAGCAGCAAAGCCCTCCCTGCTGGCTCTCCTGCCACGCTGGCCTCCAGGCTTCATTTTCCCAGCACCCAGCTGTCACCTTTTCTCCTTCTCCTCACACTGACGGGGTCTGGCATCAGCACCGAGTCAGAAAAGGCAACGGACCCAAGCTGGACCTACCTGGACCCAGTTCGTAGCCAATTAAAGAGAATTCATCATGCAAGAGGAGAAGAGCTGGAGCTCTGCTGTCTGCCCTGGCACCTTCCTCGTCACAGCCCCTCACCCTGGCACAAACACTTTTTTACAGCAGGGCTTTACAGACAGTGCTGCTCTCCCATCAAAATACCCAAAACACCAAGACATCTGTGCAGGATGGTTTCAAAATATGAATGTCCACTTTTGATATTTAATGGTAAAAGTGGTAAAAAAAGGAAAAAAAAAAAAAAAAAAAATCGCCTGTCTTCATTAGAAAACAATCCAACATTTCCTTTGCAGAATCTGAGTATTTTGCCAGATTTTATTTCTCCTTTGTTTTACAGTTGGCATTCACAGATTAATCAGGCATTTTTATGACCTGTACACTGGGTTACATATCCATTTATTGGCATTTTTGGATTCAAGACATTCTGGCTACAAATTCAGTTCACTTTCCATCCATGCCACTATGACATTTGCATCCAAGTTTTTCCATCCAGCTTTTCTTGTTTCTTTGCATCTAAAATCTATTTTTCTTGACATAAGCACTGAAAAAATAGAAACAGCAAACTTTTAAAAACAAGAATCAAGTACTGAAGTGGAGAAGAGAAACAAAACAGGGCAGAGAGAGTGAGAGCACAGCCCAGCTCCGCACTGCTCCACATCAAAGAAACCTGATGGAGTTTGCTCAAGAATTGCTCAAGAGCTAAACAAGTTATCCTGGAAAACTCAAATTATTTCAGAATCAAAATAAAGGCCATTTTAAATCACTAATAGCTCTTTCCTCTGGGCTGCAGCTCTGAGAACCATTAATATAAACCTGAGTAACCAGACCTAATCAAGGTTCATTTATTGGGCGTTGCCAATAAAGAATACCAAAACATTATTAAAATATAATAGGTTTTGGGGTTTTTTTTAAGTCCTTCTTTTTTTCTGCTTTTCTGCCACCAGGCAGGTTGCCTGTGCATTTCAGCCTCTCACTGAGGTCTGAACTGCAGCAAAGTTTCCACAGAAACTTCTGCCCAGCCTGGACCATCCAGCAGCTTTTTCAAGCAGGTTGACAGTGATGATTTTCTGGATTCATTTTTCTTAGCTTTCTTCTTGTAAAAGGCTTTGTCCAGCACTGCTGAAGTTAACAGGCAATGGAAGCAGGATGAGGATGAATATGCATCTCTAAGGCTGGTAGAAACACAAGAGACTCAAGTCTTGAAGAATGAAAACAAGAAGTCACAGATGTTCCATTCAGTTCACTTTGCAAAGCGACAATCTGAATTCCCTTTCCAAAGAAAACATCTGTGGCAAAGGTTTAAATTTCTTTTCCCCTTTTGATTTGAATTCACTCTCCTTTTCTTACATCTTCTTTGTACAGACCAAACAATACAGTTGTGGGTTGTTTGTTTTTTTTTCCTAAGAGCTAATAATGACCCACTGCAGAGTAAAACCAAAATTCCTCAGCAATACTGCATCATTAGAAGTAATTTATACAACCACTACAGATGACTGAGTTAAAAAGGAATTATGAAACGTTGCAAACCATGAATCTATTAAGGAGTACACAGCTTTTCTGCATCTTCCCCCCTCCTCCCCTCCAAGTCATCTATGGCAGTAGTTTCTGAGGGCTGACTGCAGCCTGTGCTCCTGCTCAGGATCCCATTCACTGCTGCCAGCCTGGGGCACAGGAATAAAGCACATTTCAGTGCTTGCACACTGCCACTCACAATTCCCCTGCGCTCCCACAAGTGGGACTGAGAAACACAAAGGTCCTGCAAGTCCTGCCTCTGCCACTCTTGTAGCAACAAGGGTTTGTAATGGCACACTTTCTACAAATGGATGATATACTTGCATACACACATATTTTACAGAATGAACTAGGCTGGAAAAGACCTTTGAGATCATCAAGTCCAACCTATGACCCAACACCTCCTCATCAACTAAACCATGGCACTGAGTGCCATGTCCACGCTTTTTTAAACACGTCCAGGGAGGGTGACTCCACCACCTCCCTGGGCAGACAATTCCAATGCCCAATCACTCTTTCAGTGAAGAATCTTTTCCTGATGTCCAAACTAAACCTCCCCTGCTGCAGCTTAAGGCTGTGTCCTCTTGTTCAGTGGTTGTCAGTGGCTGCCTGGGAGAAGAGATCAACCCCTCCTGACCACAGCCACCTTTCAGAGAGCTGTGGAGAGTGATAAGATCACCCCTGAGTCTCCTTTTCTCCAGGACCAACAACCCCAGCTCCCTCAGTTTTAATTTCTATTAAAACTGTATTTGTCTGCCGATTTGCCTTTGTGGACATTTACTGAGATATTCCTACAGCTTCTCGCTATTCTTCCTCAGTGACAGTGGCTGAGGATTGGTTGAGGCTTTCAGCACTCAGCTGCCCCAAAAAACAACTGTACATCAGTGTAATGGTTAGAGATCTCCTACAGTAATAAAGGAAACCAGGCTGGATTCCCTCCTCTGCCCAGGAGACAGTAAATAATTCTGCCTACACCCTCCTAGGAGACAGCTCCCAGCTACAGGTCGTACACTGTTGTGGCTGGAAATGTTTGACACTTTCCTTTCTACAGGGTTCTACTTGGCTAAAAAAGGAAAGCTGTGACCAAGATTGGTTGGGAAAGAGCAGCCAGGCCCAGCAGGAAGGGGCATCACACACCCCGTGCTGCTCCTCACCTTCACCAAGTAACATCAGCAGGTTTATCCTGATAGTGATACCTCAAAGAACCTGTTAATGGAACAGCACACACTTCTGGGATAATATTAATGTAGGAGGTAATACAAAGGGTGGTCTTTATTGGAGGCCTCCAGGGGCAGTTATGGAAAATGTCCCCAAAAGCCCACCCCCATTTAATTAGTAAATTAGCATAATTGACAAAAAGCACCAACTAGGAGCACAAGTGGTGATGCAATTTCCCTCCCCCAAGTTCAGGCTCTTTCTAAATCCTCCCCCATCAGATGGAACTGAAGTTTGTTGGTGAAAATGTGTCTCAAAGAGCTGGTTTTTAACCTTGGTTTCTATGGAGAACCAAGGCAGGATAGGGGCTCTGGAATATGTTTGTCTTTCTGCATAACAGGGCAGGGAAAAGTACTGGGAAAACTAGCCAGGAATGCGATAACAGGCTACAGAGCTCTGAAAATATGTGTAGAGAATACAGAGAAATAGAAAAGAAGAAAGGCAAAAATAATTAGGCATCAATAGCAGCAGCCAAAACTCTCATCTGTCCTACAAGGCACGATCCAAACACCCCTGAGAACTCTTTTTCCAGCACTCACTGGCTTTCCATGCAAAATAAAGGCAACACCCGCTCAGAACAGCAGCAATCCAAGCTAGGCTGACACAGCTCTGACAGGAGGAAGGGACAGCTCCACCTTCCCAACCAGAGCCTGAGTTAGGATCTCTCTGAGGAGAAGGGCAACGAGAGTTTGAGATTGTCCCCCAGCCGAAGATGGGCACAGAATGTGGATCTGCCACCCACTCAATATTCAAACCTTTTGGCCACAGTAGCAACAAGAACTGCAAATATCACATCCATTTGTTTGAGACAGAGGCAGGGGGAAAAAAAACAAACCCAAAGCTCTAAAACATTCCTAGAGGTAAAAGTTTCTGAGAAAACCAGTAATTCAGTTATGTTGTGCGCACAGAAAGTACCATCCCAAGCCCACCTTTAGATTCACTTAGAAAAACACACAGATTTTGGTTCTCAACTGGGCACAGAAATAAAACCATTAGGGTTGGGGTTGTTCTAGATGACCTTGGAAAATCCCTTCCAACCCAACCTGTTCTGTTATTATATGATAAAACATGCAAATTCACACACACACACACACACACACCAAAACCATGGCAACTTCTCAGGATGCAAAGGCAGACAATCTTAGGAACCAAAAGAAAATGAACATAGTCCCTATTTTTCAAAGTAAAACCAGGGAGCCTGAGCCTATGACACCTAAAGTCTGTATATCACAGTTCAGGGACCTAAACCTTTTATGGTTGTTTCTCCAAGAGTATAGAGCTGCATGAAAAACTGGGATCACTGGAAGAACTCAGCTCTCAGTCTAACTACCGCAGCAGCAGGGAAAAAATGAAGAGAAGTTGCACCTAAGATAATTCTGTAATTACAGTAAATTCAAGATTTTCTGGAAAAGGAAACAAACAAGTATTTTACAAGGCAGTTTTCACTGAGCATTGGCAGTGGATGCTACAGGCAACAGCATAAGAAGCAGAATTATTAACCCTAAACATCTTCCAAAAGAGAAGGGATCTGGATCCTCAACTAGCAGGACTCCAACCAGACATCATAAGGGAAAAAATAAAAATAAAAGTAGCATGCAGTATGCCCCATTTATTTTATATGCTTTAAACCAAAATGTGCCTCCTCTGAGTACTTATTGTTCAGAGTGACTCTCCCAGCTAAACTCGTGTTTTGTGGAGCTCCAGCACACAGCATTTGCTATTAAGGCAATAAATACTGTGAGGAATATTTATAACAGACAGTCCTTTATACCAGAAATTTGAAGAATCAACCACCCCCCAGAACTAAATTGCTCTTCATCAGTAAACACAAGGGGAAATCATTATCATTTTATACCAAATGAAGAACAAAGTCTTTTTTATTCTACCCATCAAATTATTCTGATCTCAGGGCAGTCTTTTCAATATAAAAATGATGGGTAAACGCCCTCCAAGCAGAGAAAAGCAATCCTTAAGTGAACTGAACTTACGGAGCATACGTTACTGAGGCAATGAGCCAACTGCCATATGGTGCTGATACATTTTAATTTTGATGTACATTAGCTACAGAAGCTACTTCAAAGCAAATGTGAGCATAAAACGCTCTAAAAGAAAAAAATCACTCTACTAGGAGACCTGGTTCTGAGACTAAAAATCACCTACACCCCTCCTATCACACATTTATGTCATCTCATGAGTGATTTTCCTTAAAATATTTGAAGATACTTGCTCTCCACTTTTGTAGTTGTAGGACAACAAATATTTTATTCTAAAGAAAATTATCAGGTTTTGTGATAAATTACCTATAATTTTATTAATGTGACATCTCTCCTGTAAATATATATTTTAGAAGAAAAAAAAAAAATCCTTCAAATCTATCTCCTGGTAGCTTATAAGATAGATTCCTTTACAGGAGCACTTAAAGCAACTACAACAGGAAAACTGACTACGAAAGATTTAAGTGCATATTTCCCAATTTCCTACTTACAGGGGCTTCCTTTGGGTCTTTCAAAATACATTATTGGCATTTAAGCATTAACACACATTTAAGCATTAATGTTGATTTCTCTACTATTTGTTACATAATCAGTCTAAAACAAAATCTTTTCTATACAAGGCAATTCATCACATGCTAATCTACACCAATCGACTTCTGAGTAAGTTGTGTACTTAAAGCAAACAGCATCAGAACACAGCCCATAACACTCTGTAATCTCATTTACTTTCTAACACATTCCACTGTAGCTGGGCTGGTGGGAGAGGAGCTATTTTTTTTCTTTGCAGGAATCACAGAAACCCTGGAAAGCTTACAATATCAATTTATACATCAACTCCGGGCAAACACATGAAATACAAACTGATAAAATATCTCAGCTGCACTTAATCTGTGTCCAAATTACGAGAAGATCCTTGATGCACATTCTGTTTTGTTTTGAAAATATTGCACAGAGATTTGTAAACTCTGTAGCAGCATGCTTGCAATCTGCTAGGATTCCCAGCTCAAGGCTTTTCTCAATATAAACAGCCAGCAAAATGCAAATGCACCTGTGCCCAGAGAGCCTGGCTGCTCACAGGGCTGTGCCCTCCCGAGCACGGGCACAGACACGAAGTGCAGAGGGATTCCTGTCATACTCACAGAGCTGTGCTGTGCTGTGCTCCTGCCTTAGCCTGGGCAATCCAGGCCAGTCCCAGCCCAGTGAAGCACCTGAGCTCCACCCTAAAGCAGGGTCTCAGATCCCTGGAATCGCTGCAGAAATGAGCTGCTACTCCCAGCACTGAAGGAAAGAAAACTCTCCACGAGTAAACACAAGCTGTGCCCCGCTGCTGCTCGGGAGATGTGCAGCAGAGCAGCAGCAGCACTGACATAAAAAACCAACTCCAGAAGAACATCTCTGGCTGCACAGCACCACCCCAGCTGCTCACAGGAGCTGCCTGAGGCAGCTGCACCTGGGAACTGGGCACCATTCACACCTGGAGCCCAACCCTACAGTGCCCACAGACACAGAGGCTGCCCCAGCCTCCCCTGGCCAAGTCCTCCAGGGGAAACAGAGCTCTGGAGAATCCTGTGTTCACACTTCTCCTCTGTCCCTGGGCACAAACCCTGCCCAGGCCATGCCAGCACAACGCCCTGCTCTGTGTTCACACTGTCCCTGGGCACAAACCCTGCCCAGGCTGTGCCAGCACAACGCCCTGCTCTTGCTCTGTGCTGCACACACGGCACCAGGGTCAGCCCACACCCCTGCCAGGACCTGGAGACTGCAGCCAGGGCTAGGGAGGTTACATGAGGCACAGCTGAGCTGACTGCCTCACCTCCTGTCCTCCTCAGCCTCAAAATCAGCAGCATTGCCAGCGTAATAGCGGCAATGATTGCACTTTAATACTTTATAATGTACTTTACATGCACCACGTCAAGTCGATAAGGAAGATAACTGAAGTTGCAGCACATTTCTTGCACTTCTAAGGAGATCTTGTATTTTTAAAGCTGGCCAAATTACATTCTAAGTGCTATGTGATCCAAAAGATGCTCTTAACGCTACTAATTGATCCTTCTGTTCTGGGTGGTCTATGGATTGTGTTTCTTCAAAACCTCAACCAACCAGCAATTAGAAAAAAAGTTAAACTAATTTACAAACTGTCTTCCCCAAGCTCCACGTTTCCCTCTTTCACCACTCTTGCCCACAATGCCTGCCAGTTCTATCTCAAGTAAGAACAACCTGAAACCAGTTCTTACCGGTGAGAGTGTTCCAAAAATGGAACACTGTGTAACACTGGCGTTACTCAGCGCAATAACACTAGATGTTTTGAGCTTTACAAGGCTCAAAAGCTTGAGCTTGCCAAGCCTCCCAGCAGCACCAGGAGCACTGGAGTTGGCTGTTCAGCCCCAGGGAACAAGTTCTGCATCATTTTAACTTCCCACAGAAGTTCTCTTTCCAAAATCTGGGGCTACATTTTTCTTCTTACTCCAATCAGTTTTTTGGAGAAGTGATTGTTCAACGACATTTGGCAGCACTCAAGATTCCAAACAGAGCTTTTTTAAAGCTCTGAATAAGAGTGAAATAAAGTAAGTGTGGACACATCTATGTAACCACACACATGTGTGTTTGTAGCTGCCTCTCACGTAAAACACCTGCAGAACTGTGGATTTCTGCCTTGAGTCCAAAACAAGACACAGCTGTGTCAGGACAGTGCTCCTTCTTCCAGCCACTGAGAACAGCTTTTCCATTTTAAAAGGTCTTACAAGAAAAGCCTAACACAAATTTTCTTCTAGATCTGTAGAAGAAACGAAGTATTGCCTTTATCTGATTCAGAAGAGCAGGTTCCTGTGACCCAGGCTAAAATGCCAAGTCCATGGAAACTTGCTCAGCCCTTCCTGCACCTTTGAAAGCAAGCACAGATAAAAACACCCACACTGATGTAAAAACAGGTCTCCCAATGAGAAAATGAACAAGTTCTACAATGACTCCGTTTCTTCTTTAAGGAGCAAATCATCAGAACCTGTATTTAATTCTTGTTTCAGCTGAACGTCAAAAGTCTTGAAACCACATCAACCTTTCCACACAATGATGGGTCCAGGACAAATTTACTGCAACTTGTGCAGCTGCCAACAGGTAGCTTTAACAGGTTAATCTTTGCTCACTGCCAACCCATCAGATCATAAAAATCTCAGCATACCCTAATATGTCGCGGTGCTGCTAATGCTCCAACTACACCCTCCAGGGCAAGAGAAGAAAATAGCCAAGTTTACATTTTTCTAACAATTTCTGAGGTTTTCACCCCAAAATCCATTCCCTTCCCGGCACCTTCTTTTGTGTAACATCCAGCTCCTGGTTAGCCCAAAAAACAGAAATTCAAGTGCTATTTCTGGACCAGCAGGCTTATAAAACTTTTTTTTTTTCTTCTTTTTCTTTTTTTTTTTTTTTTTTAATGGCAGAAGGCAGCACGCAAGGATGTGTGTTACAATTTGAGTGTTGTCACCGATGGGCTGCATTGCAGAGGGCTTGAAAGACACAACTGCTGCTGGGAAAACAACCACCTCTTACTGCTGCCTGCTCCTCCACCTCATTAAAACAGGGAAAGGAAGGAAGAGTTGGTACAGACAAATCCCAAATGAAAGCCAAAGTGAGACCCAGAATACCCCAAAGAAAAGGGAAGGAGGCAGTGAAAATTTTAGGGCTAATCCAGGAATTTTCTCTCATACCTTTTACAAAGTCTAGCACTTTGATGCCTCAATCAAATATGCCCCTCCTGCCACTACCGTATTATAAATAACATTTGCCTCCAGTTCCAAAATATATTTCCATGAATACACAAAAGGAAAATATACAGCAGACACTGGCATTAAATATTTAACTTTCTGCCTTAACAACCTTTCTTTTTTTGTGTGTATGTTTCTTGCTTCTGCTTGAGGCTAAATAGTAAGGCCAACTCATGAAGCAAAGTTGGTATCAGTCCTTATATATTATTCATTAATTCCAGATGTACCAATTCCACCTCTGTCTCTAAAGCCAGACATGTCACTTCATAATAAAGCTCTTTCAGCTCAGAAATCCAGAATTCTTATCCTCTGAAGAAACCAGGGCATACACAACATTTTAGGGGTTCAGCAGTGCATACTGTGACTTCCAAGCACAGAAAGATATTTGAACCTGGTTTGAATGAGGCAATTAAGAAACAAATACATGATTAATTTGTAGACAGCCTTAAAAGGCCAAGCATGATCTTCTGGCAGCAAATTTAACATTATTCAACGCTTTTAAGAAGTGATTGTAACTCCTCTTACAGAAAAAAAATATCCCACCTAAATTCTTTGCTTCCAGTTGGTTACAGAGGAGAGAAAACACTTGCTTTGAACTCCCAGCACAGCTCCTTGTCACACGTAGTTACAACTCCAACTGACACTTGAAAATTACCACTTCCTTCCTTTAGCTGCACACATTTACCAGGAAAAAACAAAATTAGTGACACTGTCAGCACCTCTACACAGAAAGAGTAGCCAGAGACTTACTGAACACCTGGCTGAAGATCACCCCCAGCAACATTCCCAGAGAATCTGGTTTGCTCCTGAAATATTATGAACACCTCATCTTTGGTTCACTGGGACTGAGTTTCAAATCCTTTCCTCACCTTGAATTGCCCCACAACAGAATCCCAAAGTTGTTACTTCCACTGGGTGGGACAACGAGTGAAATGGTGACCAAATAACTTGAAAGTACACTGGAAGGAGAAACCTGAGCACAACATTCCCATCTGTTCCATCCAGTGGGGGAATGCCCCTCTGCCTGTGCAGGAGGTGTGGAAGCTCCCTCCCCTCAGCACAAGGTGAACACAGCTGCGGCTCTGTGTGATGGGAATTGGCATGGCAAGCACCCGAGCCTGAAGGAAAAGCCCTCCTTCCATCACACTGCACAGTTACCCGGGACTCAGGGCAGCACCATCAAGACACCTCCAAAGCTCCATCTGCCAAAATGACAAACGCTCATTTAACTGCCTTTGTTGTCAACATCCATCTCTTAAAGGTCCATGGGTGGGCTGACCACACTCCAAGCTGGCCAGCACCTGCCCAAGTGCATTCCACAGATGCACTGGTATGTCACAGAAACAGGATTCCAATGTTGGTTCATCAGGTTTTATGCAAAACGACCCTTCTGTCACTTATATTTGGATTATTATGCAGAAGTTTTGTCTCTACAGAAAAAAAAAAAGCTATCATTACCTGTAGTTACCCCCACTAATGGTATCTAACAATAGACAGATTAAAGCAGAATATGGAGTTTAATGTGGCATCATATTGGCCTGAATATCCAGAATAACTAATGAAAACTGTGGACAGTGACTTACAGTGCTACATTGCAATGTGTTATCACACCTTCTGACAGAGAAAAGCATTTACTAACACACTTCCAGAAGAACAATCTGCTTAACACAGATTTTTTTTCCTTCCTGTAGCACTTTGCCTTGTAAACTTAAACAGCACTTGTTTTGCTTTACCAACTAAACACGGTAAAAGTTGAGCACAGATACAGACTACACTGGAATGTCAGGTGCTTATTTAATTGCTTTTGTCGCCAATTTCCTTGCCCCTCAAGGCTCATTAGTCAGTCATCTAATCATTCCATGCAATAATGCACCCTCTGTGTTTCCTCCTTGAGCTCAGGAATATATCTTCATCTGTGTTCCCCACGGCGGTGTCCTTCAGCCACAACCTTTCAGAGGGCTCTTTGACTGGCTGCCAGCGTTGCTGCCTGTTCCACATGGAGGTGGATTTCCCCAGCACCCATTAATTCTGTTCCACCATATCCTTAGCCATCTGGAGAAGGGGCTAATGGAAAAGGACTGCTGTTTCAGGAAAAATCTATGTGACTTTTCAGGTAATGGGTCCATTGCACCTGTCCACCTGAGTGCTTTACAAAGGTGCCAGAAGGAAATCAGGGAATGCTGCTGAGTTCCTTTCCAAAACCTGCAGTGAGGGCAAGGCTGAAGGGACAGAAAGGAGATGAAAAAGCTAACTTCTGGAGTGGCTGTGAGTTTCAGAGCCCCAGTGAGCTCTGTGTGAGGCTGTGCCTGAACCTCCCAGCACCAGGAGTCAACACTGGGTTCGGTCCAGTCAAACCCCTTCGTTATTGATGTCGTGGTGGGGCACAGTGTCACTCAGCTGGGGACAGAAGGGGCTGACACCCCAGTGCTGCCAGCCCCAACAGGACAGTGAGATGGGCTGGCACAGCTGCAGTGTCCCTCAGCTGGGAGGAATAACCCCAGGTACCAGCAAATGCCAGGATCCCAGGGGCTGCAGAGCAGCTCTGCTGGAAATGCTCCGGGGTGCTGCAGCCAGGTAGAACAGCCAGCAACATTCCCTGGCTGCAAAGGAGGGCCAGAGCATCCTGGGCTGCAGGAGCAGCTCTGCCAGCAGGCTGAGAGAACATCCTCCTCAACACCTCCCCAGCACAGGTGAGAACACCCCTGGAGTGCCCTGCCCAGCTGTGGCAGCCCCAGGACAGCAGAAACAAGGACAGAGTCCAACCAAAGGCAGCTGAGCTAATGTCGATGCCTTAAGTTTTACCTTTCATGTATTTCAGGTTCTGTGCTGCCCAGGGTGCAGCTCTGAGCTCACATTCTGTGTCACTCAGCTCTCTGCACACAGCAGGGACACAAAACAAATCCTTTTCCTGCTGAGGACCAGGAACAGCTTTCAGACCCAGCAGCACAAACGGTGGGTGAAGGGAGGAACAAGAAGAGTGAGACTTCACAACATGAAGCTGTAACTGGACAATTAAACTCCAATATAAAAATGGATCAAAACTTATAGAATTGCAAGACCTCATGACCATTTTGTGACCATTTTGGTTCTACCTTGGGTGTACCCCTGGCCAGGCTCTTGTCCTGTCCAAGGTGATCCTCAAAGGCCTTTTAATAAATATTTACTTTATTCTCTAGCTCTGTCCAGCCTCTGTTCCAGGTCAGCCTTCCCAAGGCATCAATGAAGGTCCTGGAGCATCTCTCCAGTGAGGAAAGGCTGAGAGAGCTGGCACTGCTCAGCCTGGAGAAGGGCAGGGGGAACCTCATCAATGTGCACAAATACCTGAACGTGGCTAAAGCCAGGACTGAGCCACTGGAGGTGTTCCCAGTGGTGCTGGGACAGGAGCAGAGGCCATGAGCACAAACTGGCAGCCAGGAGGGTCCCTCAGGACACCTGAGCTGCTCCTCTGGGAGGGTGAGGAGCCCTGGCAGTCACCTGGGGTGTTCCAGCTGGGATGTGTCCACCCTGGAGACACCCAAGAGCCATCTGGGCCCTGTCCTGGGCAGCCCGCCCTGGGTGTCCCTGCCCAGCAGTGGTGTTGGACCAGAGCACATCCAGAGGTCCCTTTCTGCCCCTGCCAGTCTCTGATTCTGTTCAATCTACACTGTGTGTAAACACACACATTAAAAACCCAAACAAACAAACAAAAAACCAACCCTACACAAAACTATCCCCAAACAAGCAAAAGGCATGCCCAGAAGGAAATTAATAATTTGCTGCCCAAAATAAATAGTAGGCATTTGTAAGTGTCAAGCCAGCAGGAAAATTGTATTTTCAAAGCTGAGTTTCAATTCAGTTTAACGAGCTCACTGAGAATTCATTGGGATCCAGTTTCCAGAGAAACTGACAGGGTGCCACTGAATTAGCACAGCAGTAGGGTTATTTATTTATTTGGTATTTAAAACACCAACAGATGTTTAGGTGAAGTTACCATACACATGGTTTCTATCTAAACCCTGAAGAACTGCCTAGCTGCCAGCATACTATGAAGAATGTGTGTTTCTTCTTTTGGGGGGCTGGAGAGAGAGAAAAGAAAGAGGGAAGTGAACTTTCCCTGAGTAGAATTCTAACAGAAGTAGGGCTTGAAAAGCACCCCATCAGCAGCTGCTGGAGCAAGAAATCCCCCCTGTCATGGTCTCCAACACACAGGGCATTGCAGCTCCTCAGCTGCCGCATCTGCACCTCTGTGCATACAGAGCAACAAAACTCATTTTAGAGTTTTATAAACGTAGGGATTTAATTCCACAGCAGAGAAGAAACAAGGACAATAGGAGCACTGCAAGTAATCTACACACAGGCATAGAATTTCTGAGAAATGCAATTTTGGATACAAAATGGTGTAGAATTCTTCTCATAATGGAAAAGTGGCTAGGTTGAAGTGCTTTGGAATAATTATAATATAAAATGAAAAGCTTCTTGATGCATTATATTACTTGAGTTGGAGTAATTCTCTTGAGTTTCTATTTTTAAACCATGATAGTGTGTTAATGAAACTTTTCAAGGAAACTTCAGCTACAGACAGGGGAAACAAATTGCTGCTAACCCCTTCACAGCTTCAGCTGAAAGTCACCATGAAAGGAGTATTAAATGGGTATCAGTTTCATAGGGAAGAAAACTGATGACTCAAATTTAGGCTTGTACTCAGTTTGAATATAATTTACACAACATAAACCCAGAATCCAAAGAATTTATTACACAATGTCAAAATATTTCCTTATCAATGCATGAAGTGCATATCTTAATAAATGAGTAAGTAAATAAATAAAAATAAATATTAATTTTTAACTGTTCCCTAAAGAGATGTAATGGCTATTTTTTGGTCCATTACCACAAAGAACATAACAAATCAGGTTCCAGATCCTAGAGGTTGCTCTAAAAGGGAAGAAACCTTATCACTCTCTACAGCTGCCTGAAAAGAGGCTGCAGTGAGGAGGGAAAGAGTGTCAAGTTGCTCCAGGGTGGGCTTACATTGGACATTAGGAGCAATTTCTTCAGTGCAAGGTTTGTCAAACGTCGTAACAAGGATGCCCAGGGCAGTGGTGGAGGCACATCCCTGGAGATACTTAAAGGACATGTAGATGTGGTGCTAAGGGACGTGGCTTCGGGGTGAACTTGGCAGTGCTGGGTTAACAGATGGAGTTGATGATTTTTCCCCAGCTAAATGGTTTTGCGATCTCATAAAGCTGGGTTTGGCTCCTGTTCTAAGGGAACCCAAAGAAATGCATAAGAGATTCATTCCCTTGGGGCAAGAAGTGGAAGAGTTCACCTAACTCCTTGCAGGTCACCTGCCAGCTCCAGAAAAGCCCAGCAAAGCACTTGCCAGGGCCTCAGAGCTGCCAGATGTATTTTGAATGCCCAGCTCTCCTCTCTCGTGCAGCTGCTAAATGCACAGGTGAGCACCCCAAAGGGCTGCAGAGCACCCCAAGGGGCTGCCAGCTGCTAAGGATGCCCTGGGCCAGCCCCAGAGCAGCACCCTGCCCACCCAGCAGTGCAGAGCCCTGCTGCCCAGCAACACTCACCAGCCTCAGGGCACCCTGACAGCTTCTGGAGCTTCCCAGAATGGATCTCGATCCTCCCAGAATCGAGCTTTTAAAGAGTTAAGATTTTAGCCAAGGGTTAGAAGCAATTTATATTGATTAGGATGCAAGTTGGGAAAACCAAAAGATAAGTTAATGATTATAATGTGCTTAAGCTAGAGCTAGATGATGCATTGCTTGGTGCTATGTGCTTGTTTAGTGGTGTTTATAGAAGGAAATGAAATAGATGGACCGTCATGATAACAAATGGAAACCGATGGGACCATGACCTGCCCCTGGACCAGCTGATCACGGAACAGGAGGGATTGGATCCTGCCAAAAGGTCATGAAGGCCTGCCAGCAGTAAGGCAGAAAGGTCATTGTGATGAAGATTTTCCTGACTTCATCCTTCAAGACCACCGACCCAATTCGAGAGAAGAACTGTGCAGGTGTGAAGGACTCTGGCCTCATTTTAATCCAGAGCAGGGGTGGGAGGTGCTGGGGTTATGGTTATGTATAAGCACTGTGTGTAAGTAAGACTTTGGGAAATGCAGAGAGGGCAAAGAGCCTGGTAGGGTGTGGGCACACCTCCAGGAGGTGCCTGCCGTGCCCCCCAGTGTCGCAATAAACCAGGAACCATACCACTGCCCGACTTTAACCACTCAGAGAGGCTTTGGCCACCATTCTATGATTTTACTGGGTTCACCCCCACGCCAGGGTTACACCACACACACCCCACAGACATTTCACTGCTTGTGGTGGAACTGCCCCAGCTGAACAGAGCTGATCCTTCACAGAAGCTGCTGGCAGAAACCCATTTCCACCCAACCATCCTACCACAGCTAAACAGAAACCCACTGCTTTCTCCAGCCCCTCCCAATCATTCCTGAAACCAGGTGAATGCCACCTAGAGATGAAATGAAAGCGTCAGATCATTCTGCCTTTCCCCACAAGGAGGGCATGCAACCCCATAACACAGTCCAGAGAACTTGACAGTAATTTGTTTTAATTAAGCAAGTTACTATCAGTTACTATATCAGCCTCCTGACATACTCCACAGAATACTGCATTTCTTGTGATTCCTGGGAGAGTCTCCACCCTGATGAGACATGTTCTGAATAAGGAGGCCGTATAATCTTCCTAACTTCCATCCAATAGATCAAAATTATGTTATTAAAATATTCAAGAGCCTTTGCTCTCACCCTTCTTTCCCTGGCATTAAAAATAAATCATTCTAATACCAACAGCAGCTAAAGATACCCCTGTATTTTTGATATACTTAGAACACATGCCTATCAAACTGGGCAAAAAAAAGCATGTCAGGACAGAACATCTTTATGTTTGGGATCTGAGGGGATCCTGCAGCCTCTGTGGATATTCTGAATATTGACTATTGATCCAAGCCACCTCCAGAGAGCTGCAGCACAGCCAGCCAGGCCTTTGCACAGGGTACCCTGGTGCTGCCCCCAAGGAATACTTGAATGGGGTGAAATAGGCTGAATGTGCTTTTCTGACATGAATAAACCCAGCCCCAGCACAGCCACATTTGTTTCCAGCCTGCTCCACGGGGTCACTCCTCCTGAGCCCCATCCGTGCACCACTGGCCCAGGCTTGGACCTGCTTTTCTCTTCAAGGGAAGCCCTCCATGGGCACACACTTCTTGTGTGCATTAGCCTTCAAACAGCATTTTCACCTGGGAAATAAAACTCCCCTTCTTATGTTTTGGGTTTTTATTATTTTTTTTTTCCCTAAATGAGGAATTGAACCTCAAAAATTATTCCAATGAGAGAAATTTACAGAAGATAGTGAAATGTCTAACACACAAAGCTTAAAACACTGCATGACACTGCCTAAATGCTGAAAAAAATCAGGATTTGAAAACAGCTATGTGAGAAATCATCCTTTATTTCCCACTACAGTACCTCACCTAGGAGAAAACTGTGTCATGTGCTGCTTTTTTTTTTTTTTAATCAGCAGCTGCTCACAGACATCCCTGCAGGTGTTTAACTATTGAAATCTCACATTTAAAATAGTGCCTGATTTGCAGCTACACTGAATAAACCTCGTATTTGCGACCAGGATGAAGTAGAGCAGTCAGCAAAACAAGTTCTCCTACTTTGTCCAAAACCAGAGGAGTCAATCTACTGAGGAACACAGGGAAGGAGGAACACAGAGAAATGTGGCAGAGCAGAGATCCTTCAGCCTAACAGAGCAGGCAAAAAACCCAAACTAAGGAAAAAAAGGAGAATTTTCTCCAACTCTATGCCGCCTGTCAGTTCAGCTTCCTTAACCAAAGTCCACCCTTAAATTAAAGAGTGAATCAAACATTCCCAACATCTGTGAAGGGTCCATGTGAAGGTGTAAAGGGCAGGATGATGCTGTCTGTAAAGGGTTAGAACTGGAGCAGGATTCAGAGCCAGGCTGAAGTTCCCATTCCAGGGGCAGCAGCCTCCAGCGCCACTGTCCAGCCTGGAACAACCCCTGCCAAGACCATTGGGAATTCCTGACCAGAGGCTGCTCCAGCCCTTCTCTCCCAGAGACTTGCTGGCTGGAGGGGCTTGGGGAGGGAGCCCAGGGCCCCACCTGGGCACAGGTGGAGAATGAAGTTGGGTGGAGACTTGTTACCCGGGTTTTTCTGAGTTTTTTACAGCCTTTTTGATTTTCATAAATGGAGTCAGATCTTTTTAGTTACTGTAGAATATTAGAGCAGTTTCCTAACTTTTCCCACATATGTAACATAAACAAATCCTTTGTTTTTCATTCTCTGTCCTTTGTTTGCGTATTTCTAACCTGAAAACAATTGTAACCGACAGTTGGTTTAGCCACTTGGCTGAGGGGTGAAAAACCCCAGAAGCCAATCTTCTGCTAGACCCACAAATGTATAAAAAGTAAGAAATAAAACAAGGAGGCTCTCTCTCCGCCCTGTCTCGGTTTGAGCTGGATCGGAGAAGGACCTCTGCCCTGCAAAACCGCTTGTCTGCGTGTGGCTGCTTTGTGTGTCTCGGTGACAGAGACTGAAGCTGAGTCAGGGAAGAAGTGTGTGTGTATTTTCTTTTTCTTTTTTTCCCCACCCAGCTCTATTATAACTGGCAATCAATTAACTCTGACTCTTTTTCCCCCCCTGAGGACAACTGGGAAGTGATGTCCCCCTCTGTATGTGATCCCTGGAGGGCCCCTGGCCCCCAGCCCAGCCCAGGGGGGACACCTGCCCTCAGTGCCCCTGTGGCACAGCGCTGTGGGCTCTGAGAGCAGCAGGCTTTGAACAGAGAGGGCTGAACAGAAATCAGTGCTTCAGTGAGAACCACAGCCACTCTGCTGACCCTCAGGAACAGCTGCTCCTGGAGAAACAGCAGTGCTGGGCTCTTCTCCAGCGGGGACGCTACGGGATCAGCAGGGTGTGCCACGGGATATTTGCTTTACCTCTTTCTCTGTTTATGCTTCAAGAGACTCCATATTTGATGTTTGCTTTCAAACAACACTTAATCCCATCAATTTTGTGGCCTTCCAGAAGCCATGGAGGCAGGAGGAACAGGTCCAGGGCTGTGAGTGTCCCCATGAGGTGCAGCTCAGAGGCAGGGTGAGCTGCAGTCCTCCTCATCATTCAGTCCTGACTCTTCCAGTACCTGAAAGACTGGAATGAGACTTGACTTTTCTCAAGTATTTTTTACAGTTTTCAGTTTGTGATCTGCAGGAATTCTGTGAATTCCTTTTGGAACAAATGGAATAATGCTTTACAGGATAAATTTGCACCTGTGCTCCGGGAGATCATTCTTCATCTGCTCAGAACATGCAATTTGAGAATTTGAGTCTCTATTTAACGCTGCTAACTCCTCTGTGATCAGAAGGTGACTTCATCCATACCACTGCTTCCAGGGCTGGTTTTACTTGGTGCTCCTCTCTTTTGGGCTCACACCTGTGCAATGTGCAGCCAGCAGCCACACACAAACCCTGCAGCAGTGCAGCAGGCGCTGCACAGCTGGTCCTGTGCAGGAGCTGCATGCTGTTCCCCTGGTCAGAAGAAAATGCACCAGGCATGCAAAATGTGGGGGACAGGAAGTTCCCTATTAAGAATGGGGGGGATCCTACAGATTTTGGGGTTTCCTACAAAGTTCAGTTGGTTGCTCCCCCAGTGCAGTCGAAAGAAGTGCTCTCACAGCACCTGACAGTAAAGGAAAAAGAGGAAAGAACAGAGGTGGCAACTTGCCTGGTGTCCTGGAAAGCCCTGGGAAAGGAAACCTTTAAGGAATTAGGAGGGATAAGCTACTGCCAAGTTTAAAAAAAAAAAAAATCTTTAGGTTAAAAGCTTTTGCTGAACTTTGGTGTTAAAACTGAACTGCAAACAGAAGTTCTACTGCTAAGAATATCTTTATTATTCTGATGATTCCATAACATTTCTGCATATAAAAATTAAGGTAGTTTAGGGAACAGAACAAGGAACTCTCTAGAATTTCATTACTGATGCCCCCCAAATCACCTTGTAAGAAAATCATATCACAGATGTAATTCTGGCCACACTTTGAGCATCCCCTGCTGAAGAGGCTGCAGCAGGGTTGCTCTGCCAGGGAATTCCAGGTCTGACTTCTGTGAATGCTGCCTGGGGAGGTTTCAATTCTGTCTCTACAATACCTCACTTTGCTCCCATGAGGAGGATCACATTTTTCAGTTGTTGCAGGGAGAGGAGCGTCTGTAGAGATGCATTCCTGCTTTGGTTTATTTGGTCTGTCCCCAATTACCACATTAGGTGACAATTTCTCAATAAGTCACCTGTCCATTTTCATCAAAGCACCTGCCACTCATAGGAGTATTGCTCAGGGCTTTATGCATCCATTTCTGAATGATTTTCCCATTAATCTCTTCTAAAATGTACAAATGCATGCACACAGGAAAGTGTAAATTCCAGCCATATGAAAGTTGTATTTGAAATAAATTAATTTACATGTAAAGTTTGAAAAGCTCTCAGAGCACTGTTGGTAAGTAAATGATCAAAATTAATTTCAATGTATTTGTATGGCTCTGGGACTTCCATCCACGTGTCTGTACAACCACAAGGAAAGCAGCTCCCCTCATTTACCCATTTTTTCTGCCCAAATCTGCCCAGATAAAACCTCTGTGTGCAGCAGGACAGAGGCTGCAGGACCAATCCTCCAGTTGACCACGAGCTCCAAGGAAATGCCATTTTTCAGTACTGGTGTGAAGTGTGTGAAAGCAGGGTGGAAATTCCAAACATTTTTGCCAAGAACCTCATTTTCCGGAGCCCAAAGTGCAACAGCACTGCCAGCTACACGGGGGGACTAAGGGCATGGATGTTTTGTAGGTTTTCAAAAGGCAGATTCAGGAGGCTGCTTGGAAGAGTCAACCATCAGAAAAAGCTGCCACTGCCATGGAAGGAAAGATTGCAAAACAATACAGGATACAGCTTCTTATTTTTTTAATTCAGCGGTGGCAAAATTCTTTTTGCTTTTTATTTTCACAGAAAAAAAAAAAAAAAAGAGGTAAGATGAATACATATTTAAACGTTGCACGTGCAGACCCCCATATAGCTATATCTTCTTTTTTGTTTGTTTGTTTTTCTCCTATAATAAAATGAAAAGAGAACTATAATTTTGTGGTATCTTCCATTCAGCTCCAGGAGAGCAAGGCAAAACCTGAATGAAATGTCATTGGTGTATCATGAAAAAATGCTCAGGACTAAATGAAGCATGATACTCAACAGGATTTGGGGGTGTTTGGTAGAAAGTGCATTAAGACAAATGCAATAAAACCAGTTTTGAAAATAAAATACCTTCTTCCCTGCCTGCAACCTCAGCAATGCTGTACTTCGGGGCATTTGTACTCCAGAGATATTGTTTTTAGCTATCTTGCCTGCCTTGATTCTCATTTGCATGATCTGAAAATCACTCCAACAGTGAGAGATGAGGAGAAGCGAGGAGTAAGTCACAAAGAATAGGTCTGGAATGTAAACAAATGCTTTAAGGTGACAGAGCTTGAGGAGAGAGTTGAAGAAAGAGAAAATATAAAATAAATTTCTCCTTGGAAATGTAATTAAAAACCCTGAAGTGACAGTTACACTATTTTATGACTGTGAATTTACAAAAAAAAAGAAGAACACCCCAGGCCAAAATTGACATCAGGTCCTTAAGAAAAGCTGAAGGATTATCTTCAGACAGGATTCTTGGTGACCACACCGAGGCACCAGGCGCTCCAGGTGATGAGAACTGGCTGGACAATGGCCACAATCACCAGGTGTCAGCAGGAAGCCAGCTCCGTGGTTCCTGGCACCGTGGGATGTCCATCCCTGCACAAGGAGCTGGGGGAGACGGGAGCCCAGGTTCAGAGGGAGCCTCAGGCTGGTCCCTGTGCTGCTGGAGCTGGGTGGGGCAGGGATGCAGCCTGGATCCCCTGGCACAATGCCCGGGCTTCCTGCTGAGGCCCCATCTGTCCCTGCCCACCTGAGAACGGTCTGTGTGCCCAGCCCCTGCCAGGACAGCCTGGCACACTGGCACAGTCGCTGCTTGCAAACCAGCACCCAGGCGGGGAATTCTGCATCCCCACACACCCTGTGAAAGGCATCTCAGCACTCTCAGGGAAGGGAGAGTCTTCTCCACAATGTCATAACGCCATTGATTTTTGAAACGCGAGGGAGGCGAGGAACAGCTCGTGTGGTTTTTATTACCAAGTAGAAACAGTGGCAAAATAATCTCCAAATTAGAGAGACAGATTTGATTAGACACATCAGAGTTCAAACACACACCCTGGCTAGGCAAACACAAGGGAGTGTGCCAGCGCTCTCAAAATGCCTCACAATACAGGAAGGGAACCTACACAGGAAACAAAACACTCAATTAGAAGCTGAGGTGCAATCCTAGCAATGACATCCTCGTTTGGCAAAGTATTTTACACTCCATGCCTTGCACAGTCTGAGGAGGAGTCACGCACACTGAAAGCTGGTGTGTACACAGAGGTTGTGCCAGCCTAGGTCCAGAAATAAATCCCTTTTCAGCAAAGTATTTGAACTGAACAGGCTGTATTGCCATGGTGTTACAACACTCACTATTGCTATAATATTTCATTCCAGGGAAATTATTGTGTAAAACAAAAGGGCTGTATGACAAGAACATACTGACATCTGCTGGCTCCTCCAAATGCACTTCTCTCAAGATTAGGGTTTAATGTCCTCAGCAGGTTTCCCCCTATCTAATGGGCTGCATAAAAAAAATTAACATTGTCTATCTCTCAATATACAAATGAAACCAGTCATTCTGCAGTTGCAAATGTTAAAGTGCGTGTGACATTCTGTGGTTAAACGATTCACACAAATATACTTCTCTTCCATATTTGACTTCTAAAGGATCACAGGAAATTACTTTTTGCCTAATTTGTATAAAAACAGCCAGTGATAGGGCACAAAATTTACATTCAAATAATTACTTCCCATCATTTCTTTGCCAACAAAAGACTACTATTTCCAATTTATTATCCAAGAGTGTAACTGGAGCTGTCACTCCGGCCAGGCTCACAATGGCAAGTATTGTTTCACAGTAATGATCAACCAATTAAAAGACCCGATTTTATTTGTGTTAGCACTGTGGCCAAAGGAGACGCATAAAGATAACACACAAATCACCTTGCACACCTGTCTAGAGTGATACCTGATCAATTATCTCTTATCATTCACCACAATCAACACAGGCATTTTGATAACCACAATATAGTGCCAAAGGCTGAACAGCTTCCACACCTACAGCCTGCAAAAGTCAGAAATTCCAGCTAATACATGCAGCTCCTAAAGCAGCTCTAACCTGGCACCCCCGTGAATAGGGAATATTCTGTAAATCTTCATGCACTTCTAAAGTTATTTTTTGAAAAGGGTGTGATAAATTCATTTAATGCTTGCTGTAGGAGTCCTAGCTTAGCATTTCCTCCCTCGTGTGCGCTGTAACACAAAGTTATGGATGACAATTTAAACACAAAATAGAAGGAATTCAAAATCATAATTCGCAGTGTCAGCAGCTCACATGTGTTGCATTTAGTTACTGAGGCATAAATTTGCTATTAGAAACAATGATGCAAATCATCAAATAATAACAGTTGCCAAGCTGTGCTTAGTGCAGATCATAAACACCTCAATATCTCTGTATTTCCACATCAACTATCAGCTGCAAGGTCAATTCCTTTTATCAGCTCATTAGCTAGACACATTTCAGAGTTGTGAAAAGGGAAATGAAAACCACAAATTCACCTTTTTGAATGCATTATTTGAGTAAATTCCCACTGTTTGCGCTGGTGTGTTCTGCTGAGGGCACCACCCTGCCTATTTCTTCCTCTCCCAGCACCCTGCCAGGCAGGACCACCCATTCTCCGGTGTCAAGCAGCACTGGCACTGTGCTACAACATTCATTTGGAATTCCCTTTCAATTTCCTCATTTGAGGCAGTTTATTAAATTATTTAAACTTCTTATATATTAAACATCAGCAGAGAAAATTCTGAGGGGGGAAAAAAAAAAAAAATTAAAGGAAGGGGAATACATTATTACCCTAAAAGTCTCCTACTCTTTAAGAGGTGATTCCAGATTCTTCAAATTCACAGGTGACAAGAGCCAGCCTTCCAGCAGAGTGAGAGGAAAAATCCATCCTTTGGAGACCCCCAAAGGCAGTTTTGGCCACAGGATCTCCGTTTGCCCCACTCAGCCGAGCACACGCTACTGCCAGGGCCACTGCACAAATACCAGGATTGGGGCATGAAAATAATAATAATAATAATAACAATTTTTAAAAAAAGGCCAGCTTTCCTCTTACCAATTCAGAAGCCTTAAAATGACCCTCAAAAGTGCAGGCTCTGCTGTGAGCTGCCCTGATGTGGACTGCCAGAATTGGTGAGGGAGGCAAGAGGAGAAGCACAAATGGTACACAATGAAAGGACATCAAAAGTGTTCCTCCTCCCCATTATGATCAATATAATTTTCTGCTGATTTACATGATAGAAGGTCTGGAGAGCTTTTGGGGCTGACTTTGGAGACCTCCAAAGAAGAAGAGCCAGGAGATCAAACCATGTGGCATTTTAAGTAGCAAAGGAAGCAGGCAATGCACGAGGCGTTAATACAACACAGCTCAGGAGTCAACTGCTCTGGCCACGTGGAAACACTGGCTGAGGCTGAGCTTCTTAAAACAACACTGAGATCTGACAGGACAGCTCTGATTTAAACACAGGCACAGCAATAAAGCAGCCAGTTAATCACCTAAAACTTCCCTCAGCTAATAAAGATGCATCCACTTATGCAACGAATAGAGCATTCCTTCCTTGGCAAAGCGTGAGTCTCTCAGAGCAGAGCACACACGATGACTGCAGCTTGATTTTGGCAACCAAAGGTCTGAAATCTGCAGGTAGGAAGAGTTTATCACCCTTCTCACTTACTCTCCATTTCTACCTCACTTGCATTTATTACTTCCTTGTGAACAGTATGGTCATGTACCGTGGAACAGTTCATATGGGAACTATTCCAAGGACCAGAGAAAACTTTACTCAATCTAATTCGTACCATAAGAACTCTCGAGCCAGCTTGAAAGCTAGCCTCAACCTGAGAGAACTTCAATAAATATTTTTTTGACATAGAAATTAGAGTCCAATCTTCTTGCTTCCTGCACAGTCAGTGACAAAATATCCAGTGCTTCATTGGGGAAACAATTTTTTTTCAATTCTAAGATTTCCTATCCACTAGAAATACTTGTGTTAGAAATTTGGATTCATATTTTAGTCTACTGCTTTGTAACAGTGCAAACATGGAATGAGAAGAAAAGTCTACGTTACTTCTAATATCAAGGAGAACTTCCAAATTTTCCTTTACTTTGCCCGCTTGCAAAGCTGTAACACAGCAAAGCATCACATTAACTACTAGATATACTAATTAAAGATTGCACGGTTTAAGACACGTTGATAAAGGAAGACTGATATCGAGAACTATTGTTTTATTCATCAACACAACTCCCACCAAAACGCAATTATTACAAATGCCACACCAGCCCCCCAGGCTGTCAGGCCCGTGTCAATCAGCCACAAGCTGAGCTGGTGCCACAGACCCTGACAGACTCATCACAGCTCTGTGCTCACCACTTGAAAACAAATTTGCAACTCCAGCCCAGGTAATAGTGCTGATTGGAACAGAGGTGCTGGTAACCATTAACTTTGGAGACACTTGATTTTTACCTAGAGGTATTTACTGTGATGTTGTATTTTCCTAAATTCGATCACTTTGATTGCTCGAGTATTAAAATGGTTTTAGATTACTTCTTTTCACTCCAGACAGGGTTTTTCCCTGGTACCCAGAGATGGGATGATGACCTCACTGTCCTTTCCAGCTGCCCCCCAGCCCTGCAGAACCCTTCACACCACACACCAAAACCCCATTGTGACACACTCTGGATCCATTATAGCAGAAAAGCACCTTCATATTTACAACACAATAAAGTATTTATGTTCCCACACAGCCAATTTTGTACATAGTGAGATTTCAAGCAATGCTTGAGTCCTTTTTAAAATTCACTCAGGTTCTGCCACACACACGTATTTTAAGGAAAGCAGCTCTCTGCCTGCACTGGAGCAGTGGATTGAGTCCATTCCAAAGCAGGAACACAACCACGAGCACTCCAACAACAGGAAGGGGAAAACCTCTGGTAAACCACGTTAAAATGCAAACATGTAAGGCGTGTTTTCATCACACGTTGATTACAAACCCTCCTGCAGAGAAATGGCAGCTGCTGGAAACAAAACGATGCCCACAGCGTTTGAAGGGGCCAAAGCAGCTGACTGCATCCTTGTGCCCGTTTGAAGCAACGTGTCCCGAGAAGAAGTCATTAATCAGGCGGCTCATTGGATATGGCAGTTCCCAGAGTGAGGATGAAAGATCCTATCAGCACCAAAGCTGACTGAGGTGGAGGCTGTTTGCAGTGGGAGGAGTAAAAGACAGCTTCAGTATCAAAGAAGGTGTGACTTTAGCGTGAGGCCGTGCAGAGCAGGAGGAGCTGGCAGTGCCCTGCACCCCAGGGAGCTCCGTGCACCAGGGCACAGGTTTTTAACACCTGGAGGGTAAATCCCACCCTGCCCCACCTCACAGCTGGGTTTAGGGCTGGTTTTTCCCAGAGTCCCACAGGATCCTTTCTAACCAGCTACAGCCAGAGATTCAGCACCGAAACGAAGTGAAATCAACTTCGTAAAACAGAAATAGCGAAACCGAAACGCACATAAAAAACCCACAGGTAATATCGGGGACGGGAAATCAGTAAGATAAATTAATCTGGTTTTAGGCTGAGGACATTCACAGGGAAGCAAGCGTGTGAAACGTGCAGTATGGCCAATTTGGGCACTTGGCAAGAGCCCAGCACTGGTAATGACCCAGGGCAAACCCCACGGGTCCAGCCTGGAGGCAGCTGCAGACTAACACAGCATCACGATGGCAACGAGAGCAGGGCACCAGGAAGGGAAGGAGCTGTTTGGAGAGTGTCCAAAATTAAGGAGTGGGAAAAGGGCCTGGTATCACAGAAGGATCAGGAGGATTGCTAGATCCATTCATCTTCCTGCTGGGTCACTCTGTGTGGCTCAATTCAAACTGCACTCTGGGACTTTCTTAGCATTTTTATTGTTGCAGGCTCAAAATGGGTATCACCATGTGGCAGATGACATTTTAGGCAGCTTATCTTCCATGCTGGAGGAAAGGACATTTAGGTAACTACTTACAGACACAGTGCACTGCCTGTAGTGGAGTGACACGATTTTTTTTTTTTTTTTTTTTTAATCCTGAAGCTTCGCTGTAGAGTTTCATTGTAACAGGAGAGAGTATTTCATATTATTTCCTGAGACGCTGATCAGAGATCACCCCGTAGCACAACTTGAAACTGATGCTTCAATGTCTTTTCCCACAGAAGTGGGAAGGCTGAAACTGCTCTGTGGTCAAAACCCACACAGACTGTGCTGCATTCCGAGGCAAATGTTACACAATTACATCCATTTGAGGACTAAAAGATTACTCTGAAAGCAGTGTTTAATACTGTATTCTACAATTTCACACAGGCGCTGTTTACAGGTTTTTTATTTACAATCAAAATCATTTGCTCAACAAAATATCTCCATAATATTGCATAATCCTTAATTTAGGGATGGATGCTAACTACGAAAACAGTGAATGAACAGGGCAGACAGACCCAGCAATATTGGCTCTGACAGAGACTACCAAGCCTTTTTCCTGGATCAGTGCCATTCAACTTTGTCTAATTTCTCTCTCCTCAAACCCTAAATTACCAATTATCAACAACACATGGAAAAACTCAGACACCTAAGGGCTTATTCAACAAAACGTATTTAAAAGATAAAAGCAGAAACTCAAGAACTGGCCATCCAGAGGAAGAGTAATGCTGATTCACCAGCCAAACCTCTTTTGTGAGAGATGCCTGTCATTAATCATTGAACAGACATAGAAAAGATACGTTTTTTCAAGACAACAAGGCAATTACACAACGTTTTATTTTGAAATCCAGGGCTCTGGATCTGTTTGAGGCGCACGACACACTGTCAGTTTTGTAAGACAGCAGCATTACACGTGTGACTCTTTTCTACAGGTGCTTCTCATGTGTAAGCTGCAGGAAAAATAAAAAAGCCTTCAAACAGCCAAAGGACAGACTACAGGATGAGCCAGGTGCGAGGAAAGCAACTGCACCTCCACCAGAGCAGCACACATGGATTTGGTGTTTTATCTCATGTGAGGATGGAGCTGATTTCAACACAGCAAAACTTATTTCCTCTAGCAGAACTTTCCAACACAAGCACCCTTCCTTCCAGCTGTACACAGGGGGTCTTACACCTTCTCTACAGCTGCTGGAGCTCTTGGAGTATTTTAATTTGAAATAGCGGCATTTCCTTGCTTAAACATTCTGCTCAATTTCCTACCCACAATTTCACACGCTCACAGTCTTCAAAACAATATGCTTTTAGAGTTGGAAGTTTCTATATCGAGTTTGAGTTTCCCAAAATTTCTCAGGAGAAAAAAAAAAAAAAAATAAAGTATTTTTAGGCCAGCTTCCTACTTCTCTGATCATATAATGTTTGCTCACAACTAATACAGACTGAACTCAGGGACAATAAAATCCTTACAAAACTTATGGAACCAGCAACCAGGAGAGCAAGCTATTGTGGGTGTCCTCGTCAAGAAAACTAGTCAGCCCACATTCATACTTTATTTGACTCTAGGAAAAAATCCAGTGGAAAGGTGAATAACAAAGGCCCAAAAGTAAAGGAAAACTTTGAATCCCAACTACCGCTGCAACAGACTCAAATCAAAGAACTATGAAACACACAGAAAGCTGAGTTGCTAATTCCCCACTCAGGCCATTCCCTTAAGAGTTGGACTTGATCCTTGTGGGTCCCTTCCAAGCCAGAATATTCTGTGGGTGTGATTCTGTGTAACTCCAGCTCTCATTACCATTGCTTTAACTCTGAGGAGCCTACAGACAGCAGTTGCTTGGAGTTTATTCTAGGTTGTATCACTGAAATCCACTTTTTTAGCACTGTAACCTCTTCTTGCTGTATCCTAAACTTTCCTGGCCAGGGGTTGTGCACTGCAGGGTTGAAGCCAAGTGTGTTGCAAACAGAAAATCTGTGTATTTGTAGTGTTTGAACGCTGGTGCCAGGCAGCTGCACCTGGCCCTGCAGTCAGCCCCGTGATGTTTATCTTCAAGTGATTGAGTTTTGCATGTTTGCCCTCTCACACAGCCAAGCTTTCAGCTCACCCTGCTGTAACCACGCTCCCTCACACCTTCCCAGCTGAGGCACTGGCAATTATTTTAATGGCTCTCAGTTTGCTCACACAAACCGTGCTCTGCTGCTGCTGCACACCCTCCCTGGCTGCCTGCAGCCAGTCTCCTGCTGCCACATGCTCCCAGTTTGCGGCACAGCGCTTCCCACTCCTGGGAGGTACCTGAATTTTAGGGCATCTGTCAGTGTAAACTCGTATCTTCCTTTCAGCTATTAGCACAGGAGCATCTCGCTGTTTGGAAACATGGGATTTTAGAACAGCATCCGAAGCTGTAAAATGTTCAGGAGTTTTTAGCTGGCTTTGACAAAACTGTCCCAAAGCTTCAGTCCTATATTGGAGACACTTAACCAACTTCTGAGAGATACATCCTTCCAAAATACCGAGCAGCTTCTCTCCCCTTGAAACGAGCCAAGTCAATACCTCACAAAATACCTCGGATTTTGGAATATTCCCTAAAAACATCACTTATAAACATTCTTCATTCTGGACAGGATCCCTGAAAAGCACAAAACCTGGAGCAGAAGGATAGAGACATTAAGTTACACCTATTTGGCAGAAAATAGCATTTCAAAGCATGAGAAGCCTATTTTTGGCCCTTGATTCTGCTTGCTGGCCAGCTGTGAGCCATCCTGTGAACCCAACACGACCAGCCCTTCCTGCTCCACAGAATTACACAACCTCCAGCGCTGCTGCTGCACCACTGGCAACCCCAGCAACCCAGAAGGGATTTTCCAGCTCCTTTCAGTTAGCTTACCATCTTCATTGCATCAGCTTGAAGGACACAAATAAAATTATCTAATTGGCAATTAGTTGTCATTTCTGGCACAGTAAATTTTTAGCAAATTAATAGTTATGAAGGGAAAGCGCAATAAATACTGGGAGGTTCATAAACAGCTTGTAATCATGAAAGCAGACATTCAGAATAGGTGATACAAACACTATCTACTGATGACATCTGGAAGAATGCACAACATCAGGTGTCAGAGATGGCATTATACTCCCCAGAATGAGGACTTGCACTACAAAATAATCACAGCCACTGAAAAATTCAATTATTTAAATAAAAGAACAAAACTGTTCATAAGAAAGTGCAAGTTAGCAAAGAATTCAAAAGAAAAGAGCAAGAAAAAGTTAAAAAAAGCTTCTCATTAATGACTTGGGAGAAGATCCTCAGAGACAGGAGCTTTCTGCTCTCAGGAAATAGCACAGCTCAAATTTTGTGCAATGGAGTCATCAGAAGTTCTGCCACAGATGTTTGTAAGTTCAGCCTATCAAGACCAGAAACAGCCAGGACCCCTAATAAATGTTCTGTTTGCCACTCTTTTAAGCCCTGTCTGTTTTCTTGCTGCCCAGCTCTTCAGTTTTGTTCACACTCTATTTTACAAGGCTGCATGAGATAAGAGGATCCCCATCTCCCACATGAAATGGGAAGGAGTCAAGATCCAAGAATTAAGTAGAGGGACTTCTGACATGCATAAAACACACACATTTTTTAGCTACTGTGTATTCTCCCAGGCTGTAGTATAATGTGTTATTCTTAATTGCATAAGATTCATCTTTTTCAGATGAGTGCACCTTTCAGACAACAACATGCTCAACGCGGCCATACCTTCAATAGCTGTAAATAATATTTCTTATTGTGGCCAGCACTTAGGGTTAGATCTACTTCGATCTACCCTTTGTGGTATATAATGCTTCTAGTTAGATTTAAAAATCAGATATGCCATTTCAAACTACAAGGTGAAAAATTATTTCCAAGCAGCTCAACCTCTCCCAGCGCAAGCAGACACTGAACAGCTCCTTGGTCCTGAACAAAGCTTACCTGTCTGCACAAAGAGAGAGCCAGGGTACTATTTCCATTACATTCCTCCTTAAAACTAGGCAAAAACCTGGTAAATCCAGCATTTATATAGAGCTGGCAAAGAAGCACTAGGTCTCCCACAAAGCAATGAAAAAAAAAAATACTGGAAGAGCCTGACTGGCCACACCAGAGGGAGAGTTTGAAGGGAATGAGATAAGATTCTTTTGAAAATAATAGGTAAGAGCATTACCAAGAAGAAAAAAAACTCTTGGGAAAGACAGCAAAAGCAGGAAGACAAGTAAGAGGAGAATGGGAATACAAAATGTACACGAAGTATGCCATCAGAGACGACACGGGTACGAGCTGATCCTGCCTTGGGCAGGAACACAGAGACTGACGGGAGCGCCTGAGTCCCTCCTGGCCTTGCTGTTCCGTGTTTAACTTCAAGGGGGCTTTGAGCAGGGAGCAAGGAGACACTTCAAACCCACCAGGCTGGCAGCCATGGCCTCAGGACATGACATCCCCCTCTTGTGCTGCAGCAGCAGCGCAGCCAGAATCCTGCATGCAGTGTGCAGGCACCCCTGGAACTGCTCTCAGGGCTGGGAATTACTGCACCTTGCATCCTGCATGTGTGCCCGTACCCTCTGCTGAAATGGAGCACATCAGGCACGGGAATTCACAATCCCACTCTCTTCCTCGACACTTGACTCCTGACAGTATTTCTGTCATTAAAGCCAGAGCAGCATCCCCATCACGTCAAGGACACCAAGTACTTCAATTACAGGAACTATAAAAATCATCAACATACTGTGAATTTTATTCATTACATTTGTCAGCTCTGTTAGTGATATTCAGCTAAGTACTAATAGAAGAAAAAGAAATACAGTCTTGACATTAGAAATACAGATTTCATTTCAGGAAATGCCGGATCCTTTGTCTAATGTATTTACCAGAAGCATAAACTGTAAAGGAGACTTGGGAAGCCAAGCCTTCAAAGCCTGCATAAGATAGCAAGCAGATCTCCACTATAATCATAACTCCTACGTAAAAATAGCTTCCTCAAAACCCAGTAATGCAAAACATTCTAGCAAAAGTAAATAAAAATCAATTAAAAATACCTGCTCTAAATCACTACTATAATCCTGATAACTGGAACACGTGATGTCAGCCACTTCCCTGAAAACTAAATGTTCTATTGACATACATACTGAAAATTCACACAGCCCCACTACTCTTCCCAATATAGAACTTCTCAAGCAGCTACGGCTATTTGATTTCTAAAACTTAATTATTTGATTCTGAGGGCTAGCTCTGTTTTAGACTGCAATTCCTCCACCATCATCAATCTCTACCACAGGGTGACAAGACCTTGCTTCTACTTTTACAGCCCGTGCACACCACTGTTTTCACACTTCCGAATGACAAATGAAACACACGGTATCTTTCCCCTCTTACGTATCATCGAGTCTAGAGAAGTGAAACAAGGTACTTGACATTCTTGGGACACCAGCAGCAGCGTCTGCTGTGTTTTATGTTCCATCTCGCCTTAAATAAGCTGAATTTTATTTAAAGTGGAAAAAAAAAAAATAGTCAACGCTGAACTTACTTCAGAATGTAACATACTATACCACATTTGCAATTCACAGAGCAGATAAACAAAAGCGGCAGATTTGGACAAGATCTTTCACACTTCGCTGATGTGAATCACTCCAGTCAAACTTCAGACCACATTCGTTTCACCATCTGCGCGAGCCACGTTAAGTTGGCAGCTCAATGTCCAACAGCCACATCACAGATTTGGGAAGCGCACGACGCGTGCCGCTCTCCCATCGCAAACCCATCTCCCAGTGCAAAGCCCTGCCCCTGCTGAGGAGCGGCATCCGAAAGGAGCTGTCTGCACGTCCTGCGCGGGCAGTGGCACTACACCTGCACCGCACAGGTATTAAAGCAACACTGATACTTTTTTTTTTTTTTTTTCCCCTGACAGAGGCATGCAGGAGAAAACAATCTGATGAATCGCCAATAAAATCAGCAGATACCGAGGACTTACAGGCAGGTAGTTTCCCAGCAGTTAAATATCTGCACTCTTTTAGCGAGCACCTCGGCAGAGCCCCGAATGCTCATGCTCCTCGCCGTTCCCCGCGTTCGGGAGCCGCCTCCCGAGCCGCCGTTCACCGCTCAGCCCCTCGCACGGCGCTTCGCAGGCGACAGCGAAGCCGGCGCGGTGCCCCCGACCCGCGGAGCATCCCGCGAGCATCCCGAGAGCATCCCGAGAGCATCCCGAGAGCATCCCTCCGCTCCGACCCCGGAGCTCCCCGAGAGCCCCCCCCGGCCGCGCATCCCTCTCTCCCGTCCCCCCGCCCGGGCCGCCCCGGGAACTTTCGGCCCGCGGGCCGGAGCGGAGCGGCCGCAGCCCCCCGCGCACCTGCCGGGCCGCTCCGACCCTGGGCCCCGCCGCCCCCGCGCGGCCGCGGCCCCGACTCACCATAAAGAGGCGAGCGGAGGCGAAGGGTCGCGGCGCTTCTCCCGAGCAGGGCGGGCGGCCCCGGCGGGCGAGCGGCAGCGGGACGCGGCTCCCGCGGCCGCCGCAGCCCCTTCCCGCGGGCAGCGCCGCCGCCCTCGCTCACCGCCGCATGCCGCGCCCCCCGCCGCCGCCCGGCTCCCCCCCGGGCTCGCCGCGCTCCGGCAGCGGGGGCCCCCGCCCGCACCTCGGCGGGCGGCGGCGAGACCCCGGGGGCGGCCCCGCCGCGGCGGTGGGGGGAGAGCAGGGGGCGAGAGGCGGCTCCGCTCCGCTCCGCTCCGCCCGGCGGGAGCCCCGCACCGGCGGGACGCGGAGCTTCTTCCCGGCGCGGAGGCGCTGCCGCTCGCCAGCCGGCGCGGAGAGTGCCTCGGCGGCGGGCGGAGGTGACCTTCAAGCCCGGCGGGGCGGGCTGGGGCGGGGAGCGGGAGAGCGGCGGGGGAGCCCCAGCGCCGGGGGAGGCGGCGGGGGCGGGATGCGGTGCGGCGGGACGGCGGAGCGGGGCCGGGGGGAGCGGGGGCCGGGCGGAGCGGGGCCGGGGGGAGCGGGGCCGGGCGGAGCGGGGCCGGGGGGAGCGGGGCTCCCCGGCTCCGGAGGCGCGGCCCCGCCCGGCACTGGCGGCCGCGCGGCGGCGCCCGGGAACCCGCGGGGCCCGAGCGGGGCCCGCCCGCACCGGGGACAGCTCCGGGGACAGCACCGGGGACAGCTCCGGGGACAGCTCCGGGGACAGCACTGGGGACAGCTCCGCGGGGATGCCCACGGCCGGGAGCTCCGCCGAGCCGGAGCTTTCCCTTCCCGGGGCAGCGGCGGCGCGGTCGCAACTTTGCATCCCCGGGGCTCGTCCCGGAGAGCTGCGCTCTGCCCCAGCCCGAGCGAGCAGCGCTGCCGCGGGAAGCGAACACGCACCAAAGCGGCGCCGGGGAAACTGCTGATTAAAACGATGCCCTTGGCGATCCCCAGCCATCCCTGCCTGCTTCCTTCCCCTTCCTCTTGCCCAAAGGAAACCAAATCTTGCGCGGATTCTAATGCTCACCTAATGAGAAGAGCATCGCAGCATTCCTAAAGGCGTGAATTGCTGTTAAATGAGGCTGACCGCAGCTATTGACGAGAAAGTTTGGAAGGGGGGGAAATAAACATCGAGACCTGTCAGAACACTGGCTTGTCCTTCCCAATAGATTAGGTATTAAGTCTGTAGTGATCAAACGTTTTTGTGCTTCTCAACCTCCAGCTGCAATAAATTAATGCCACGGAGACTTCCTCCAATATGTGAACCAGTATCAATTACAGATGGGGAGTGTGAGGATCAGACAGATGTGCTGCCTCCTGTGGGGTAGGAGTAGGGAGGTTTTTTAAGCATCGAGATGGAAATGCAAAACAGTTAGCAATCAGGTGATAACGAGGAGGCAAGCTTTAACTCATAGGCATGTGGTCCCTTAAAAAAAAACAAAAAAACAAAAACTTTTTATGAATAATCTCCCTATAAACTTTTTCATCTGTATAGAAAATAAATACAGCCAAGTCTTTGTAAGTTGAACTGCAGTTCCCACATCGATCATATACAGAAGTACCTCAAAAGCACATATCTGTATCCCTCTGCCTCTCCTGACAGATTTGGGGCTTGGCCTATTTCTGCTGCTATTCTAAGGGCCAAGGTGTGATCCTGGATCCCCTAAACATGTAACTCGGTGAAACTGGTTGGGATTGTTCCTTTACCAAGACACACCAGTTTGTGAAGCTGGATCATTTCAGACATTAAATTCAGAATTTATCATTCCTCATCAAACATGAAGCAGTGTTTAATGGCTGGAAAATTTTACTCCACCTCATTAAAATCTGTCAGATTACTGATAAATACAAAGTTACTCAAAGATTCAATTTCAGGATCAAAACTTAAATTATCAAGTTATCCCAACAGATTCTTTCAAAATGTACGTCCCACTCTGTAGGCTGATCCCTATGAAGTTGATATAAAGATCCTTGGATGGATTTTAAATCCATCCCGTGTGTTTCCTTCATTTTTCTTTTCAGCCTTCCATTTCACTCCAAAATCAACAGAGAGAAGGCAATGGGAGGCTTATGTCCAACAAATGTAAATTGGAGGTCAAAACATTACACTGAAGTTCTCTAAATCACTAAAAGATTATTTTACAGTTGGTAACTGATTACTCTGCAGTTCAAGGTCATTGAAGCCCTATTTACTAATCCCTCCATGAGAAAGTGATACTGGTAGAAGGTTAGCGAGTAGAAACGAAACACAAGACTGGCAACATTTCAACATCTCTTCCTTAATTTGTCCATTTAGGCCCTCTAATAAGAAAATAATTTTCACCATTTAGATTAAATACGACTGACTGCATCGATAAGTTTGCCATATGGCCCAGTACTTCCTGCTTTGTCAGCAGTTTTTAAAGACTGAACTAATTAAAAAAAAAAAAAAAAAAAAAAAAAAAAATCCATGTAAAAAATGTCCACCCTTTGATGATATACGCTAATGTAGCATGAGGCAAACTTTCTTCCTGGTGAAATTGTTGCCATTAGGTTCTTTAGGTTAAATCCTGGCTCACATGGAGGTGACCACTGAGTGACTCAGAGGAGTCAGATTCTCCTGCCCACACACCATGAAGGCCCAGGGTTATGAAGCACAACAAGAAAGGAAAGGCCATTCGGTGCCTTCTTCCCACCTGAAACAGCCCAGAATTCCTTTTTCTTCTCCAAATATGTGACTTTCAGGTCAGCACCAATGCAGATTTTTATGGATCTCAATTTCTTTCCAAACCTGACCTGGAGTCTTTATCCACTCACCTGTCTGGACAAAGCTGGCAGTCTCCAGAATGAAGAAATTAAATCTATTTAAATGTGCTAAAATAATAAGAAGCTGAAGCTCACACAAATAAGCTAAACCAAAATCCTTCATGAAGGAACAAAAATCTCATGAACTAGACTTAATAAAAAGCTTTTTTTAGGCATTGGAGCATTCCTGTTGAGCAGTGAATACTCTCTGGAGTGTTGAGAACTACTCACAGGATTAAAACTAAATCAGCTGCAGGTGTTGGTTACTTTGATCTGTGCTTGATTAGAGACTCAGGTGTGTGTTAAGTGACTGGATGAGAGCTTGTCTTTGGACTCTCAACACCTACATACTCTCCTTTTGTACAAACCCTGTCAAAAAGGTTCCCTTGGCTTGTTTTTCACATCTGTCTTCCCTTTGTTCCCCTCACATGAAAGAACCTGGAACTGCAAGTCAGACCTTTCTTAAAAGAGCTCCTTCATTCTCCAAACTTTGCCGTCGGTGTGATACAGGGGCTCCCAGCTGGGGTTGGAGCTCTGGTGGAAGAAATAACTTCAGACGAGAAGAAAGGATGGAGGAATGATGAGCAGAGAGAGAAGGCATCAGTCTCCCATGGCAGAGCAGAGACCAGCACCCAAACATTGGTTTCTGTTCCAGAGCTCCAGGCGTTACAATATTTCCTTTCCTAAACACAATGGATCCAGATGTACTTGCCTGTGCACCTCTTCCACAGGAACCACCCTCAGAAAGGTGCTCACCCCTTTATTCACTTTTGGAATAAACAGAACATTTAAAGCATTTGATAAAAAAAATAATCTTGGCGGTTCCACCCCGAAGTTATAATTGTGCAAAGCCACAATTCTCAGTCATTTCTGTAGGAAGTACTTACAAAGAAAATACACAAACTTAAGTATAATTGTCTAGCCATGCACTTAAAAAGTTGCTTCAGAAGGAGACATTTTCCAATTTAATGTAAATTATCCATGGCAAGAGAAAAAAATGAAGGGCAAGTAGCAAATGGCTCCATTGAAACACAATGCTTTGAACACATTCCCAGTCAGGGATTAATTCTTAAAATATTTTTTAGAAACTATTTTCTGAATAAAAGCTTATTTCATGTTTTCTTAAATTTGGAAACCTTTTTCCCTTTATAGTAAAATATTTTCTGTGTTTATTTCCAAATTTGGGAACTGGTGTGAGGTTGTTCTAGCCAAAAGATCTCAAGAACACAGATCTGTGGTATGTGGGACAAGAACTGGAGGTGAAAGAGGATTTATTGGAGAAAATAATTGTTCTGAACAGCAGACTAAGTCAGTGCTGTAGATGCTGTATCAAAAGAAAAAAAAAAAAAAAATAAGAGAAAAGGGGTAAAAAATTAAAGTCTTCAAAAATAAGCATCTTTGTATTTGTAAGGAAGATATAAACAGTACATATATATTTAATGCTTTAAAAATTCATCTTGTATTTGCTGCAAAGAACATCTCCAGCACATCCACATCCACTGTGATTTATTCCTTCTGGGGGAATCTTTCTGCTCAGGCCAGTATCAGTGGGAAGGGAACACAGAAACCATTTGCAGTAAAATCTGTGAGCTTCAGGGAAAGTCTTTGCGGTGGTGGCAGATGTGTCACAAATTTCAGTGCCACAAAAACTCCACGAATCCTCTTCAGAAAAATTCTGCATTGGAACAAAGCTTGGTAATAGTCCGTTGACAGTCAACCCTTTGGACACTGGCAAGCAAGTGTAGCCTGAAATGATCTGGGAAAAGACCTCTGGATTCTTGAAATTTGTGACAAAAAGGACTCACAAACATGAGGAAATTAACAAATCATCTTCAACACACAAAAAAACCATTAAAAAATATGTACTACTGTTTACATGCTCTGTGCTGGTGGTGTGGGGCTTTAGTTCAGATTTCTTAAATTCTTTTTAATTCTTGGTAATTTCTGTGTCTTGAGCTCAGTTTTCCGGAGAGTGTGTTTATGGAGCAGTAAGGACACTTGCACTGTGTCTGTACGTGTAGAGTTAGATTAATGAATCTGTTAGATTGAATTTGTCATTTGCTTGGCCTTTGTGTATCAAATACTGGCATGGGAATAGTTCAATGCTTCTGTCTCCATGACAGAAGGAAGAGTTGCTACCTTTTTGTTCATATAGCTCTACTCAGGAGAATAATTCTGGGATACTTGGCCCATACTTTTAAGTTGTTCTTACATTTAGGTTTCACATTTCAGTCATACATCATAAAATGAACTACAATGTCACAGAGATTTAATATTACTTAATTAGAAATTCATTGCTATTTAGTCAAATCTTTGAGTAGAAAGATAATACTTCTATTTTTAATAGCAATATCTTCATGTGCTTGTGTCTACATATCTATAAATTCCAGAGTTTCCCCCTTACTTGCCTATGATAAAATGTTAATCTCTTTCCTCTCTCCAGGGAGTTGTAATTTTCCTCTCCCCTGACTTTGACTTATAGCATATGTACAATTTCTCTCAAAGAAACATCTTGAAGAAGCAACTGCATGCCCAGCTCCCTGGCACCTCCTGATTTTTATCCATCTGCTTTATCTCCAGGTTATTTTGGGAGCTCCTTGGGATTGAAGGCCTTTCAGACAGGGCTGATGGCTCGTTGCCTTCTCTCTGGTAAAAAGGTCAGGCTGCTGCAGGTGACCTTTCTGCTGGGAAAGCTGCAGGTCTGCTGCTGCCTTTTCTCTGGCCCGTGTGGAGGGATTGCTCCACAGATTAAACACGATCAGGTCCTCTGCTTCCCTTGCTGTTTTCATTTCCATTCAAATTTAGGCAGAGCTCTGGAAGCGTTGAATGGAATTGTTGGAAGCAATGATGTCAGTAATTTGTGGTTGGGACAGTTGCCACTGAAATAACCAGGGCAGGACTCTGGGAGATTTTAATCCAGTGCCATCTCCAGCTGCCTCCTGAGGGTGCCACCAGCCCCTTCCCCTTCCTCTTCAGCTCTCCGCTGGTTTCCTTCCCTGTGCAAGGAGGACAGCCATCCTGGGTTTCCTTGTAAAGAGCTACCATGGCCCTTAGCTGCGAGCTCAGAGCTCCTGAGGAGCTCCACGGGGGCCAGCAGGGACCGTGCAGCCCTTGGGGCTTTTAAAGGGAAGGAAACGCTGCAGATGCTGCACCAGGGGCTCTGCAGCTCTTGTCATAGGTATGGGAACCTTGAGGGGCCAGAGGGGGCAGACATCTGCTCAGTGATGATTCCTGCAGGAGCTGAGGTGCAGTTAAGCAATTTCAGAAGACTTTCAGGGTCTGATTGGTGCTGTGAAATGTCTTTCTTTCTTACACTGCCACAATAGGATTCAGAGCAATGGAAGAATTGAAAATTTTTGTGGTTTCTCCAAGTGTAACCTTTTCTGATAATGCCACAGTTAATAAAATATTTCATGGAAAATCATTTGTACAGGTTTGGAAATACTTTCTCCATACCTGCAGACTTTGCAGTTTACTCCTTCTAGAGCTGTCTGATCACACTGGCACCTGTGGCACCCTCAGAATGTGCTAACATTTGCACCACAGCCTCGGAGTTCTCACCCTAAATTTGAGCAACTCATTGACTGACATCTGCATTTACATCATACAAAATTTAAAATTCCTTTTTGCAGTGTTAATTGAAATACTGGAAGACAGAACTTGGGAAAACCTTTTGTGAAGACTACTTGATTCTCAATCCCCTGGACCAAGTTCCTAGCAAGTCTTTGTAATTCATTAGCTACTGGATTTTGGAATTATCATCAGCCCCCCAGCAAACAGCATTTGGAATTAGTCCAGGACTGAAGATCCCAAATCCTGGAGTGGGGACTAACATAACTGAGAACCACTTGCCTAACATCACACAGGATTCTGTGTTTCCAGCAGGGAAAGGATTTAAATGTGTCATCAACAACAAATAACAGGGAAGCTACTGGTTAGCAAAGAAAAAGAAAAATAAAGTCCCTGAAAATAATGAAATCTTTTCCAAACCTTTTATTTGTGAATCCATATTGCTTTAGATAAAGAATCAAGCTGGCAAGTGGCCCATTATAAATAAGAGAGAGGAAAAAAACCTGCAGAGGTGTATTCACTCACATTTAAGGGTAGAAAATCCCAGAAAATCCAAGAGCTGCAAAAATCAGATCTGCCAAAATCTCTGACTTTTGGAGTTAAACTACAGTTACAGAAATAGGTAATTTATTTCTAGTATTTTTATCACTAATGTATTCACATCTCTGCTCTCATATGTGGAATATATATTAGATTCATAAAAGTGAATTGAAATTTACTATTTCCTGGATTATCTTATTCCAGTTAAACCCTTGATTCATAAGGCAATAGCTTAAGATAAATAGAACTTCATGAATTGTTCATAAACTGCACAAATTCACAAGTTAGAGATGAAAAATGTAAGCCACACAACCCTTCATCTGTAGGCCACAAACTCGAGTCCAGGTTTGAGATCAGCAGCGACCAAGATCCATTTTCATCTTATCACCTGGAGGCTTTCTGGTAGCATTTGTGAACTCAGTTTGTTCCCTCAGCTCCATCTTTACAGGATAAGTGGCCACATAAATAATTCACTGGAACTTGTCAGAAACAAGAAGTGGTGAAATGTAAAGTCCCCTCCATCCATCCAGCTGTAGAAGCAGCACATGGGAGCTAATTTCCTAACCTTTCACTAAGCTTTGCATGGAACTAGACACAGAGGAGTTCTTGCACGTTTTTAATAAACTAAAGCTCCTCAAATATCAATTCTTTCTAATAATACGCTCCCTAGAAATACCACTTTTGAGGTTTTTCTGTTCTTTATTGCAAAATTATTAGGAAAACCTTCTCACAGGGACCTTTGGCTATGCAACTGTTGCAAAAAAAAAAAAAAAAAACCCAAAAAGCTTCTCCTTAACTGAATAACTTTGATGTTCTGTTGTTCAAGTGGAGAACATCAGAGTCAGACTTACCTGAGAGAAAGCACAGAGGGGCAGGGGGATATGGTGCTGCTTATTTTGGGATTTTCATGGTTTCTTGCATTGTGGATTGGAACCTTAAACGTTTTTTTTTTTAATTTGCATGGGAGAGAAAACCTGAGGACCATCCTCATCTTTGTCTTGGCAGCTCTCTGGCCATGACTACTGGGAGAACATGGAATAACAGAATCATGGAATGGTTTGGGTTGGAAGGGACCTTAAACCATCACATCCCATGGGCAGGGACACATTCCACAGACCAGAGCCCCACCCAAGGTGGCCTTGGAACACTGGAAAAACATAAGAGAGCCACTTGATCTGCAGCACTTGGGGTCTGATGACTTTCAGCCCATGATGTGAGCACCAACTCCTCTGCAGTGGTGGCTGGGACAAAGGGATGCTGAAGGCCACAAATGCTTCACAGGAGTCTGTGCTAAAAAATAACTCTACATGGATAGTCACTGGGATTATTTCTGTAACTACAGGTACAAAACTAGAGTTTTAGATATACCAGATTTTCACAAGATTTTATGGCCATTTAAATACTTTGCCCTTGCATAATCTGTTAGAAGAACTTTTCTAAGTAAGTGAATGAAAGTAAACATTGATTATTTGCTTGTCCTCCCCTCACAATGAGACTTTAATGAAACAGATGAAGGATTTGTACTTATGGACCAGCTTGCACCTGCACAGAAAACCACACCCTGTGCCCTCCATTTATCCCCATTCACTGTGCTAATTCACGGATTTAGAAATTGTAAATTACAACAGACTTTCTCTTTCTTCTGCTGTGAAAATCTGGCCTCCAGGTAGCCGCTGGTAACCCCCAGGCTGCCCAGATGCAGAGAGGTGTGGAAGTAATCTGAGAATCATCCCTGTGCCAAAGGTTTTAATTAAACAAACCAGACAATCAACAAAGAGCACTCCTTAGGACACTTGTGCCTACAAAAAGAGTCAGCACACCAGCATACAATACCAGGAAAAGTCATACAGCCCTGGCTATTCCAGCTGTAGCTGCCTTACTAAAACCACAGCATTTTGGTAAGAATCGTGTTGAAGTAATGAGCCAAAAGTGACAATAGTCATCCTGCAACAACATCACCCCCTACTGTAGTAAGTTAGCTGAGACTCCATTATTTTCATGTGGGAAAAGCCAATTCTTTATTTTCACAACTCATTTTATACAGTTTTTACAGACCTCAGTGCAATGTTGATTGGCTAATAGCTTTCTTGCCAGTTACTCTATTGGTTAGTAAAAGGTATTCTACTTGTCCATCAAATCTATCTATTCTTGGATTGCTTACATATTTTCTTTACCGATTCTCCTGGGACATATCCCTTGTTATTGCAGGTGCATTTGTTTTTTAACTCAGGAATAGGTCGTTATGCTAACAAGTTCTCATACTAAGATTGTTTTCTCTTGGGTACTTCCAAATAACTTAGAAGAGACGTGCTAACTTTGGTAATTCAGCAGAGCAGGCCTGATTTTATGAGGTTTTTCTTTTATAATTCTTCTATCTGTCACGACAGCCCCCTCAGTGCTTTGAGACTTGTAAAAGGGCTTCTAACACGTATTTACAGCCAGCCAATGACTACAGAAGATATCACATCAATACACACATCAAGCTGATGCTGAAGATGACTTTCCAAACCACCTTTGCCAATTGCCTTTATGCAAATAAGGGCCACATGTTAATTGCTATAAATATTGTGAGGGATTAAGCAATTAGGGGGTTTTATAGAATAGAGTCAATAAAAAAAAAAAAAATACTCTCTTTTCAAGTCTACTACATGAACTTAATTATGAGATAAAGTGTTAATGATCCTGTAGTAATTTTACACTGTGAACAAGGCAGATGTACAGGCAGGCCAGGCCCATGATAACAGGAATTTCAGTGGGAGTTCAACCGGGCACCTGCTGCTGCAGAAAACCCTTCAGGTTACGAGTCATTCCTTGAGGAAATGAGTTTTTCAGGCTGGCATAGCAGTAAGAGCTTCCAGAGGGCTTGATCCTTTTCAGAATGAGAGGTAGGGACCTAAACCACTTCAGAATTCTACAGCTTTTATACAAAAACTCACTTGAATAGTGTCTAGCAGACTCTGGAAGGTTGTGACTAACTGTGAGGGGCAGCTACTAATTTTGGTTATTAACCTCGTTTGATAGAAAGATAATCTGTTTCTCCATTAACGTTAATCCCTTTAAAATATTTCTCATGCTTCTCCCATTAATCCATGCCCTTTTATTTGATTGCATGGGGACTAATTGCAGATTAAGATAATGGTTTGGATGAATATGTCCAGGGGGAAAAAAAAAAAAAAAAAAAAAAAGTGAACTTATCTTTAAAGAGAAGTGTTTTTTTAGAGAGGAGCATTTCAAAACTTTTATGTTTCCTAGGCCTGGAAGGGGGTGGGCTATGACCCCTGTGTAGGGATTCCTAGGTAAAAGTCTCCAGAAGCACATAAAACTAGGGTTTGTGGAGTGTTCTTACACCAAACACTTTTAAAATCCTTCAGCACTATTCAAATAAAAACAAAACTTGATGGGTAGGGAACATTTCCCTTGTAGCTGTTGAGAAATAGGTGTCTGTAACATGATTTCTCCTCCCTTCTTTGTCCAGTACTGAATAGGGTGGTAATGAGAAACTGCATTTCCTGGGATTTGGTGAGTCCGGGGACATGGTGGTGTAAATATTTAGCTCAGTTAATAAAACAGATGTAACACTCTGGACTTTGTGCCAACAGTAACAAAGACCCTGTGCAAGGGCCATTGGTTTCAGCAGCATTTTAGAGTTGGTGTCAGCTTCATTTTAAACCCAGCAACAGAACCATCGATTTCCTTAGGCAAGAAACGACAAAAAAAAAATGCAGGGAAATTGATTTGGGACGTAGGAAAAACAAATTTGGGAAATTGGTTTTGGGATGTAGAAAATGCAAATTTTTGGTGATATTCCCCTCCTGAATTTCTCTTTACTACTGCCATATGAGTAGCTATGTTTAGATTCCCACATTAACACAGAAAAACTGGAAGACTTCCTGTACCTCTGAAGAGCTTCCTCGACATGCAGGAAGTCATGGCAGAAACTTTCCCCAGGGTATTCTCAGCCCTTATGGCAGAGCTGGGAAGGTCAGGATCAAGGCTTGGTGTCCCAGCGCCCAGTGCCTGCTGTAGTTCTTTCCCAAAGGGATTGCACAGAGCACACAAAATACAGGCAGAGGATCCATATGAGCTGTTTCTAAGCCTTCATTTGGCATAACTGGCCAAGTGAAGTGAAGGGGGAAGAGCAAACAGACCCCAAAATCTTTTCTAATGACCTCTCCTGACAGATGCCACCCCTGGAGACCCTCAGCTCCCAGAACCACATAAAGTAAATCCAGCACAGCGGTGAATCCTGGGAGGAAATGGTTTGTGGGCTGATAACAGGGGGGTCAATTTTGATGCAAATTGTGCAAACCAGCTCAAGTGAAGTCCTCCTTTACTGAAAATTGCATTTTGTGCAGCACCTGCCAGGTTTATCACCACAGCTGCACTTTCCTGTCCCTCACTGGATGAGCAGCACCCCTTTGCATTGCCTGCATTTATCTGTGTCCCACAGGTGGCACTGACCCTGTTCCCTCTTTCTGAGCTGACCATGGCTCCCAAAGTGTCTTGGAGAATATTGTGTCCTGATTCTGTACTCAGGATTCTAAATCCTTGCCCACACACCAACAAAATAAAAGGAATTCCATAACAATTAGCCTTTTTGCCCATTAGGTTAGGAATATACTCAGATTGTCCAGTGAGGCATAACTCTTCCACAACACTGAAAAAATCCCTCCCCTCTTACCCTTTTCTTGACTTTTAAGCTTTTAATGCCTTAAATATAAAATTCTTGCACTCAACTTCTTTCTTTTATCTACACCTTTCCTCATTTCTCTATTTCATGGCAGCAGCTTTATTCCCATGTATTTTACTCTATTTAACATCTTTCTTTTCACCAAGCCACCTCCTATGAATTGAATGTCAAGAGTGGAAGCTTCACCATTTCAGTGTTCCTCAAAATCCAGGAAGTTTTGAAGAGGCCTCATGATTTATGTATTTTCATGGAGCACTCTTCACCTCCTGAAAAGTGGCAAAAGATAATGAGGTGATGAAAATATTGTGGAAGGGGACGTGAAAGGCCATGTGTCAGACTTCATACTCCAGTAATCTACCCATGAGTCCCCTTTGTGTTCCCTTTTTCCAAACTAGTCCCAGATTTTCAGCTAAAGGATCACAGCTGGTGAAAACTGGGCTTTACCTTAGAAAATAAATGAGAATCTTTGATGTGAATAATGTGTTTACACTATTTGTTGTTATCTTTAGTGGTTATTGTTCATTTCTACCATGGAAAATATTGAAATCTCATTAACCTCACGGTTTCCATAATACTGTTTGCATAAACTTTTCCAAACAAGGCTCACAAGTGCCATAAACCGTCTAAAGTGAATTACTGAGCATAAGTACCAGTCCTGGAGCTGAGGGAGCACAGGGTCCACCTCACAGATCTTTGGGGAAGAAGAGGAACTCAAGGGACCCGCTGGATTTTTCTCTAATACCTGCCAGGGCACCACCTTGTTCAAGGCAGCAGCAGCAGCTTGGGCAGCAGGCTCAGCTCTGTCCTGAGCTGCAGCTGGTGGAGCTGAGTGGAGCCACTTCTGGGGTCATTTCAGAGCCTTCCCAGAGCAGGAGACTGAAAACCACCTTCAGTGGGTCACATTACCAAACAACTAAACCCCCTCAGAGATTTAGCAATGCACAAGAGGAATTTGCTGTCCTAAACCAAAAGTGGAGTCCTATGTGAAATTGAATTTCTGTATTTACTTTTTGATGGTTTCTTTAGAAAGCAATTGACTACTCCTTTGGAAACTGGCAACGACAAACTTAGGAAGCATTGAAGTATTGAAAATTAATATTAAACTGTTTCAAATGTTGAGCATTACCTGAAAATCAGATTAAAAATGCCCAATTATAACTGAAATTCATTCCTAGTATATTGTTATTCGCCATCATCTTTTGTTTCATGGAGTCTGATTCCAATCTGAGAAGATTCTGCCTTGTTGTGCCTGCCAGGATAGACCCAATTTCTTGCAGCCATGACTGTGCCCTCACAGCCGGTTTCTAACTTCACCACAGTGTCAGAGAATTCCAATCATATTTATACAGCTGCAGAAAAGCCAGCCCTGAACAGTTCTGAAAAACCTTCAAGCTGTAAACCTTTTTAAGATAATGAAAAAATGGTCACGTTATCACATTATTAAAATACATATACTTACATCTGCTCGCTAATAGTTTACAATTCTGCTAAGGTTTGCATTCATGAGATGCAATGAACAAAACTGCTATAAATTGCAAAGGAATTTACAATTATTTTACCACAGCCTGTTAATAATAGAAAGACTATTCTTTGAAAGTAATAGAGCAGAAAAATAAGGCTAGATCTCGTCTCAGGTCATATAAACCATCATTTAAAGACTATCAGTGTGTTGTGGCTGTTAGAGGCAGTGACACAAAACTAATTTATGGTGACCAGGCAGAAGGCATCCAGCTGGAGAAATCCTCCCCAATAATCAATGACAAAAGAGTCACCTCAGCCGGGTTTGCCCTGCAAAGCAAGGCAGGAGCAGCACACGCTGCTTCCCCCACTGATTCCCCTGCCAGAAAAGGAAAGGTTGGAAGAACTAATTAAGCCTGAAATTACGTAGCATCATAGGATATTTGCCCGTGCTGCAAGGGCTTCTGATCCAAAGGTAAGGAATACATTTGAGGAAAACTGAGGAGCTGTTTACCAAAAATGAAAGCAGAGCCCGCAGTGGCAGATCCCCCTCTGGTGCTCAGCTCTTGGGATGTTCTGCTGCTGCTCAGCTCAGGAAAAGCAGGAAAACCAGGAAAACCTGCCCTGCAACACTGACACAGAAAATTTGCCCTCTATTTCAGTGATTCAGGACTGCTAAACTGTGTTATGTGGAGAGAGTCTTTACAGCACAGTTCCAACATGTCTTTACATTGCTCCTGGCCTCCACCTTCATGCCGTGATCCCATGAGGGTGTTTCTAAAATATAACTCAAATGAGCAATAGAATAGGAAAACTCACACGTAAATGAGCCAAGAGAGAATTGTGGAGTGATTTGGGTCGGAAGGAACCTTAAAGCTCATCCAGCTCCACCCCTGCCATAGCTGGAACACCTTCCACTGTCCCAGGCTGCTCCAAGCCCCAATGTCCAACCTGGCCTTGGACACTGCCAGGGATCCAGGGGCAGCCACAGCTGCTCTGGGAATTTGTGCCAGGGCCTGCCCATCCTCACAGGGCAGACAAAGGGCAGTGGTCAAAGCCACCCAAATTCCATTTCTGTAGAGGCAATTGCCCTTTGTTACACACAGACAAATTCTCCAAGGGGTGGGAAGCCTCTGGGGGAAGGAGAAAAATAAAATTATGTTTTCTTTGAAAGGTTGCACTGTCTTTGACAGCTTCTAGAAAGGAGAGATATCAAAATTCATGTTCCCTGTAGGCGCTTGGGTTTGTGGAGGCAGCCAGCCCAGGCAGACTGGGTTGTTCAGAGCGCAGGAGGTGAGAGGAGGAACCATCTCCTTGAGCTTCATCCTAACAAATGGAACTGCTCAAAGAAAGACTTGCCTTTTTTTTCTTTTTTCTTTTTTTTAGAAACAATTTCTGTGGTTGTCACAAAATCTTGTGGTTTCTATACCGAGGGCTTAGGGTGCAGCAAGGGCACAAGCCTGCCACAGGAGCCAGAGACACTGGCAGCAGTTCCAGTTTGCCCAGCAGCAGCCACCGCTGCAGTGGCACCTCACAGGTCACTGCTTCTCCAGTCCTTGCTACCTCAGCCTTCAACACCGATTCCTCAGTCACACAGGGGAAATTCACCACTAATTCTAGTTTAATACGGAACCAGTAACAAGTTTTGGTTGGCACTGTTCCACAAAGGAATTAAATATTTTCTCTGGGAGAAAAAGATATATTAAAAAAATAAATTGAACAAAGGCTGCAGGGGAAGCACGAAGCACTAACCCCTAACGTAATCCTATGGCTTCTGTCCTGTTCCCACTGATAAATTTATTACAAATGTGTAGGCATGAACTGCAGCAGAAAATTTCATGCTTATATTGATGAGATTAATGGACTATTATCTCATTTCCAAGATTACTTAGAATTGATTTTACGGCTCCTTTCCTCTCACGGGTTTCGAGCACTGATTGAAGAAAGGCCTTGGCTATAAAACCAGCGCCTGAACTTTGCCAGATCTGAACTGTGTTTCCATGCAGGCTTCTTTGTTGGAAGCGCTGTCGCTTTTAAAGAAAACATTTGTGAGAGTAAAAACCGCATTACTGTGGTCTTCTTCCTTTTTCTCTCTTTTGCTTTGGCACTGACACGCTTTGGGGAGCGCAGCAGCAAGGACCTGGCGCTGCGGCTGTGTCCCAGCAGTGCATCATGGCAGTGGTGCTCTCACTGCAGGTTTTAAGGGTAAAGGGCGCTAATGGTGTTTTCCTCAAAGCCAGCACCAGCACCAACCCCACAAGAGAGAGAGTAAACAGCCCTGCACGCTCTAGAAATAGAAATAACACTCTCACGTGGCAGCAGCCAAGCAGAGAGCCTGGACTCGGGATCTAGAGGTATAATTATATTGCATGGTAAATTAATAAATAGAAAAAATGGCATCTGTGTTGCTCTAATGTGCCTCCACAGCAATGAAGCACAGAGTCTTCTCACCTGCACACACAGCTTGGAGATTCCTGCTGCCTTTGGGAGTTCTCCTTCCCCGTGGCTGTGGTTTTAAAATGGTGCACAGCTCTGCTGATTACAGCTGGAAAAAAGTGTTTTGCTGACTATTTTCATCCAGAAATAATAGTATATCATTGCTAGCTGATAGCGAAGCGGAGTGAAATGGAAATGTACAATAGAACTACATTCCCAGTGTGACAGTAAAGAAAATCACTGTAATATCCATCTGGTCCTATCACATATTTGGCCAAACATAGCCCTTTCTGTAGTACATTATTTTTATTTACTTTCTGTTTCACAAACATACCAGAAATGCTTATAAACATGTACCTTTCTCTATTTCTCAGCATACAATCACAATTAGTTTTAAAAGTAATTCTGAAAAGATGCCTAAAATATCTGTTAGAATAATCTTTTCTAATTATCCCCCAATATATTTATATACTAATACAGCCCTATGTTTATATAGCTGTATACTAATGTGGTCCTGTTTACAGAAATGACATTTTTACAGCCAGTTTGAAGAAAGTTGATTCTAGACAAATCCCAAATTTAAGAATAAAACTTGAAAGAGAAAGGTGGGGCAAATACTCTGCATTTTGTGCAAATGTCCTCAAGCCTCAAGGGTTTGAACCCTCCCTGCCTGCTCAATAAAGGAGGTTTCTCAGCCATTGGCACCCCCACCCTGCCCCATTCTGAGGGGGGACTTGCTCTGCATCCCCAGAGGAAGGTGTTGGATGGCTCAGGGTGCCCCAGCACCTGCAGCTCGAGAGGTGCAAATTCCCTGAGCTGAGCTGAGCTCCAGGCCTGGGGATAAATCATTCCATAAACACATCTAATCGAATTCTGCTCGATGTCTCAGGCAAATTGAAGGCAGACAAGTCTATTCAGAACAGGCATCTGAAATGAATCTCACATATAAAATCAGTCTAACAACCTAAAAAAATAATGCATTTGGTGACTCATCTGGATGTCAGAACATCAAGAGCTCAGGGAAGGGAGAGACTGGAATAACAAAGTCCCGAGAAGTGCAGGACACGTGAATGCAAACAGCTGAGGGAATGTCCCCAAACCTCTGCTCACAGAGGCAGGAGCAAACAAACAAAGATTCCAGAGTGCAGAAGGACCCCAGGGAACATGGAAGAAATAAAAATTACTCATCAAAGTCTTATGGAGAAAAATTTCCATCCTTCCCTGTACAATCAAGGATAAAAAGACTTAGAGACAAGTGAAAGCAAAAATGCATGAGAATAGTAGTCAATGTATTTCTGAGAGAGATACTCACTTTAATATAGTGCACATCCTGATAATAGATGGTATTACAGTCTAGATTCTCCTCAGAGAATGTTCCTGAGAAACAGCCTTGCTCTATCACACTTGCCATCTCTTCCACACAGCAATCACACAAACCACCCTGTCATTAAATGACAAAAATTAACTTTAAATTGAGCCTACCTGACAGGAAAAGGAAAAAAAAAAATAAAAATTCCTTCTAGAGTAAAGCCATTTGGGCAGACCAATCTGATAATAGAAAAATTGCATCCTTCCTAACAGCAAAAGATGATCAACAAGAGACACAGATTCTCAAAGATTCAGCCTTATTCTAATTCCAGGGATGTAGAACAGTGTTGAGGGTTGAAAAATACAGTAGGAGTTGCTAAATTTCTGAGTCTTAACATTCAGCCCTGAGCTCTCCTGTACTCAGAAAAGCTCTGTCCTTTAAAAAGGTGAATATTAAATCAGACATCGTTTTTTCAGTCTTTATTTTGACAGAATTCTGAGCCCATTACTAACAAAGAAAATAACGGAATGCAAAAAAGCCTGCAAAGTCTTAGCTGAAAATTGCCGAGTGAAACAAAGCCGAGCTCTGATTGTACCTTGGGATTACATTACTTTTTCTGATTTAAAAGAAGCAAAAATAAAAATTACAATGCAAGGTCAGTAGTGAATGAACAATGAAACCACACCTCCAGATCCATGCTGAGGCACAGGAGAAGACATCTCCAGGTGCCACATGTGATGGGCTGACCTTGCCTGGCTGCCCGAGGCCCACCCAGCCACACTCTTCCTCCCCCTCCTCATCAGAACAGGGGACAAAATAAGATGGAGAAGCTCAGAAGGTTAAGAAACTTCATTCACTGCCACAGGCACAAGAGGCTCGACTTGGGGGAAGTTGTCAGCATTGTGCCCAGGTGGCTGAGAGGGCCAAGGGCACCTGGCCTGGATCAGGAATGGTGCGGCCAGCAGGAGCAGGGAGCTCATTCTGCCCCTGTACTCGGCACTGGTGAGGGCACACCTGGAGTGCTGTGTCCAGCTGTGTCCCCTCAGTTTAGGATGGACACTGAGTGCAGTGTCCAGCTCTGTCCCCTCAGTTTAGGATGGACATTGAGTGCTGTGTCCAGCTCTGTCCCCTCAGTTTAGGATGGACACTGAGTGCTGTGTCCAGCTCTGTCCCCTCAGTTTAGGATGGACACTGAGTGCTGTGTCCAGCTCTGTCCCCTCAGTTTAGGATGGACATTGAGTGCTGTGTCCAGCTCTGTCCCCTCAGTTTAGGATGGACATTGAGTGCTGTGTCCAGCTCTGTCCCCTCAGTTTAGGATGGACATTGAGTGCTGTGTCCAGCTCTGTCCCCTCAGTTTAGGATGGACACTGAGTGCTGTGTCCAGCTCTGGCCCCTCAGTTTAGGATGGACACTGAGTGCTGTGTCCAGCTCTGGCTCCAGTTTAGGATGGACACTGAGTGCTGTGTCCAGTTCTGGCCCCTCAGTTTAGGATGGACATTGAGTGCAGTGTCCAGCTCTGTCCCCTCAGTTTAGGAAGGACATTGAGTGCTGTGTCCAGCTCTGTCCCCTCAGTTTAGGATGGACACTGAGTGCTGTGTCCAGCTCTGTCCCCTCAGTTTAGGATGGACACTGAGTGCTGTGTCCAGCTCTGGCCCCAGTTTAAGATGGACACTGAGTGCTGTGTCCAGCTCTGGCCCCAGTTTAAGATGGACACTGAGATGGTTGAGCTCGTCCAGAGGAGGCAGCGAGGCTGGTGAGGGGCTGGGAACACAAACCCTGAGAGGAACAGCTGAGGGAGCTGGGGTTGTTCAGCCTGGAGAAAAGGAGACTCAGAGATGACTTTATCACTCTCTACAACTCCCTGAAAGGTGGCTGTATTGGGTGGGGTTGGTCTCTTCTCCCAGGCAGCGACTGGCAGAATGAGAGGACACAGTCTTAAGCTGTGCCAAGGGAAATATAGGTTGGATATTAAGAAAAAGTTTTATGGAAAGAATAATAAAATACTGGAATGGCCTGCCCAGGGAGGTGATGGAGTCACCATCCCTGGATGTGTTAAACAAAGCCTGGAGGTGGCACTTGGTGCCGTGGTTTAGTTGAGGTGTCAGGGCTGGGTTGGACTCGATGATCTCGGGGGTCTCTTCCAACCCAGTGATTCTGTACTCTGTATGTTAATTTCATTTATTGCCTATTTGAATAGTGGGAAACAAAGACAAAATTAAACCACTTTTCCCCCAGCCCACTCTTAAATTTTTCCCCAGGTTCCACTTCAGTCCTCCATTCCCAGCTCCTCTCCTTCCTCTTCCCTGGAGCTGCACGGAGGGATGGGCAGAGCACAGCTGCTCCTTTTGGGTCCCGTTGCTCCAGCTCAGTGTCCCAGGGGCTGCCAGGGCAGCCCTGCCTGGTGCCTGCAGCCCATCCTGCCCCTGCTGCTGTCCCCAGGGGCTCCAGGGCAGCTTTCCTCATGCTCAGGCAGCTCCTGTCCTTTGCTCTCCTGTTCTCTGGAGGTGGGAGATGCTCACCATGCCCACGCTCTGGTGGTTCTGCTCAGCAGCCCCCCGGGCTGTGACCTGGGGCTGGGAGCCAGCAGGGCTGTGCACACCACATTTCTGCTCATAAGACTGCAGAAGAGCCAGATGCCCAAGATTCCTCCCCCAGTGCCCCAAACATCAGCTCCAGTCACCTACAACATTTCTTTTCAATACCCTCACTATCCGTTCTCTCAATCCATTTTTTTTTTTTTTTTTTTTTTTTTTTTTTTTTTTTTTTTTTTAGTATCATGGACACGGATTTTCTGTGGAAGCATCTCTTTTGGCAATTCCTTCTCTCCCCTCTGTCTTCAGCCACATTGCAGCACAGCTTTCTCACATATAGGGAATTCAGGTGGGCCTGACAGAGCCTGAGCATTGTCTGACTCCATACAATAACACTTTTCTCCAGAGGGTCCTTACATTTATTTTATTAGTCCCTTGTACTTATTCAAGTAAACACAAAGGAACCACAGGGCAGTGGTGAATTAGGAACTAAATTTTAATTCTTGTTCTAGATTCTTGATTGGTTTTATTCCATTAGAGGCAAGCTCTCAAGACATAAACAGAATTAAAAATGCATGGACCAAACTTAAAATGTAATATAACAAATGGAATGTAATACTGTTACTTAATAGCCTTGGCTGTTGAAGGTTCAAAGACGTACTGTATTTCAATTATGAAATGAAACATCATTGTGTTCAAAGGAAAAACATCCGCTGAGATGCAAAATCCCTTTTGGAGATTTTCTTGTACTATTTCCCTATTTTTAATGGCAAACTCCAGGGGAGGTGCTGTCAGACATCAAATCCATTTGGGTCACCAAACCAGGTTATCAAGGTGACCTAATTTAATCTTTAGCTGATGAGGACATTTCCATGAAAGGCTCTGCAGTCTCTAATGGCTTACTGGGAGTTAGTGTGTTAAGTAAAGAAAATTAACAGAGCATATTTCTTTATATTCTTAAAATTTCTTAATTACAAAGAAATTAAGAAACACTCTTCAGCTGCCAGCTGGGGTCAATTCATCACACCATGAATATTTAGGGAACATGTACAGCTTCAATGACTTGCTAGGGGATGGCTTGATCCAAGACCCTCATGGTGCAAAAAATAATCCACTTAACCAAAAAACTTCATTCCTCTGCCACGTTATAAGTGAAGGAAGAAAATGAGATCAGAGGAAAGGGAAAATCTATGCTTCTTGGATGGCTCTTACAATGTATAATACAAATATACTTTCTGTGGCTGTTCTTCAGACTCTGCTACATGGTGTCACATGAACCACATGTACAGGTAGTGGGGTTTGGGGTGATAAATCCATGTTTTGTTCTGTACCTATGATACATCTCTGTATTGTTAACACACACCAAAGCAGTTACTCGCTACAATCAGAGGTTGACTGGCTGCCAAGGAACAATTAAAAGCATTTTAGTTGACCAAGCTTGCAATTTAAATTGATTCGAAGCCATTCCCACTGCATTCTCTGAAGGAATTAAAGTCTGCTGCAGATGCTCTCTTGGATAGAAACAAGACAAGCATTTGTGTTCTTGTCGGAGCCATAAGAAGTTGTTTTAGTCTGTTTATGCTGTAAAAACCCATCTAACCAGGATTATTAGAGGTTGGTGGAATGTCACACTCCGGAAAGTCACTCTAGAGACTGCAAACTGCATCAATGCTCATGGATTCCACACTGAGTCATAGCAGTGGGGGAAAATCTTATTTCCAGCTACAGCATGAACAGGATTGGAAAAATCCTTTGGCAGGAAAGCAGAGGCTGGTTTCAAGAGGTGATTTTTATAACTAAGCTTAGAAAAAAAAAAGTTAAAGCTGAAACCCAGTTGGTGGTGTTGTCTTGGGCTACCAAGAGTGATCAAAACAGAGCAGCCTCTGCTGGTGCTGGTGCTGTAGTGACTCAGTTGCTCTCTTGGAGGCTGGTGGTTCCTTGTGGCCATAAAGATGATGAGGTGATTCATGGGGAGAATTCCTCCAGAGATACTACTGCCTGATACTATTTTATAGCTTACAAGCCAGTGGGTAAAGTTTGTAAATTTAAAGTGCACAGTGGAGAAATTTTTGGCTATAGAGCAAGTCCCCATCCACAGCTTCCACAACAGCTGACTACCAACTTCCTAAATCCTGATTTTCTATTTTCCTTTTTATTTTTTTTCCCTATTCCCTTCAATAAGTAATTCTTAGCTTTTAGGAGAAAAAAATATCCTTTAGCAATTAAATTTTTCTACTCCACTTTTTTCCCTCTGTACATAAGATCACCATCCTTCCTTCTCCATTTTAGTTTGGCAAGTCCTGTCATTCCTATTTATGTAAAAAAAAAAAAAAAAAAAAAAAAAAAAAAAAAAAAAAAAAAAAAAAAGTTCTGGTATTAAACAAGATCCCACTGAGTGTGTTGAGTCTCAACTCCACCATCCAAGACCCAGCTCCAGCTCCTGTGCTGCCTGTTTGTTGTTAGCTTTGCAGACAGACCCTTTAGAACTCTGAGAGTGGCCAGGTTATTGTCAGCCTGCTGCAACAGCCCTTGAGAAGCAGAGTCTTCTGCACCTTTGAAATAAAAAAATCAGACCTGTGTGCTATATAAAAGATCTTTTAACTGTGCTTAAATCATATTTATAAGTGCTTGAATAATTGTTAAATAAATTAAGCTAAATTACAGCAGCAGATAAAAGAATTCTTTAGAAATGCAGTGCTCAAAAAAAAAATGTTGTTGCTGGTGGTAATCCATGAAGGCTGGATGTACCAGGGTCAGCTTTTATAGACAAATTACCTTTCTTACTGTAAGCTTATCCTCTAAATATTCTTTTTTGAACCACACTTTTCTCTAAACTAGCAAACATGTTGCAATACAAGCAAATGACACCTCTGTACTTTACAGCTGCCCAGCCTGGAGAAATACACTGAGCAAACAACAAACACCATCTGCTCTCCTGCACCTTTAAAAAATATCATTAAACCTGGATAAAGGCAGTGCAAAGCAGGTAAGGCTTTAGCATTTTTTTGCTCCAAATATAGTGATTTTTTGATAAGAGTGATTGATTGTGTCTGGGTAAGTTTGCTTAATATTTGCTGTGGACACTGCCTTGACTGGGGCTCAATCAATCACCTGGAACAGGAAATCAGGGCTAATGCACTAAAACAATATCTGTTATGCACTCAGTTAATCCATCACAATCCTCCTGTGCACTGTCAGGAGCAGCCCTGTGAGTGGGTGTGGATTCAGGAAGGACCTTCGAGCTTGTTTTTATTCTAAAAGAGATTTCTTGTTCAATTTTCAATGTGCAGGCGCCACGTTCTCCACCCCGAGCTGAGCTATGTGAGGAATTTGAAACAAATCAAATGCAGCGTACCTTTTAAAATTTTCCAAATCAAAACTATGCATTAAAATGCATGAAGTTTAGTGTTGCAAAATTTAACAGCAGAACTCCGATGGACTTCAAACAAGGCCACATTGTCTCTTAGCTTGGGTGCATTTCAAAAAGCACCTCAATGCTTTTTTAAATAACTTCCTACACTCCTTTTTTTGGTTTTGTTTTGGGTTTTTGGTTTGTTTGGTTTGTTTGTTTTGTGAAAGTGGCTGTTAATAAGTTAATGCTTGGTTAATACGTTTTACATGCAAAACAGTCTCATTTCTTTTAATTCCTTATAAGTCACAGATAAGCTCACACCTACAGGAAAGTACATATATTTTCTAAAACGAGTAGAAAAACAGAAATTATTTGGACATATCTGAGCCCACATACCTGACTCAGAAGTATAAACCTTTTGGTGTTTGGAAATGAGGCCTTAAGACGAGAAAAAATTATGAAATTTCTCAATATGAAAAAGAGTGAAAATATCAAATGGTGATTCTTTTCCCAAATTTATCATCTCATTCTTCATATATAAGCATTTAACATTAAAAAAAAAAAAGCAGAAATTTGAAACCCTGGGGGAAAGGCTCTAGGACAAGGCCCTGCTGTTCTTCCCTAAAATTCCTCAGAGCTGCTTTCAGTTACCTAAGAATTTTCACTTGGTTTTGGACAGAAACCAACATCTACAAATAATGACTGCTTTGGTTTTTTGTTATCTGTCTTTTAAATTAAAATTTTCATCTCTAATGATGCAATGAGTTTCTCTTCTGCAGACCTGCTGCTGTAAAAAGGGAGCACTTACAAATCTGCAAAACTTTCAAGTCCCAGGTACCCACACCAGAACCCTGCAGCAACACCAGCCTAAGCAGAGGCAGAAAACAACTTTCTAAATTCTAGGAAATGCAGATTTACACCGTTGTTTTTCACCATAAGCACCCAGACTTGCTCTACAGAATTTCCTCCTCAAGGATGATCAGAGCCAGCTCTGAGCTCAGCTACTGAAAAATCTGGGGGAGCCTTGGCTCTCTCCCAATCACCACAACCAAGCAGAACCATGAAGGAAACATTCTCCTGTTGCTTTGATGGACTGGGTTTTGTTACTGCTTATTTATTGACAGCATTAACTTCGGCTGTGTGTTTAGAACTGAGTATTTGGAACAGATGAGTCATATATAAAAGAGAAATGTACATCTGCCAGCTGAAATAATCCCCAGAGGAGGGGGCAAAACCCTGTGGAAATCACTGGATTTTGTCACACAGGGAAGAATGAGCCTGATGACTGCATCTACTGATTCTCCAAGCCCTCAGAGTTCCTTGTACATGTTCTGCTTCTTGAGAGATGCCAGGATGGGTATGATCATTAAAGATCCTATAATACTCTCTCCTTTTAAATGCACATGCTTCCTAATCCTGCCCACAATGTAATTAATACCTGTAGTTCTCATTCACCCACATAAATTCCCCCAATATATGATGACATGTAGCAAGTCATCAGTTGGGAACTCATCATTTCCTTTTTCTTTATTAAATTTTCTTTTGAAGGACATGGATTTCCAGAGTTCTCACACCCAATTTTCCTCAGCCACTCCGAAGTGTATCCCAGAACAGTGGCCAGCCAAGGCAGCCCTGAGCCTCACCATGTGCTGCAGTGACAGCAACTGCTTGATAACCACATTTATTTTGGTTTTCTATTGTCTTCCGAGTGACATTTTGACAACAGCCAATCCACTTTGGTGATCCAATCTTTCCAGGGAGCAATTTGCTGCTGTGAATGGGTTTGTGTATTTATTCCCTTGCAGAAGCTGAAGAGCAACATCAATGCACTTTGGAGCTCATGAACAGTGACAGACCTGGAGAGGAGAACTCAAATGGAGAGTCTGAAAGTCTTTAGAACCTTGAGCTAATAGCCACAGTGTGAAACTGGGAACATATTTTTAGCTATGTAAAAAAAATATAAAAGTTCAAATTTTGAATACTGACAGTATAGGACATCTAAATTTTGTGTTAGTCCTCTGAACTGCACACGATGAGAATTAGAAATTAAGTTTTTCTCTTCCTTCATTGCTGATATTGTCTGGTTTTTTAGCATTTCTGTATTATTCAAACTTGAGGTGCCATAGGCCATGTCTTCAATCTTGTTTTGGAGGAGATTTCTTTATGCCAGTAATTGAATGGTAGGCTTTATGTCAACTTACTTGTTTGTCGACACAGAGCACTGTCACCAGCTGTGCCTATAACAATGATTTCTTTTGTGACATGTACGTCATTATCTCCTCCAGGAATTTGTCCAAGGCCAACAATTCACTTCAAATAGTTATTCTGAAAACCATCAGAATGAAAGTACTTTGAAATATTATTACCTTAGGACAAAAACGATGCACTGATTTATCTATGTGAAATTTCTTCCATATCCTTGGTCTCTCTACACATGAGCAGAATTTCACCAAGAGCATGAATTTTGAGCTACGGCCAGGAGGGAACTCGAAAGATAGCGATGGGTAAAGGAGCTGTCCATTTGGTGACAAAATTAGCATAATTATTAAAATTTAGCATTATTGTAGAGTATTTAATATTGTTTGATATTTTTTATTCCATGATTGATAGCAATACAGTGCCATCTATATCCTCCTGCATGCACAAGTGAAGGCACCAAAGGTCTATTTACTCCAGACCCTTCATCTTTCATTGCAGCATGGCCAGAATGCAGCATCAGGGCTAAAACCTGGAATGCTGAAAAGGACCACTGGTTAATGAATCCCATTTTCACCTCTGACCACAATTGATCTGGGTGGTCTGATTGTGTTCTAATCAAGTCAGTGTTTTTCCTTGTTACACACAGAGTGGGTAGAGGCACCACTGATGGATTGTTGGAGTTGGACACCCTGAGCTCAGAAAGCATTTAGTCTCTTTCTAGCCTGTGCATTTGAAAAAATCCATGGACTCATGGAATGGGTTGAGTTAGAAGGGACCTTAAAGCCCATCTTGTCCCACCCCTGCCACGGACACCTTCCACTGTCCCAAGTCACTCCAAGCCCCAGTGTCCAGCCTGGCCTTGGGCACTGCCAGGGATCCAGGGGCAGCCACAGCTGCTCTGGGCACCCTGTGCCAGGGCCTGCCCACCCTCCCAGGGAACAATTCCTGCCCAATCTCCCACCCAGCCCTGCCCTCTGGCAGTGGAAGCCATTCCCTGTGTCCTGTCCCTCCATCCCTTGTCCCCAGTCCCTCTGCAGCTCTCCTGGAGCCCCTTTAGGCCCTGGCAGGGGCTCTGAGCTCTCCCTGGAGCCTTCTCCTCTCCAGGTGAGCACCCCCAGCTCTCCCAGTCTGGCTCTAGAGCAGAGGGGCTCCAGCCCCATCTCCATGGTCTCCTCTGGACTCTCCAGCAGCTCCAGGTCCTGCTGCTGTTGGGCACCCCAGGGGTGCAGGTGAGGTCTCGCTTAAGCAGGTAAGAGGGGCAGAATCCCCCCTTGCCCTGCTGCCCACGCTGTGGGGAAAAGCCCAGCACACCGGGGGTCTCTGGGCTGCTGGGGTGTGTGGAGCTCATCATTCATCAATTCCCCCTGCAAATTCACACAAACAGCCCCTTGGCACTCATGCAAAGCAGTTTAAGCATCTATGTTTGCATTACGTCATGCCATTATCTTACGTATAACAATGCATATGGAGCTGTTGAGATTTTCCCTGTATAGCCTGGCAAGAATTACAGGATAAATTACAGGACATGCCCATGGAATGTCACACCACAAATAACAGATCCCATTAAAACACCAGTGCTCTTGTAATAGAGACAATTGCAGCCCAAACAAGAGCTAAAGGTTTTGTAGAGTGCTGCTGAGTGAAATATGAAATTGATATTGTCACTAAAGATCCTTGAAACAAGTTATTTTTGCCACTTGAACCAAAGGACACGAGAGGTTTTTAAACACCTAGCACGGCATGGATGAATGCAAAATGCATGGGTTTCCTCCTGTCAGTGTAAGAGTTCCTTGGAGCCCCTCTCCCCCCACTCCCACACACACATACATTATTCAGCGTGTTAGAGACCATCTGGAACCTGCTCCTGAAATAGCCCAGGACTTGATGACCTTCCAGATACGCCGCAAAAACCATTTGTTTGACAAGGGTTTGGAAGGAGGTAGTGGGTGTGTTGTTTCTGAAGGGTTTAAGCGGGCTATTTTACAGTTTTGATTAATGCTTGATTTAATTTACCATTTGTATGTGACTGTTTTGGAGAGCGAGAGGTCACCCACTCTTAATGTTCGGTTTAATGAAGGCTTGCAGTGTTTACTGCTGAAATATAACTGTGCACATAAACAACCCCTGGCACAGGGCCTGCTGTGCCCATCACAGTCACTCACTGCTGGAGCTGCTGGGCTCTGTGTGACACAGGACTTCCCCTCTGCTGAGACACCAGCTTGACTTGTAGGAGCAATTGTGGCAGTGTGCGTGCAGCTCACTGCTAAACAGCTCCTGAACACCCCATCCCAATCTGCTAAATGCTGCTCTGCGCCCCACTGATAAGGGATGTACAGAAAAAAATACAGATCCTGGAGAGTCATGGCCTGTGTAGGGATATGAAGAATTAAATCATAAACAGTTGCATAAAATAAAGATAAAAAGCTGCCAATTGTTCAGTCTACTCGTTTCCCCTCTTCCTTACAACTGCCCGTGTTTTGAAGCACAGGATTTAGAGACCGTGAATATCCCTTGTGGCAAGGACAAAGTTTTTGAATATGGTATGAAAGATGATGAATGATCGATGGTGTGATTAAAAGAGCAGAGTGTGGAGAAGAGGGCATGGTCACAGTGCTGCAATGAGGTTAATGATCTTGCTTCGGTTATTTATATGGAATAAATAATTCCAACATCACACAATTTTCTACTTTCTGACAGCAAAAGAGCCTGGGCCCTCACAAATTCATAACAGCAATGAAATTGCTGCCTGAGTAAATACCAACCATGGCTCAAAGCAAGAAATGTACTTCTATAGGTAACTAGGGGAGAAGTTTAGACAGATATCACATAATTAACTCCAGAACATCTATCAGGACAAGCCCGTAAATAAATACCTGTTTCTTTGAATTCAAAGTCAGGAATCGGCATTTAAAGACACAGAAAAGCATTCCACACATCATCCCGTGCATCAAGAATAATTTCTGTGGAGTAGGAGGGGCAGGGGGGAGAATCCACTGAAATGATAGATTTCTACATGAGAGAATGCATAAATTAATGAAGATTCTATATTTTCTGAGATGGATGAAGAACCCATTTGACAGTGCACCTTAGACACAGCTGACTTGTTCCCCATTGCTGCAGGAAGGGTTTCCCTCTCAGCACACGGCCTGTGTCCCACGGCTGTAAAGAACTGCTGGACGTTTGTGTAGACATCAAAGACACATCATCCCTTCACTGCTGTATTTTTCTTCAACAACAACAGGATTTTAGTTTTACCTCTGCTGGAAACGTTCACGGCACATTTCCAAAACAAGCCCATTTCTCTCAGCAGCCTGACCGTACTCGTGTGAATTCCGTGGTGAAGCCCTGCTCAGCACATCCCCTCTCAGCTCATCACACAGAGAGCCAAAAGGTTTCCAGGATTGGGAACACAACCCCCCTGCAGCCAGCCACTCCCCACACAGCTCTCTGTGAGTGCCCAGTTTAGGGCTCTCAGGGACATTTCAGTTTCAGGGCTGGTTTCTGTCTGGAGTGCTGTAATGCCCCGCGATGCCGTGTAATGCCGCGTGTCTCCAGCTGCTTAAGTTGCTTATTTTCCAAAAGGTTACTCACAAAGTGCAGGTCATGGGGATTAAGTCGTGTAGCTCCCATGGAGTACAGCAGGAATTTCACAGTAGAATCCCAGCAAATTCTTTTGGGAAATGTATAAATTTTTAATGAGTCATTAATCACCTTGCTGACTTCACAGGCAGCACTGCTGCAGCAGCCTGACATCAACAGCTAAGGACGGTGCTTATGATTTCTTGGAGAGAACTAGAAACTGCTTTATTTTCTTGGCTGCTCTGGCAGACACCAGGATTTTGAAGACTGCCTACTGACACAGGCTTTGCCTTTCACTGGCAGGACTTCACCTGACAATAGAGCTGGACGTCCATGAAAAAAATTCAGCTCAAATGTGTCAAGTAAAGCATTAAAAACCAGAGCACCTGAAGTCATGAGAAAACAATGTCCCCTTGACTTGTTCACACAAATCATTCCAAAAATTTCCAGAGCTGGGTAAAACGCAGAATCTGAACAATGCATTTGTTCAGCAATTTCTGAGCTGCAAAGAACTTGTATTTAGGAGTATTTTAGGTTTTAACCTCACAAAATGATTGAAATTGCATAGTGATTAATCAGCATTAATGAGACACACGGCACTGGTGCTTTGTCTGTGGCTGAAGAGGAAAGCAGCAAGCACCTTTAAATATATTGATAAGGGCAGGCTGCATCATGATAATGATGATGGTGGCACAGCTTGGAGGATTTTTAGATTTAAGGAAACTTATCTGAGAGAAGATAGTTTTGCTTATGACTATGGAAAATCATATGGAGAGGGAAGGTGTAGGATATAACAGTACTATGACAATGCATTGCTTACTTAAATGTTTGGGATTGGTTTGGGATTTTTTTTAAGGAAGAATACTCATTTGAACAGAAATATGATCTCCCTACCTCAGCTCAAGTTGATAGCAGGAAATCAGAAAAGCATTAATCTTAGTCCAGGCATTCTCAGTTATGAAATGGGTAGTGAAAATAAATCATACATTTTCAACAGTTTGGGGGGAAGCTCTTTGAGGTCCAGGGAAACCTGCTATGCTGACTGGGCTGGAGTTAATTCTGTCCACAGCAGCCCCCATGGTGCTGTGGTTTGGATTTGTGGTCGGAACAGTGCTATTAACACAGGGATGGTTTATTTACAAGTGTTGAGCAGCACTCACACTGCTTCAAGGACTTTTCTGTCTCTCTGGCTGCCCCACCAGTCAGGGGGGCTCCAAGAGGAGGCTGGAAGGGGACAAAATACAGGGAAAATAGCAACCAAGTAACCCCTCCAAAGGTATTTTCTGTTTCATCAAGAACAGGGAAGGTGTTGTTACATGCAACAGGCTGTCTGCTCTATTCTTCCTGCTCTGCTTCCCAGAGCACTCACTACGTTTCAAAACCTGTATATGGGTAATATATTTCCCAAAACTTTATCTGAGTAAAAAATATTCCCTGCACAGTTTGTTGCACTGAACTCTGACCACAGAGTCAGTACAGTTTGGAACACTGCGGACTTAGCAACAAAATAATGAGATTTTTTTCCTTTGAGAGCCCTGCAAGGAACCATGAAAGGGCTGAATCCGAGGGTAGCTGTGACTTTGGGCAGCTCTGCAGGAGCCAGCTGGAGGAGTTGCTACGCTACCCAGCGTGGTGGGAAGCTGCAGGCTGGTCTTTGTCTTTGGAGCCAAGGGGCTCCATATTCCTGTGGAGCTAAGCAGCTTGACAAGGTGAGCCAGGAGCAAGAAAGGAGCTCTCAAAATCCTCAAATCAATTTCCTGGCAATGTGGGAAATATGTGAGCTACACCAGCCAAACGTTTGTGCTGCAAGAAGCAAGTCCCAGCATCCAGTGAGACTCTGAGAGAGCAGCTTTCCTTCCAAACCGGAGCATTTAACTTTATTACCCACTCTCTGAGAGGAGCCCAGCTCTGCAAGAGTTCTAAAGTAATTGGGGAGGGAGTGGATATACACACAAGTGAGAGATCCTGAATTCACTATGAACAAGAAGATGCTTCATTCAAATTAGTTTGTGGAAGTTGGATAATCTTCCAGCACTGTGGATGCGACAATGAATTTAATGTATTATTTTAGAAAAGGCAAGAAGCAGAAGTATGCTGAGAATCTGAGTACAACCAAAATTCATGAAAATGGATTTGGTGGCGTTTGTTTCGACATGTCAAAGCAATTCCTGGTATGTGGGAAAAGATGAAAAATATAAGGGGTGTACTGGCACATCACACTGACTTTGACAGATGCCATTCCTTCGGCACTGAAGCTGGTTTGGGTGTAAATAGAATTCTAAATACCAAGACAGGAATTTTGAGGAGACAAGGGGACTTGAGCTCTTAATTTAGTTTTATACTTTTTCAGTCATTCGTATACTCAACTTTCCAAAATCCTCCAGCATGGAATATCTGGAGTTTATCCTAGCCTCCAGAAGATAGCTAATTGGGTTTGTAATCAGTCAGGCACAGATCTGACTCCAAAGCAGAAGGAAGGTTGTGTTCTGCATGAGCTGCTACCCTGATTGCAAAGAGTCCAGAAATGCAGAGACAATCAGAGGGGGATTTTTACAGCCCCCCCTCAACAATTGTTCACAGCAGTTCTGTATAAATTACTGTAGGCTTGCACATCTTATTTCTCAGTGGTGGCAGCAGGGTAAAAACTGCCAATTGGGTTGTTTTTTTTTTTCCTAAGGAAACTCTTTTAATAGTGAATGAGCAGGAGTATTCAGGTGAGCAGCAGCTTCATGTGGAGAACATATTTTACAGAAATATAAATGTTGAAAAAGCAAAATATTTCACCTGATTAGCTTTACACCATTGCTGCTATCATTCAGTTTTCTGGCATGCTATACCTGCCTGAGAGTTGGTAATATCCTCCCATGACACTAGACCCACCAAACTTCCATCATGTCCTGTACCAATACAATAAAGCACAAAACTACAGGGCAGAATCAGAGCAAGCAGCATGCTAACAGGGCAGCTGAATCGAAATAATAATAAGAAAAGACTAAAATGTTGAGCTTTCTATTTTCAAATTCACTTTCCCCATGAGTCTTATCAATTTTCCAATCAACATTACTATATGAATTTTTGGACAAAGCCTGACTAGACCTCTTAAAAAGACCATTAACTGCAGCTATTCCAGAGCCATGGCTTCTGAATTAAAGGTCATGACAGTTATGAATGAGGTTATGGGATTTTTCACTCCACTACTTGGACTTATGTCTTCAACAGAAGTGGAAATTTAAACCAGAAACAGGATTGCAACATGACAAATGAATGAAACTGCAAACTGCAGAGAGCAGGGCTAAGAGGAGGTCATTCGTGAGGCGCTGCAATGAATTGGTGATGTTGATGTTTTGACAAGCAAATAGATCACAGAAACCCAGGGCTTGGTGCTGGCAATGCAGCCCCTCCTGCAAGGCTTTATCTTGAGAAAACAGCAAACCTTCCTCCAGAATTCTGTGAGCCTGACTGACAGAACAGGTTTTTTAAACCAATAACATAGACCTTGTTTTTCCCTGCATGTTAAAACTCTTCTTTGTGTTTTCTGCTTTTTCTTGATTCTTCCTTTCCCTCTCTGCCCCAACAAACTGCTCGACAGACACATCTGGCTGTTCTGTACCCTTCAGTGTTTGTGCAGCAAGCTTGGCTGGCAGCATTGCTTGCTTCAAAGCAAGGCAGGATAAAGCAGGACTTTGTGGTCATACCAAGAAATCAATGACACGCTGAAGCACTTTTAATTAGCCCGTGCGGTCCTGAACTAACCCCCAGTTACCAAGATTAAATAATTGCTTATGGCATTCTCAACGTGTAGTTCACCACAGTGAAAAGAAGACTATTGACTCAACTGCTAAGTTTTGAGAACTGATGAAGTCTTGCTGAGTGCAGAAATTCTTTTCAGCACAAAAAAAAAAAAAACCTAATGCAGTTTTATGACCCAGCTCCTTTGAACTATTTTAATTAAGGACTCCTATGATAAGAAAGAAGTTGAAAAGCTATTTAGCAGGAAGACAGGCTCCTATTTAAATGTTGACTCATGAAGTCAGCACTTTCAAGGGTATTACTGTACATTTGGTCTTTTCTTTTCAAAGCCATTAACTTCTGCCAGCACATTTCTATCTATCGTATGTCTTCATGATTAGGAACGTGTTAAAGTCAATATCACTTAGACATCTATTCTCTTTCAGCCACCCTTGAATTTTTCCCCTTGTCTGCCTAAATTTAGACTACAAATTTTAATAAACAACTGCTTTCACCTTTCCATTCAGATCTTCTGGAGTTATCTGGCACAAGTCCCCTGATCTAAGTGAGCCACCTTGACACAGGGCTTGAAAACCTGGCCTTAAGGACCCATTATATCTAAAAGTGCAGCTAATTTGACTAGATAGTCTTTCAACAAGGTTATTGTTACATTCATTTTACTCGTAAAAATGTATAGGAAACATGTTAAAGGAAAATAGCATTTTTAAATGTTAGTAAGAGTAATGTAGGAACAATTAATGGTTTTGAACAAAGCATATTCATGGTTTTTCATCTTATTTCTTAATGTTTAAAACAAATAAAATCCTATGAACTTGTATTTGATAATGCTGAGTTCATCCACCAAAATTATGCCATCTGTGCAAAATGAAAAGAAGTATTTGCCCTTCAAAGCATTCCATGACAGAAAATCAACAGAGCACTCCGGGCTTGCTATTTTTAAGAGAAATTCAGACTACGTAGGAGGAGTCTCAAAATTCCAGTTTGTTTCTCAGTAGCTTGTAGGGATCTGAATTCCTGCGTGGAATAAGGCTGCTGCCAGTCCCTGGAGGGGAGCCCCGGCCGCAGCGGAGGCTGTCAGGACACAGAACCTGTTCCACTGCTGCTCCTGCTCCATCAATCATCCTCAGTTAAGAGAAAGGTGAGCTTTGGCATGGAGATACAGGCCATTCATCAAGGTTAGGGGAAAAAGGAAAAGAAAAACTCAGGTTTTACGAGCAGATGTCCAGGCAGCAGGAGCAGGGGAAGCAAAAGGCCGAGGAGCCGTCGGGCTGAGCACTGGGCAGGGTCCAGCCAGGGGCACACGAGGGACAGGGACAGGAAAGGATCTGTGCTGTGTGTGCCCCACTTGGGAAGGGTCAGCACTGCCCTGGGAATGGCACGGGAAGTGCAAGGCATCCATACAGGCACAGGGAAAACGGGACATGAACCCAGCCTCAAGCTGGAGCCCCAGGGACTCTTGGAAATCTGGGACTCTTGAAGTGACAGTTCATTTAAGGATTCTATTTGTTTACAAATTGGTTTTTTTCTGTTTACAAATTGTTTTTCTGGCAGTTGGGTTTTTTCTAAGGGTTCTAAGGGCTAAATGGTTTCTTGGTTTTAGTGTTTAGTTGTAACTCGTGATTATAAGTAGTTAACCTGCGGCATGTTAGCCTGAAGGATTGTGATCCCACCTGACAGCTCCTGGAAGTGGGTGCTGTAGCTCCAGTGGTAATGGGACACACCACTGGCTGAGGGGAGCTAGGTTTGTCAGATTGGGTGCAAAACCTCATTTGAATTAAACCCGTGCCGTCTTCTGTCACCCTGTCTGCAAAGGGCCCTTGCAGGTAGGATAACAGAGAACATTTTGCATTTTTTAATAAAAAGGAAGGGAGGAATTGTCACAGCACAGCTGGTCTGTAGCTGGACCAGATAAATCTGACCATAACAAATCCAGCTTGGCTAATCTGGCTTGTTCTAGAAACAAGTCCCCAGGTGAACAAAGGAGCTCAGAGACCTCAGCCAACCCTGTTCAAGCCTAGATGCAGACACAGCACCGGCCAGAGATCTGGGTGGAGAGACATCCCAAACAATCAGCCATCTAAACCTGGGAGATTCAAACCCCTATAAAAAAGGGAAACCATGATAAACTCATTGCTGTTTGCTGATGACCCTCGGTGAGTTTGTGTTGTCTCCGTTCCCATCCAAGGACCCCAAAGGTAAAATCTTCTGCGGGGCAGGAGCTGCAGCAGCCCCTGCACCACTTGGCATTTGAGAAGCTGCAGGGCCTGTCCAAGCTCTGCAGATTGCAGACAATTTGCCTGCACACTCGTGCTGTTGCAGAAGGCATCTGCATGGTTTCCCCAGTGCGGCTCCCTTTGCGGGGCGTTGCAGGATGCTGGCGGGCACCACGCCAAGGGGATGACGGCTCCGGGCCCCTCTCTGCTCTGGGGTGCCACCAGGGCACCGTGGCTGCGTTGTGCCCTGAATCAGAGTTCAACAAGCTGTGTTCACACGTGGCTGTGAGCAAGCTGAGAAGGGCAATCCTCCCATTCCTAAGGAATACTCTCACTTGCTTTGCATCAAGGGCAGGGAAGCAGAGTTTCTCAGCAATAAGGAAACCCTGTTTGCTGTAGGACATCAGAGCCAGAGCTGCACAGAGACTCGGCTCGTTCCCTGTCTGCTTGAGAGAAACACAGGAGGAAAACAGGGCTTCAAAAGAGCCAAGTACTCAAGACCTCCAAAACCAAATGTACTGTTCTGTTTTCATTTTCTTCAGAGAAGGAATATTAACTTGCCTGTATTAACTTCTACTTTAGAAGATGCTATGAGCTTATTTTGATATTAAAGATTCTTTAGAGCACTTTCTATACTTCGATTCTAATTTTAGTTTAACTTAATTAAAATCTTTTTGGGATTCTCTTCATGAGACACACTTAGCCTTTCAGTAACAGAATATAGATAATTATACCACTCCAAACATTTGGAGATACAGTGAACAAAGTAAGGCTGTCCAAATTCTTGTGTTAAAATAGAGTCTGCCTCATTGTTTTATACATTGGGCAGGCTTGGTGCCTCTGGATAAGATCCTGGTGATGTTTTGGGGCCTACTTTAGAACAACATGTACTCCCACCAGAACCAATGTGTCAGAAGATCAGGACTGAAACCGTTCCTGAGGGAAACACCTCCCCACTTGGAATCTCAACAAAGTGACTTCTAAAGTTGATACAATTATTTTTCTGAAATAAAGAGCAAGTAATAAAAAGTCGTATACATGTACAGATAGCTATTTTTATTACCAGGATGTGTGTAAAAATGCATAGAGTGTAAAGATCCATAGAAATCTGCCTTGCACTTGTACTTTGTAAGAAGTCTTTTGTACCTATTTTATTAAAGAACCTCAAATCTAAATCGTTTTATTGTGTGACTAAACAAAGATGTTATGAATTAAAACATATTATCCTGGACTGACTGTAACTTTGCACAGATAAACACTGGCATTGATTTGGGAGTCTAGATTGGGAAAATCCTGTTGCATACAAATCACCAGAAACATTAAAATGTACGCTCCATCCACAGCGACCCAAAGGGAATCAGATCGAAGGTCTGAATACGTGTTTTCTAAATTAAAAATTCAAATCAGAACACGTAAAGTAGTTTAAAATAATAATTACACGAATCCCAATTAAGTAATACACAGTAATTACAATGAGTGCTGTTAGCAGATTCAAAATAGGCTTTGGGTGCAAGGCAGTGCCACGAACACAGCCCCAGGCAGGTGCACCCAGACACCGAGAGGAGGAGGAATCACAGGTGTCTGTGTTAGAGACCAGTGAAAACCCCTCACCTCTCTGGGCTTTATGCTACTCAGGCAACTAAAATCTTGCTGGTTTTGTGTTTTTGCAGATTTTATGGGCTAAAATGCTGTTGAAGAATAAATACAGGGCAGAATTCAGGAAATAATTCGTGATACAAAACCAATTTATAACAAGAGAATTGTGTATGCTCCGATCAGCAACAGGAAATTAGAGTTACTTGTGTCTGAAGTTTAGCTTTTGCTTTCTAGTGGCTCACCAGGTGCCTCAGAGGACAATTTGAGTGATGTCTTTATCTGCATGTGTGAACGCTGCTCTAGGAACCAAAGTTTCACCTTTCATAAAAAGCAAATGAAACAGAGCACGCTTTAGGTTCAGCTCTCTGTGCTTGAAAACTTAGCAGTCTGCAGCCAAAAAAACATGATTGCATGTTGTAAAAACTGTCTTGGAAAACTTATGATTGACAGAAATATTTATCTTGAATTTGTGGCAATTTAAGAGGCAATCTTCTGTCTGTTCTGTACTGCATGCTAAAAGCACAACACATAATACTGAGCTACCCAGGGACCTCTTTATTCCACGTGCACCCTTCCTGTTTGTGCAGCATTTAGGAGCATCTGTGATATCAAGACTCCACAAGTTCCCAGCTGTATGGGGAATAAAGGATTGCACATCATGGGGCTGCCAGTAAACCCAGTTCATGTCTGAATGCTGCTCTGCTGTATTTTCCTCATACTCCTATAGTGATGTACCCAAATTCTGTGTTCTGAAGCTTTGCTATTTAAAAGTACCTTTTCCCCTTAAAGCATTCCACTAAAGGAATCTGAAACTTCCTCTAATTTTCATCTGGATAGGCTGACTTTACCCATACACAGTGGATTGCATTCAGTGTCTCAAAAGAGAAATTCAGTGGAAGCCACGTTGTACTTGTGATGTTACCACAAACACTGAATCATTTCTACAAAACAAAACAGATAAGATGAGGCCTCTTGAAATATCTCCAATGTGGTGACACTTTATTTTCTATATAAAACATCCCATTCTATATTTTAGAGTCGTGTTTGTAAATAATCTTTTCCCATCATAATGCTTTTCAGAGATCTGATTCCAAAGTGCTCTTCCGCTGAGGGCCTGAGACTACAAATGTGCCACAAACATAGGGTCCAAAAGAAAAATCTGCTGGGAGAACTGGAGCCAGATTCAGATATGAACAAAGGCTTGGAAAAGACTTTGTTTGTGTGGTGGAATGTGCATCCATTCAGCCTCTCGTGTGTGCTCTCTCTCTCTCTCTCTTTTGGAGAGCCAGAAAATTTTTTATAAAAACTTTTCCTGTGTTTTTCCTTCCATATTTCAGTGGTTTGCCCCCTCACACACACTAAAAATCTGGTGGGAGCTCACAAAGTCATTGTTCTGAGTTTCAAAGGCTGCCTAATAAGAATAATGACAGAAGAGAAAAGAAGTGAGAACTTTCATGCCAGCTTCTTGTAGGTTTGGATTACAAATTGGAGGCTGCCATTCTCCAGGCACAGGCCCAAATAAACAAGTAAAAATCCCAGGGGAACTTCAGGATGTGCTGAACATTCAATTCCTGTGCTAGTTAGCACAGGACAAACAGGCAGCAAACCCTGAAAGGCCAATTTCCGACACCTTGGAGGAATGGAGGTCCCAAACATGGCAGGAATTGGCTTTGGGGATGTTTCAGACTAGATGGATCTCTTTTTTTCTGAATCCTGGTTCTCCTTTTGTTTTCCCCTTGTGACAAAATCTCCTTGGTCAGACAGAGTAACCCAGAGCCCTGCCCACATCTTACCATGGGCCAAAGGAGGCAAGTAATCCCCAGAAATTCCTGAACCTGTGGTCCAAATCACTAACTATTAACATGAAGGTAATACCCTCACAGATTTTCAATAAAAGCTCAAAGCATGCTGCAGAAAAATACAGAGAGGGGCAAAAATACCCCCAAACGTATCTGATTTCTATTTCCACAATTAACACACATTTCAAGAGTCAGAGCCTCCACAGCCATGCAGCCCTGAAGAGCTCAGGGGTCTGTGGTTCAACGGAATCATCTGACTTTCAAGCAGAGGACGTCTATTTTAGTTCATCAGACTTTCTAAAATTAACCAAGGTTCACAGCTTGGTAAAAAAATACATACTGAAAGCAGCCCTCTGAATCTGGATTGAATACTGATAATTAAAGTTCCATATTCTGAAGGCTTTTCTCAGGGTTTTTTTGCCTCTTTCCAGTAAAATCATAGAAAATGGAAAACCAACATTGAGAACCAGCTGAAAGGAGCAAGCTGACTTCCACTGTTCTCAGAAAAACTGAAGGATTGAACAAAACACACAATGTCATGGTCAAAAAAGGTGCAGCAGGATCTATTTTTGTCTCAAAGAAAAATAAGCTGTTTACAAGAGAAATACATTTAACCTCACAAAAAAAAGCTATTTTGTCATATTATTATTCATATGGCTATTATTTACTGAGATCAGGGTGGTCTATCAAGAGATTCTCTAAATATAAATGACTCCTCTTGACTCCACATAAGACCTGGCTTTCCTTTATCTTTTCAGTATGATACGTCACAAGGACTGCTTTTTGGGCTTTCCTTTCCTTTTTATTTTCCCTTTTCCCTTCCCCCTGTGGTATCTCCTTGTGTGGGGGTATCTTTTAAGTCTTCAGGCTTCATAATTAATCTAATTTCTCTTGATGCACAGTCTCGGTTGTCCTTAAAACCCTTAAATCACTTTTACCTTGTTAGCTCTCCCTCAGGTATGTGCAGCACTAGAGGCTCAACCAGAGCAGTTTTCTCTCATTTGTCTCACTGCAGGCTGAGCACAGAGTCTGAGCAGCCTTGTTGTGAGTGAGGCTAAGCAGTAATGCTTGTGGAAATGTGTCACATAGCAATTAACATTTCCCAAGAGCCCTAACTTCAGCCAGGCCTGGGATCTTAGCACTGAACAGCAGAAGCCATGGAGCCATTCCTCTTCTTCACACCGTGATTCCACACATTCAGCTTCCCTTATGCTCTCCTCCATCAAAAGAATTCCTATCAGTTGTTCTCCCTCCTCCCTCCCAGGTGAGGAAACCCTTCCTCCTCTCCATGAACAATCCCCATATTCCAGTTCTGGGTTCTCAGCAGAACCATTGCCAGGCTCAGTTTTACCCTCACAGGAGCTCTGGGCACCCCCTGCTCCATCCCTAACTGCTCTGGCCCCTGTCATTTATCAACATCCACCATTTACACTCACAAATTTGTTTTCACCAAGGAGCATTAACATTTTCCACCTGTGGGGAAGGTTTCTGTCCTGCAGAGGAACAGTATCAGCTGCTTCATTTTAACTTCATCACCAAGCTACAGATTTTCACCGTCTTTAAATTTTTCAGAGCAGTCAAAAACTGCATAAATTTCAAAGATTTTCCCACAGTAAACTACTGCAGCTGATTTCTGTTTGTGTCCATGGTTTCCTGAGGGTTGAGTTATTGCTTTTTTCCTATTTTCACTTCTTCCAACAACGTGGCTTAAGATGGTCCTTTCAAGGTGTTTTTCATTTATTTCAGCAATCTGATTCCTACAGCCTCTGGTTTGATTTTCCACTAAAGCCCTTTACAGGGGTGTATAAGCTTTATAATTCAAGTTAATAAAGGTAAACGATTGTGAAGTGAGAAATGGAAGAGGAGAATACTAAAACAGGCACAGAAAGGACAGAGAAATACCAACAAAAGCATTACTTCCCAAATTCCAATAACTCCACAAATTCATCCATCCACTGTGATGTTCACCTTTCACAACTGCAGCTCAGAGAAATCTTGCCTTGACAAACCTAGGATACAGATTCTTCTCTGTGCTAAAGAAATCAATCCCATACATCTTTTATAGCTTCCTGAAAAATCTTAAAGTATTTATTTATGTCTGATTTTTTTTGGTCTGCAGGTTTCTATTGTATAGCAAATTGTAGCACCATAAAATGCATTGATTTCATCTATACAATATATGAACGGTGGGATAAGGAAAGCAAATGTACATCATTTAAAAATTTGTTCGAGCAGAAGGTTCCAAAACAAAGATGCAAACAGAGAAAAATATTTCTATCAGTCTACTTAATTTAGAAGTTTATATGAGAAATAACATTCATGGGGCAAGTGGAAATAGCATTTATGAGCAGTATTATAAGCCACAGCCACTTTAAATCCTGTATTTTCACATTCATTAAACCTCTGCTCAGAGGAGTCCCGCTGATAAAATATGAGTTGGTTCTTTTAGAGCAATATCATGACCTGATGATTTTTAAAGAACCTTGTTTTTCAAAGATGCATTCCCTGAGATTGCACAAGCCCAGCTCCCCTGGGCATGTTTAGTGTGGGAAAGGGGAATGAACACACCCGGGTGTGACAGAAATACTGAATTAAACAGGTTATCCTGATGTGGAATTTTCAGGTGCTTACTGGGAAACAAACAAACAAACAAACAAACAAACAAACAATCAAAAAACACTCAAAACCCAGAAACATCACTTTGATCCCCATTCCAAGAGTTATTTAGGTGTTAACTGCCCAGCTGGTCACCAGGAGTCATCATGACATCCCTGTACTCTTCTGGACTCTTTCAGAACTAGCAATTTAATTTCACTTTCCAACTAGTTTCCAAAAGTGATGAAACTCCTGCTTTTCCTATTGCCATTAATTTCATATGACCTAGCAGATAGAAGCTCAGTGGGCTCCACATCATTCCTGAATTTCATGTAGGATAATCCCCAGAGCTCCCAGCAGTAATGCTAAACCAAAAACATGCACAGAAAAGTAATATTTCCCATTTTTGTGGAATAAAAACTGTTGGTGGTGTAATTTGTATTTATGCCACTTCATCACACGGTGCTGACAGGGCTGCAGTAGCCCAACTCAGCACTGCTTTGCTGTTTCGTTTTTGAGAAACGATTTCAAGCGATTTGGTGCCTTATTACGGCTTCATTAGAGAGGAACAAAAAGACATGTAACTGTCTAACAGCCTGTGGGGCTTTCATAGCACAGAGATTGCTGGGATAGAGATGCTTGAAAGTACTCCTAACAGGGCCAGATGCAGCCCCAAATTCCCTTTATGGAGAATAAACTCAGGGTTCTTGTTTCATTATTTCCATCCTATAGGAATAATGCAAACCAGGTGCAACAGAAGCAAGAGTTCTGACTTGGATTAATAAAGTCATAAATCAAAGTTTAAGCTAAGTACCCACTCCCATCTAAATGCTGTTAAATTCTAGCGCTTGTTGAAGTGTAACTCTTCTCATTTGTGTTTATTTCTTTGCCCATGGGAGCTCCATTTTCCAGTGGGAGCCCATGGAAATGCAGGGTGGTGTTTGTGCAGCTCCCTGTCCTGGAGCTCAGGCAGGTGAGACAGGATTCCCTCGGTGTGCAGGTGCATCTTTCCTGGGGGCACTCAGGAATGATGTGCACACTCATGGTATGGTTTCCATAGGTATCTAAAGATGCTGAGACTTGCAAAATGTCTGCTCTTATACAAGGATATAATGATGACTTTACACCTGTCCTTCCAATAATTGTCACCTAGGCTAAAAAATCACATTTTAGGGAACTGAACCTGACTTGCGAAGCCAACAGCAACCAGGTGTTGATGCTCTGAATCCTTCACATCAATCCACACCCTATTTCTTCCCAGCCATGCTGTAAGACCAACACAGTCACTGCACTCTCCTTTTCACCCAGAGCTGCTTTCCTTCCCTCACTTTTGGGATGAAATCAGCAGTGTCACTGCCTCTGCTGCAGCCTCTCTCAAGGTGATACAGCTGGGGGTGTTTGGCCAGGCTCTCACAAACATAGACAGGAATCCCTCAGATTCAAAGCTGGTGAACCTCTTGTCTCTTTAGGCTCCAGGAACTACCAGATGCCAGTCAAGTCCAATATTCAGAATTACCGGAAACTTCAGATCCTTCTAAACCATTCTTGCATGAAAAATATTAAACATGAACCCCTCCCAAGCATGGTCCAGCACAGAACTGAAGGACTTGAACAGCAGCAGTAGCAGGAAGCTCAAATGTCCTGGTTATCTGCAACATCTGTGCAGGAATAAGATCAAAGCAATATATGAAATGGCAATTTTTAAAAGACACTGAAGGAGGCTGAGCCATAACAGTCCAGAAGAGAAGTTCATTGCACTTACACGTGCACTTACAATGTTTATGAGTCTCTAGGCCTGAGTAAATGAGCCAACACTAAATAAAAGGAAGCAGTCAGAAAGCTGTCATTGTGATCTACTACAAATTTCAACCTCATTTAGATTTACCCACCCCTCATACCTCAATTCAATTCAAAAAAGTCGAAATCCTTCTATAACCTTGTCTTCCATAATGGAATAAATCAACATGCAGGATCTAACTGAGGGGAAAAGGGAATAAGACTGAACGTGCTATAAGGACATAAGAATGAATGATACAGAAAAGATCTATTTCTGGTTATACTTTTATATGTATAGTCACCAGAGAATAATGACCACTTTGCAATAAGAAACAAAAAAAATACTATTAACTCTAGAAACATCTACTACAGGGGCAGGCACAATAAAGTTTGGCCATTGTTAGAGGGGCTTAATTATATCAAAAAATTAGGTCCTGATTCACATAATTTATATGAAAGACTTTCTGCTGTTGAGGTGTTTAAAGATAAAGTATAATAAAGTATAAACCTTGTTTTAATGAACAGGTAGAGTCTATCCAGGGAACATCCTTGTGCTGAAAATAAGTTCTGATTTTCTTCTTTCCTCATCCATATTTTAAAGCATTTTGAAGTATAAATGTTGACATTGCACACCAAAATGATCAGCTGGTACTGTGGAAAGGGCACCTCGATGCCATTGCATTGGAGCAGCTCTCCAGGAGCCAGCCCTGCCCTCCCACCAGGGACGGGCTCACCTTTGGGTCTGAGCTCTCCAGGTCTGTGTCTCCCCTCTCTCTCAGTGTGGCTTTTGCCAGCAGGGCTCTGCAGACCTCAGTGCTGATCAGGGACTGCAAACCAGCCAGGACAAGAGAAAGCCTTTCTGCTTGCCTTGGCCAGCAGGAAATGGTGAGCACTCAGGTATGTGATGTATCAAACCCCAAACCACGACAGAACCAAGAACCCTTGGCTGGAGGCAGAAATCACTGCACAGGTGGCAGAATGAGAGACCCTTCTAATAGGCATTAAAAAATTAAGTTCCTAAGACTGTACATTGGCAGCAGTCATTTACTTTATCTGTGCATTTGGGAGCACATTGAGGAGCAGCTTTTCAATCTGAAGGATCAAATCTGACTCAATTCATCAGACAATAACGGTGAAATCAAAAAGACAGTAACTGGAAAATGCAATCCTCCCCTGAAATCCTCCTCAGCTCACCATCTGCTTCCATTCTATTACATCCCACTGGGGACTCACTGTCTTGCAACATCTCCTCTGGGTGGAATTGCCGCAGATGTAGCAGGCTGGGCTGACAGCTCTGCTGCAGGAGCCCAGCCAGGCTTTGGGGGACACAAAAGGCAGCCTGCACCTTCCCCAGGCAAAGGGACACAAGTGCATCACACCAGGAACAGGGAACCCAACCCCAGCACAGCAGAGCGAAGCTGGTGCTCCAGAAAGCAGCCAGGGTTTCCTGGAGTGAAAGCAGCAGGGTTGAGCTACCAGGATGGAAAATTTACAAGCATTTAACTGCAGAGGTTATTTCCTCAGAATGCCCTCAAACACAAGCAGTGCCTGCAGTTGTCAGAACTGTTTTGCTGACATAGAAATGCATTGTTGGTGCCCAAGACGTGTATGGAACCACTGTGACAGGAATTTCTTTGAAGGAAAGTGCTCTGAGCCATCTGGGAAGAATAGCAGCCAAGCAGTGCTGGCTGAAATGCTATTTTAGGTCTTCCACAACTCCACTAGACTAAAATGGTGGAAATTCTATTTTAAAAGATATATAATCCCTACAGCACAGAGAGAACAGGGAACACTGAGACCTATCAATTATCCACTAAAGTTTAGGACATTGCTACCAACCCAAAAGCGTTATCAAAGCTTATTCTTTACATATTAACTTACCCCTACCTGCACTTATTGTTGTGTGATGTGCGCCACACACCTCACTGCTCTGAGAGCTTGGGGGGAAGAATTTGTTTTCCTGTTAATTTGTTCCTGGTTTTCTACAATTCAAAGCACGTGTTCTTTGAGCAGGACATGTAAGTGATCATTTCTACCCTCAAAGAGTGTCATCAGCAGCAAAGGAACAAAGATGAATCTTTGAGTGTTTAACTTATTCATCTGAGTTTCAACTGCAGCTGAATTCAGTGTGGCAGAAACAGGATCCTGAATACCCCAACCATCTTAGTGCTCTTGAATTGAGTTCAGCTGTGAGCAGGAAATCTGAATCATGCCCAGGTGAAGAACAGAAGGTTTTTATAAATAAAACTTCCTATTATTTTGGGTACTCAATATTCGCTCTAATAACTAACGGACAAGGTGTTCTACCCAGAAACAGAAGTGTTGGCCTGGTGTGGGTGATCTCCTTTGGCCCCCAGCCCCATTTATCAGCATTTATCCCCCCCTCAGCTCCAGCCCAGCTGTGCACACAGGTGTGTTCTCGCCTTTCCCCACCCCAGCAGCCCGGGGGCTCAGGTCACTTTGTTGAAGTCAAATCCGTGGAACACTTTCTCCCATTAAGCAACAATCCTTTGGGAACTGACAATCCCTGCCTGTGTTGTGATAATGCTGATTAGAGATTGATTCAGTACTGGATAAAAGCTGCCGGCAATGGCCCCTCCTTGCTGAGACATGGAAGCACCACACATCGAGAGGATCTATAATGACCCTGCCCAACACATCAGCTCCAAATCATCCGATTTTTAGACAATTACATCTTTTAAATTCTGTTAGGAAAACCATTACTTTATACCTGGCAAACAGCAAATTAAAAAATGTTGTCAGTAATCATATATTGTATACCACAAAGAACTCTTCAAGGAATAAGCAAAAAATGAATTTACCTAAAATTTCCTCTTTTTTTTCCGGATCAAGGGGGGTTTTTTATTACTACTAAGGTGAAATCACATGATCACTTCAAAATATATTAATAAATTTCAATCCAGGCAAAGGAAAGAAATTCATGTTACTATTCATATTTTGAGATATATTATGTGTTAAAATTCATTTGGTCTTTTACTGAAATGCCAGAACACCGAAATGCTGAAATGCTTGCACCTCATTTTTTGCAAAAGGTCATGTTGATTTTTCATGATGAAAAGTTCATACCTTCCCACTTAGCAAAAATGGGAAGTACAACAAAAACAAAATATGTGTAATGAGAAACTTCTGCCACACTGAATTCATGTCCTCTCAGACTGGGTGAACTAAAGCAGAAAACAAACAGTTCTTTACAACAGCTGGCAAGGATCTTAACATGCAAGAAAACCAGGAAACTCCTGAAACCTTTACAAATCCATTTGAAAACCCCTCCATCAGACTCATTTCGGTTTCTTGAAGTCTGGAAGCCTCCAGGGATTTTGGTCCCATTAAAGGCCTGTGACAATGCATCAGTTTAGACAGATTTAGAATGAACTTCGTTTCTTTTTTTTTTTTTTTTTTTTTTTTTCCCCATCATTTATTCTACTCTAAGGTCTCTCTTTAATTTCTTACTGAGTGATGAACATACATCTATTGAGCCTCAATGTCTGATAGGATATTACCTTTCTTACTTTGCAATGCAAATGCAATAAAGCATTAGAATGTTCTACATTGACTGTTCTAAATACAGGAATGTTTGTTGTATCTTGTATCTGTTATTTTTCTGATAAATTATTCTTGTGAAATTATTATTCTGCCTGTGTAATGCAAAGCATGATTATATTAAATTAATTGGAAAACTATGTTTCACATTTGCACATTTTCAGTATTTTATTTCCTTCATAAATGTTTGAAAACTGTGGTGCTTTGGGAAACCATTTAAGGACTGGAATACCTCATGAGCAGCAGCTTTCCCCATTCACATTCAGGAGCAGTCCTTTCAGGAGGACCATTACCAGAATGACTCGCCTTGGCTTTAGAAAATCCATTTTAACCTAAGAACAAACTCACTGCTTGGAATTTCAAAACATCCTGGCACAACGGGGTTTTCATGTATTTCAAATTCCAATATGCTGTGGTTTCCCCCTCTCCTCCCACTGCTGCTGTGTTGTAAATCAATTAAATGTTTGTCTCCCAGCACCACCCCTTCTAACAGGTTTGATCAAAGCAACGGCCACTGCTCTGAGAATGCTCGTTTAGGGCCAGGAACAGGGAAAAATCTGGAATGTGGAATATCTGGAATGTCAAATACTGTCCTCAGTGGATCCAGAAGGAATCCAGGGTGCGTGGCAGCACTAACCCCTGTGCCTGACAGTGTGAGTGTGCCTGGAGAGTGCAGCCCCTGAGGGCAGGGACGTGCCTGGATCCACCACAGCGCTGCCAGGGGCTTGCAATGGGATTGTTTATATCCCTGCTTTGTGTCCATGGCAGAATGCTGGGAGCACCTCATTAGCTTATGCAAATTCCTATGTTAATGAGCCCCACCTCTCCTGAGCAGGATTCCCAGGTCAGGGCCGCTCCCACCCACCTGGATTTGGGGAGTCACTGGGACATCCTGAGCATCCTGAGTTCCACTAAAGGTAACAACCCCACTGAAGGCATGGGATTGTTGTGGGACACGATGCTGCTCCCCAGTCCCACTGCCAGGTGTGTCACACATCCCCTGCTGTGACAGTAACTGGGTTTTGATGAGCTGTTCATGCCACCAGGAAGGGTCCTGGAGATGTGAGGGCTCAAGGACTGCCCTGATATTCAGTCAATGCCAGGTCACCTACTCCAGATCAGTGCTTGTATCCACACCCACCATCCCTTGATCTTACCACGGACCCTTTTACAACTTCTTTCCCACTTGCAGTTATAAGAAAAACAAAGCCCATCATCTTCGCTCATTTCCCCCCTATAATTCACCTTGGCTGCAATGCCCTTCCCAGTTAATAAAACTGAGGCTGGAGATGTGTTATGACTCCAGCCACATCATCTTATTGTCATCTCTTATCTTAGGTTTAGATCATAAGCTTTATGAGGCAACGTCTGTGTTTTGGGGCTGATTTTATACAGTGGCTGGTGCCCAGGCTTAATTCAAAACTGTGGCACCTAGGAATTGTCACTAGTAATAAAAACAACTGTATTAATGAGCATGCATTATCAATAATATCATTAGTGTTATTCTCTGATAAATGTCATCATTTCAAAATCAATGTCAGGCAATTATTTTAAAATATACACTGGATGGATTATTTTCTAATAACCCTACAAATGTGTGTCTTGATCAAACAAAGAGACAAATTCAGCTCCAGCTAAGCATGAAATACTCTGTAATGTTTTCATTATGAGGTTACATATGAAGCTGTCCATTAGACAGACTAAATAAGTAGACGATAAATAAAAATTGAAAGAGAGGAATGTTCAGGGCATCAGGATAAACTCAGCAGATCTTCCAGTTTTTCTCTGATAATCAGATTTTGCAGCCCTCATGGATTCCTACAAGAAGGCCACCGCTGCCGTTTGCCAGCTGTGCCAGGCCAGGCCACACAGCTGGAGCTGTCCAAGCTCCTGCCCCACTGGTCCTCCCTGGGTTTGGGGTCAGGCTCTTCCCCACCAAGCCCAGCTGTGGTTTGTGGCTTTAATGAAAGCCACTTCATGGTTAATAATTTGTTATCGTTCTCTCTTGGATTATTGGTTCAAGTGCAATTAATTGATGACTAATGACAGGGAAGCTGGTACAAAAAACCTCCTCTCTCTCATGCTGTCTGCACTCTCTCCCATGAAAGTAAGCTGGGTTGGCCACCTATTTTTCCCAGCTAAGTAATGATCATTTTGGAAGAGCATTACCAGTGTTTCTGGGCTATATATAGAGATACACGTGTAGCTGTGCATTAGGCGCCATCAGTGCGCTTCTTTCTTCACTTATCATTTCTACCATGAAAGAAAAAGATGAGGATAATATATACAGAGCATTTAAGAGTATTTGTTTCCCCTGAATGCACTCATTTTGGTGATATTCATCATCATTAGGCACAAGGTTTGCTTCCATTCCTTCTTATTTTGGTGAAGAAAGCTTTCTCCCCAGCAGTATTTGCACTTGTACAGATTTGGATCCTCCCACTGGTGGAAGCTGTACGTACGAGCTGGATGCAATGAGTGAATTGAAATTACAGAAATATGTACATAAATATTCATCTCTTTAGGCTGTTTTCACCTCCTTTCCCCTCAAAAAAAAAAAAAAAAAAAAGCTGAGTGCTGTAGTCAGTGGATTAAGGCACCCTGAGCGAGGATGGGGAGGAATCAGGTATCAGCATCCTCCCAGTCACTGAAGCCATTGCAGTGACCTTGTCGTTCACAGAAAGGGACTGGGGACACGTTAATGCTTCAATCAGCTGCTTCTTTGTACCCTCCCAGGGACAGAATGTCTCCTTGTGTGAGTGATGTGCAGCCTGTGCACTGCTCTGGTGACAATGGCATCTTGTTTTCTCTGCTTTTACAGGAGTTAGGAGGGTAGAGAAGTGTCCCTCCTAGAAATTAAGCTATCTAACAACTTGGTTAAAATCAGACTTGCTGTGTGATTTTTCTAAACGCTGTAAAATAAGTGAGACCAAATATCCCTTTTTCCTTAACTAGCAACTATTATTTCTGTATCTTGAGGAATAAGAAATATTACAGACATCATTCTCTCATTGCTCTACCAGAAACAGGCACCTGCAGACTACTCACAATAAGTAGAATAGAAAATTATTTGTCATGTTTCTACATATGAAGAATTTGGGATTAAATTACCTTTCTTGACATTGAACCCGACAGTGTCTCTAGAGGTCATCGTCACCTGTCAGTGACAGCACTTTGAGTCTAGAAGTTATCAGTGTAAGGAAAAGCCCATTTTTACCCAGCTCTGCAGTGAGAGCTCTGTGGAGTGGGCAGAGGGGATGAAGTGCAAATGTAGGGCAGCCTCGAGCACCCCGTGTCACAGAGGACAGGCTCATGTCCTGTCTGTGTGGGAAGAGGGACAGGTGTCCCTTGCCCTTCCTTTGCAGCATTAAATCCATTTGTTACAACTGTAGATTGTCCTTTAGATACTCACCTGCACCTGGACATTAAACCTGCCTTCATGAAATACCCAGTTCCAACAAGAAATGGAAATACTGTGACTATTGCAGTGTTCTTGGGTGGTTCTCTTTGAAAGTTGTTTTATGTTGACATAAAATATATCCATGAGCTCAGAAAATTTCCTGAGCACTGACTTGGAAACGAAAATTCCCATTACAAAAAACCAAACAAAAAAAACCCCTTATCTGCCTCTTCTGGAAGTAGCTGATGCAGTGAGATTAAATGACTTCACCAAAGAAAGACAAGAGTCAGGTCACTCCCTTTAGACCCTTAATATGTCAGATACACATTTCATTTTGTGTCATCACCTACAATGGTTCACAAGGACACATGACAAGGTAATTTAAGGAATGTGATTGAAAATTTTCGTGGAGTAAGGACCCTCAACATGTTTTTAAAGTGCAGGAGAGTTAGATGCTTAACACATATTTGATCTGGATTTCCCCTACAAGCAATTGAACAATTAGAGGACAAACAAAATAACATTAACAGCCATTCACTGTCAATGTAGCCTGGAAATTAAAATGCCTTTGAAAATAGAGACAGCTCAGGTGATCTGTCTGTACTGTGCCTCCTTTTTTGATAGGATAGGAGGATTTCCATTATTATCCACCAATATTGGAAAAACGTTTTTCTCCCACTGGCTCTATCAGATTACACCTCTCCATCACTTTCTCTCTTCGCTTAGTGGTGGCTGGGGTTGGGCACACGCCTGCAATAAAACAGCCCCTCCTAAGAGAGCAAAACAAACAACACATGGTAAATTTAATACAACCAATCATCTCCCTCTCCGAACGACTGTCATTGCATTTGCTCCTGATAGTAAGTGACAGCTGTGTTTAATGAGCTGGAAGAACAGGTCAATAAAACACATATATAAATATATATATAAATGCATGGTGCTGAAGTGTCTATTCCATATATGCAGACATTAAGGCAGCTCATGGTGTTTTACCCTCCTGCACAATTTTATCATAATGACAGAGCACCACAGGTTCCATCAAACAAGATTAAAGATTATTTCCTCACACAATACTGCCAGTAATTCCTGAGTATTTGAAATGCATTTTCCAGACCCATAGATTGGTTCTGATGATCACAGACCACACCAAGGATGTCCTTGCCTGACTCTGTTCATTAATGAAACACGAGTCCCTTGCCTGTTCCAAGGCTGTTTTCCTGCTACCTCCCAAGGAAGAGTTATCTCTTGGAATCAGCTGCTCTGCACATTTTACTAATGCAAATAAACATTTCAGAACTGCAAACCTAGGGGGGTGAGAAGCTGCTAAACCCAAATAGTTTTGAGAGCTCTTCCTAGGAAACGCTGTAGCATTTTTTCCACCGTGGAAAACCCAAGGCATCCCTACACAGTTACTGTTGGTGGCAGAACCCACCACCAATTATTTGCCTGACACTCCCCAGCACTTCCAAAACCCAAATTCCTCTCTGGATGTTTGTTTTCAGATCTTCTCTTAGCCCTGAAAATTGAGGCTTTCTTATGTACTTAAAAAAAAATAAAAAAATAAAAAAAAAAATAAAAATAAAGGCACAAGGTCACAATTTCAGTACTTAAGGAGCATTTGAACATCATTAGCCCAATCAAGGATATTCTCCAAACTGAGAGAATGTGAAATGCTCCCAACCAAGAATCCAGGACCGTGGCACATCTCGGACCAACAGCTCAGAGTTTCCAACTCTGCACGCTTAGAAAGAACCCTGGCAATAAAGTGCCTAAATAGCTACAGCAGGATACTGATCCTCAAAGCAGTGTGCAGGCATCTGGGACTGTGTCTTGAAAGAATCAGACTTCTTGGCTCTATTCTTTCATGTTCACACACAGGCCTGAAAAAGCTGAGTCGATCCTTTCAAAAGCGAAGTTAATGAATTAAAGCGTAACAGTGAAGAACTTATTGAGCATTAAGGAAAGGATCAGAGCAAATGATCCAAATGCTGTCTCCGTGAGAGTAAAGAGAATGGCTAATTAGCTGTGGCTTTGCACCCTAACGCAGAACCACCCAGCACACCCGAGGTTTGCTTTCAGATCAAAACCGTGCCAGAAACATTCAGGAGAAAATAAAATTTGTCACACGCTGAAGGAAATGACTGAGTCCTCAAAGCCTGGTGGTCTGTCACCCAACAGAGACCACCATTAGATTCCAGAGGAGAAGGAGGATCTTGGCACCACATTAAGTGCAGCATAATGCTCCAGGTGAAGAATATGCAGGTTTTGAACGTCTGCATAGGATAAGTATTCCCAAAAGAAGCTTTAAAAGTGCAGGCGGTACATCAGAAGTCACTTATTCCAGCCCTCAACATTATTAGAGAAATTAGATTAATAATTAACAACAGTAAAAATATTAATGCTATTGTTAATTAGCAATGATGATGTTATTATATGTGGAGTCAATTGTACCAGAACTGGGGTTTCACTCGAAGTTTGGACACGGGATACAAGGGAAAAGGCCAGGGAAATGTCCTCCCTTACAAACCCCAGAGAGCAGTGAGGTACACACGACTCTACAGCTCTGTTCTCATCCCTCCCAGCTCTGCCTCAGACCTGCAACAAGAAATTGAAAATTCTTTTAAACTCATTTCTAGAAGAGAGAAAAATCTCCCAGAGATGGTTTTAAATTTAATTGTTTGTGAAGAACACCAGGACCCAGCGGGTTAAAGGGAAGCAAGCAGCTTTCAATTTACCTGGCAGCCCGTGATGATCCCAGGCTGCTGAGGCAGAAACTTCTGCACTCCAGCACCCCTGTGGAATCACTGTGGCAGGAGGAAGCCGTGCTTATTTACACAGCACACTGATGGGGAGCAGTGTGGGAGGGAGGGGGAAAGCCCTGTCACCCCTGAGCTCGTGTCCCCAAACCCCAGACATCAGCTGGCACCCTCAGCACTGGCGAAGCACGGGACATTGATAAAGCGGCAAGCACAGCCCAAAGAGAGAAGCTATTTGAGGTTCATTCCACCTCTGTTCTGTAAACTGACCAGGTTAAGGACAGCCCAAACATCCCTCTGGAATGCTGAGCAGCTGCCGATGAGGTTTCAACAGAAATTGGGCAGATTTCCATCGCTCTCGGAGGAGTAGTGGGGAGCTGAGCAATCTGAAAACCAGTTTCTTACCTAGAAAAATGAAGTGATTTCCCTCTCTTTGAAATCTCTTCAGGTAAACTACAGACAGTTCATCCAGATACACTGTGATTTTCTTGTATGTGTTATGTTTGCATGCGGAATTTGAGTCCTGAGCTTAGAACTGCTTTGAAGCTGCCGGAAGGACTCTGTAATCTTGTTTTAACAGATTTCTTCTTTTAAATTCCACATCCAAGTGAAAGTCAGATCAATCTGGGTTTGTATTGCCAATGAAGATTTTCAAACTTCACTTAGAATGAGATGAGAAAGTCACGTGCTGGTGGCATTTGTAGTTTTACTCATCACAGCTCTGTGTCTCTCTTTTAATTTGAATCTTCAGTACCTGAAAAGGCTCAGTGCTAAATAGCCACGATTTCAACCTATATCTCAGGAAAAGTCAGACCAGGGACCCTCTATGCTTTACGCCACTTAGCACCTACACAGAATTTCCAAGTGTATCCTGAGACACTTCTCCAGTAGGAATGCAATTTAATCACAATTATGGCTCTGGTTTCTGGTCTTAGCTCTGACCAAGGCACTTTGATGCTGTGTAAAGTTCTACCAAGCACCTGAACTCTGTAGGAGCCAGGGTGTCCTTCATGGGTCTAAAATCTATTCCATTTAATACACTTTTTAGCATTAAATTATACTCTTTATTGAATATTATTAATACTCTGTAGAATTTGGAGCATCCCATAGCACCAGTATATTATATAATATTGCTGATATTGGGAAGATAAGAGAAATGCCAGACAATAAGCATTTTTAATTCTCTAAATGAGTTTTTTTGACAATCAGTAGGTAATTCTTAGTAAATTGCAAAACTGAGATTTATCATGCTGAAGGATGAAATGAAAGTATTTGATACAGAATATTAAACTACCCAATAAAGTTAACTAGTCAGTTTTAATGAAATAGCAGGGAGGATTATTATGTAAAGAGCAGCTAAAGTCCTATTCATGCCTTATTAAATCAAGGAGTAACATTCTCAATAACATTCTGAATTGCAAGCCCAAGCCTGGATAGCTCAGTCAATATTCTTAACCCAAATTTCTCCATCATTTATAAAGCTTTGAAAATCAAAAGTGGGCAAAACTCAGGGTTTTCCAGTGGATATACACATATAAATCAGTGATTGCTGTGTTATTCAGCTGGGCAATGTTTCCCCTGAAAGCAACGAGGAAGAATGCTTTGCCCTTCTACGTTAAAACAGAGAGAGCAACAGCCAAAAATTAAAATCTCATCTATTGCAGTATCCTACAAATTTTTTAAAATAATCCACATACCAACAAAACTCTGGGATTTCAGAGTAGGATTTCCGCACATATTCAATTTATTCAATATAGGGAAAGTAAAAGTATTACATGGTCGCTCCAGTCCGCCAAGGCACCTCAGTTCTGCACACAATAACTTTGAACACTTGTGCAGCCAGAGGTGGGTGCTTGAACGAGTATTTAACTGCTTTCTTCAGTGGCCTGTGATGCATGGCTATCATAGACAGAATAAAATCTGCCTGATTAAGAAAACTCTGGAGGGAATCTCAAAATTAGACTGTTAATGACTCATAATTTTAAAAATGAGATTAAAAAGTTAAAGAAATTATAAAAAATGAACCACCTTACAATGTGCTCTTTTATTGGGTCTTTGATTAAATGAAATCTGAGAAGGGATGACCCATGAATAATTGTCAGTTCATTTTAAAACCTCTACTCTTTCCATCTTGCTATCCAGCCTCCCTGAACTTCTAAAGTGTTTAATTAAAAAAAATGATTGGACCAAATCTTCAAAATTGTTCTATAGACCTTGGAGGCTGAAGCAGAGTAAGTTACCAGCAGGCTACCTTGTGCCACTAGCAAAAGAGTAGAAAAAAAATTACTCAAACTTTTTTTTTTTTTTTTTTTTTTTTAAATAAAGCCCTCTCTGCTGGGGATCGCACAATCCTCTGATGGAGGCAGCTGCGGTTCTCCTTGGCAGTGAGCAAAGTCTGACTGCCACAAATGCATTTGTTGTATCAAAACATTTGATGGCTTTGTTTTACCCATTTCTCTACTCTGACAGAGTGACTAGAACTGGTTTCATCACTGCTCAGGGTGTGACAAGGCGGGCTTTGGTTGGACTCGGTTTTAGAGGTTTTTCCAGCCTAAATGTTTCAGTGAAGAGGAGCTGTGATCAGTCAGAAACTGTCTCAGACCGCACTCGGTGTCCACTGACAGCAAGAAAAATGGATTCCCACCTTGTCTCCATGGGATCCATCCTGCAAGGCGCAGCTCCCAGGATTGCTGTCCCTGCTCAGCCCGACGGCACCAGGCACAGGGCTCGGAGCTCGGGTCTCATGGACATTTCTGACTAACCCCACTCTCTAAGTGTCTCTCTGCAACACATGTGCAAAGAAAGAATTCTAGCTGAGCAAGATGGTGTTGCTACTCTAACAGCACACTGATAATTATCTCTAATTATTATTATTTCCCATTTTAGGAAATTGGGATTTAAAAGTCGACGTAAGAGCTCTGGTGTTTGGGGGCTATAGAGAAAGAGAAATGCCAAGTTACCAGGACAGCTGAAGTTGTAGATCATACTGTGCTAAATTGCTTGGGCACGCCCTTCAATTCATGAATTGTCCATTAAAATCAACTGCTTTTATAAAATACTTTTAAAAAACCCAACATGTGCAATCTTTCCACAGCTCGAGGATGGCCAGTTCTCATCAATGTCACTGTAGAGCCCAAACTGTATTGTTTATTTAAATATCCCAACTATTTCACTTTCAGATAGCAGTACATGATGTTTTGCTTATTTTCTTTGTTTACCACTTCTCTTTCTGATTCAGGGGTTTAGAACCAGTAAAACTGAATATATTATCTACGCTGAAGAATCTCTTTTGTTGTCTCCCTCTCTCTCCACTCTGTGAGAATGTTAATTCTGCTGCCAGGTCAGCTTTGGCAATCTGATGCCAACTCCCCAACCTCTCTCTATCTCCTGATAATAATTTCTTAAACAATAAAGATAAAACCAATCATAACACATTTTTGTAAGTGCTCAGGAAAAAAAAAAGCCCATATTTAAATTGCTGAACTGACTTGAAAGTTCAAGGAAGCAGAAAGAAGATGATTATGCTTCTTTATTTTCAGATTTTGATATCCTGGCAGGCACACTGACACTGCAAACATGCTCTGGCTTATAATGCTACACTTAGTGATGAAATTTAAGGACATTTTAAAAGTTATATAAGGAGATTTATTGACAAGAAACTCAAAATACCGCCTTTGTAGACTTTATTTTATTGCTAAGTTTAATTAATGTTTCCTTCAACCTTGAACTAGATAATTCTGTCCCTTGGGAGGAGGAAGAGGGGAAATCATTCAGAAAAAAAAATATCTACAGCTCTGAAAGAGAAACTTTTAATTAAGACCAAGAAAACCCAGCCAATCACAAAATCTAAAGTCAAGACAGAGATAAAATGGAGCCATTTGCATTTTCTAGAGTAACTTCAAACTATCTGCAATCGATACACAGGGTGTCCAAATGGCAAATTTCTTCAAATGATGCAAAAGTGTTCTGCACTAAACCCAACAACCTTAAATGTCTATTCTTGTGAGAACTGGAGTCCGAAATCTCCATCAATCCACACACAGATGGAAATTCTTGGAGGTTTAGATGACCAGCAAGCTTTTGATTAGAACTGCAGTGGGCTCACAGAAATGTTAAAGGTCACACTGAGTGTCTGCACAGCTCCATGTCACAGGGCAGCAGGAGATGCCAAGGCAAGAGTGCCAGGGCAGGACTGACATCTCCTGAGAATTCCTTGTTGTTTGCAGCCTCAGGCCTTCCTCACATTTCAGCATCCTGACATTTAACTGACCTTGACAGAGTTCTCTCGCGTGAATTTGTCCAGTCTCATTTTTAATCTATGTAAACTTTATCAGCCATAAAATCTGACAGGAAGAAATTCCGTGGCTTGATTAGAGGTTGTGTTAATCAGCAGCTCCTTTTGTTTTGAAGCCCCTGCAGCAGCAGCAGTTTCCTTTGGGGTGTCCTAACCCTTGCAGGGGAAGAGACAATGAACTCTCATGGTCTCTCACCGCTCACACTTCCACTCAGGTGTTGCAGATCTCTGTTAGAAACTCCCTCAGTCACCCTTTTCTAGGCTGCAGAGCCTTTTTGTGATCCCTCACGGAGCAGCTCACACATCACACCGCTCACACAATGAACGGCTCTGGGAGTATTTGCCACCCTCACAGAGACTCCACACGTATTCCAAGTTTAACTAAACTCAGCTGAGGAGAAAAGTAAAGCCTGAGGTTGAAAAGCACTCGAAAGAACCCAGCATGGTTAGGGGAAGCCAACACAGATTTAGGCAGGGCAGGTTGTGCTCGACAAACCTCCTGGAGCCCTCTGAAGACATTACTGCATCACAGATCAGAGAGATCCTGTGCTTGTCCGGCAGTCACTTTTTCCAAAAGCATTTGGAAAAAATCTGCATCAGAGATGAATGGCCAGGATTCCCAGGCTAGAGGTAAGAGAAGGACACTGGGTCCAGGAGCAGCAGCAGAGCAGAAGGAAGGAGCAGGAATATCACGGTGCAGTCCCTCTCCAGGTGTGACAGCTGCCCTCCCTGGAACGCAGCGTTTGTGGGACACCACACACCTCAGGCACTGCAGAATCCGCAGAGAACAGCCTTTACAGGAAACTGCTGATTAATTTTATCTGATTGAAATTAGAGAGCAAGGTGAGCAAACTGTAATTACTGTGGCAAAGCAAGCTCAGGGTACCTCCCTGAGTGGGGCTCAGCAAGGACGCCGATAATGCGTTTCTACCGCTTCTGCAAGTCATTAAATAGGTGTCAAAAACGTGTTTCAAGAACTGATCCACCCATTTCCAGTAGCCAGGTCTGTGAGCTCATGGCATGGCATTACTTTAGACATTGATCTGAAAAACATTTCCTCTAAAGGGCCTCAAAGCAGCCTGCAAAAATACTAGAAATACACCAGATTTCTTTTTTCTGATGTATTTTCATTGCTATCACCAGAATGTGTGAGAAGTACTTGTATTTTTCTCACACACTGGCATCCTAATATGAAGATATCAAGACAACCATATTTTTTTTGTCTGTTTTGCACAAATGACGAAAATCTAGCAGAATTGCTTTGTTTATGGAAGTCTGGGATTTGTGTTACAGAAGGATTGTGGCACATTACACAAATGTATGAGGTCCTAATGTACCATCCTCAAAACACTTGGATATTGATAGGCAGCAATGGAGAGATAATTACAACTTTTTAGAGAAGGAACAAAGAAATATTCCCCTACTGAGTAGTATAAATTCAAGGCTAATAAGTAGTTATTAGTATCACACAAGTAGAGTTGTGTAAATTATGCAGAAAAAGTATTTACAGATCCATTTCAGTTTCCAAGTGAATTACTTTCAGCCATGTGCTAGATGCTCACTTTCATGAAAAATTAAAGCTGTTGTGTTTTACTACAGACACACAGCTCGTGAAGAGGAAGTTTTTAAGTTTCATTAGATAGTGATGTTATTGAAAAAAGGTTTTGAATCTTCACCAAATATATTCACACTGGTGCTTGTGTACCCAACCAATTAAGGTCTGGGAAGTCCACGTAGCATTCTAAATCATTCATTGCAAGAATCAAGCTCAAAGTTCCAATCTGTACAATAAAGTTTATGGAAAACATTTCTCAGAAACATCTGAATAATTAATACACAGCTGAGAGAATATCAAGCCATTCTGCAAGTGGAAAAAAAAATTATTTCCTATGAATTATTCATTTAGCTCTACATACAACTCTTTCCCTTAACCCAGGAGGATTTACTCTTTTTAGGTGATTATCTGCCACAGTGGCTCTGCTACACTGGAGCTTAAGTGATGCTGTGTTTGTGACTCCGGACTGGCTCTTGGGGCAGCTGCACCACAGCAGCCAAGCACTTCAAACCACTAAAACAGAGTGGAGGAGGCAGATGTTTGAGCTATCATATTCCACTACAAGCAACCTGGCTGCCGTTAGCTGGGAGGAGAAGATGAGCTGCAGCCTCCACCCTGCTGCTGGAAGGTGTTTGGTCTGAGACACGCTCCAAGCTGGGAGCTCATTTTGTCAGCACTGAGCACAAAGGACCTTGTTATTTGCCCTTCAGAGCACCTCTCTGTAGGGTTAAAATAAACACTGCAAACCTTCCAGGAAGCTTATGTTCATTCCTCTCTACATTTTTTAAAGTTTGCTGGGCAGCACTGGAATCCTACCCAGTAATACCTGTTGTTCCTTATTAACACAGATTAGCATCCCCCGGTTTTAAAACAAAAAAAAACCAAAACATATGACACAATAAAATTTGTTCAGTGGTGCAGCAGAAACCAATTACAGCACAGAAACATGAAGATTGAAAAGCAACAACTTGTGACTATTTGTTCTGGCTGTTTTCAGAACACAACCACTGAAGTGTATTGGCATGTTCCAATTGTGGCTCTTTTTTCCCCAGCCCACCTTTCTCCCCTCCCCTTCCCTTTGCTTTAAATCAACGGCTGCTTTGTCATCGGAGGGAGATGCAACTCTCTCCAGAAGCCCAGGGAAGAAAGAGATACTGGAATTTCTGCTGAATGCAGAGAAATAACAAAACAATGATATAAAAGCATCCGTGAAGTGCATACATCAAAGTCAAAGGAAATCTTTGTATTCCGCTGGTAATGCTTACAAGGTAAAGTGGCATGCAGATTACTTATTTAATAAATTCCCACAGAAAATTAGTTTTTCACAGTGGGAAGAATTTCAAGGCTTGCTGCAATGAACAGGCAGGATCTAATCACTGCTCAGGCTTTGTAGATACACCAGGGTTTGCAGATATTTCAATGATCCAATTATTCTGTTGAGGCACAATCACCTTACCTGCATACTAATCAAGTCATATGCCAACATGAAACAACTCTGCCTTTTCTGGAAGCTCTAGACATGTACGGCTCCCTGGTTGACCTTCTGCCAATTACATTCATTTCAATTCTATTAGCTCATCTTTTGCCCAAAGGTGACATATGCACAAATCTATAGGGAAAATTGCCTGAATCAACTTTGCACTGCACAGGATGCAGAACGATTGCTCGGCGATGTGAATGGGAGGCATTAGATTTGAAAGCTGGATGCAACTGGACACTAAATAGCAATGAATTTTTCACTCACGGAACCTCTTCAGAAACTGTAGAGTTACATGCCATAAAAAGGGCAGGATTCTGTTTATTAGAGGGAAAAAAATCAATTACTCAGTTTTATACCCTGTGAATACCAGCTCAGGGTGAGGCTGAGCAGAGCTCAGCTCGTTTCTGCTGGATCACTATTTAGTGTGACTGGTGAGCTTCCCTTTTGGGGGGGCTTCCTTCCCACTTGGCAGCTTTATGATGTTCTATTCTGATTCTTTGTGACTCAGATATTGATAAACTGACTGAATTTGTCACCAGCAGAATTTCGGAGCATAGCAAGCAGAGATATTTTTAATATTACATTTTCCAGCTATGTTTTGTTACAAAAATGCTTGTTATCTAGGCTTTCTAATAACAGCCTTCTCCTCAAAATAACAATGGAATTCTTTTAAATATTTATTGGTATCCATTCCTGAGAGCCATATCAATTTCTAAAAGTCACCAACATTCTGTCAAAACATTTCTGAAGCTTTTAAACCCAGGAAATGAAGCCAAAGCTGCAGCATTTTTAACACCTAACAGTAGTGACACTGGCTGTTCTTTGGTTTATAGACAACTGCAATGGTTTTTACATCAAGTGCCTGCTCTCTCAAGAAACGTGTGCCCTTCTGCAGTGCTGCACAAGAACAGTGAAAGGAGAATACCAGAGGGCTTGCAGAGGATGCAAAGGCACTCTGGTGTCAAACCTTTAACCCTGGAGCTCAGCACTAACCCACGGGACAGCAGCAGAGGGGATGGTGTGGGGCAAAGCCCCAGGCAAGGAGCAGCCACCAGTGTGAAATACTGCCCGTGATTAACGGGGCTGATTGCTGAGCCTGTCCACAAACCCCTCTGCTTTCCCTCCCCTGCCTTTTTTAAATTGCCATTAGCATTTTAACCCTCCCTGAAGACCAGGGCAGGAGGACAGGCCAGAGTGCGACGCTGGTGACAAAGTTCCATGGCAGGAGCTGCTCCCCTTCCTCTGCCATCCCTCACGTCTGGCACCTTGAACGAGAAGAAATTCACCTTTTTTTTCTTTTAAATCACCCCTGCACAGCCTCACCTGCAGCACCAGGCCAGGCAGCAGCTGTAATTACTGCATCAGGAGTTGGTTTAAATACTCCAAGGCGCTCTTGAGGAGAACGCAGCTCCATTAAACGAGAGGGATAAAAGGCAGATGGTTTTTTGTTTTCCTTCCATTTCATTTTTCATACATGAAGCTTGTTCAAGGTAGTAAGGGAAAATACCTCCTCAAGAACAATGCTGAGGTGAATTTCTATTGCTTTTTTGTCCTGTAAGCTTCTTACAGGGGAAAAAAAAAAAAAAAAAGAATCAAATAGATTCTCTGGAAGAACTGACTTTGTAGAATACTAACACAGAAGGAACACAGGAGGAGGACAGATGGATAAGATGCACATACTCCTAACAAAAGGATGCAATGTTTATTTATTTTTCAAGGCCATTTGTAACACGTGGGTGTCCCCAGGAAAAGCTTTTGAAAAGAGAATGGAAAGTGCCCACAATTGAGGAGAAATGCTCAAGTACTGCATATTTTACCATTATAAGTGTCTTTTCTGAAAAGGAAAATGTCTGAAAAAAAAACAACAACCTAATTGTTTTTGCAGCTGCAGATTATTACTTAATTAAACAAATAAAAGCAGTTTTAGTTCTGCCATCTCCCCACAGAACTGACATGACAGCAAAGGAAATCCATTAATTACAGAACTCAAGCAATTCCTAAATTTATAACCATTATTAAAGAAATTTAAAAACTATCTCCTGTGTCGATTTCCCTGATAAATCCCAGCCCAGTTGTAGCTGTGCTGGCTTTGATCTGAAGACCAGCTGAATTCAGTTCATTCTGAAAGGTCTCTGCCAGAATTATCTATGCAAATCTATGCAAGAGGCTGAGAAGAAGGCAGTCACTTTTATGCATTTTGTCACTTTGTCTGAATGACCTCTTCTTTAAAATATCCACTTAACCCTGCATCCTGCTGTTCTATACAACAGTTTTTCTTTTTATTGCGGCAAAAAAATCTATCCACCGCTGCACCCAAAATTATATTCTGGTGAACACTTCTCTTTTTTCGTTAGGCCTCCATTCATATTCCTAAGCAGAACAGAGATTGCCAGGTGAGCCTGCAAACAATTAAAATTTAAGTGAATTTCCCAAGGATGTTTCATTAGTATTAAAACAGGGCGCCTCATAGACTTTCAAAGTGGACTTGTTCGTTGCTGTGTAGAGGAATTCATAATAGAATCCAGTTCTGCACGGGTTCCTGACTGACCTGAGCGAGGGAGGAGAGGCAGAGAGCACTGGCCTTGAGCGAGCCTCTGCCAGGATCTGCACTTCAAAGGCAGACCTGAGATCAGGGACAGCTACACCAGGACACCCCAGGCACCCTTTCTGCTGGGATGCTTTCCAGAAAAGTCACCTGCAGGATGATGAAGCGTTCAGGAGCTGAAGAAGCAGGTCTGTGGAGCCCAAAGCGTCCGTAGGGTGGATTTGGGGGAGAGGAGCAATCCCTGACAGACCTGAACCATCACAGCCCGGGGATGGGGCTGGCACGCCCTGTCCTCACAGGGATCACAGGGCTGGGGGTGCTTTGGACAGCTGAGTGAATGCCAAAGGGGAGAATTTTGTGAAGGAGAACAATTATATTGTGGTTTTAGATCTACATTTATGTACACACCATGCCCTGGTGTTCAGAGTTGTACACTAATGCAGTGCAGCATCTGAAAAATACAAACGCTAAAAACGTAAAGCATCATGCACAGACACACAGCCTAATTTAATACATATAATTATATAATTCATGGTTCCAGAAACACTGTAAACCACTCTTTTTCCTGCCCTCTACAAAGCAATATTGCCTGGCCATGATTTTCACGTGGAAGTGCAGTCTGTAGTGATGATGCAGGGTTCTACAAGCAGCCCCTTCCTGCTCACAGGGCGCTTCTCTCTTGGCTCTAGGTTTAGAGAAGTGAGAGAAGCTTTAAGGATTAAATTATTCCCAAAAGATTTTACTGGGCTTTTTATAGTAGTTAAAAATAACTTTTAAATTGAGAACACTGAAGCAAAAATTCTGTGGTGAATTTTAAATTGAATTTTAACTAGTTGTGGATTATTGAAACATTTACTGAATAAAACACTGATCCTTGAATACGAACAGTTTGGTTTTTGCTCACATAACTTGTTGTATAGTAAGAGACAATATAATGAAGATAAAAAAATACTTTAGTTGCTCATGCTTATTAGTGTATTCCTTCCACAAGTGCCTGCTTGGTGTTCAATTTCTTGCCCTTTGTAGGCTCATGAGCAATTTACTACAAAACACATCAAACACAAATGTCTAAATGTTGTCTGTCATCAGGTTGAGTTCAGTGACTCAGGGGAAAGGGGCCTCCAGTTCCTTCCCCACACAGCCCTGCGAAGCAGAAAAATGCTAATCAATAATTTTCTACTGGGTTATATTTATATAACAGATACAGCTCTTAATATCCAGGTTATCTAGGTTATCTTAGTTAACTTGTCTCTGATTTAGAAGAGTTTATGAAGGAATGGGGGGAGAAAGGTGAAGATTTTTATTTTATTTTAAAGCAGGGCTGTAAAGGAGCTCCCAGCCTTCAGAACAGAAATGGGATTCTGGCTCAAGTACAGCAAATTTTAGCACTATCACAGAGATGGCTTCGGTTTTAAAGCCCCTGGTGAGTTCTCCAGGCCCCAGGAAGAAGCACACAGGACCACTGTGGGAATGTCAGCGGTGCAGCAGAGCCCAAAGAGGGTGAACCCCTGGGGCTGGCTCAGACAGAATGCTGGAGATTGCAGAGAGCTGCACACGAGCTGCGATTCCCTCCTCTGCTCCTGAGCTGGTTCCAGTGGGGAAGCAACTGCATTAGCAGGGAGCTCGTTGTGTCTGCAGAGCCTTTTCTCCTGAGATGTGACTTCCAGGCACAGGCAGCACACAGTAACACGAGAACACAGTGAGAACACAGTGAGAGCACAGTGAGAGCACAGTGAGAGCACAGTGAGAGCACAGTGAGAGCACAGTGAGAGCACAGCTCCTCCCAGGGCTCCAACACACCCTGAGAGCATCAGGCACCAAGGGCTGACACCACTGCCCTTCTCCCAGCAGGCAGGATTTATTTAACTATCCCCCACCCCAAACCAGACTTTAACACCAGCTAGAAAAGCATGCTGGGTTTTTTAGCCTAGCCTTGTTCTGCTGCTCCACTCTGTGGTGCCCACTTTATGCACAGCAGAGCCTCATTCAAGTTTGAAAATAATAGTATTTTTGTATTTATTTACAGAAAAAATATATTGGGGTTAATATTTTGTTTGTATCTTCCTTTCTTTGTTTATAAGTGTGCCCACCTCCTCAGTCACCCAGAAGCTGTATTGAATTGTGAATGATATGGATATTGAGAACCTACTTGCTTAACTTCCTTTTTTTTTGTGAAATTTCTATTTCTGCCAAGAGCTGCCTGATGCTAATACTGTCAGTCCATACATGGTATGAGTATTGGCATTCACTTTCCATGGTGTCACCCCAGCACCAGGCTCTGTTTTAGTGCCCTGCTATGGTGACTAACGCTTTAAACCCTGGAGAAATAAAGATAAGCAGTGGGAAATTCAGTCCTAGCAGGGATTCACAAGTGAACGTTTCTCAATGAAAAGAAACACAATAACTTTATAAATGTTTTCATCATAATAATCCAAATTCTTATGAGTCACAGTAGAGGAAACTTATCACAGATTCCTCTGAAATATTTACGACTCGTATCATTTTTTGACCAAATAAATGGAACCATGTTCTGAATCACCAACTTGCCTGGCTGTTACCAGGGAAATTTGCAAAGAGGAGAAAAAACCAGCTGACAACTGTTTGGCTTATTTAACTATTCCGAGTAACGGATTCCATCCCAGCATTATTCATGCAGCATTTCCACTAGGAGGCCGGCTGATTTCTGCTCTCTTCTCCAGTCCTTTATGAGCAGCTTCCTCAGTCTAATTAAAGCAGAGAACCCAGCTGTCTTCCCCTCTGCTTCAGAGAGCTGAGGCAAGGACTCCAGGAAAATCACTCTTCATGGACTCCACAGGGATAGGCAGGATCTAAGAACTGGGAATTTAAATCTCAAGCCCCAGATTTCTGGGCTAAGAGGGAGCTACACTTGCGAGTTACGTCAGGACCCGCTCCAAGCCCCGCGTTTTGGTGCAGCCACAGGCACGAGAGCAGGGTATTTGAAGGGAACTAAGTCAAAATATTGCAGTTCCCACCTGACCTGACCCACAGCAGCAGGCACTGCCTGGTGGGAGTGGGGTGGGCTGGGGCAGCTCCTCACAGCTGGTGCAGAACCTGGTCAGACGCAGAGGGAACCTCCAAGGGCTCACAGTGCTCCCCCTTGGCTCCTGCCAGAGGGGTCCAGTGTTCATCAGGGCTGGGGTGACTGTGACTCCTTCTAGCAGGGGACAGGGGGTGGCCACAAACCCACCTGCAGCTTGGAGATGACACCTGAAGCCAGGTTTGCCCTGAGAACACGCAGCAGCAGCAGGAGGAGCAGGAGCACAATCATCAGGGTTTTGTGGAACCGAGTGAAAAGCTTTTCAAAATTTCACTCCAGCAGAGACAAATTCTATTTCACAGCTTTGGCAGACTGGCTTCATCAAACACTTTTCTCCCCCAGGAAAGCTGGGGAACGCTGTCTGTCTCTGGGAAGTATCACAGTGCTTTGCCTGTGTCTTTCTTTCCCGTGACTGCCCATGTGAAAGACAAGCATCTGCACAGCTGAGCCTGGGAAAGCCCAGCAGAGTGGGACGTGTGGGCTGACACCAGCACCTGCCAGCAAGCCCTGCACCTCAGGAGGGAGGGACTGTCCCTGCAGCCTCCTCTCCTCTCAAGGACAGAGCTCAGGAGCACCAGGGGACAGGGCTGGATGTGCCATGTCCCACTGCAGCGTCCAAGCCTCTCCACGGGGCCAGGGCGCTTTGCCATCCCTGCAGGAGGACGGAACCCAAGGCAGGCAGCACCAGCACAGCTCTGCCTTGTCTAAAACTGGGATTTTGCTGCCCTCATCAGTTTACAGCCCTTGAAATTACCTGGCTTCCCTGTGCCTGAAGCTGACCCTCGAGATGAGCTCCCCCAAAGGAGTTGGAGCTCATTAAAAACTGCACTGAACAGTTGGCTGTGGATCTGGGAGAGGTGGCCCTGCTGCATGATTAAGAAAAGTAAAATGATCTACTGGAAACTGTATAGTCACTAATGAATTTCCTTTGAAAAGTCAGAGGTTAAATACAAATGTCAACAATAGAACGACAAGCTGTCCTCAATTTCATCAGTGAAATGGTCAGCGCAGGCTACTGACTCCAAAGACAAATATTTAGAATAAAAATAGAAAGGTCAACCCAGAGAAATGCAGACTTTGCAAAGCCAATTAAATAAAACCCTCAGGATAGATTGTATAGTGATGATATCCCAGTACAGTCCTGTATTAAATCAGATCAGTATAGGAATGCACTTAAAACAGATTTTTGAGAGCTCTAAGCAATACACAATAGGGTAAGTTGTCTCTGAACACCGTGAAAAGCAGATACTTCAGATGAGCATGACAGAACAATGATCTCGATTTTACAGTGTTAAAAACTCCCCGTCCTTGCAAGCAGCAATATATTTATATTTCAATTCATTGTTCCCTCACTGGCACAGAGAAGTTGACACAACAGGTCAAAATTAATTACAGAAGAGATGTGTTTATGGATATACCAGGGCTCAAAGAGATGTTTAGTACTCACATTGCCACACAGGAGCTGGATTATTCTCAAACAGAGCCCAGCAGATGATCTATCCCTCACACACTATTCTTTTAAATACATTGGGTGCAAAATAGACCAAAACAAACTTCATGGTTTGGGTTTTGCTGGGAAAAGAGCTAGCCTGGTTAGGGAAGTGCTTAAAAGCAGATTGTGTCTGGTGTGAAGGGGGGATGCTGACGAGCTCTGTACGTGTGACACGAGGATGTGCCATGTGCGAGGGAAATCTCCTCCATCCCATCAGAAGCTCCATTAAATGAGGGATCATAAATATCAGCAGCTCTTAGCCATGTGCATAGCACAAAGAATTATGCCCCACTGCACCTCTCAGCTCCTAAGACCTTCAAAGTTGGAATATTCCAGAGAAAGCCGAACATCTGCCCTCAACTCATCAGTTATCAACACCACACTGCCTGGTCTGGATCAACAGGATTTGAATGAAAAGTCCTTCCCTAATCCTCCTCTTTGAAAGGAAAATATCTCTGCATTTAAAACATCATCTGCCTCATTCCTTCACTCATCAGAAGAGCTTATCTGCAGTCCTTAGACAAGTGAGAACATTCAAAAGTTATGTGTGAAAAGCAAATGGGGAAAAGAAGAGTGATAAATTTGACAGTGGTCAATACATTCGAAAGTTTGAATGGAAATCTGAATGGTGTAAAGATAAAACACACCCTAATTATGTAGTAAGCCAAACCAGTTCTCATAGTGCTTTCATCTACTTAGTATTTTACATTCATAATTAAAAAGTGCCTACTAATGCATTTACCTGAGATGCGCTATGATCACTCAGGGAATAAAGCTGCTTATGCTCATTTATCCAGCTGAAACAAGTTGTTTTCCTTATTTGAAGGCAGGAGAACACAAAACGTGCAATATTTTAATGAAAAAATTATGATTTTACTACGAAAACAAACAGATCTAAAATAAAATGCACAATTAGAAGCTTCTCTCTGCTATTTGTTTACAGAGTAGGCTTCAAGTCACTGAACTGAAAACCCAACTAATTTTGGCCTTAGATACAAAAAAAGTTTCTAAAGCCTAAATGAGAAAGGAAGTCCATAGAACAGCTCATGTACATGGTCAGCTTCTGTTGTAAGGTCTTTGAAAGACTTCAGCTCCAAGGTCTGCTTGGTTACTCAGTCATCCAGTTTTGAATTATTAAAAGTGTTTTTGCTTTTCACAAATTTCCCCTAATCTACCCACCTTGTGGTTTTTTTGTGAGAACTGACAGAAGAATTGAGCTTGGCATTTTGATGAGCTCCCATTGCCAGGTCAAGAGAGGCATAGATCAGCCATATCCCAATTTATGGAATTTAAAACTCCACTAAAATACACCTAGAAAGTCACAGTGACTCTAAAAATCACTTTCTTCTTTCACAGGGGAAATCCCACAGAGACTCAATTAGAAAAGCCCAACAACTCTGTTTGAGAAAGAGTTGAAGCAGCAGAGGGATATCCAGGATGGATAACCAGAGCTTATCTTCATTAATAGTATAGGAAAAAAGGTGGGTAAATCTAAAAGTAGCCTGAAAGGTTGCCACAAAAATTTTTTACCACTGTACTGGTGGTGGGGGGAAAAAAAAGGAATCTCAATTTTTGACTACTTGAGGAGATTTTCCAAGGCAAAAAGTTTTTTCTCTGTTATGCCACTGCTCCTCCCAGGTGCCAAGGAAATTGTAAACAAGACTAATAATCAGTTCAGTGCAAAGCAGTTTTCTGGAGGAAAAGGACTTCTGGGGTTTTTATTTCTTCCCCCAAGCAACAGCTCATTCTTACCTGGGCCATTATCTCCTGGGAAAACTATGATTACAGCATTGATAAAACATCAGAAATAAGTCATTAAAACACCTCACACACAAATACTTCATCCTCCAAGCAAATCAGAAAATGCTGAAGAATCACCACAAATGAGAAGCAGCAGACTCATTTTTAAAGAAATTCTTTCCATACCATTCCCTGACAGTGCCGTCATTAACCTGGGCATGCTGGTATTTGCTATTGTGAGCTGCCTTTTACCCTTTCATCCACAGGCTGCTAAAGCCTCTGTGCCCCCAGAAATGCCACCCAAAGTGCCACTGAATTCCAGCCCCTCTGCTGTGCACTGTGCCAGCTGACAGCCCTACAAGCACACAAGGATTTCTGCTCCCAAGAAGACAAACACCAGCAAATTGAATTACTGTGCTAACAGGAGCAAATAAAATTTATTTAGAAAAAGAAGGCGTAGTGAGATTATCTAATTAAAATTATTCAGACTTGCTTTGCACTGCCAGTGTTTTGAAGAAGGATAGCAGGTAGTACAGCATCTAGTCCCTGTGAATTTATTAGTGTTGAGCTTTAACCCTACAACTGTCAACTCTGATTGGAAAAATTACATTCAAGGTTTTGTAGCAAGAAGTGATTAAGTGCATTTACAAAGTGAGGACATCCGTTCCCAAGCTGCCTAACATCAATTAAAGGAGGCCAAATTAAATCGATGTTCTAATTCTACAAAATTAATGGTAACTTTTTTTTAATAGATGTAACAACATTTCCCTGAGGTCCTGTAATAAATTCTTATCACAGCAACTCATGTACAAAGTAAATGGTTACCTATCCATGAAAATGCCATGTTTAAAGCCAGTTACAGGAACGATGACAGTGAGGTTCCTAATGGTTCCAGTGTTCTTCCAGGCATTTTATACTTGATTTAATGTTTGAGAGATCTTTACTTTTAAACAGGAGGGAAGCAGGAAGGAAAAAAATTCCTTGTTTATTATGGAAGTATTAATATTTTTTGCATTAGTTCATTTTAAATAGAGCATTCCCCTAAACTCACGGGATCAGGAGCTAATTAAGGTTACTTATAATTACTTTTAATTAAAATACAATTATATGTCTTCACTTTACATCATTCTGTAAAAGGCAGAAAGGGATTTTTTAATTTGCTTTGTTTGGGGGATTGGTTTATTTGTTCTTGTTTTTAAGTGTTGGGTGACATAAACCAAATACTTCAATTTTCCATCTCATCATTCCTGCTCAGGAGAGAGAGACCAGAGGTATTTTAAATGCAGTTTTGCAGCCTAGAAGCTGAGGTGAAAGCACCTCCTCCTTACGGCAGAGGGACACTGGCTGTGGGTGACAAAGAATTCGACACCCCATCACCTGTGGGAGAAGCTGCTGAATTAATGGCTCATGTGCTTTCTAAACTTCCACATTCTCTCTGCCATAATACTCTTATAATTGTTAGAAAAGACAAATTTGACTACCCTCTATGACTCCTTTGATTTAGTATTTAAAGTATTAAGTGCCATAAACCAAAATTGCTGATTGTTACAGCCACATTCAGGAATATTTGTCACTGCCATTAACTCTTCTTCTTCTGGAGGATCTCTCCTAAAACACTGTTCTGAGCAGAACCATAATTGAGTATATAATCTGTGTTACAAGGAATAAAGTATTTATTAAAAGCTTAACAGAGACAGGATTAAATTTGTCTGCCTGTTTGGTTCAGCTTTCTGCTTATATAAGTCTAGGCCTTAACCTGCTCCTGGGCTTCTCTTCTGGAAAGTACCACCAGTATTCAACTGCATTATCCAGTGAAGACCATGCCAGACAAACTAAATTAATGGACATAGCTCAGTTCTTGAAGACAGATTTTATAAATTCAGCACATTCTCTGTATCGATTTAAAATGTGGTTTTGTAATACAGGTTTTGTAGGGATGCTTCAAAATTCATTAAACACCACAGATATTTCCTCCTAGAACATTATTCTGGTCTCCTGACAGTCGGTGGCTTTACCAACATGTAATCATCTATGTTTATCTGGAGATGCCCTTGTGTGATTTGTCAGAATAAATCATCTAGAGCTCAAACACAATCCTGTTTTCAATTTCATGTTTTCAGAAGTCCTGCTGAATGTGAAGAGCTGTTCAGCTTGGAGCTGCTTTGCCTCCCCAGAGAAGTTACTGCAAAAAACATTCACTGAATCCAGAGCAGGAAAGAAACTCTCATCTTATGTTTGAAGTCCAATAAAAAGTAATCAAATTTAAAAGATTGAACTCTTTGAACTTCTCTAGATGGTTTGGATCTGCTCCGAATTCTTCAAATCCTACTCAGGACAACATGCACTTTGTCCTTTGGGAACAAAGAGCAGTAAGGAAGAGGGAAATGAGATACAGTGAGGAGAGCAATTTTCAAACCAACTGCTGGGAGTTACTCTCTTGTAGAAACCCTGTAAAGGTGATTTTGAAGACTTTAGCCTATTCCCAAAATCATAAACTCCCAATCCAACAATGTCCTTTAGTTAGAACACTTTAGTAATTCAGCAAATAATTCATCATACAATACATCATTCATTATAAAGTGAATAAACCACTTCCAGACTACAAGTAATTGAAAACTCCTTGTCAGACCAGAAGCTGAAATCATGTTTCAATGGCAAAGAAATGTGGAACTGCTGGGGAAAACGGTGCCTTCACAAGCAACTTTACACCCCAGGCTGCCTCTGTCATCTGCATTTCCTGAGGTGGAAGTTCAGATCTTCCCAAGGCAAAGGAGGGCTTCCCCTACAACAAACATACTTTAATTAGGACCTCTGACAAAACTCAAGACCCTTTGCTTGTGCCCTGTTGATCCTCCTTCCAAGTTGCCATTACTGAGGAGGAGAAAGGCTCTGTTTCACCCAGGACTCCTCATCCCCACACTTTCCTCCAGCACACGAGTCTCTCCCAGGTCTCCTCCTCTATTTTCTCCTACGCAATGTTGGCAGCAGCTTCTCTCTTCTTTTCTCCCTGAAGCAGCTACACCAGTACAGGTGCTACTGTTCACCTTCCCAAGACCAGCTTATGAAAAGCAGGGGACAGAACAATGCTGGTTTTTCTCTTCCTCTATTACAGCAAGATGAACATTTCTCCAAGCAACCACTGCAGTTTTAAATCACCCAAATCCTCACTGGGTTTTCTACAGAAGGGTAGGAAACAGATTTGGTGGCTGTTAAACATGGGTGGGAAGGCAAAACATTTTAGTATTTCAGTCAAAAGAATAAACCAAACACACACTGCCCCCAAACACCCCCTCATAATTCTGGATATTCACCTTTGCAGTGAGTGTTACTGCTAAGAAAATTGGTTTTTAAATGTACTATGGGAACGGGCAGCAGCACACTTCCACAACTTCCCAGTGAAGACCCAAACCAAAATGCTGCTTAACTCACAATTGTTTTATCTGTGAATAGATGTCACCTATGAACAATTATTTTTATAAACACATTATTCCCCCTAAACATGCCCTCATGCTCTCTAAGTGCTGAATCAATGTGTTTGTACTGATGCAAACACTTCCCTTTGTCCCACAGTGGAGCTCATGGTTTGTTTGCTCCAAAATACTCACATATCATTCAGAAACTTTTCCCAAAATATCTCTTTTGTCCATTTTGGGGACAATGTCAAGCAGCAGTACAAGGTTTAATTAATAAGAAATCCAGTCTTTTCTGCATTTTCACATATATATTAAAGCTGTTGAACTAAATACCCAATGGAAAGATATCTGGTTTTGACCAGACACTGCAGTTCCCAGGCTGAGACCTTTTTCTTTTTAAAAGTGACCTGTGGGGACTGATTATTAACAATTTAAACTCCTCTTTTTCTCCCTCAGCTTCTGCCACCTCCTACCTAAATTGAGATCACATTCACTGCTCTTAAAACCTGGCACAGTTCCATTAAGGCCCAGCTCCATCAAAGTTTATGAAGCTCTGCCAATTCCCATGGCAGAGAATCTGGCCTGTGGTTTGTTTAAAGGTTATAAGCCTTGCCTGCAAATACTACAATTCCATGAGGAATTCAGCTACTCTTTAATTTTTACAGCTGCCCGTATTGGCCAAAAGGTCCTTACTTTACACTCTCAGTGAAACAGAGCAGTGAAATTGTTAACCACCTATTCTTACAGGCTCTTAAGAAAGGAATTTTTATCACATTAATTTACATTGCGCTCATGAAATTTCATCTATAGCCCCTTGCTGCTGTAAATCATTTTTGTTCCATATCAAGAGAAAAAAAATTTTTTTTCACCAATTATAGAAATAAAATAAAAGGCAGAAGTTTATTCACTCTGCTTTCGAGTAACAGAATTTCCAGTATAGGTTTTCAGAGTACAAACAGAATAACCACCCACTAACCTGATTTAGAATAATTAGCCAAAGGAAAGAGAACAGTCCCCAACCAAACTTCACTGGGCCTGAGGATGGAAAAGAACCTTAGTAAGAATTAGAAAAAAGTTATTTTGAAATGTCTGGCTCCTTATTTTAAACAGCCAATGGTGAATATTAATGTATTTTCATCTAATACTTCCTTTTGATGTTTTTCTGTAAGTACATTTTTTTGCTAACAATGTACCTCATAAACATGACAACTGTTGCCCATGATTTTTCCCAGCACAGCCAAGGAATACATCCAATTTCAATGGGAAGAGCATGCACGGGCCTTCTGAATGTTAGTCCTTGCAGAAGGAAGAGATTTATCTTCAAACAAAGATCCACTTAAATATGTTTGTGACAGCTGAGGGATTTATCTCCAATTCTTTTCGCCTGTGGTGTGCCACGTTGCTATTTTCCCCATAGCAGCATGCAGGAAGCAAACTAAGATGTCATATACATAATACAGAGATAAAAAATGACCCTATTTCCATGTCCATGTGATAAATGGAATGAAAGTTCAGTGAACACATATTTGCACATTAATTGAACTGCATGATTCTGTCCTGCTCAATCAAGTCACTGCTCTGTGTACCACAGGAAATTTTTCCCCAAGAACCATTAAACCAACTTTATTGCTTAAACACATACACATTTTCACCTATTTATCTTCCTGCCTTGCCAAGATAGAAGAAAAAAGTTACCTCTGCGTATTCACATGATTGACAACATATACACAGGAATTTATATATGACTACATCCCATCACTGTAATGAGAATCTGAACTAAGTGTTGCTGTTCACTGTAATAATCAGAGAACAAAGGTACTTGATCAACTTTCGTAACCCATAAATATTTAGGAGACATTTGGGCTTTAAGAATATTAAGTTTCCCCTCAGAAATCAAGTTTCCTTTGGCTGATTTAATCATCAAGATCAATATGGCCCATCTAGAGCTGTGACAGTGCGATACTCTTGAAATCCACAACGGAGGACTGAGAAAAGTGTGATTAATACAGCACCTCTAAAACCTTCATCAAAACACGTCCAGATTCTCCTACAGGCAGTGAAAACTTACAGTATTCAGCAAGAGGATGTGGAAGGAAAATAAGAAACACAATCAATAAACAAAGTGCACTTTCAAGTCAATACCAACCCCTTAGTGAGACAAGTTTATATTCACTTCTGTTGCCATCAAATTCCTGATGCACTTTACTGAAACACATTCTGGAGACATGTCCATAAAATGTGTGTGTTTATATATAGACATACAGAAAAGGCGTGCAGCATGGTTCACAGCTGGCATTATTAAATCTCATTTTCTTCAGAAGCCTCCTAGAGTACTGTGCAAACAGATCTGGGCAGGGCAGGGGGGTTGCTGGCACTGATGCAATCTTTAGATCCTTGGGGGAAAATTCCAGTTTCAGGCTCAGTGGTTGAATCCGAAGAGCCACATCAGGGCTGGGGAGGTCTGGGTACAACATTTTTTCTCCAAGGTCTGGCTCTGCAGAGTGCAGTGACATCCAGCACAAGGCCAGCCTGGGGTCCCAGCCTGTCCCGTGAACAGCCTCGGGACCATGGGGAACAAAGGGACGGGGCAGCGTTTGAGTGATGGAAGGACAAAAGAGAAGCCTATGGAAACTTTATAAAGCAGACATCAAAAGAAAGACAGAGGCTAAAAAAACCCAACCAAATTAAAAAAAAAAATTAAAAAAAACCCCACCCAAAAAAACAAAACCAAAACCAACAAACAAGAAAAAAATTTACAAAACAAACAAATCAAACAAGAAAAAAAAGCAATTAAAAAACCTCAAACCAAGATAGAACCTCAAACTTCAACCAACCAACCCAAAACAAAACCAAGCAAACAAACCTCCAAAACCTCAATCCCAGTTAAAAGACTGTTTGCAGAAATAGAGACTTTAGTGGGGAAGGTTGTGCAACTTTGAATGAAGCAAATTGAAGCGGCTGAATTAGTCCATGGGCCATTTTTCAGGCATATATTAAAAAAATGTTCAAGTCCAAAGCTTATGTAGGCAACAGTCTCAGCCACCAGCAGCACACATAAGAACCTGCATGGTATCACAGCCAAAAAGGTTTCAGTCAACTAATATTCTGCCCTTGTTTTGTAATCCCTGTCCTAGGAGCACCATGACACACCTGGGTACTCTTCAGACTGTGCTGGGACACCTCAAAAAGCACCTTTGTAAAAGCCTACAAGATTCAAGCTTTTGTCACTTAAACTGAGTAAAGGTAGTTTATGTGTCCAAGTCCTCGCCAAACGGGATGACAATTAAAGCCTAGTACTTATTTAAAGGAATAGAAAATGAAGGCTCAAGTTCCAATCATATATATATTATAAATGCTCTATTTAATAATTTATAACCAGTAAATTAGACAACTGGTAGTGTCTAAATGGATGTATTGCACGAATCAATCTATCTGGGGGTTTATGAAAGTTTGTAATTTCCATTCATTATCTTTTGTTGAACTACTTGCTTTTCAGTGGTAGAAGCTTCTGCTTCCATGAGTAAAGCAGTCCCCAAACCATAAATTATATCCTACAGTTTTGACATCATTTATTTTCATACCATTATACATGCCAACCTTTTGACTACTCAAGATCAAAAGAGTTGCTCTCCAGGCTCATATTTCACTATAGCTCTCATATTTTATGCAGAAAATTAGGTTTTACAGTAGCAGCTACAGCAAGACTCTCTCTCTCACACTGCACAGCTTAAAATTACTGCACAGGATTTCAGACAGAAGGAGCACAACCCTAGAAATTCATGCTCAAGTTAAAAATGGATGAAAACTTTGTATAATTCTCCTCCATCCATTTTGTAGAGTCTTTATACATCTCTATATGTAGCTAATGTGATTAAACCCCAAAACTATAAAAGGAAGACAGGATTCTGCCTTTGGTAATAAAAGTGGGGAGGGAATCCATCAAATCCTGATGAAGGCAGGTATTTGGTGTGTTCAGAGGGGGCACATCCGAGGGTCACCCACCAGGCACACGCTGCCAGGAATTTCTTTTCTGACATGTTTGGAATGTCCATATTAACTTGTCAGGATAATTGCTCCAGCTGGGAGCTCCCATCACCGCCAATCAAGGGTTTATTGGGGATCTGAAGACACAGAAGGTGCTCAGCAGGATTTATATGTGACACTGAGTTATCCAGAGACACCTTTCACTGGGAGTTCAGGCCCTTGCTCAGCTTGCATGATTGAAAAATACTTTTTAGTGGAAATAACTGAAGGCACAACATCAAAATCCCAACTTCTGCACAGTTACAACAGTTAAGTTCTAAAAGCTTGAAAATTAAAAATAATTTTCATTTATAATCCTTGATTTTATGCTTGAAATTATAAATATTCTTAGTTATATTTTACAGAATTATGGAATTATCCCAATTATCTTTTTAAGAAAAAATACTGGCACCTATTTCCACACAATTTGTGACAGCTCGATTTAGCCAAATCTAAAGTGATTTCAACAAACCAAGCAAAAATTACAATCTTACTGCAATAATTGTCCTCTTCATAAATTCTGAAGGCCCACTACAAACTACAGAGATTTTAAAGCCTTAAAATAATCAAAATTATGACTATGAGGGAAGCTTTATGCTGTACTCCTATAGACATGCAGTTTTCATAAATCACAAATATTTTCTTGCTGTAAATACGTTAAAGTTAGGAACGTTAAAAAAAGTACTAATAGCAAATTCTTTATTAGTCATTAGGATTGATCACTGCATGCCTCATTCCACTTGGAGGGCAGAGGGAATATAGAGCTGGGTGAGGTTAACAATGCACAGTTTCAATCAAAGGCTGTGGCTGCTGCAGAGTATTGATGCCTGAGAACGGGGAGAAGCTGTAATCCACTCGCTCATCCTGAAAAACAACCTGAAAATAGAAATGGAAATGTCTCCTGTCCTGAGCACGCACGTCCCCTGCAGTGATGGCACACGAGGTCCTTGCATGTTAAGTGCGCTGGGGAGAACAAAGTAGGGCAGGGAGTGGAGGGAGGCTGAATGACATGTCTTTATCTGCTGTGGGGTTTTAATACAGCACCTGCAATTTACCCTGACAGCATCCAACCAAGCATTCATCTTTCCCCTGATAAAGTTCCCACTGATATCATAGTTTTCCCATAGAAATCAATCAGACAGCCAACAGGATTTTAAAATTCCTCATGAGCTAGCAGAAAGAATTATAAGTCTAGCAGGAACAGCGCACACTGCAAACCATCAAACCAGTGACAGTAGGACAATATTGGTAGAGGCGTATTTTCTGAGCAAGCTCTGCTATCTGTTTGCACACACATCTCACTGACTGCTTTTCCAACAGGAATTAGTCCACCTAGCCATCAGAAGCAGGCAATAGAAGCAGGAATGGTCCTGCTGGCGGTGAGACCCCAGCTCTGCTGCTGCCTCACCACAAGATTCCTTCATTTCTCTCGAGCTGCGTTCTGCATCACCTCCGGGGTGTGTCAGACACTGGACAGGGTGTGCAACACAGTCTGACGGGCTGGGATTGCACCGGGGCACCCCAGGAGCAGTGCAAGGCAAGCAGACAATGATAGCAGCCAGCACAAACCCTTCACATCCCCTCCATGGTGGCTTTCAGAGCGTATCTGCTACGGACACCTTGCACACGCAGCGCTCACATCGCCCAGGCAAACACATTTCCTGCAAACAGACAGGATTCCTCATCCACATTTTATGTAAATTAAAAAAACAGTGAAATCCTCTATCCTGTCAGAGGATTCTCCTTCTCTCTCCACCCCACCCAGGGAGCAGCAGAGGGTGGGTGAAGGGAATCCACGTGCGGGCCTTTTCTGCACAATGCTGGTCCCCAGAACTGACCTGCTCCTTCCACATCAGGGAAGTGGGGGGCTTGACACCGACATTTCCTGATAACCAAGGACCTGATTCATCATTGTATAAACCAGTCACACTGCTGTTATCATTAGAGCCATACTCTCCTTATTATTCTGAGGTTTCCTGTAAACTCTGATTTAATAACCTCCTTGGGCTTTGAGCTGATTTTGATTCCATTTTATTGAGACATATTGGCACCTTTTTCTTTAAGAGAGTAAAAAATAGGCTGCCTTGACATTCCTCCCATTAAAGCAGGCAGAGAGCTAACACAAAGTTATTCTGAACTTGTATTTCAATCAGGCATGACCCTCTCACTTCTCACAAGAAGGCCTTGAACTTCACTGTATCATTTATTCAAATATTGCACAGGAAAAGAGGAATCACAACAAGCTTTCTCCGTTCTATTTTGGTAACACCATTTGTTTCAGAAAAAGGAAAAGAAATTATGCTTTGCCTACTATAAAGATCATTTATTCTCACTGCTAATTAGAAAGAAGAACACTCTGGAAAGTCAAATAGCTTGCTGAATGAGACATCTTTTCATGGGGAAAAATGTACATACAAATAAAACAATAAAAGGACAAGATGCCATACACCTGTAATAGATAAAACTAGCAGAATGGAAAAAAAAGACATTCCTCTAACAGTTGTTCCAGCAAATTACATGATAACTTACTTTATTGTGTGTTATGGGAATTGCTGCAGTGTACAGTATTTGAGACTGATCTCAGGCCCATTTTGTAATGGTACTAACAGAATCTGTTATGGGTTTGAACAGGAAACCAGGGTAAGCTGTGATAAAAATCTTTGTGTTTGACTACCTATGCATAAGCTATTCCTTTTTGAGATGCCTCTAACTTGCATATTTACAGGACTATGACCCTAAGAGACACGGTGTGGGCAGATTTGGCAATTATTTTTGGAAGGCTTTGCTGCCTACAGCTTTGACTCTGTCACTCTTTGTTGTCCCTTTGTGTTAAAAGATGGAAGGAAGGTCCTGGGATCACTTGACAGCTTCCTCTAGATGTTCTTGTCTCTGTAGTGCTATGTGGCAACCAGCATTTAGAAAAAAACAGCTGGTTTGTATCCTCCTAAAACATTAGTAGCTGCACAAACACAATAAGTTTTCATCCAGACTTCATACAAAATTTAGTAAGGGAACACAGCAGTGTCACCTAAGAGCAAAGAAAAAGGAATAAACAAATTTCAAGACTACTCGGATCAACAATTCAAGAGCAACCAAGTAGAGGGTCTGATAAAAGATTTTAGAAAACAGATGTAAGCGCTTTTTTATTCAAAAGCAGAGCAGAGGTCTTCCACACAAGCTCTGATGAGCAAGACCTGACCCAAAGGTAAGCCAGAACAAGGGGGTTTGGGGTTGTATCTTTCTCAGAACTCTTCATGAAGATCCAAAGGTAAAGCAAAATCAAATCAGGCAAAACACAGGGCCACTGTTTTTAAAGCTGAGGAAATGTCCTGTGTCTTCTCATCCCCACAGTTATGCAACGACTCAAAACTGCACCAGAACTGTAGTTTTCAGTAAGAATTTTTGGGAAGTTTGCCACTATGTCAAAGGAATTGTTTCCCTCAAGCTGAAAATTCACCAAGCAGTTCTGCATGCCTGTTATCTTTTTATTTGCTATTTGATGTGAGTTACTGCACTGAACTCAGTCAGACTATTTCCAAAAAACATCAATACCTGATTCAGGAAAATATTTAATTATCCTGTACCTTCAATTAGGATTTCCCTTGTATTGGGGAATTCTGGCAATCCTTCTGAGTACTTTCATGAACGGAAGAAAGAACACCCAGCCATAACCTCCCACACACAGATCTGTGCCTACAAAGTCAGCAGACCCACAGGCTGGGGCACAAAGGTCAGCTGGTGAGCTCTTAAAGAAGAACCAAATTAGTTAACTCAAGGTTTTGAAATCAATTGAGTACGAACAAACAAAGCAACTCAACTGGCCAAAGCAGAAACTTGCAATATTCCCACAATTTTACACACATGAGAGAAAAAAGTACATGAGAACATTTGACAAATAAATAAGAAAACAGACCGTACAGAAGTCAGCAGAGTTAATAACAGTACCCACACGGTGACAAATCTCAGCTCCCGTTACAAAATAAGAAACTGAAAATGACTATTAGTGGGCTCTCGATAGAACAGCACCAAACATTTGAACAGTGCAACAGTGAAAGAGCAGATACAAATCCTGCTTCTGAAACTCCCCGAGACAAGCCAAGTATGCAATTGAATCAGACCAGCTAAATTGAACACTGATATTACAGTCTCAAACTAAATAAAAATGAATGATCTCATTCTTTTGCAGTATGCAAGTGAACTCATGTTCTTTGAAGTAACTAGAACAGTTTATCTATTCTCTTTAATAATGCAATTTAATTTACCAGAGGTTCATATTAAAAATTTATCTGACTCCAGCAGTTAGAGTCACCTACACATTTTGTCACAGTTAAACATTAGCTTTGGAGCACATCACAAATTCCCTGCTGTGAGTCCAAGAAGGTTTTCACAGAGGAACACTCTGAGCTTCCAATTGACGTTACAAATAAATGACTCAGGAACTGTGCACCAAATTAAAATATCTGCCAGTTATTCAAAGTGTGGTGACTTGTTCAGCAGCAATGTTCAGAAGAGGCAAATGCAGCTGAACACCTTTGTGCTCACAAAGGACGGCCACTTTTGCTTTAGCAGTCGGTTATTCAAAACATACTCCAATAATCAGGGTATTTTCACCTCTAAGAACACCTTCAGACCATTCAGAAATACTCACACGCCAAGAGGAAAGCTGAAAAAATAAATGTGATTCCAAAAGGACCGAGCTAACCTGCAGCAAAGTCAAGCACCTAATGTCCAACACTGCCAATGGCACTCCAGAATTCAATGAGAACTCAGCTCGGCACGAAATCCAGCTGCTCTTCCATGCTCCAGTCTGCACAAGCAGCTCACGGCATATGGTACAAGAGGAGCGAGGCAAACCAGGTGTGCAGGTGGACAGAACACGTGCCAACCCCCAGAACCACCTCTGGAGCAGGCACAAACCTGCTTGGCTGAGGAGCAAAGGAGAGAAATGGAAGGGCAGAGGGCAAGGTCAGCTTGCACCTTCTGGGGGTGGGAAATAAACCACACACTGAACAAGCCTCTGTCTGAACTGTGTGGTTTTGATGCCATGGAAACCTTCAGAAAGAGCTGCACAACGACAGAACTTCCCTAGAAGGGCTTTTATGAGCCTAAATATTGTCACACTGTGACCAGATTTCCAAAGATTGGCTCATTAAGCGCTAGAAGCAGCACAGATGCCATCCTGAAGTAACTTAAACTTTCACCCCAAAATTGTAAGCAAGCTGGCCCCGCTAACAGAAGCACAGACAGCTATTTAACATTCCACCAGTATAAGAAAGAATTTCCTACCTCAGCTTTGCTGGCATCCAGCGATGTCAAAACCTGAAAATTACAGAAAAAAATGCATTAGTATTGATCCAACAAAACAGGAGTGGGATTAATTGGCTTTTGAGGTAACTGACATCAATTGGTTGTTATGGCTTGAGGGAACAGAACTGAAGAGAACTGTCTTTCACACTGAGACTATTCACCTCTCATGCACATCAGAAGGCAAAACCAGGGATATATTAACACAGTAAAATTCAGGAATATTGGGTAAAAACCCAAGAAATATACCAAAAGAGAACTGGAAAAATATGTTTCTATTTTTACTAATTTTTAATTTGTTGATGATGAGCAATGCAACCATAAGCTTTCCAACCCAGACACGATGCCAGGACACGCTCTGAAAAGAGTTCAGTTCCACAGCGGTAGAAGCAACACAGTCTGAAGAGCAGGTTCCGTGTGGAGTGTGACCAGGGAAGTTTTGCCAGATCCCTCTCACTAGGGACAGTCTGCTGGGCACAGGTGTCCAGGGTTTGGCCAACTGGGAGCTCCTGTGCTGCCTTCCAGCAGCCAAAGCTGCCCTGAAGCACAAACACCAACAAGTCCTCTGCCACTCAAGGGTTACACTGAGCTCAGTTAAGGTCAGTGTCTAACACCAGGGAGATACAAAGTCAACTGCTCCGAAAAACTGCTCAAAATCCACAATACAGAGGCTGGCAATACAGAGAAATTCATCATTTATATTAAAGCAACTTAAACATTTCAAGACACATATACATTGTTATAGGTCAAACAACAGACATGAAGTTAATAAGCTCAGATTAGACTCTGAAGGCTGTTAAACCACGTTGTAAGACAAAAATCTTTGTTAGAACTTTATGTCACAATATTGTCACCAATGTACCGGGTTGAAAAGCCCTTAATAGTCTCCTCACAAATTCCGGACTGACACCTAGCTATAATTCTGTCTCCAGGGGAATAGATCTTCCTTTATATTGGTGTTAATCATCACTTCTAAAGGACATCACCAATTCTCCCAAGCTCCAAGCAGCAGGAGGGGGAGTGCCCAGCCATGACCCTGGCTGAGGGAAGGGGGAGGAGAGCACAGTGTTTATTGAACAGAGCTCAGCCTGCACAGCAAAGGAGACAATTTGTGTGCAGAGCTGCCCTTCAATGGAAGGCATCTGTGGATTCATCAAAAACTTATTCCAAAGGAATTTAGGAATGGAAATGAACTCCTGTCACATCACAACACCGTACCTGCAATCACAAACGGTTATTTAATTTAACCTGATTCAAACCCAGGTTCAGCTCTATTTGAAATGTGTATCCTTGTCACTAACGGGATTTTGGAAGCTGTTCAAGAATTTCTCTCACACGAGAACTGAAGTTATTTAAATTCAATTTATTTACAAACAACATATCCCCCTTTTTTTTTTTGGTGTTCTTTTATTCCTCTCCATCAGTATTTTTTAGTGTTAGCAGTTATTTTTCCTTTCCAAAATGAACCACACAAAAAGCCATGCCAACCATTCCCTTAGGTCACTCTGATAGTGTCCCCTCACAAAAAGGTCTTTCTGCTAATAGACTCATAGAGCTACACTCCACTTACATCAATTTAATTGCATCTTTCTTGGAGGTAAGTGACTGAAAGCACACCTTGTAGAGGATATACCAAAAACCTGTCTTAAAAGACCAGAATTTGGAGTGGAGCTTCCTGGAGCTGCCAAAAGTCCTGCTCTAAACCCTCTGTCAGAAGTGCCTATCTTCTCCCTCTATCAGCTGTGCAAGAAATGTGAGCAGAAGTGATCAGTGTGACTATTCCAGACAGGGCTCACTAATGCCTTGCTAGGCAATTACTCTTCTGTTTTAATAATTCACCTTACGTGTCCAAAGACTGCATTTCCCTTTTATATTTTTGTTCCTTCCTGGTGCTTTACAGTCACCCAGTGGTCAGCTGGACCACTGGACATATTATGTCTGATAAATCCCTGCTCAGCAGCTGAATTCCAGACAGTTCTTAGAAGCATGACCTTTTCCTTGCTATTACTAACATTAATTCACTTTTATTTCAATCTGCAAGCCCATCCATCTCTTCCTGGATAGCACACCCGGCTCCTCCGTGTTAGCAATTCCTCCCAGCTTTACATTTTTATCAAATTCCATTAGCACATTCTTAGGCCAAGCATACTAATGAAAAATTATCAAAGGTAATGACAAATAACTCAACACAGTGACACAGCTGAGAGGAGCTTTCTGTTGAGCAGTGCAGCACCAGCTGACCCTGGTACAGCAGGTCAGGGTATCAGGCTGTCACACCAGAGCTGTCCTGCTGAAATACTGCAGCAGCCCGAGCTACACAGCTGAGAGAACATCTGCACCCAGGCTGGACACAGGGACATGAACATACCCTGAGTTATTCTGGGAACTCTGCAAAATGAGCCTCACACCAGAGGGATTGTGATCTTTGATAGTATACTCACCACTTCACCGGTGGGGACAAAGATGGAGTGTTCCTGCTTAAAATAATGACATTCCTCAAGCTAATGTTTCGTTAGTAAACAGTAAAACGTATTCATTTAATAATATGGGGCAAATAAGGCTCGTGAAATTAATGAGCTGACTATTGTTAGTCTGTGAAGACCTGGCAATTACCTAAAAGTTTTAATAGTGATTTTTATTTAAGTTTATGTGTCTTAACGGAGTGAATTATCATTCTATTTGTATGACTGATTTCTTCCTCCCCTTCACTCTTACCCTCCTGTTGCTGAAACTTGTCATTTCTAGCCCAGCAGCTGTATCTCCTGTCATGTCTGAGGAGCCCGTGAAGGAAGACATGGGAGCAGTGTAATTGGTATGACAAAGAATTGCAGTTCCAAGCCGTCCTTTGCGGAGGCTTTTGAGGAAGTGTCTGCGTGACACAGTGTGATCACTCAATTAAATCCTCTGAGAAGGCACTGCCAGCTCTCAAGCTCCTTAAGCAGAGCTAAGATCTGCAGCCAAGCCACCCGAGACACAAAGCCAATTTATTCAGCCCCATCCCAGGCAATCCTGGGTGAGGAAGCACCTGGAGTGATGTGTCCATGATCAGCTAATTGTTCCAGCTGGTGGGAGTGGGCTGAGCCGAGGGAGGAGCAGAGGAGGACTGGGCTGCAGACAAGGTGTGCCAGCGTTCCTTCATCTCCTTCCCCTTGCCATGATGCACTGCTCTGCCCCACGATCTGTGTGAAGGATGATGATCATTTTCTCTCTCCTGCTGCTCCCCCGTGACATTTTATGCCCCAGTTAAAACCACAGCAATTTGGCCAGGAGGAATTAGGGCTCAGGGGAGGGATCCTTGTCTCTCTCACCGTAATCCCTCGGTGACATAACAGAACTGTGGGTTTATGTCACTTTCCCAAGCAAGACGCGATTTATTCTTCTTGTGCTACAAGCTAGACATGACTGACAGAAAACATCTTTAAAAATGGCTTTTTTGCTATTCCTGGAAGTTGTACTCAATGCAGAACTTCCCATTCTACATGAGGAATCTTGTGAATACTGACAAAAACATAGACTGCAAAGAAAGTAGAATCTCTTAAACAACGTTTACTGCTTTTAGCATTTACAAAGGTTTTATCTTGAGGTGCATGCACCCATAGTTCCTCTCTCCAGACCAAACAGAGGACAATACTTGCCATTCTAATCCAGGAAGCAAATAGCTGCTCTTTGTTACGGATCTCAGGACAACATCTTACCAAAAAGAAGTAAAGGAAACTTTATTGAATGAAGGAAGCTCCTGAAACATGAGACTGGACAGCCCATTCAGCATCAATTTTGTATAAAAAGTACATTAAATTCCCTGTGTCAAAGTTAAGAGACAACAACCCCCCCCCAAAAGAAAAAAAAAAATTAAATTGAAAGGTACATGTTTTGAGCCAGGATTCTCATCTATCCTGTGCCTGAAGGTGACAAATCATTTCACTGAACTGCCCCATCTCACCCACATGTAAAGCCCTTTTTCTGTTACTGCTTTTTCTAAAAAAAGACATTTTCTTAATTTTTTTTCACCTTCTCACACCCATCTTAATCCTGTACATTAAAATAAAACCAAAAACCAATCAGTTTTTACCTTTAATATCTTTCCCCCTTTCCCGGAACAAGAGAAAGGATTGGAAAAAAAAAAAGAGGCCAAGACTAGGAAAAAAGCACACTGCAAATAAACGCTCAAAATAGGCTAAAGGAAACAATCTTTGCTACTTTGGACTTTAGAAACTTGTTTGTCATATTGGACATAGAGGATTTTAAGCATGAAGAAAATATATAAACCTAGAAAAAACATTAAAGGGATTGGAATTGTTAATGCCCAGACGGAATCAATTTTATTTCTCTTTAGACACAAAATACCTGACAGACAGACAGTCCTGGAGACCAACACCTCCTCTGCTCACCCACTCTTGAACCTGCTGCAGTAACACCCTGCAAGGGAACTCAGCAAGATCTGCTCTGATGAGATCAAGGGCAGAGACCTGACAAGGTCCCCTGGATGTCCTGGCATTTATCTGAACAAATGTGAAATTTTGCCTTCCAAGTTTGTCTCACTCAGCTCAGGCAGTATTAAAAATCACCATTTTTATCACTGTGCTGCAACCTTTTATTAAATTGGGAATCCACCCATGGGTTGGGAGGGATGGGAGATTGATTGCCCATTGGCTTTTCCCAGTTTTTTCCTGCCTGGAGCAGTGGCCAGCCTGGCTCCTCAGGATTCTGAGCAGATTTCTGATTGTGGCTCCCAGCCCAGCCCGCTGAGCAGAACCTGAGCTGTTGGAGCTGCTTTATGACAGCGTGCAAAGAAACCAGCCCTGTGCTGGGTGTTCTTCACTACCTCTGACTCCATGATGTGAACAATTACCTGTAATCTCACTGCTTCACAGAGATAAACAACAGCAGGGGAACAGGAGAAAGAAAAAAGAGAAAACCAAACCAACCAACAAGCCTTCAGGAATATTGCAATGTACTGTCTGGCACTTTTAGTGTTGAAAAATTTAGAAAAATGAGCCAAACCATATTGTAATACTTCACTTCCCAAAGCACTGTGCCTTTGAAACATGGAATTCTAATGCACCTTGCCAAATTTAGTGAAGTAATCATGACAAATACAGCTATAAATCTAAATTGTTCTTTAAATATATTTAAATCTCTCCATCAGAAGCATAGAAAAATAAGCGTGCAAGAGAGACCACCTTCTTGCTAAAGAAATTCTTCTTGCTAATTAATCCATTTTCATTTACCTCCTTCTTGATTTCTAAAAGCCATTCGGGAAAGTGAAACAAAATTAACTTTTACATCCCCACTCCTACTTAAGACTACCAAGAAAACCTACACGACCCTTTATAAACCTAATCCTGAATGGTCATCAAAGCTCCTAAGTGTCAGGAGTGTGGGACCTGACCCAAAAATGTCAACTCATCAAGGCTGAGCTTTTTCATTTGTGTTCTTACCCTCATTCTGACTAATGCTCAAATAAAATTCTGAACTAAAACTATTTTTCTCAATTAACACCCTGGATATTTTTTTAAAAACTTTCCATGAAGGCTTTAAGAGGTTCATTTATAGCAACTCCTCTCTTCTCAAACATAAACAAGATGGCCAAACTGAGACTCTCTAGAAAAGAGAACTCTCAGATGGATTTTTGCCTGGGACATGAAAATAAACACTTTTTTGCACTTTTTAAAGCCAAGATTTAAATTTTTAAAGCAAAGTCCTGGGCCCCACAGAAGCTGTGAGGGTAAAATGCTTTGCTCCTGAAAGCACAAGTGAGAAATTCCTGGGACGTCCTGCAGGATCAGCTCTCTGGGGCTTCCACAAGGCTAAACACAACTTATGGCTGTTACACATGAGTGCCCAGTAAAAAAATCCAATCTATTAAAGGCACACATGAATGGAATATGCTGAAGGGAGAAAAGAGGGAATCAAGACTCATATTTCATAGATATGTATCTTTAATTAAATTTTGCTCAGTTTATTTACTGCTATGGAGAACAGCATTAGGTTACTCCAAATTTCTGTTAACTCAGTAAGTCTACAGGCAATGACTTCAGCAGCTGGTGAAAAATATATCTGCCCTTAACTACATCCTAATAGTGTTTGTGATGCTCAGTTAATATTGGCTGTTTAAGATCTTTAAGCTAAATTTGCTCTATAAATCAGTCTGCAAAACGTGGAATAGTTATCATGGATAGTTCACTTGATATAAGAAGTCTTAGTCATAATGTCATCTCTTTAAAAATTTCTGTACTGTAACCTGAATAAACTCTGCAAAGTTAATAAATAAAAAGAAAACAATCCCTGAAACTCTTGTTCTAAGTAACTGATACAATGATTTCCATGAAAGAGTCTGTATGTTCGTGTATCTGGTACAGAGAACTTGGAAACTAACCTGGTTTTCTCTTTGAAATCAGAACTCACTTTCACAAAGCAACCTGAGCTGCACAGAACTTGCCAAATGGCTCCTCTTTAATATAGGGAAAAAATTCCATTACTCTTATAATGAGGTAATGAGAGAAAACCTCAATACATAATAAGTTAACCGCAAAAAATACACAGGTTTTGTGTTCCATAAAAATTCATGATCTTTTCTTGCTGTCCTTTTAAAAGTAACCTCAAACTACTTTATCTATACCTTTAGCAAAATACCCATATGCACTGCTGCCCTGCTGCCTATGATAATCTTGGCAATTTCTAGAAGTCAACAAAAGTAGGATTGCACATTTATTAGACAGTAGAAGTTCCTGACCCAGAATGCAATTGCAATAAACTAAATCTGAAATTCAAGGTAAACAAAGCATTTTCAAGTAAACTGTTGAGCCACTACAGCTTTTCCATGGATTCTGGTAAAAATGACATTAATGCTCCCTGCTTAATTTAGCAAGGGAAAAAAAAAAAAAAAAAAAAAAAAAAAAAAGGCCCTGGAATATAAATATAAACAAAAAGATCTCTGCTGATTTTTTTTCATGTGTCAATAATTTTGTAAGGCTCCGGAGCACTGAGGCGAGAAAAGGCAGCAACAAAACAATCCCCTTGCCACGCCTGCCTCCCAGCACTCAGCAGCACTATTAGCGCTATCCATTTCACCCAGGAGCAATAAACTCACATTTTTCGGAATGCCCACATTATGCCAGAATAATATAAAAATAGATGATGAAGCAAAAACGAGCTGGATTTCGCCCCGGTGTCCTGCAGTAAGTGCCATAATTGCACAGCCAGCTCATTACAGCCAGGCAGTCCCCTGAGCCTCGCCTGTCCCAGTTAAGCGACAGTAATAGGAAGCAGCTGTAGGAGGACATCAGGTCAGCGCAATCATTAGCCCCGAAAATTGCACGCCCATCCCTCCCGTGGCAGCCAGGCGCGCACACACCATCAGCCTCCCAAACACCGGGTCAAACGTGACCATCAGCTTCACCCAGGAACTCCATTAGCCGTGACCCACGGCCCCCAGCAGCCCTCACTTGTGCAAACTTCCAGCACTTGAATGAATTTGGGCTGTGCCCCCAGCCCTGGGGCAGTGCCCGTGGCAGGGGACACCCCTGGACCCTCAGCTTCCTCGGGGTCTCATCGCCTCTGTTGGGGGACAGAGAGGCCACTCCCAAGACGGACAATGGAGACGAGTTTTTCACACAATTATAAATTTGGTCTATTTACATATCAGGGGTTAATCCTCCAATTACAGCTTCAGGTAATGAAGTCATTCACCACCAGATTCCCCCCTCCATTCACTCTTGTTTACATTTGTCAGGGCCTGAGACAGTTGAGGTGTCCTTGAGTTCCAGGTCTAGAGAAGAATTGTTTTGTCTAAATTAAACAGAACATCAGCTGCCAGGCTGTGGAGTTTAGAGTTATATACTAAAGCAAGATCTGAAAAATATAAAAGCTAAATCCTAAAAGCATCATCAGGAAGGTGATGCTGCCAGCAGCCATCAACAGGAGTAGCAGGACATCCTACCCCCCATAAAATCTCCTCTGTTGTTTGTTAACCACTCAGATAACTCAAACAGGACAAGATGTCTCATAGGGAGCTATTTTGGGGCCATGGGGTTAGGACTGGGCTGTCCCAAGTGCTAATAAACATCTTGGTTTGAAGGGACATCCGACAAGACAAGCTGGATTTTTGACTGACAGCCGTCCACTTTAAACTATAAAAGCCACTCCAAACTTTCACAAAGTAGAAATCTTCCATGCATTTTCCTGGAAATTGGTGGATTTTCTCCCATGAATAGGGATGCCTACTCCATGGTTCACACCCTGGGGTTAAGTGAAGGAATCTGTACTTTATCCTTATTTTGGTGGTAAGTTAGGTTCAGCTCCTAATCAACGCCATTTCCTTTGCCGGATTTAATATAAGTACCTTGATATCATGCACTGTTTTATGATGTTATAATCAACTATATTTTTTTAGTTTTATGCTGTGTAGGAAGTAATTCTGATTAAGATCTTCCATCTGTTATCTTTTGTCTATTCATTTGTCTTAATAAATAATTCATTTGTATACCAATATATCTGATTTGCCATCATTAGAGCTTGTGGGACAAAGCAATTCAATTTTACCTCTATAAGTGCCTTAAATTTAAGCTGTTGCCAAACCTGAGGCTAAGGAAGGATTCACCTTCATTTAAACCTCTTTCCGGGAAGGAGTTTAAATGCACAAAGAAGTTTTTTCTGCCCTGGTACTTAGGGCAGCTCCGAGTCCCACGTGTGTGTGAGGAGCAGCCGGGGCAGCTCTGGGCAGCCAGACTGGACAGTGTGGGGTCTCAGGGTGCTTCAGTCCCCAAGAGCCACCCCCAGGGCCACAGGCCACAGTGCAACAGTACTGTCAGCCCTCCCAGCTGCTGTGAGAGCAGGGATGCCCTCCCAAACAAACCCTGCTACGAACACAGCAGCGCTCTGAGAGCAGCGGCTGCACCACGGCGCGCTCCCGGCTTCCAGGGGGCTGCTTGGAGCCCGCGGTGGCTTTGAGGGACAGCGATGGGAAACAGCACAAAGTGTGCTCCAGGTCCTGCAGTGACAGGCACACTGTTACCCCCAGCTGTGGGGTGAAGGTCTGGCCTGGCCCAAACACAGATTCCCATTTCCCAGGGGCACACGTTCCTCCTCCAGCATTTCTCCACCGGTGCTCCGAGGCACAGAAATGAAGACGGAGCTCTTCGCCAGCGTTCCCGTGAGTTCTGATTAAACTGCAGCCCGTGAGGTCAGCCAGGGTCCTCTCAGGTCGGGGTGCTCATTCCCACATCTCCCAGGGATGAGTCTCCTGGTGGGACGAGCGTGCCCACAGCCCCTGGGCAAAGCAAGGCCCCGCCTTCGCGGCGCTGATGAGTTTTGGTCACAAAAGCAACAACCCCTCCATCAATGTCCAAAACTAACCAAGTCTGAGTATATGCTGCTGTTCTTCAAATTGTTTCTACCAGCACTGGTTCTGGCTGGTTTGTTTTGGGGAAATTAATGATGATACAGCAAGGTCGTGGTACCTCTGCTGTAACGAACAGATGTTGACACATTAATGCCACCGGCCTGCGCTGCACGAGGACAGAGCTGCTCCTGCTTGTCATTGCGTCAGATGAGCAAAACCAGCCACACCGAGCAGCCCAGTCAAAGAAATTCGGTCTAAAAGGCAAACACTGGAAGAAAAGAGCTCCTGCACTTTCCAAAGCCATCGTTCTGTATAATCCTCATCAAAACACACCACTTTTCTCTTTTTTAAAAATCAACCCAAAGCCAGCAGAACAATAAGAAACCAAATCTTTTTTTCCTCTCAGCAGCACAGACAGTTTTCAATGCCATTTGTAAGCTGCCTATTTATCCCTGACATTCACAGCTTGAGTGTATCTCCAGTTCAGGTTGCTCTCTTACACCGAGGGAGAAATAATCAAGTATTTTTCCATCTTTTTGCTAGGAGGACTCAGAGCTGAGGGTGCATATCCATAGCTCTGTTAACCTGGCGTGAGATTCTTGTGGTAAACTGCACAGGAGGAAGGCACCACCACTCCCAAAGATTCCAGTCAGCAAGGAAAGCAGCAGCCTCATGACTGGGAGGGAGCAGAACTGGGGTAGTTTGATGTCTAAACTGAAATAAACACTTTTTTTCTTTATAATCTCACAGCAGCGACATATTTAAAGCGTTAAAAAAGGGAAGAGATCAGCAGGATGAGAGCAGGGAGATACTTCACCAGGATAAAGCAATGCGCAGCCCCTTTGCCTGTGGGGAAGTTTAAGATCTGTGGTGAGTACTGTTAAGTTTTAACTACCTAAATACTTCCTTTAAAGGAATTTTACAATATTTGGCAGCTATTACTGCAAAATACATTACACAAAAGGCATCAATGCCCTAAGAGTTAGCTACATAAGTGTCAGAAAATTCAGAATTTTGAGTCACATTTTAAAATGTGGAACTTCTGACAACATGACAGTCACTGTAGCTGGAAATGGATAGCAATTCTTCCATCACCCCTGCCCCAAACAGGGGACTTAACATCAGCACAGCTTGAAAGTCCATTTCAACTGCGACAGAGCTGTAAAAAGCCCCTAACAGAAGCCTTTCCTAGGAGAAAGTCTCAGCTGTTTCTAAGCTACAGCTGTTGTTCATTCAGTACTGATAGGCATACAAAATAAGAGATGGATCGTTCAGGCTCAAACGCAGGTGTAAGCTATTCAAATCCTTCACTCCTGATTCCTCATCATTAGCAGGTTTAAACCTGTCTCCCGGCTGTGTTTAATGTTGCAAGCCTCCATCCCATCCCTGTGAGGTGGGACAGAGAGATTTGAAATGTCCCCTGTAAATCCTCCCCCAGCTCAGGGGCACTTCCAGCAGCGCTGCGGGAGGCACCCTCACCCCTGACCATCACCCAGAGCTCACTGGCACACCAGCCATTAGAATTCCTCACAGTTATGAATATGAAAAGAGCCTTAATCCTTGGAGTGAAAGATCACAGCAAGAGATGCTTATCATTTCCTAGGGCAGGAAGAAAATAATGCAATGAATTATGTAAAATAATAAACGTGGGCACGACTGAAAGCCTTGAATTAGGAAGCAGAAACTGTCAATAAGCAACACCTATTCTCTTCAGGAGAGAATACACTGACATTGAAGCTGGGGTTAAAAAGCAGGATAATGTACAGATAACATTCTGCACATTCCAGAATTTAAATCTAAGCAATGTAATAAAATGCAGTAACAAGTGGTGTCCCTCAAGGGTCCTGCAGAAATAGCTTTGTCTTTTGGAATCTTCCCTGTGCAAAAATTATTCCAAAAATAAATCAGCTTTTCTTTAAGCTCTCTACTCCAGGATTTATGTACAGTGAATGATTAAAAATAATTAAGAAGTCCACGCAAATGCTTTCCAATTACAATGTACTCCCTAAACACTCTTGATCAGAAGGCTCTGATACCAAACCAGATCTTTTGAGAAACCCTTTCAAAGCAGATGAAAGCTCTCCTGCTTATCAACTTTGAACCACGTCCTTCTGCTTAGACCAAGGGAACCACATTACAGGGCTCCTTCAGTTCAAAGTGATAAACCAGCAAAAAACCACCAACACCCAGATTCTGGAGAGAGAATCCATACGAAATAAAAGTAAATCCAGTTTCACTTGAAGGAGATTTTAGCTGAATTGCTGTTTTGAAATAAAAACAACACAAAAGCATCGCTGAAGCCCCGCATGAGGCACCAGGTTAGAGCCAGAGTGTGTCAGGGACACAGAGCTGTGCGCTGCTGTGGGAGCGCAGCGCGCTTTGCGCTGTAGGGAACTCGCGTGTTCCATTCCAGGCTGGCTCCAGTTTATACCCTGAAATTTCTTTAGTTCTGAGGGACGTGATTGCTTGGAATGAGAGAGAAGTTTACAGGAGCAGCCAAAAAATGAACCCTGTATGAGAGCAGCCCAGGCTGAGCCCCCAGTCCCACACAAACTGTTCCTAAAACTGGTAACGTTCTGCACAAGCCTTGGCATCACAGGCAGCTCCTACTCTAGCTGTTACTAAGAAACAAACCACACAAGGGTTCTGCTTTTCACTTTTGTACTTCTGAATGATCATCACCATTATTCCACAGGCTGTCACCTGCCGTGTGCTTCCCCTGACTGCAGGCTGTTTGTCACCTCAGCAGGGCCCAGCTCTGCTGATTTCCTCAGAGCCCCAAACCCACAGCCGGGCTCAGGGAAGGAACCTCCCTGCAAGGAGAGGGGACAGAGGGGACAAGCAGCTCCTCAGGCTGCCAAAGGATAACCTGACATGGACTGCAAGAGGGAAATTGCGGCTCAAACACTGCTCTGGATCTTGCTTCCATGGCTGAGGGAAGTTCAGACAACCCAGGAATTCCAGAAAGCGCAGGAGAAAGCCAGCCTCTCTCTGATGCCTTGGGAAGGCTGACCTGGAACAGAGAGTGGACAGAGCTGGAGAATAAAGTAGGTATTTATTAAAGGCCTTTAAAGGGCACACCTTGGGCAGGACAAAGAGCCTGGCCAGGGCTACACCCAAGGTGGACCCAAAATGGTCTCAAAATGGACCACCAGCCATGAGGTCTCACACTTTTATAAGTTTTGGTCTGTTTGTATGCTGGGGTTTAATTGTCCAGTTACAGCTTTGGGTTATCAAGCCTCATCCTCGTTTCCTCTCTTCAGCCCACAATTGTTTGTGCTTTTGGGCTTGAAACTTTTGTCCTTGTAACCACTGTCCTTGGTCTTCAGCAGGAAAAGGATTTATTTTGTCTCCCTGCTCTGTGAAGAGACCTCACTATCACTTATTGTGAGGCTCAGAACTGCACCCTTAGGCAGCAGAGAGTCTGAAATACATGGAAGATAAAACTCAAGGCATCATCTCCATTCCCAGCTGTGTGGGGAGGTGTGAAGGGCAGGGCTGGCAAGGAATGAATGTGTGTGGAAGTTCTGCAGCACTAAATGCTGCTCCGAGATGTTGGGGGTGTGTTGGTGTCACCAGCACTGCACTGTGCTTGCTCTAAAACCACTTGTCTCTATCCACCAGTGTTCCCATCAGTCCATATTGTTAATTTTTTATTTCTCAATCAAGAATTCATGGAGGTTAGTGTGACATTGCTGCAAATACCCTGGCAGCCTGGTGACTGTAAATAATGGATACGGCTCCAGCAGTATCAACCAGCCTCTCCTTGTTTTGGGACACTTCAATCCTGCCTGCCCCAGCTCACCTGCCAGTAAACAAACGGGCTCCTCTCTGCACTGCAGCAAATCCCTCATCTCTCAGGAAAATTAAATGTGTCATTGGAATGGCTGATGTTTTGGTAAGTGCACACCGACATGGAACTGCGGCAGCGCCCACCAAGATGCACTGAGTGCAGCTATCTCCTTTCCCTTCAGAATTGCAAAGTGCTAGCAAATCTTCAGAAGCTCTGGTGAATTTGAACACAGTTATCGCATCTCATTGCACACTGCAGTAAACTGTATTCCCTCTTTACATTTCTGCTAATTTCTGCCATTTCTTTAAAAATTCAATAATGAACAGCTACTATTGAGGGCCCATTTGCTCCTCCCATTTTCCATTTAACTTCAATGATTGCAGCCTCCCTTATTTCCTTCGGTGTTGAAAAGTACTTTTACAGCATTACCAACACAACATATTTGTTAGATTTCTCCTAATTAATTTTCCATGAACCTTTCAGCATGAAAAAGAAAAAAAAAAAAAATCTCACATTTCTGCATGAAAAATGAATTAAATTTTCTCCATTTCCTTAGAAATTTACATTCTGGGCTCATCTGTGCCACATATTCTTTATGGATAATGAGCAAGGCATCCTCACTTAGCTGTCACTGAGGCAGTGAAATGTTTACAGTGTGCACTTTGGAGATTCTGGCAGCTTAGATTCCAAGAATATTTCTTATTCACAACAATAAGCTCTGTCCTAAATTTTTCTTGCACATGAACAGAAGAGGATTGATCTGAAGGATCCTTGAACTCTGCTGACCCGCAGTAATGCTGTTTGAAGAAAGGTTAGCTCAGACACTCCACGCTCGTGATCTGTTTCATACGATGTGACAAAGACTCTTTCCTGCCCTCCACATCCTGCAGAACTTCTTGGGAAACTGAAAATACCGACTAATGGAGAGACAAGCATCTTCACTGTGTAGCTTACAGACAGAACACACATCCTCTAACTGTGGAGCCTATTCTCCCACCGTATTTATTCTGCAACATTCTGGGGACAGATTATTGCCAGGCAATAGAAACCTCCTGCGTGGATCTCACGCCAGCGCTGTGCAGGAGATTGCACTTAACTCATGAAAAATCTCTCTCTTTAATTACCTCTCTGAAGCCATTCTTTAGCCAAGTCATAAGAATGTGCCTGTTGTAAAGATGATGTTAAGATTTCATTTCTGTGCTCACGTCCAGTAACAGGATCACAATGACATGTTTAAGCCTCTGGGCTTTATCGAACCACAGCCCGGAAAAAAAAAATCATCTTTTATGCTTCTTTTCTAGAAAACCTCATATAGTTTGAATAAATCCTTGAAATGTAACCAAAAGAATCTCACATCAGATTGTCTTTCATTGAAGTCACAACATCCAATTCATGTAGATTCAGTTGGAAGGTTATTGCTGTCAAGTTTTGAACTTGGGCTATGAAAGACATAAAAAGTGACAGATTCCTCCCCAGAAAGGAGAACAGAGCCTTCTGCAAACCTCTCCTCCCTCAGCCCAGCTCCTGCACCAACCTGAGCCTACTCAAACCTGCTGGGATTGTTTTCTGTAATCAACCAAATTTCCAAGTGTAATTATTAACTAAGTCTTTAATTAAATAAATCCATTCCTTTGGATACATTCTAAAGAAAAGTCAGTTATTGAATGTTAACAATTCCAACACTTCAGGTGCCTTTTTGAGTTCTGACTTGGAAAACCTGGATTAATTCTCAAAGGTCTTTCATACAGTTACTAGTGCTAAAGGAATTTTACAAATATATTTAAACCTATGTTTTCCATATATTACTCTAAAATGTTCATCGGTAGTAATTGCATTTTGCAGAATGAGGCAGCTTCTGCCATTCCAGGAGTGCTGGTACCATGGCTTTTCTGACATTTCAGGAGTTCTACTGTTTATACTATTTCTCCTAGAAGACTATATTTAAAAAAAAAAAAAAATTAAAAAAGAAGATATTTCTGTTGCATAAAATGTGGGTGGAATAGCAACCCTAAGCCTCCCCAGATGTACAGAAAAATCCCAATCTAAACAATGCTGTTTCAGACAAGTTGTTGTTTTCACACCAATTATCCTGTGACTCGGTAACATCTTGATAATAAATGAAATAATGTAAAAGCATTTCTTGCCAACGATGGAGCCCCCCCCCCCCCCCCCCCAGCCTTTTTAAATCTTCATATTAACTTGTCAGAGGTGAATCTCTCAGATCTGAACTGGCAGCTGTGAATACACGAACAGTATTTCAGTATTTCCTGCAATATCACTGGTTTTGTTCTTTGGCACACTGGTTAGTGACTGGAAAAGCACTTTCAGAGTTACACCATGAGAAGGGCAGAGAAAAAAGGAGTTCTGCACTTTGTGCCAGCCTCGAGATTTCTGAAGATTCAATGCAATACAACTGATTAGCTGCAGAAGAAAAAAAAACCAAAAAAAAAAAAACACAACAAGGATTTGTGTAAGCAAGGGGAAATTGTACCTGGTATTTCTTTTTTTAAACCTAATGGCCCCCAGCCTCCTGTGGAACTCTAAGTTGTAATTTAGATTATTGTAGCAACAGTAAGGAGATAAATTATTAGAACAGATCTTCATACAATAGCATCAGATCTCCAGAAGGTCTGGTAAGGGCCCTGACAGAGATGCTAAAATCAAAGCCAGCAAGAAACTTGCAGGAGATCCAGTCAAGCGAAAAAGGTTATTCAAAGCAATCAATTATCATCTCTAGTCTTAGTTTTTGAGATTTGTATTCTCTATTTGTAAAAAAAACAGAGACACAAATATCTTGAACCCATGTGAAGAAAGCAAGAAGTCCATTTTCCCACTTAAGTCCAAAATCAAAAGGAAAAAAAGTATGTTGCAATTCTAAGTTTAATTTGGACGGACTGATCCAGAGTTCAACCCACGCCACAAAGCTGGGAGCCCTCTACACAGCCTTTCAATTAATCTTTATGTGTGTTAGCCCGGAATTTGTCTTTACTCCCCCAAGTTTTTGAGACTCCAGACTTTCCCATTCCACTCAAAAGGGAAACTCACTGGACAGTGATGATGTGCAAAAGACAAGTGACAGGTAACAGAGGTACAACCAAGCACCTGGAACACACTTAAAGCAAAAATTGGGCTTTAATTTATAGTAAAAACTTGACGCAAAATTAATGTCCACCCCTAGACACGACAAGGGATGCAAAAGATGTGACTGAGAATTTTCTATAGAGAAATGTAGGATAAAACTGCAAGAAACTGATTCTATTGGAATTCTGTCTGCATTTAGAGCCTAACACAAATTTCAGCTTTTTAGTTAAAAAAAAAAAAATCTCATCCCTCTCTACCTAGGAGATTTGAAAGATGTATTTCCTGGAAAGTATTACACAATTAAGTCATTTTTACTGCTGTGTGCACTACAGAAAACCAATTGTCAGAGAAACACTTCACATTTTTCTCCACGGTTGTTTTTCTGTGCAAAGAGAATTGAAAATAATTAAAACATTTTCCCTTATTTCCCCACTGGAAAGGATACTAGGAAAGTCTGACAAGCAGAAAACATGTATTATTGATTTTTTTATATTCTTACTTGTGAAGAGACATATTCTATTTCTCCTTTCAAGGAGAGGATCCCTGATAGCCATTATCCTGTTGTTGGAAAGGGAGGAAGCTGTATCTTCCCCTATTATTCCCCTGTTCTCACACTTCACATGTTACTTGCCAGTGGAAACCTTGTAAGAGGGCTCATAATAAAGGAATGTAAAAATCAGAAAATTTTCATCATTACCAAAACAATATCTAACTGAATGATGCTAACAGACTTAATTCCAAATGCAAATGGAGAAAAAAAATGGTAATTTAGAAGAATGAAGTGACAGAAAAAGAAATTATCTTAATTGTGCTTATCAGAAAACTTCCCTATTGTAATTGTGATTTAAATATTGTGGGCATAAGCTTTGATTGCCTGAACAATTCCATTGATTACATATTAATCTCCCTTGAAACACAAACCTGTTTGAATTCATCTGTCACTTTTTTAAGACAGAAAGCAAAGCAAAACTACAGAATATTCAAGGTCCCACCTTGTCCTATCCCTAAAAGGACCACCTCCCCTACACCTGTGTTATTTGTTTTTCACTCTCAAACCCAGCTTATTTCACATTAGCAATTTAGAGAGCAACCAGACCATCCCAGAGCATCCCAGGTGCACAGCAGGAGGAGAGCCGGTGGCTGGGCTGGAGGCAGGAATTATTTTACCCACACGGGTAAATATAACCATCAGCATCAGTCCAGAAGCCACGGTGACCTCATGGTTTGTTCAGCAGCTCGAGAGAACCGAATGCGTGTGAGGAGAGTAATCGGCTACAGCAACCCAGCAAAGCCCTGGGAAAGTTTCCCACTGCTCTGAACAGCTCAGACAACTGAGGAATCAAAGTGCTCTTCTCTGCCATCACCCCGCACGAGCTTTCTGCTTAATGCTGTCAAATTATCTCCTCTTTGTCTGCGGAGTTCACACCATTTGCAGCAGTTGCACTTGCATATCAATGAGTTGTCACACGGCTCTTATAATTACTGTGCAGAGGTGCCTGTGCTCTCTCCTTGCTCCCTGCTTTCTGATTCTCTCCATTAATCTCTCCTGCCTGTGCAAGGAGCGGCTGCCCAGAGCTCGGGATGCAGGAGCTCTGCAGCAGCAGCAGCAGCAAACCTGCAGACACCGCCTAACCCCTTTGACACTGGCCTTTCCCAAAACCAGGCTCTGTCCGTCCGCCCCTGTCTGTCCATCCTGTGCAGCATTCCTGCATCCCTGCCCCAGCAGTGCAGAGGGCTCAGCACACGCCCCTGCTCTAGCACGGCGGGCAGCAGAGTCTCGGCAGACACCAGCTGAGCTCGCAAACAGCTCCAGCAGCCCAATTTCGGTTTCCTTCCATGCCTGTCTGAGATGTCATTTGGGGAAATTCATATATTTTCATGCACTTGCTTTCCACAGACTGGCTGGGAAATGAGGGAATTATATGCTCTAGGAGCTGTTGGTGGCCTGTCACATTGTTTTGGTCAGGGTTGCTCCGTTTGTATGGCTCTGAATTTTCAATCATCTACCTGTGAGTGAGGGGTGACCCCAGAAAGACGTTTTGGGGCATGAACATGGAAAATGAGCTGTACCCTCCTCACCTTACACTGTGTATCACTGGCAGCAACACACAGCGCAGCACACGTGCATTTGTAACTCAAGAAGAATAAGCAACAGCATAGTATCAAAATGCAACTCCTTTCTGAAACAGATTCGTAGAAAGGTCACTTTGCACCAGAAGTAAATAACATTCAGTTGGGGGGAATCACTGTAGGTGAAGGGGAAAGAAATGCACTATTTGATTTGGGGAGAAATTGGTTAGACAGAAGGTGTTTCAAAATATAATCAAAAAATAATTAGAAAAAGGAACAAGCCAAAGGACAAACATCTGTGACAGAAGGATGTGAAGAGATAAACAAATCCTATGTATGACAGTTAATTTCAGTTCAGACCAGAATCCTGCTGGGCTACATTTGGAGTAGTCTGTAAACACCCTGGGAAAAAAGAAAACTTACATTAATTTCCGTGTGAACTGTGGCAGCATCGACAAGCAAAAGACCGGCAAACCAAACCCGAGACAATGAAAATACGAGATTTCAGCAGAACCCCACCACATGGGGACAACAAATAACAGTAAAAGGAAACTACAGCAATTAACAGACCAAGAGTTCTCCACGAGCCATGAGGCCAGAAGGCTGAGAAAGAAATACACACTAAAATCCTGCACTTTGCTTCCCTAAACACCCCAGATGAGAGAGGGAAAAGCCCAGTGGGCACAGTCTGGCAGGACAAATCGCTCCTCTAAGGCAGAGGCCACTGGAGACTTCATCCTCCCCTCGCTTGCTGGCTGTGGTTTGTCAGAACGGAGACAACAGCGCAGGCAGCTGCAAAGGGAACTGCAGAGAGGGAGGAGTGGGGCTCACGCTGCTCCTTGCTGGGGTTGTGCTGATCTGCCCCGTGGAACGCTCCTGCAGCCTCCCAGGGGGAGCGTGGCCCCCATTCCTGAGGAGTGGGCAGCAGGAGAGCTCCAGGGTGGGGCAGAGAGGGCAGGAGGGGAGTGGGAGCTGCACAGGGCACCCACACCTGGGCAACGCTCCTGGGCACTGCCAGCCCCCTCGCTCCCACAGGAGCGGGTGGAAAACGCAAAATTCACTGTGGAGGGAAGGAGAGGGAAGAACTCGGCAGCCCAAACTCTCCTAATTTGCTTATCACCCTGTTGTGTTTGCGTTTTGATCAGCAGTGAATGCTCACCTATACAGACCACAGCCTGTGTGGGCAAAGACACAAATGACAAATAATAATCGAGGCAGAACTGTGCTGCAGCTTCAGCTGTGGGGTCGATGTGCTTTCGTCGTGAAGGTGATGGAATAAGTCTAAACCCATATTTTGTTTGATGGGCGTTGCAGAGAAAAGCAGCAGCAGGATGTCGAAAAGCAGCGCAACCACCCTGAGCTGCCGAAACAAATCTCTCAATGTTTTTTGTGATTAATTCTTTAGCTGAGCTGGGGTTTGTTTGGGAGCAGCCTTGGGTAAATACACAGTTATATAACTCTGCCTCACCATAAAATAAGTGTTATTAACAGCCCTCTATGGATAATCAAAGTTAAAATTTCCTTTTCTGCAAATATTCTGAAGTATTTGTTGAAAATTTGATGCCAGCACGCTTATTGAATACCAATAAACCCATCTGCCAGAGTATTTGGGAAAAGCAAACACAAAGCAGGTGCAAATGAACTCTGATTAAATTTGTTGAAAACTTCATGCAAATACTAAAGTTAGAAGAGGAGTGGAGATGTATTTTTCATATTTGGCTAACTGTAATTGCAATTTCTATCCACTCAAAGCAGGATAATTAAGCAAAAGACAAAAAAGAATCTGGCAGCAGGCTGAGGAAGGTAACCATTGCTAAAGAAAGAGAAAAAGCAAGGGTGTAGTGGTAATGTAAACAGAGTTAATGAGGGAATGTTACTACAACACCAAAAACTCCAAACAAGGAAATATAAAGCAAGTTGTTGTTAGGAAAACTTACTTAGCACAAGTAATTAATTACTAATAAAAATGTATTAATAATTGCCATCGACCACAATTTCAGGCTAAATTTAGTAACTGAGCACCAGCTCTCAGAACCTGAATTTGTTTTGAGCAGAAAGAAAAGAGGACTCCTGGTAAAGCAGGAAATACTGAGGTCTGGATTTCAGCTAAACTGCCATCACCTGCTCCAAACATTTCTGGGGGTTCTCAGGATGTGCAGAAATAATCCAGTTTTAGGTTAAAGTCAGCTGTCACCTCAACTGCATGCCCCTTCGACAGAAATATGGTTATTTGCTCACATCATCACTACGGCTAAAATGAATTAGCTTGAACATAAAGAAATAAAAAAAAGAGACTAAAACTGGGCAGGAATGTTTGGTTTGGAGCAGGCAGAGAGGACATGGAGAAGAAAAGCCACTGTGTATTTAATGAAGTGGCTGCTTTACCTTGGAACACTTCCAGGGTGATAAGAACCCTATTTAAGGAACACAGTTCCCTCCTGATTGTCAGTTTATGCAAATGACAGGAGCACAGAAGAATTAAGGGTAGAAGAGAGAAAATTATTTCCAGAAGAGATGACTGCCTGCTCTTGAGAAGGAAAACATGAAGAATCAAACACTTTGACCCACAAACAAGTTGTCTGCATCTTCCTTCTGGACCCCGTGGATTTGATCTGATTTTATCAATGAGTTATTCGATTTAAAGTTTATAAAGGTTTAAATGTTCTCTGGTACTAAGGCATCCTTTACGGACCTGGGACCTGGTTGTTGACCCTTATTTGACTGAAAAGATGTTTCACCTAGACTTGCACAAGATCCTGAACAAGCCAATGGCTCCTTCCAAGGAACTCACAGATGGGCAGAGAGGAACTTGTTGGAGACAATGAAATTGTCATGCCTTTATCAGGGACAAAGGGATGCTTTATCATCCTGCTTCCCCTTGAGCAGGAGGAGTCTGAACACTCTGGGCAGCCCAGGCAGACAAAGTCACTCAACACACAGGACAAAACCACTCCTTAGTTAAAAACAGTGGGAAAACCTTCCCAGGAAGTTATTAGTAGTGTTTTCATGGAATTCTGAGATGGGCTTTCCAAGAGCTTCCAGTCAGGTGAGCAGAGAACATATTTTTGGTTCAGAACAAACCACCCTGGCTGGGGGGAAGGGAAGAGGTTTGGGGTCCCTCCTGAACACTGTTAATATCTTTGCTCTGTAGCAAACACCCACCACTATCACATCAATAAAGATAGGGAAAAACCTGCTGCCAAATTTTCAGATTAAATGAATTCTTTCTTTGGTAAATTATTGGACTGTCCCAACCATGACTTTCAGAAAACATCTGCTGAACTTTTGCAGAGCATTTTGTTTTCCCTTTAGCCACCAGTTTAAGTTGAAGGGATTTTGAGAGCAGAGTACTAAAATTTAGCTAGACCTTCCTTATTAAAAGGAAAATCTTCAGTAATTAGCTCTTCCCCTAACTGCTTTTTGGCTCTCATTACAAACAAAGTGCTATGCTAATATACCTTGTGTTGCAAATGCTTCACAATTCCTGCTAATCAAATTAAACTCAATTTTCAGCAAATAAACCCTCAATGCAGTTAATGGAAAACAAGGAACAGCACTACTTTGCCTGAGAATGGGTCATTACCACAAGCTCCTAATTACAAGTACCTTAATGCATAATGTAAAGCACAGTCATAAGACTCAGACATAGGCTCTTAAGAATTAAAGCTGTAGCAGGATCAAAGACTTGATGTGTCCTTGAATCTTTTATATGTACATTTGAATACAGATGGAGAAAAGCAACAAAGAGAGACAGAGCAAAGCCGCAAAACACAAAGATTCATTCACTTTCCCACCCTTCAAAATGTATAATAATAATAATTTATGCAGCTTATGAGTCTGCAGAAAGAGACTGATTTTGACTCAGGACACATTCTGAAACCAATTTTCATTTGCCTCCTCCTCTACCCTCTTGATAGAGAATGTTTCACACCTACCAGTTAATGAAGGATTATTACTTTCCTCTAGAGTAAGCTGCAAATACAACCAAGGTTAAAGCAGAGGACGTTCATCCTGAATTAGGTTATATGATGCCATCAAACAGGAACCCAGGTGATTGATGACATATTGCTATTACTGCACCAGGCATTTATCAATACTGCACCGTGAATTATTTTCTAGTTTAGTTCTTTTATTGTCACATGATGGTATATTTTATCAAATTTACTTAACTGGAAAAAAAAAATAAAAAAAAATAGAAACCCAGAGAGAAAACACTGGAAACAACAGAAGGCATAATAAATCACAGTAACTGATTTACAAAACGCAGACTGGCATCACTTGCCAGTCAGAATTCTGCTGTTCTGAATGAATTCACACAGGTTGCATTTTTTACTCAGATTTCAGAAACAATCCATGGGAATAGGCCTAGCAGCCACTGCAGCCCATGAGCCACCCTTAACCAAGTCCTCCAGAGCAGTGCAGCTAGAACCACTAAAAAAGACTCTTCCACCAAACTACTTTTTTCCCATTTATCTGCAAAATAATTTGCATCTACTTATTTTCCTGGAGAATAATTACACAAAGCTTTGAAACTTTCAGCAAGATGAACACTTTATGCTGGGTATGAAGAATTCATATTGAATTATATCTGGTGCAATTGTAAATCTTCACAACGTTACATTTGCAAAGTTTCTGTGTGCTGTTGTTAGATTCAGGCTGCCTCTCTTCACCCTCATTATTATTAATACAACATGAACTGCCTGTGCCTATTCTCCTGACACCACAGAGTCTGTAAAAGCTGAGCTCTTTCTTTAGCTTTGTAGTTGTCCTCTCCTTGAAGGGCATGCAAGCACAGAATGGGAATTATGGCCATTTGAAAGAAAATTCCTTCCTGTTCGGATATCCATGGAACTGTGGAGAAGGCAGGCTCTGGGCAAATCCCACCTCTCACCCTGACCTCATCCTGGGCCTCGTGAAACAAAAAATATTACTGGGAGTTTATGAACAGCAGCCAATAAACAGCAGATCCTTCTCCACCTCCCACTCACGTTCACGCCATTTGCCCACCTTTACAACCCAGAGGCAGAATTAAACACTATAACCAGTCAAGGAAAGGGTGCCTGCTAGGTAATAATACATTGAAATATTCCAAATTCAGTCAGCTTGAGACTTGCTTACTTGTAGCTCCTGCAGAAGCAGCAGCTGAGACACACACTCCTCCTCCCATGAGCACAGAGCGGGGTGGGAAGATTCTCTAGTGGAAAACCTCTAAGACTTAGGGGTGAATGGACAAATACTAGGAGTAACCTTGCCTAACAACAGACCATCCAAATCTGAGCCCTGCCCAGTCAGTTCTGCTTTCTTTTTAAGATTTTCCTTGAGTCTCTGAAGTCTTTGACTATAAAATGTGTTACTATGAACAGCATTAAAAGTAATCAGTTTCTGACAAGGTCTCAGATGAAATGTTCTAATAGGTCTGAAAAGTTTATGAATACTGACTGTTTCTGAACTCATTTCTATGTCTGAAGATAAATGCCCTCAGAACTAGAACCTTAAGCTCCTATCACCTAAAGGCACCACCTATTTTAAATTTTCTGAACAATTTTTAGTTTTACCTAGACTTGACAGCTTTATTTTGTTCCAAAGTAATAATTTGCATTTCTGGAATTTTCATCCCTTATCTCTTGCCTTCCCCCTTCTTTGCACCAAACATTGATAGTATGGAGAGAAAAAACCCAGATAGTTCTGGATCAAACCCAGATAGTTTCCCTAAGTATCAGAATTCCTGTCCTTTGCACTGGCCATTTTTGCACAGACACCTCTTGCCTGCCTCACATTCCTCAGACTCGTTTATTCATAACAACCCAAGTACCTTATCTCACCAAACTGCATTTCAAAATATTATGCAAAGAGTTTTCAGACTCCATGTAAAATGCCCCATATCCATCCTCTAAACAGATGGAATTTTCACCTTTTTTACTTAGATCTGCAGCACTTTATGGATAATTTTGGTAAAAGGGACTGAGCTGAAATTCCAGCTTACAGAGAAATAGACTGTGTTTTTTTCTGAATCACCTTCAAAACCAAAGGCAAAGTTTAATAGGTGAGTCAAGGGAATTTACAGAATCCAAAATTTCTGTGCCAGAGAATTATAAAATGCAGTTTTATGGAAAAAATTGAGATTCTGCTATGCAGCTTTGTGGGTACTCGACATATTCGTGTCCAAGAAGGGAAACCAAGAAATTATGCTCAGGAAGAACTTGAATATTTGTTTGTGTTTTCTCCAAGTTCAGGGTAGCAAAATTTACAGCAGCTCAGAGGAAATACACCACCATTATCTACCTTTACAAGGAAGTAAATGGGTAAAGTCTCTGCTGCCTTTCGAACCCCTCCAAAAACAGGTTTGTTTTCAGTGCACCCTCTGTTCATAGTCTTAATTTTCTTTTGGCTGACTTCCGATGGTTTCAGCTGCACCATCTCCTGCTCCCACTAGCATTAATAAATGGGATCTGCATAGTTTTAATTACTCCCTTTAAAACAGATTGAAACCACTGTGAGAAAGATAATTTCAATGAATTATATGCAAACAAAAAAGATTTTCAAGATAGCACTCCTCCCTCTTTAGATTTTTGTATGATGACTCTCCAGCCCCTGCACTGCCTCGCTCCTGCAGGGAAGATTTCCTCTCCTACACATTGTTTGATTTAAATACTGCACTGTTACCTGGTGGTGTTCCAGAAATGTCCCAAACTCTGCAGCTCATTCTCAAGCAGGATATCATTGAAGTCAGATTTTTTAACTCTCAGGAGAAAGCCTATCTTGTTTCTCAGATATCTGAGAAAAAAGTGAAGTGAGAATTAGAGGCTGATTCCTGTAAATACCTCCAGAATGAGCACCCAGCAGTCCTGGAACACATTTGAGTGCCATTTATTTTCTAATACAAACAAATAGAGTTATAATTCCCAGACACAAGTCGTTAAGGCCTTGCTAATTACAGACAATAAACCAGTGATACAATCTTACTCATATATTAGTAGAAGGAGACGTTGCAGATCCTGGGCTGATGTACGACTGGCAGTGGAAAGGAGAGACATTAATTTTGTGTGTACCACATATAATAGCACAAATTTGATTTTCACAGTCACTCTCCTTTTTGAGGACAACAGACAATTATAAACAGAGAAGTTTGCTTGCAGGTAACTCCAAACAAAAACCAGATCGAGCTACTGAAGTAACAGTAGCACCTGCAGATGGTGTTTTCAGAGCAGAGGCACAAATGTGCACACACAGAGGCTGTATTTGTAGGAATTTCCATGAAAGGACATCTCCCCCTTTTAATCTCATCGGAATAAGAGTGTACCTGTTCTTCATCACTATTTCTAAAGCATGAAGAAACTTTAAATCTGAACAAACAATGTCAAGATCTGTAAACTCATCAAGGAAAACCTCTGAAGAAAATAATATCCCTTTTTCATCTTTGCTTAACAACTTAAGCAAACCTTGAGTTGTTTGTTAGACAATTCCACATGGACTTTCACCTTTGTTGTCACTGTTTCACCATTAAAGTGTGTTGCTGTAAAACACTGGAGACTTCCAGAGGCTTAAGCCAATATAAAAATGTCTGCAGTATGAAGTAATTTTATGTCACTACTCTGGTTATTTCAGAATTGGCTGCAAATAAGAGCCTGAGGATGATTTAATGTGTCCTCGACCCATCATGGCCATGGTTAAACAAAGTAAACACATCAGTCTTTAGCAGTTATTTATAACTGGAGGAAAAGCACAAACCAGTCACGGTAAACAGAGCACTGGAAAACATTCTGAAGGGGAACTAAAAGTATCTGAAAATGCCTTTCTTCACATATTTCTGTATTCCATTTCTCAGTAAAATAAAATCCCAGTGACCATCCACTGGAGGATTTATTAGAACTAAAATCACCACTTCCAAAGAAGATCCCAAGATACCACGGCTGAAGTGGAAATTTAGGCATTCAGATGCGATTACACACCAGCAATTGGCACTTCTAGTGCAGTTTTAAAATAGAACAACCAGCCTGCAGAGCTCACAGAAGAGATCCAGCTGCTCTGAGGTGGAAAAGCCCAAATCCTGGAAAGCTCTCTGTGCTAATTTGGTCCCTGCAGTGATACCTGCCCCAGTGACCCAACTCCAGAGCGCCGGTGATGCTCTTTGCAACCTGCTCAGAGACAAGATGTTTAACAGGCTGGCTAAAGCCTGAACTCCTCCAGCAGCCTCTGGCTCCTGAGCTGTGCACTGGGGATTTCTGAGGAGCCTGGGCTGAGGGTTTGCTCTCAATGAGATGTGTGACCCAGCAGCAGAGCTGCAGGCTGGTCGCCCTCAGCCCAGCATCAGAAAAGGTTTGTCTGCAGCCAGGCCACAGCCAGAGAGCTGCCTGCACATCTGTGAGGAGGAACTGATCCTGGAGAAACCATCCAGCACGGCCCTGAGGGGCAGCCTGAGAAACTGGCTTGGTGTCGAGGTCTGTGCCATGCTCTGATCTCTGCTGGAAGGAAAGATGGGGGAACGGGAACGGGAGCACCTTGGAAACTGCCTGGAAAATGAGACAACTTCAGCACAAAGGACTGTGGAGTGCCACTGTAACCTACAGGACACAACTCCAATTGAAGCCTCCTTGCTGGAATGCAGAGCTGGAGGTTTCGGTGCAGAGCCTCGTGGCTGCTGCACAGTGTCACCAGGACCCTTCTGGAGACCCTCTGCACTCATCTGCCGAGGAAGAGTCACCCTTTCCTGAAATCTTGGTCTCAGGATTTAAGAAATTAGTGCTGGCCCACATCTGGCCAAACTGATAACTCGCTTTCTTATATGTTAGGTACTCATATAATTGACAAATGTGTCCCAGATAGAGTCATGCATCATAATATTTGGCGTCTAAGAAAGCTAAAAGGTGCCCAAAAGCAAAAATCAAAACCAAAAGTTTTGGGAAATGGGTTCTGATTGATTGGGGGGGGGGGGGGGGGGGGGATTGTTTGTTTTTTGTTTGTTTGGGTTTGTTTGATAGTTTTTTATGTGGGTTTTTTTGGGTTTTTTTTGGTTGGTTGGTTGGGTTGGGGGGGGGTTGGGGTTTTTGTTTTGTTCTCATTTTTGGGGGGTTATTTTTTTGTTACCTTTAATTTAGGGATCAGAACAACTCTATTCTTATCTGTACAGTCTCTGCATACAAAGCTCTGATGCTGGAAACAGTAGGAATAATTTGTGGAAGCAATAGACAAAATTGCCTCCTGAGTGGTGTTGCTGCATGCTTAGAATTGCCAAGTCTTATGATGAGAGAGTCATGATTAGCTAAAAAAACTGATTATTCCAAGGCATGAAAATAAACAACTGGAAACAGTTCTCCCGAATTCTGTCTGTGGTTCTGTTATAATTTTCCGGCTGTGAGAGGTGTCTGGAAACCAGTGCTGCTTGTCCTGTGTTCGCTTTGAGATTGCTGTATTCCACCTGAGGGCAGGGGGTCTTATTTTAGCATTAATGAAGCAGATTGCATATTGGAAATCACACCCATGGCAGCACAATATTTATTTAAAGTTTAGCCTCCATGTCTTTTTGTTATCTGCACTGGGCAGCCTCAAATCATAAATAAGAACTTGAACAATTTTCCCCCATAAATTCATTCCTTCCACAGCTTTGCCAGGTCCTCTCTGGTCCCCCTTCCTTAATTAGAGAAATCTTCAGAGGCACAGGATGCATGTTATTTTCATCAGTGAGAGATAAGGGATGTCAGCACAGAACTGAGCTTTTGCTATACTTAGTCATAATCCTCCTATCACTTAAAAAGGCAACTGGAGATCTTTTTCAATAAAGCCATCAACAGGGATTCAAACATAAACACTGGATTTAGGCACATAAGCTTAATTGACTTTCAAAAAGAGATGAGCATCTCTTCCACTTAGGCTTTCCTGATAACACCACCCCGAGCAGCTCAGGTTTATGGATGCAATGATTAACTTGAGGGGGAGGAGACAAAAATGAGAACATTCAAAGATCACTATCATGCTCTGTTCTTTACAGGGAAGTTCAAAAGGGAAAAAAAAAAAATAGTTAACACATTCTTCCTGTAAAATTATTTTCAACATGAGAATTCTCAGAAGCACCTGCACACGATGCACTGTTATCTTTGTATTGATTTTCTGCAGTATCACACTGAGCTGCAAAGGGTGCTGGTGATTTAATTGCAATTACATTTCACTGGAACTTCTAACATGAATTACATAACAACTTCTAGAATGTTTTCTCTCTTTTCTCTCTCTCTCTCTTTTTTTTTTTTTTTTGCTTGCAGTTTTATTTGATCCCTCTTCTCACAGTCCCATTTTGTCTATCTGACCTCCCTTTCCTGTAGTCCAAGACTTACAAGGTCATGCCAATAGTGAATGAGCCACTGAAACCAGGTAACCCAGGGTGCAATTGATCCCTGATGAGCAGGGGGATATTTCCATCCAAATGAGGAGGATGAGCTCTGTGGCTCCCAATAAGGTTAATGGGGGTTATGGAGCTGGGTCCTGGTGTACCATAACAAATGCTCATCCCCTCAGCTCATCCATTCCCGTCTCTGAGCACTGAGAGAGAAAAAAATATTTTCTGGGAAAAAAAAAATTAAAAAAAAAAAATAAAAATTGTGATTTAGAAGTAAAGCTCAGAGTTGTTCCATGTTTCTTCACTAACTTTCCAAAGTGTTAAAGCAGCACATTTCACCACTTTCCACTTCATCTGCAAGAGTGTTCAAGTTAGTGAGGGTTCGGTGAGAGCCATTAAAAATCTGTCAGAGAAGTGCTGGTAATGGCAAAAACATTTTTCAGGAGCTGTCAATTTCCCCAAATATCCATCAGTGCTACCAGGCACAACAAGGGATTCCTCATTTAGCACGTGTCAATTCTTATTATTAATGTCATGATGAAAACACCTGCTAAGTGTCTGTGTCTGGCGAAGTGAGGTTGTCACAGAAATGAGAGGGTGAATTCCGCTTGGATTGGGGAGCAAGGAAGAGCTGGAGAGGTTTTTTTAATGTTTTCCTAAAGACAAACACATTTTCTTTATCCTGAGCTGGGCTTGTAAAGGCAGGAGACAGGGAATGCAGCGAGGTATAACTGATGAGAGATAATGCGAAAATAACGTGCAAGATTAACTCTTTGTAAAGTTCCACATTTGGAGAGAGGAGTTCTTGGCCGTTTGTTTTGTTTGCAAGCTCCAGTGGAAGGTGCACGAGCCCCACAGCCCACCAGACCCTGCAGATGTTGGGTTTTGCCCCAAGGTTGTTGACTGCAGCTCCTAAGGACACACCAAGAGAGTTGGTTTGGCTTCTCCCAGCAGGAGCACTGCAGGGAAATGGAGTTCAGGGGGGACAAGCGCACTCTCACAGGAGCACATGGATTTCTGTGAGCCTTGGGATGTGCTCTGCCCAGCACACAGAGCACTGCAAGCTGGCCTCCGCTTTTAAAAGCACAGAAAGAGCAAAAATGCGTCCTGGGACTCGCTGAACCATATATTCCAGTATATACAGTGATAAAAATTAAAATGTTAGCTCTGCCATTCTTAAAAATATATCCATAAACATTATTCTCATGGGATTATAAGAGCTAAAAGATTATATCACCTGTGAAAGGTCTTACTGAGACTCCAAGGCAGTGTTTGGAAGAGAATTTCAGATTTCTGCTTTGGATCAAAACAAATGATGTCCAGCAAGAAAGGTCACCATTAAGGAAACTATTCAAAACTTCTCTCCTCATCCTTACACCCATGAAACAAGTTTGAGGCAGAAGAAAACACTGTAAACCACAGCCAATCCCGTTGGCCAGGTGCTGACCAAGGGAAAAGTGCTCCCAAGAAATGCAGATGCCTTTCCCAGCCAGGGCACCTGGGCGGGCACCAGGCAGCTCAGCGTCCTGCTCCGATCACAGCAGGCCCTTCAAGACCTGCTTCACTTTGAGCTCGTGGCTCTAAGCACAAGGCATTAACTGTAATGAGCATTCTTATATTCTTAATCACACACTCGGATTCATTGCCCGAGCGGGCAGGAGGACATAATGGGCCGTGTCTTCAGTTTGTGTAAATTGGTGGGACTTAATTGAAATGAATCGAGTTGTGTCAATCTGCTGCCGGATCCCCGGGGTGCAGAACCTTCCCAGGGTCAGCCAGGGAGTGCAGATCTCAGTGCAGAGCTCACACTCACACGCACACTCACCCCATCCAGCTTTCAGTGCACGGCTCACACTCACCCCATCCAGCAGCTCCCCTCAGTGCACAGCTCACACTCACCCCATCCAGCTCTCAGTGCACAGCTCACACTCACACCATCCAGCTCTCAGTGCACAGCTCACACTCACCCCATCCAGCTCTCAGTGCACAGCTCACACTCACACCATCCAGCTCTCAGTGCACAGCTCACACTCATACCCACACTCACCCCATGCTGCCCTCAGTGCACAGCTCACACTCACCCCATCCAGCTCCTGTCAGTGCACAGCTCACACTCACATGCACACTCACCCCATCCTGCTCTCAGTGCACAGCTCACACTCACCCCATCCAGCTCCTGTCAGTGCACAGCTCACACTCACACTCACCCCATCCAGCCCCTGTCAGTGCACAGCTCACACTCACCCCATCCTGCTCTCAGTGCACAGCTCACACTCACCCCATCCAGCCCCTGTCAGTGCACAGCTCACACTCACACTCACCCCATCCAGCTCCTGTCAGTGCACAGCTCACACTCACCCCATCCTGCTCTCAGTGCACAGCTCACACTCACCCCATCCAGCCCCTGTCAGTGCACAGCTCACACTCACACTCACCCCATCCAGCCCCTGTCAGTGCACAGCTCACACTCACACTCACACCACCAGCTCCTGTCAGTGCACAGCTCACACTCCCACTCCCACTCCCACCATCCAGCTCCCCCAGGCACGCAGCAGGCAGCAGTAAATGACCATACATCTGTTTTCTGAGCCACCCAGAAGGATAAGCCGATGTCTGGGACAGCACACTTGTTCTCTCAGTGAAAGACTCCACTATCCAGGCTGCTGAGTTATTACCCCCAGCACTTTGCCTGTCATATTTCACTGCTGAGCCTGAAAAGTCCAGCTTGCTGTTAGGTGCCTTAAAAGTTTTTGCATGTGACATTTCAAATAGAAAACAGATGATCGACTTTTAAATACTTCAGGCAGGTTATTTAAGACTCATCCTTTTTTTGTTCTTGGCTCTTTGTTAGTGTAATTTGGCACACGACTCCTGTCCATCCTACTTGCACAGTGACCCACATTCCCACAAGAGAAGTAGGTTTTCAAAGCCTTACAAACTCCCATCTTACAAATACTCTTTTGCAAACATCCTCATGGGTTGAAAAGAACCTCAAACCATTTTCTGGACAAATCCCTGTGATAAAGTTTAACAAAAATGAAGGACAAGAATAATTACACCTAATGAAACATAATTAAAAGAGGACAATTTTAAATATCCTATTCTTACTATAGTTTTTCATCTACACACTCAAATAAATAGTTTAAACTTTGCTTCCCTTAATATTAAAATGTGATTAATCTCTTTCCCCATGAAGAGTTTCACAGTTAAAGGGATTTCTGTTCAGCAGAGGACAGAACCCAGTGCCTAAATCCATCTCATGCCAGCAGAGCACACCAATAATCAAACACAGCACTCTGGCATGATTTAATTTCCTAATCAGAAGTGCTGGCAGACTCCACCAAAGCTTGGCCATGGAGAGCAGCTGGGGGCTCCTACCAAGGCTGTGCCAGACTGGAGTTCTACCCTGTATTCACTCTTGCTGGAACCATTAGATCTCACCCTTGGCAAATGTCACATTTAAAATAACCGTGCTCTGAGCTATGCACAATCCAATGTTCAAATAAAGTTTAAAAAATAAATTAGGAACCATGCAAACTTTATTGATAATTCATTGCTGGATTGCTTGTACCAAACAACCACATCTGACAGCAGACCCCAGCATGGTTAAAATATGAGAAAAGCTTTCACTTAAATTTAGATTGTACAACAATATGTATTTTTTATGGAAATATCTAAATTTTCAATGGTTTTGGGTTTTAACTGTGATGTGTCACTACATGTTTTTTTGGGTTGGGGAAAGACAAAGCTCAAAGAAAAACATTTTAAAAATTCCAAGTCCTTACCTGAACATTTCCTAAACATTGAATTTGCCAAAACACCCAGCAATTCCTGCTTCCATTTATAAACCTGTGCCAAAAGAACACCAAAACCCTGTCCTGTGCTAATGTTTCAAAGAGAAGAGGAGTACCAGTGAATATTTCTGTAGGTAATCACTGCTTTACTGCAGCAGGGGTGAGCATGGCCTGAGCATCGCTCCTCCTGCCCCTGGGATGGTATTGCACCTGAGAACGGGCTGCTGCTGAGAGAAGTGGCTGATTCCAAGTGAAGAGGCACTTCCAGCCTAAAGGCCGATCTGAACTAAGCAGGATTTGGGATCTGCTGGCACTTTCATTCAAGGGAGTCCTTGCTGTTGCACACAGCAGCATTTTCTGATTCCTGAGGAGTTTTTACTCTCAGCAGCCAGAGCAACAATGTTCTGTCGAGGTCTGGCAGTGGCCCTGCTCTGGGACAGGAGCAGCTGCTTCTCCCAGAATTTCCAAAAAAATCCCCAAAAAGAATCTTTCCCCAAGATCCTTTCTGAGAGAGGCAAGAGCTCCCATCCCCACATGTCCATTGTCTCAGTGAACAGGACACATCTTTCAGAGGGTAATTTAAAGTTGGAGCCATTCCTTCCTCCACTAAGCCATGCAGACCATGCAGAAACCTTAATTTATAACACTTGCATCAGTGAAAACACCTGGATTTAAATGGGGCAGCTCTCCAAGCTGAATCATTTACTGGACTTCAAAAGAGCTGTGAGATACAAAGGGAATGCTCCACATCTGCTGCTATACCAAGGGGAGAAGCTCCGAATTTTAGGGACCAAAATCCCACTTGGAAATCCCCATGTTGCTCTCAGGGAAAGGGCCAAGAAGGGGCTCTCTGCTCCAAGGCAAAGGCTGGTTTGTGCAGCACAGTGCCTGCTGCTGCCACAAAAGTGTGAGGAAACTCCAGATCTGTCCAGCAGGAAGATCCTTGGGGTAGGGGGGATGAAATCTTACATTTCTAATTTTACCAGCAAACTAGTTCACAACCAGCTCTACCAAAGACCAACTCTTGGTCTCCGGTAGATCTGACAGACGCTGATGGAGGAAGCACCACCCCAGGGCTCCCTGTGGTACCACCTGTCAGATGGCTAAAAATGAGCATCCATAATGAGCAAAGCTTTACTCTTGATTTCCTACTGACTAGAAAAGATTTTCTACTCTTTTAGATTTTCTACTACTGAGTTTTGAGACTCAAAACTCAATAAACACGCAGGAAAAAAAAAAAAAGCGGGAAAATAGTATGGTCCTAACGCATGACATTTGGCATTAGGTGAACACTGAATTGGTTCGTTTACCCTGATCTCTTCATATTTCACTTTTCTTCCTCTGCTCTCCACTACTCTTTTCCATTACTTCTTTAGGGAAGGGATAAAACAAGACAAGAAAAAAAAAAAAAAAAAGGCACTTTCACTTCCTTTTTTAAGTGAAAAACTAGTGAATTTTCATTAAAAAACACACACATATACGAAATTAAACTTTTACTATGGAAAGGGGTTAAGAATAAGCGACATGAACTAAAATGCCTGGGTAGCTCTGTAAATTTCCCTCCTTTAAGCTTGGTTCTATCTACGTTCAGTACTTAGAGCTGCCTCTGTTTCTGCAGCCCATCTCAAATTAGATCAGAACCTCTCCGGGGTAAGGATTGTGCTCTGTTTGCTGCTCAGCACCTGCTGCCATTCAGATACTTGACAAAAATAATAACAAAATGTTGTTACTTTTCTACTTTCACGCCTAAAACTCTAAAATTCCATGAGAGTACTACCAAAATATCCAGGCAGCAGAGATAACAGCCAGCCGGGTTTAATGCTGAGCACACCAGATGTTCCCCCTGCGTTATTCACACGCGGGTTTTCTTGTCTCTCCGCTGTTTCTAAATCTCTACTTTTGACCATTATATCGGTATTTTTTTCCTAGTTAGCCCCTGAACCTGATTCCCAAGAGGGAAAACTGGAGAAGCACGCAGCCAGTGGAGGAGCCGGCGCTGCAGCCCGGGCACATATGGGTTCCATTGTGTGACTCACTGCCCTAACGACAGCTAAGCACATTACTGCCTGCAAAATTAACTCACACACTGTGAATAATCACAGAAAAGAAATTTGTTTTGCTACAAGGTTGTTTTCCAGCTGTTTTAATGCAGACAATTTTTTCCTGAAACACAAATTGTAAGGGGTGGGGGGGGGGGGGGGGGGGGGGAACAGAAAGAAAAAGACTTTGAAAATCTGCATAATTTGAAAGTGCTTAATGTAAATTAGGTAGATCCGCCTAATTTTATTTCAGTACTTTTTAATTGCATTTATAATTAGTAAAATACATTAATGTGCTACACAGAAGGTCAGGAGTTCTGGTGAAAGAATCTAATTAAGATGCTCTGCTGCATTTATGTCACACATGCACTCAGTAACCTTGAGGCCTTCCTGCAGCAGCAGAGGGGTTTGTATTTACGTTATAAATAACTTTTTTCCTTAACAGTGCACGAGTAGCACATGATGTGTGAGTATTCTCATCTCACACCCTATCTGCACTAATTGAGACGGTTTGGTCCATTCCACACTGCACTTTTGATGGGGGACTGATGAACAGAAGCAGCCTGGTTCCCCTTCCAAGGGGCACTCTGGGATTCCCAGCTCTGCCCAGCCTTTCCCTCTCAGGGACCCCGAATCACACTGTGCCTCACAGCACTGACAGAGACAGAGCTGAACTCGGTGACAGCCAGAAATCTGAGTACATGTGGAGTCAGGTATTTATCCTGATGTCTGGATCCACTAACAGCATAGATGTTAAAAAAAAAAAAAAAAAAAAAAAAAAAAAAAAAAAAAAAAAAAAAATTGAGGAACAGCTTACAGCAATAATCAGCAAGCAATAATTAGCGATGCTAATTTTTCTACTTAGAACTCATATTGTGATTTTATTACATTTAAATTATACATGCTCAGGTGTTCAAATGCTCTCCTTTCATCACCCTCTTAGGTGGTAAAACATCATTAACATCCTTCTAGCACCAGCATGATTGCTCAGTAAGATTAGAGATCTCTGCCTCAGCAAGTTCCACACATTCTCCTGTGAGCAAAGCCCAAGGGGAACGAAACAGGAAGGGCACATTTTCATATTATACATCCACTGTTAGCCCAGCTTTGGTTTCTCTACGAGTAGCAGAATTTAAAAGTTGTGGAATAATCACTGGAATTGCAATCCCTGAGCTGCCAGCTCTGTCTGCAACAGAAGATGAGTTACCTCAGTCTTCAACAGGAAGGAAAAAGAAAAATTCCTCCTGCTCAGGATGAGAAGCTGAAGCTTTCAAAGGCTTCCTCCTCCATACCTGCTGTAAAGATGGGTCAGTGTCTGGGATCAGTGTTTACTGGCCTGAACATCAGAGGAAAGTAAATGAGGTATACAGAATAAGTAGGTTAAACTTGCATAAAAACAAACAACATTCACTCCTTTCTTTATAATCCCTCCCAGCAGTTGTAAAGCAGCCATCAGCACCTGTGGGAATGCCTCTAATTGTTCTGAAATAGAAGGAAAATGATTCAGTTCACTCCATATCTGCTTTTACCTACTGGGACTGAAGGGATTGAAGTTCTTTCTGGAATGAAAGGAAGGCAAATGCCAGCAGGGCTTGCAGGCTGGCTTCGCCTGGTGGGACTGAGCTATTAGAGAAGTTCCTGCCTGGGGGACAGAGCTGGCTCTGCTGGGCAGTTGGGCACACAACTGGCAGCCAGGAGAGCAGAACGTGTGAGCTGGCAGGAGAGTGTGAAGGGAATAGAGGATAAGGGCTGTGTTTGCAGAGCAGCAAGAGGGAAGATAAGAAACGTTGAAAGCTGCAGACCAGGGAGAAGAGTGACATTCACTCATCTAAGTTTTGCTCTGCCACTCTGACAGAACTCTAAATATTGTATCGGAGCTGGCAGATAAACACTGGCTTGCTTTGAAATGTGTGTCCTGAGCTGCTGGCAGCACGGTCACACGTATCGCTTCCTCTTGGCCCCCAGCTCCTGCCAGGGGACCAAACCCATCTGGATCCCACAAAGAGACGAAGGGAGGTTGAAGCCAGATGGACCAAGCCCAGAATAGTTCAGCTGTGTGGCTTGCACTTGGAGCCACGGAGAGCTGAGCAGCAGCGCAGGATCCCAGGAGATCCACGGGAAGGCAGAACTGCACCTCAAACCATGAACACCATCCCCTGCACCAGCCCCAGCTGAGGAACCACCTCCTTCCTCTGCAAGAACCATCTCAAATCCACACCCCTCAGGAAATGCTCCCCTAACCCCAGCTCCCAGGGAGCAGAGGGTCCCTGAGCAGACCCAGCAGCACGAGGAGCAGAGGCCACGAGGCAGCAGAGGGGATGCTGGAGTGGCTCACGTTCCCTAGGACAGTTAACGTGTCACTGGGGCTGAGGCTGGTGCTGCAAATTAAATGGATTTGGACAAGAGGCACAGGAACTCCCCAGAGCTCTACAGCTTATTTGCAATACCTCTTAGATGCAACATCATTTATAAGGGCAGAGGAATATTTTTTTAAATGCAGGTTTTTTTGGCCATGTGCAGCTAAAAGCACGAGCTGAGAACACTATCAATCCTCATTCTTGTCCCTAGACCACAGAACAAATCACCAATGCCGTTCCTAAAGTTATTTACAAAGCACCATTCATAAATTACCTGCACATGTGAATGACACAATCAACTTTTCAAATCCAGGCCATCTTGTTTGTCAGTGTTCAGAATTTCATACACAGAATTCACTGCTGATCATGGTTGCAATTTCAAGATAGAAAAAAAAAAAAAAAAATCGTTTAAAAATAATTTGGTTTCAATTATATAATCTTTTTAAAGTGCTGAACAGTCCTCTTGGGGGAAATAATTCCTATTGCACACACTTATTCTTACTAAGGCTTGCTGAGGCAGCTTCTTGGAAAGTGAAGACTCACCTCAAGGATGTATCCTACCCAACCAGAAACTTTATGGAGGTTTGAAAAAGTCACCTAATAAAGAAAAGGGGGGTGATTTTCATAAGATTTAAAATATCAGCATAAGGTAGAGACAGATCATGAAGGCTTCAGCATGCTAAAACCCAACTTAAATCTGCTGAAATTTGCCAGGATCTGTTTTCATGGTAAACTAACTCAGACAGGCTGATACACTCAGGAAAATGTAGAATTAGGGCCTCAACACTCAGCAAGTTGCTCACTCTCCATAAATATTATGTAAATAAATTAATAGATAAAACTCCCCCTCACAGCCAGAGAGTACAGAGATTTACAGAATAGAGAGCAAGCAAAAGTCCTGGATTAGGCAAAAAAAAAGCCTTGAAACCTTAACTTGGCAGTCCATAATAGTCCATAATTTCACACAGTGAAATTAATATGAAAAGTAAAATCTGACACATGTATAAAATTAGTCTTTTGTTCCCCCCTAATGATTCCAACTCACATTAGCAGCACCATTGTCCCCAAATCTAGATGTCAATTCCCCATTACACACCAGGCATCAGGTCAATGGCACAGCTAATGAGGATCTGCTGGTGCAAAGGCTTATTGTATCTTAGCCTAATTCTAGTAAAATTTAAATGGTCTATTAATTTTCTTAATAAATTTAGATATGGCTCCTGCCTGCAATCTGTCTTTGATTAGCTAACAAAAGTGGATGAAGATCCTGCCAAGCTGACAGTTCAGAATATTTCAAGCAAAATGTCATCTACATTAAAAAAACATCAATCTATTCATTTCTCTGCAGTGCAGGCAACCAAAAATGGTTCAGATCCTCAGGTTTAGCCTGCCCAGGCCTTCCAGTTCACCTTTGTCTGGATTTGGTACAACTAAATTATTTCACTACTGGTGGAAAGTCTCAAATGTGCAGGTACTTCCTGACTAAGACTGCAGGTCAGGAGTTCATTTGGGCACAGGAATTAACTTTAAAGACTTTTTTCATCTTTAGACCCAATACAGAAAAAGGCAGGTCCACCAGGAGGAGAAGTGCACCAGAGAAGTTTCCCCCCACAGATTAATTTTTCTCCAGATTTACGGAGCATAGGGCTGAAGTAACAGAGATTGCAAATATTTGTTGTTACTGAGGGGGTTGTGCTATTTTCTAAGTGAAAACATTAAAAAGGGGGGGCTGGGAATAATGTCATTACCATCTACAATCATCAGGTCTTCCTTGTGAGATCACAAATGTGTTTAGCAACAAAAACACCGAGGGATTCTGTCTATTAAGATAAACCTGAAAAGTACTGAAAAAAAGTGCAGCCCAGAGAAGGGGCAAAGCTATTTAAACTAAACAAGATTGTCCAAAACCATATAAACAGCCCAAGAATAAGCTCAGGATTCCTAATTAAAGATTTCTCTTCACTGAAAGACCAAAGCTCTGACACAGCTTTCCAGTGGGGTTTTGCTCATTTATAAAAGTCCAACCTTTACCCAAGACACGGGGTCAGCCCTTATCTTTCCATTGCAGATCAGCTCCCAAAGATGATGAAGCACAAACACAAGGTACCAGGAGTCAGGGAGGTCATTCCACTCCTTGTGCAAGACAATGGCATTAACTTTTTGCTCCCAATGTGAGAGTAAAGTCCAGTGGCACCTGGGAAGAGGACACTGCAAAACTTTAACCTTTGCTTGCAACAGGACCAGAATCAGAATAAAGACCTGTGTTACACTGCAAACCTGAAAAGTATTCATGCAAATTAATCCAGTGTTAGCTGCATTAGTCATTGACAAAGCTCTGCACTAAGATGGAAATGATGATCTAACCCCAGATCCAAACAACCCAAGGCAGGGGATGCTTGAAGACAGAAAATATTCAGCTTTCCTCAGCACAGCAGTACAAGAGTTCACAGGAAAATAAGCATTTCTCAGCTTTAATTATCTCTGAACTGTTTTTTGCTTCTGTTCTTTGGTTTGGTTCGGGGTTTTTTTACATTTTAATTACAGTTGGCAACTCTAAGTCTCCTGCTGGTAGCTGTAATCAAAACTGAAAACTGATTAAATGATGCATTCTATACCACTGGACAGCATTACTCAACCCACATACAAACAACAATAAACCAACACAGTATTTTAATATACAAACAACAATTCAGCTCTCTTTACAGCGAGCTCAGAACGTTCAAAGCAGGTCTCAGCAGTTTCCCAGTCAAGAATGAGGCACATCGTGCCACGTGTCAGTCACCAGCTGTCCCCACCAGAGTCTGCGTCCCACCAAAGCCCTGGAGAGAGGAAGGGGCAGGTCCCAGCAGCTCGGAGCTGCCTCGGTGACCGAAAACCCCACAGGAAACGACATTCCAGATTCCTGAGTGCCATCTGCTGGCACCTGCACTGGCGACCAAACCTAACAGCGAATTCCAAGGTGCCCAGCAAAGTTTCTGACAGGCGCGCATCCTGTGTTTGCGTTCCACCTCATCCCGCGCGGGGTCCAGGAGAATTTCAGGGTACGCTTTGTGGTTTTTCCCGGCTGTGGCGGCACAAGGCACCGGGACACAGCTCGGGGTTAAAGTGATGGAGTGTTTGTGCGGGCTCAAGCCGACACGTGTCTGTTTGGTGCCTTGGTGGGCAGCCCGTGCCCACCTCTCACGGACGCGGCTCTCCTGCGCTGGGCCAGCACAACCTTTCCAGCGTCCCGGCGTTTGGAACACACAGCCCGGGCAGCCAGGGTGAGACAAGAATCGCGGGAATTACAAGCCGTTTTTAGGCAACAACACCAATTTGCTTAAAGATCTCAAGCATTTCCCAAGGGTGCGGGAGCCCGGAGCAGCTCCCGGAGGACAAACCCTGCGGGGCTGTGCCGGCAGGGAGGGATGAGCGCTCTCCAAGCAGCCAGGATGGAGGTGGAGGAGGCAGACAGGCCACCAGGGAGGGAGATGGATGGATGAGCTCAGTGCTCAGGGCGTCAGCAAAGCCAGAACCGCCAGCGCTTGGCGCGGGCTCGCAGAGATAAATCACAGCTGGCCACACTGGCTGAGCCGCAGGGACTGGGGAACTGGAACTGCCCCCAGCCCCTTCCAGCCCCAGCAGTTCTGTGCTTCTGTGACAAGCGTTTCTCAGCCTCGTGACAAGTGATTTTTTTTTTTTTTTTTTTTTTCCCCAGCACACCAGAATGATGGAAGTGTCTCATTTGGTGAAAGTCATTCTTGTGTAGCTGATCCAGGATCAGCAGTCTTTTCCAGCATTTCTTACATCAAAATGGCAGGTCAGCAGATGGATTAGGGAAAATAGCAGAACTCTCCAAGAGAGAAATCAGTTTAGTTAAAAACTACTCAGTGGTTCTTCTCCATCCAGGCATGCCAATGAATGGGCTCCTTTCTCAGTAACACTGGACCTCTTACAAAGAGAATCCAATACATCTGTTGGTTTCCTCCAAGTCTTCTTAATAACAAGAAATATTTGGCATTTCCCCCTTCTCTTGTTCCATACAGAGTTCATTTATAAACTAGGTCAAAAAGGACCCAATACCTGAATTGCAGGAATTGCAGTTTTACTCTGGCTTCTAATAACAGTAACCAGGTTTCAATTCATGAATGATGCCAGTTAACAACAGTGAGAAATAAATAGCAATTTTAGCAGATTGAACAACAGCAGCTTCAAAAGACAGCTATAACATACTTCCAAAGAAGTGTTCTTGACTCAGGAATATGTGAACTCAGGGATTTCAGGCTGAGCTTGTCTGAAATTAATCATCTCCTCACATCCCAATCATGATACTGACACCTGACCATCTGCTGAGCAAAACGAGGAAGAACCCTCACATAGAAAGAATTCACCGTACGTGAATTTTGAGGACATCCAAAAACTCAAGTGTGTTTTCAGTGTAATTATGTAGCCTCTGAATAACCAGTAAAACCAGTGAATAAACAGGCAGGAAGATGTCTATCATACAGGTCCAATTTTGTTCCAAATATACAGGAACAGAAATATGATGATATATGTTTCATATCTTGTACGATAGATTTTAGTGAGAAAAAATTTTATGAGAAAAATTTAAGTTAGAAAACCCTAAGGGAAAAACCCTTAAGTCCTGACAGGGGGAAAAAAAAAAAAAAAAAAAAAAAAAAAAAAAAAAAAAAAAAAAAAAAAAAAAAAAAAAAAAGAAGCGCGAGGCTGAATAGAAACCACCAGGATTGTTTAAAAGTTTTCCTTAGCAATATCTGTTTCAGATCTAGATTATGGATGGAGCAATTTTAAAGCAAATGTTTGAGTGGAACATTTAATCTCTGGCTATCAATGTTAAAAAATTACATGCCCCACGCCCAGAGTGGGCGTGTAAGAGTATTCTAAAGTACATGAAAATTCCTGCTTATTTCTGCTCCTTTTCCCTAAAGAAGCAACAAGCAACCAAAACCCCTTCACCAATCAACCTAAACAAACTCCCAACACGTGAACACCTGCACAGATTTGTCTCTAAACTTCTATTTTTTGAAGACAACAGGACTAATGTGAAACTTTAGGGGGGCGTTTTGTCATGTTTCTCCTTGCAAGGCTGAGGACTGTGCCAGCTGTCAGGAGCTGATATTTAACACACAGCTTTTTGTGCTGGTTTTGCCTGGGGGAGCAGGGACTTGCTCCCAGTAGCTGGTGAGGGGCTGTGGTTTGGGTTTGTGCTGGAAGCAGGGACGATGACACAGGGGTGTTCTGGTCACTGCTGAGCAGGGCTGACACTCTTTTGTCTTCCCAAGCCACTGGGATGGAACTCAGCTGCCTTGGGCTGGCTGAACCTGCCTGCCTAGGGGAATGAATTCCTAGCTTGGCTTCCCAGCTTTTGCTTTACCTATTGAACTATTTTTATCCAAGCCCATTGATTTTCTCCTACTTTCTCACTTTTAATCCTGATTCTCTCCCCCATCCCACTGGTGATAGAGCAGGTGAGCAGCCACGTGGTGCTTTAGCTGCTGGCTGGGGTCAAACCACAACACCTCTAAAAGTGCTTTTTTACACATTATTTTAAAAACATGCTTTTTTTTTAGCCAAACAGTCTTGTAATACCAGCATATTCTCTCTCAAAGCCTCTCCAAAGCCTGGTAATCTGGGAATAATTTGGTTGTAGTCACTCGTGATTAGCAGCACTGCCTACATTCTCAGAGACCTTTCAGGGTGGCTTTTGATTATTTTTCCCCTTTAGTTGGTTATCAAGATACTTATAAGCATAATTAATTCATACTTTGGACTCTCAGGATTATGAAGTATTATAGGATGGCAGCGCTAAGACAGAATGCTCTAATTCACCAGCTGTCATGTATTTAATTAGAGATTTTGATGAATCTTTCCTACTTAGACAAGCCTTCATACTTTGTGTTATATTTAAAAAAAAAAAAAAAAGGCAGAAAGAAAGAAAGAAAGAAAGGGGAAAAAAAAAAAAAACAACCTTCTTTTGTACAAGGAGTGTAGGACTGTGATCAAGTCTTTGTCAGCATGGCAGCCTTGTCTATCACCCTGATGTCAGAGCTGGAGTTGAACATCTCGTCAGCTGCCAGCACTGACACTGGCACGGGAGCAGCAGCGAGGATGCGGGCTCCAAAATGAGCCTCCTTTTATGCAGAGACAGAAGGAGCACAGACAGAATTCCTTTCCAAAAGCAGACAAACTTCAGGTACTTCAGCCATCTCCGTGTTTTGTGTCATCCGGGTGTTCACAAAGGTTCAGCCAACATTCTTGCCCTCAAAAACGTGAACTGCCTCCCCTTTGAGATCTGAAGAATAGTTTATATTTTATATATGCTGTATGGAGTAACACTATTCAACGTGACAGAGTTGGAAGTATATTTAAATTGATCTGAAAGTCATATTAGCTGCAGCATAGAAAAAAAACTTGTGAAAGAGATCTATAGAACTGACTTATTTAAGCTATTGTAAAACATGTTTTAAACATTTCTTTCATGGAAATTTCTCTTATAATCAACATGGATAATGCACAGGACACAGCATTTTCAATATCAGTGTCTACATTGATAAATTAAGAACTCTAACACTGGAATACAGTTAGTATTGAGTAAATATTTTCAATTTTAGATTTTTAAAAGGGGTTATATGGTATCTAAAGTACAAAAAAAAAAAAAAAAAAAAAAAAAAAGTTGTAGTTGAAAAAAAAATCCTGCTATAGTGTTACCTTCAATCTTTTTCATCCTCTCAGCATGCATGCTAGTGGTCTGATCCAAGAATCTGCCTTTCCAAAAATCTTCCTTTCTATTTGGGTTTGGCAAGCCTGACTCCCCCATGAAAATAAAAGTAAATTTCTTGATATCTACTTCAGTTAGGTGGCCTAATAACAAATTACTGATGGAAAGATAATCTTTAGAGAGGGCAGAAAGAGGACAGGGATAGTTTTTAGGGAGGAACTGAAATACTGTGCTCATTTCAGCTTTCCTCTGTTAAATGGCTCTGCCAGTGTGAGTGGAGTTTTGATCAGTAATTTAGGTTAGGCTAGGAATTATTTCGTATTAATTATTAATTAATTAGCATTATCCAACTCTGCTCCCATTAAAGTCAATGGATGAATCAATATTTAAAAGGAGAGACAATTCAAACCTGGAGTATTTCCTCACTAAGGAACTGGGAGGGGAGAGAGCAAACAAGAAAAGGTGCAAGAATTGTTCTCCAGATCATCCCTCTGAAGTAAAAACCTCATGCTTGGGAGGTGCCAGCACAAAGTGGTGTTATTATTTTTCTGGTGGCTGCCTAAACTAAGATGCCCTGTGGGGGTGGGTAAAAGGAGCTTAAAGGAGATCTTCGATTTCCAATGCTCGTGGAACAAACTCCCGAGAGAAGGGACTCACCAAATGCCCAGGCTTTGTGGGTAGGATGCCTGCACACTGCAGGCTACACAGGAGGGACATTGCTGGTTCTGAGGGTTTGGCTTGGGGCACTGTGTCCCCCAGCCTGGGTCACCCCGCCCTGGTCCCACTCCTGCTGTCCCCTCAGGCTGGGTGGCACCGGCACGGTCGTGGCAGCAGCTGCCCAGGGAGCTGTGGCACGGCCGTGCAGCCAGCCCACGGCACTGCCAGCACCTCCCTGCCCCTGCCTGCTGCCCACAGAGGGGCTGCACACGGCTGGCACGGCACCAGCCAAGGAGAAACCCCGCAGAGCCCAAATTTCCAACAGCAGCGGCTCACCGGGCTGTGAGGAGGAGAGGAGTTTCCCTAGGGAGACAGGACACCTGGGGCCCCTCATGTGGGATACAGCATCACCAAACCCCAAGAACCTTCAAACTATCTTCACAGAATTCACAGAATCACAGGGTTGGAAGAGACCTCCAAGATCATCGAGTCCAACGCAGCCCTGACACCTCAATTAACCATGGCACCGAGTGCCACATCCAGTCTGTCCTTAAACACAGCCAGGGATGGTGACTCCACCACTTCCCCAGCAGACCATTCCAGTACTTTATCACTCTTTCCATGAAAACCTTTTTCCTGATATCCAACCTAAACGTCCCTTGATGCAGCTTGAGGCTTTGTCCTTTACTGCAACTGCCTAATGCAGGAGGGGGCTGGGACTGGACAAGGGAGAAGACAAAGCAGCAAACTCTTTGCCTGTCTGGTTCCTCTCAAATGTTTCACTGGAAATATATCCAGATTTTAGCTGAGACACAGAAAAATGGAAGTGTCACTGACTGTTACAGATTGGTCCATCTCAAATATTAACACATGGATTCGTCTGCTCTGTGGAAACTGAAATTGCCCTTTTGTTCCCATGGATCCAGCAGACGATTCAATCACCGGCAAAATGGAGCCCAATAACCCCAGGTGCTGAATTTCCAGTGTCCCTGAGAGGATCAGCTGCAGGATTAGGCTTCAGAGAGAATAATTACAGACAGAGCAATGTTACCAAACAATACTCCACAGAGTTTCCGGGAGACATCTGATATTCTTGTACCATTTAATAGTCTGATTATGACTGCCACTGTATTTCCTGCAATGAAATGCTCTTTCACAGATCACTGTATCACATTGTATATTTAAACGTTGTCCTGAAGTTCTTATTCTCAAAATATTATTCACTTCCCTTTCTCTTCATCCCTTGCCCTTGTTCCTGTCCACGGTGTGCAAACCAGCTGTGCCAGGACAGGACAATTTACTATATTCAAAACAAACCGTGGAATTTGTTTCCACAATGCAGTTGATACTTTGCATCACAAAATTAGCAGATCTCCCAAAAATTCTTCTATAAATCTGACATTAGAAGTGGTTTTTTGCAGTGCATTTGACAACCTTTTTGAAGGAAACTGTGGCCTTCTCTTAGTTCTCACATGTCAGAAATTACTAATAAATTATTGCCTTTAATGATCCCCTCCATGGGATATGTGAAATGCATATTTTGGTAGAATTATGCCTAATAACTGCAAAACAATACAGTAGTACCAACTTGCAACCCCATCATTATTTAGGTGAGCTATGGGCACTTCTCATGTGCAGAAGTTCTGCAGCAGCATTTAGAGTCTCTCCGTTGCACAAAACCCAGTTAAGCATTTCTGTGAATTGAGGCCATGACCCTGCAAGAAGCTGAGGAACAGAACTGCTACTGAAGGATTTTTCTGATGGATCCCCCCTTTCTTTTTAAATAGATATGCAAGAAGATTTATGAACGAGACGTGGTCCTTACTAAGCCTAGAAAGTTCATTTTATCATTTTCGTTTTCTGCTCGAACAAGGATGCTACATGGCAATACCACAGCTGGCCAAAAGGCAACCATTTATCTGAAAAAACACAGGTAAAAATTGCCCCTTTGCATTTCTTTCTGATTTTATTGAAGAAGTGTTTTCATTGATTAACACTTTTCTCTGAAGTGTAGTAAACCACCCCTTATGAAGCCAAACTTTGATATCCCCAAAATAATAATAGTCCATGAGAAGGCTTGTGTTTACAGAATAACAGATGACTGGAGACTTCAGGGGGAAAAAACGACAACAAAGGAATATTTCTTTGAAGAAATAGATACATTCCATGTATGATCACAAAAAGATTTTTAAAATGCACACAATGAATTTCGCAGTTTGGAAAGTTCTGACTCTGTGAATCATAATTAGCTTATGTATAAATCATATTCAGAAATATTTATGATGAAACTTCCACTCAAAATAAAATAGACAAATGTCTTTAACCTAATGAAATTGCACAGTAAATTATTTCCAAGAACATTCCAATGTCAAGGTAACTCACTTAATTATCCATTATCATCGAAATGTAGACATAATGTTAATTAAAATGAAGGGGCAAAACCATTTCCATTTTTTATTAAGATCCATTGGGCTCCTGAAGAGCCATTAGCTGAGCTGGCAGGGTGAGGTGGAGGACGAGCCCTGCCCTGCCAGGTGGAGCGCTGAGAGCTGAATTCCTCAGCTCAGGAGCTGCCCCGCGCTGGAGACGGGAATTCAGTGACTCCTGCCAGCCCCTGGCACCCCCAGCTCACCTCGGAGGGTGATTTCAGGGCTGGAATATCCCATGCTGGAGGGAATTTTCCTTTCAGGGCCAAGCAGGGCAGACAAAGGGGAGCAAAAGGCATTTTCAAGTCCATGGTTCAAGTCAACCACTTGGACTAAAGGAGCTGTGAAAATAAAATGGCAAATTAGGTTAAGTTTTGTTTTCCCTTGGGTCTGGGCATTGAGCTGCAGTTGTGGAGGAGATGAGTTCCACACTGGTCTAATGTGCTCCTATAAATCGGCAGCTCAGCTGCACCCTCACACAGCACCCTCTGTCCTTCACCAGCAGCTAAAGCAAAACCGGCTTTGGCTCTGCTGGCATGCTACTCAACTTGGGTTTTAAAATAAATATATATTTGTCTGAAAAATTTAGTGAAATTACTTCACAAAACATGTGTTTGGGACACAAATGCCTGTATAATCCTGGGTTACCTTTCCTTCTTCTTTTGGGCCGTTCACAGTCCTTTAAAAAGCTACAGACAACATCACATTTTTTAATTAAAATGTTTGCCTAAGTGGTTTGAAGTTAGGGCAGCAGCACTTAGTCTTGTGCACAAAAATGTATTGCAAAGAAAAAAAAAATCAGTTATTTCTGTCGTCATTATATTTCTGAATCCCTGTATTAGTCCAGAATAAAATTCAGATAGCCACTGTTATTTTTATACATCGTAAAAGGAAATAAAAGGGACATTGGCATGGGTAACAGGATCTAGACTTGGGGGAAATATTGTCAATTCTCACCCTTCCACAGAGAAATAGTTTACTCCAGTTCCAAAGTTTGATATATTTATGTTTCAGTTTGGTTTTCACTCTAACAGTTAATAGGAAATATGTCAATGAATCCCATGGGTAACTGCTACAGACCATATTCTTTTGCAGCAAATACTATGTTCTATCCAAAAGTGGTTTGGACGTGTACTAATTTAAAATTTATTCATAAAGAACTCTTCCAGTCTATCACATTTTATTGTCAGACCAGCTAAAACCCTGCTCACCTCCTGCCCATTAATACTACTCTTAACATCACTGGGGATTTTCATTAGTAAAGTGTTTCATGAAATTTAAAGCATATATTACTTCCTTCAGACCTTTGAATGGCGAATTATAATTGCTTTAATAATTCAGACTGACATAAAAATGAATCTAAGGTAATAACCAGCTTGCATATTACCTACCACATATTGCACTCTAAAAGTAATCAGGGATACATTAATTAACCAAATCTTTTTTTCCGACAGAAAAAGCCGTGGTCACTGACAATAGGAAGTTTCACTGGCATGTACTGATATTTCCAAATTGTTTGAATAATCCTTTCCCATAGCCCTCATAACCCTGAAACACCTGAAGAAATTCAGTATATCATGATAAGTTTCTAAATGCCTAAACCTCTTAACTTTTAATAGAGAATTACTCTTCACTGTTATCTTACAGAAGTTATGGTTTTATTTCTTTAACCAGTACAAGCAGTTTCCTGCTTACCCCAGAACAAGCTTGTGGTTTGTTTGGTTCCCCCCCTTCAACCCAGGCTTTGTAATTAATGAATTGCTTGGATTCCATTTAGAATTCCACTAAAATAAGGGGAGGATGGAAATATTTTTGTAGCACGGCACTAACTACAATGTTAACAAATCAAACCAGCACACGAAACAGAGTCTTCCAAGGATCTGGATTGTACTACGCTGCTAAATACAATTTTAGCTAGTGTGAAGTACTTTCCAAATTTCACTCTGCAAGCACAGACAGTTTTAGCACATGAACCACCTCGGAACATGCAGCAAACGCAGCAGTGAGTATGGAAATGTGAGCCAGAAAAGCAGAAAAGGAAATGAAGGCCAAGCAGATGCTGCCCAACTCTCCTCAAACCTGTTCAGGACCTTCTTGAAGCTAACAACGTGCCTGGATTTTGTAGGACGGGGATGTCCCATCCTCTCCTCTTCCCAAAAATCCCAAGAGGTCTGAGGAGGTGAAGCCACATTGACCCCCCAAATACCGGTGCCCGCTTTCCAACGCACGGGACAAACGCCACAGCCCCAGCAGATCCCACATCTGGCCAGCTGCAGGGCAGCCTTGGGCAGTCAGGACGCCAGGGGCTTTGGGGATCACAGCAAAACAAGTTTCCCCCTTCCCTGTGCGAGATCTTTACATCTCTGATAATCAAGTTCAGCCCGTCTGAAGGGCTCTCACAACACCCTGTTGTGTCCTCGATTTGTAGAGTCTGCGTTTCCGTGGTTACCCAGGGCCCATATTGCCAAACTGCCACGGGAGAACAATTCCAGCAAAGAGCCAACTTGGGGCAGAGCAAGTCACGGCACATCCAGCGCTCTTCCTCCGCTTCCCTCTCCCACAGCCCACCGAGCTCCTGGAGCCTCTGCTGCACTCGGGCTCTCGAGGCAGGCAAACACCTGTTTTACTGAAACAACCAATTATTGGACAAATTTCTGATCTCCCCCCCAAGTAACTTCACAACTGCAGTGCGCAGCAAACAACGCAGTACAACAGTTACTATAGTAACATTATTCTGGGAATAAATAACACTATTGCTCCGGACTCCTTTCAGCAAATAAAACAAAACCAAAACCCCGAGCACCCTCTGGATTAATGGCATTATTTATTTAGAAGCCTTCATAGATTGTTGTTTATATTCCAAGCCACGAGCTGGTTTCGGTGCTGCACTCTGTCTTCTCCAAGTAATGAGGGCTACATCGAATAGTCTGACTGCACTGGAGCTATGATCTCATCTGTCAGGAGGTCATTGGAGACTGACACTGCTAAACTGATGGAAAAACCTGTCACACACCTGGAGGGCATGCACAGGCTGCAAAGGCTCTGAGCCCACCCAGCACTGACACCCAGAGCCCAAAAGCTCCCGACGGCTCAGGCCCTGGGCTCTGCCTCCTGCTCCTGCAGGTGAGGCTGACAGCGAGGTGCCAAATGCCTCAGTGAGCTTCTGGTGTCAACAAAAAGGAGTTTTAGCTGGGAAAGAATATCCTGAGGGGAGGTTCTGCTTTAAATGCAATTGCAGAATTTTATTTATGGCTCAGACGCTCGTGGACTGTTTAAAACCAAATCAAAATAACAAAACAAACAAAATAACCCTAACCCTGACTGCCAGCAGCTCTGCATAGGGCAGTGCTTGCCTGGGGAATTAAACCTCTTGACCCAGATTCCCTGTGTCTGCCCAGATGGTGACAGGAGTCTCCAAGGGAGCTGCACTCTTATTTCCAGGCAGACCCCCCCAAAAACTGTTCTGCTGAATCCTTGCATGCTCCTGTGAGTCCTCCCCAGATCAGGCATGATCTTAAAACTACAGAGTGTCCAGCTATGCCAGGTGTGTGCAGAGCCTGTCCTGTCCCACCAGCCCTGCCCCACCAGCCCTGTCCCTGAAGGGTGGGTTCTGCTGCCTGTTCCATGTTCACCAGCCCTGTCCCACCAGCCCTGTCCCCGCAGGGTGGGTCCTGCTGCCTGTTCCATGTGCACCAGCCCTGTCCCACCAACCCTGTCCCACCAACCCTGTCCCACCAGCCCTGTCCCACCAGCCCTGTCCCCACAGGGTGGGTCCTGCTGCCCATTCCATGTGCACCAGTCTTGTCCCACCAACCCTGTCCCACCAGTCCTGTCCCCACAGGGTGGGTTCTGCTGCCTGTTCCATGTTCACCAGCCCTGTCCCTGCAGGGTGGGTCCTGCTGCCCATTCCATGTGCACCAGCCCTGTCCCACCAGTCCCGTGTCACCATCCCTGTGTCACCAGCCCTGTGTCACCAGCCCTGTCCCACCAGCCCTGTCCCACCAGTCCCGTGTCACCAGCCCTGTCCCACCAGCCCTGTCCCCGCAGGGTGGGTCCTGCTGCCCGTTCCATGTGCACCCAGCTGTGGGTGCCTGTGCAGCAGGGGAGGCTCTGGGCTGTCAGCTTCCCAGCCAGGAGCTCCAAGCTGCAGTGGCAAGTGCAGGAGCTGCCCAGGGGAAGCAGGCTGTGTGAAATTGCCACCAGGAGAAGTCTCAGAGCGCTCAGTCACTGCCTGAGCTGCGAAGAGCCCAGGGGTTCAGTCAGTCCCATCAGCCCAGCCTCTCCTCCATCCCACCTTGTGTCCCACTGGTGATGGAGCTGGGAGCCCCTGGATCACACCAGGATCTGAAAAGCACAGCACAGGAACAGCCCTGACCCCGAGCCACACCACAGCTGGCACTGCAGAACAGCTGGAGTTTGCAGTTTAACTCAGTGCAGTTCTGTATTTAACCAAATTTAAATGTCATGGCTTTTACCAAACTTCCTACATTAATAAAATTTAATAGAACTGGCAGGCCGGAGAAAAGTTATACCATTACTGCAGTGTTTAACTGAGGTTTAGTTTAGATGGGGATCTCAAAGTTACAAAAACTGGAGGATATATCAGAAATCACTGTAAACTGGGGTAAGGAATTCACCACGGATGAATCATCAGGTATTATGCAACCAAACCCCTTCTCAGCATACTAATGGTACAAGATGGCCCCTGGTGCAGCATTTTTGATTTTTCTGTTTTGTTGCATTTTATCTGCTTTTGTCTAGTCTGCTTTTATCACTCTTAATCCTGTGCAGACATGGGAGGCTCAACCTCAGGAAAGCTCCAGCCTCACAAAACCCACTTTTTTTCCACATGAGAGGGTATGCAGACAGACAGGCGTCAGCTCGAGCACAGTCAAACAGCTCCTGCTCTTTCTAAACAGCAATTGTTTCACGCAAATATGCAAAGGGAAATTAAGGAACTCCAGGTGAAACTTTGCAGAAGAGCAGGTAACTGCAGCAAGACCTGCTTTGCACTGCTTTCTGCAGCAAATCCTCTCTGCCCACAGGTGCAAGGAATAGAGTAAAAAAATCACCTTCAGGTAGTGAATGAACATTTCAAAGAGCCACATTCAAATCACTGAGGGTTTTGCACAAAGTGATCATTGTCCAAGTGACCCACGGGACTCAAACAACCACACAAGAGTCAGAACCCCCTGATTATTGAATCAAGTGTTGCTCATAACAGCAACACAGAGGACACAAGAAAACCCAGCGAGGCATGTAGAACAATTTTTCTACATATTGCTGCTCAACGTAGGTCAAAATTTAGTCCCTGAAAGGCTGGAAAGAAGTGTTAGCTGGCCTGAAAAATGAAAATCAATTGTAAGATGCTCTAGGAAAAAAAAGCAAGCTACAAACCTGAACAAGGACAGTTAAACTGATGGGAAAGCAGCTCTCACTGAAACACATCAAATCAGGTCATTGGGACCTCCCAGACATTTTGCTTCTTTCTTAAAAACAAAACTATTAAAATTTCACAAAATATTCCAGCGTTGAATGAAAACTTATCAAACCATGTGATGTTTCCCCAGAATTTGTCATGTGCTGTAAAACAGAAGTTCAATATAAGGAAGAAGACAGCTTTTGAAAGGATGATATACTGGGGGCTTTTTCAGTGAAAGAAGAGTCTGACCAAAATCACTGCAGAGCAAAACCCAGTTTTGGATGGTTGCAGAGTTTCAGAGAGTTTTAAGTCCTTTTTAAATAACTCCAAAAAACATGCTAACAAAAAAAAATATATCTATATATATATATAGATATATGGATATTTTTTAAATTTAAAAACGGGACCTGCTAAGTAAATTAAATGATCATGTTAGGTTTCATGTCCACTTCCAAAAATCCCTGTACCTCTACAGATGAAGAAGATAAAGAAGCATCTACGGCCAGGAAAGGGTCAGGGCAGCTTTGGAACCACTGCAGGTCCAGAGCACCAGGGGTCCCTCCCCCTGGCAGGGCTGGGGAAAGGCACAGCAAACACAACCCCAAACACACACCTCAAACAACACTTCCTTCTCCCCCTTTCACACAAACCAGATCTCCAGTTTCTCCAGCTCTGAGGTGTTTCCAAAAGGACCGGGCTCTTTACAGCCAAACCAGGCAGATTTCAGTTACCGCCGAAAAAATGCCATTACATTCCAAATTTTCCCACTAAGCAGAGTAATAAATTCACAAATAAGAGGCATGATGAACATTCCTAGGACATGGATTTTTCTGTCTTGAATGAAATGAACAGTTTGTAACCCAAGCAAGGTGATGGCACTAATGAATTACAAAGGCCTCTCCTCGTGAGCGGGATTAATCTCACATGTCATAAATACTGATTAGATACCCTATATGCAATATGGAAATAAAATGATAGGTTTATTCATCTTAATGTTGTGAGTTATGTTCAAACTGAGGTAATGCCATGTGAGATAAGGGCAGGAGGCCACAAGAAAACTTTTCTAAACAGCACAGACGTCCTGCCTGCAGCAGGAGGTGGGAGAGGCCACGGGCAAACCCCAGTGTCCCTCACCTGCTGCCAAGGAAAAAGGGATCTGAAGGGTCCTAGCCCCCCCAACACCACAGCAGGACTTAAGAAGAAGGAGCACAGGGAAATGCTGTCGTTAATACAGGAATAATGCTGCTGCATACAGCAAGTTCTGTCTGAAATCACTTCAAACTCCCCTGTAAAAAGCATCCAAAGCTGGCTTTAAAGAGATCCAAACCTGATTTTAACTTTCCTATCAATAAAGAACTTTACACAAGCTTTCTTGCAAGATTCACCTGAACAAGTAATCACATTTACAATTGGAAAATTTACATTTCCGCCCCCCCAAAATGAACTCCTTCAGTTTCATCTACTTCCAGTAGCCTTAAGTGAAGCATTTTTGTCGGGTAAACTGGAAAACCTCCACTAGCAAAGTTTCATTCCCGATGTAGTTATTTATACTCTGTGATCCCACAACCTCCTCCTGGTTGTCCTCATCCAGAGTTTGCTCCGGGAATCTCTCTCTGCAGTTGGAACTGAGGGGTAATTTCGGCTGGCTGAAGGTAATTACATCAGCTAGTCAGGAGAACAGCACTAACGAGCCACTTTTCGTGGAAGGGATGGTGGCACCACTAATGACTACAAACCCTGCAGGTCCCTTAAATTTGGCTTTGGTCCCTTAAATTTGGCTCTGAGTAGAGCAGCACCCCAGTGAACTGTGCTGGACACAGGTGCATTTCCCACAGAACCCTCTCCTGAAATCCAGCTTTGCTCTGGCTTTGCCAGGAGCACTGGGCTGATCTCCTGTCTCATTGTCTTGTGAAGCTTCCAGGTTTCTGAGTGTGTGCTAAAAAACCCCACAGTCCAACTACAGGATGACAGACTCCAGGCTCCTGACATTGAAGTATTAAAGTGGTTTTCTAGCACATTTGTTGTTTTGTGGTACGCTTTATCACCACCTTGCAATCTCTGTTTTCAGAGCAGCTCATCTCATAAACCACCGTAGGAAATAAACATGATCTGATTTTTTCTATCTTTCCCTTTGCTTCCCTTGTGCAGCACTCTCACCTTCCTCTCATTGATTATCAAATCTGTCCCCAGGTTTATAGAAATATTACTCCTGGTAAACATAATGCAGGTTTATTGCTAATTCAGGGTGATTACTTGATGCTGCACCAGAACTCCTGTTTCTCATTCAGTTTTTCTTAGATGTTACCAGTGCAGCTCTTAAACATGCAAATATCAGCGACTTGAACATTTCTCACACACTCCACATAACTAAATTCATGCTTTTTCTATATATAAAAATAAATCTTGGTAGTGCCTGCCACTTAATTAGTAACGGACTGAAAAGAAGAACACCTCTAGATCTCATGAAGGCAAACAAGTCCCTGATAACTCTCCTGCCCAACAGCTGCAATCCCCACGGGATTTCTGCTCTCAGATGCTCAGGCCCTCTCTGTTTGGAGCACCTGAAGCCTCTTGTTGGATGCTGGTGGATCTTGGAAAATGCTTCCATGGAGAACTGATACATCCCCCTGTATGGAGTCAAGGGGGGTGCAAGGGAAAGGTTGTTGGTAATTTTGACCATTATCAACATACTCTGAACCATGAAAACATATTTTCCCTTTTGAATTTCTATTTAAAAAAAATATAAGCAACAGGAAAATCAGCTTGCTATTCACTTGCACATTACATTCTATTCCAGGCTGATACTTACTCAGCAGTCAATTTTTTTTTTTTTTTTCTACGAATAAAGAAACTAATATGAGAGAGAGAGAGAGAGAGAGAAATTCCTGCCTGGTTCTGCAATGATCTTCAAATAATCTTAAACATTCCATATTCAGAATTGTCATTTTTAAACTTTTCTTGCTAAAGATTCAAGATATCCATTCATACTCATGGAACTCATTGTATACTATCTATGTTTTGTGTATCAGCCAGTAAATAATAACTTTATAATATTTTTTTGCAGACCCTGTTATACCTGGAACTTGTTTGAAGTGTCTTGAGCAAATTAAATCCAGAAGTGGAGCCTTACATAGTGTCACCCAAGTTACTGAATTTATTAAAAGCAGATAAAAGACTTCTCTTTCCTTGACTACATCTTAAATTTAAGAAAAGTTTCTACTTCAAGTTTCACTTTCAGTATAAAATATGCCCTTGTGGAAGCTGTTACAAATGTCAAACTTTAAGGAGCATAAATTTATGGTGGCATTGAATTTTAATGGCACTATAAATGTCTATAGTAATGGTGATATATCTATTGCAATAAATTGCTATGGAGAAATATAAAAATAAATGTAAGATAAAAGATTGTGTATAAAATATGTTTTTACATACTCTTTAATGATTAAAAATCATAGAAAACTAGAGGCAATAAATCACTGCAAAAGTGCTGTTAGATTTTACATGCTGTTTTACTCTTAGAACATATAGACACAATCCTTTGGCCAGAAATTGCAGTGACTTTAATGAGGCTAATCCAGATGATCTTTTGTGTTGACTTGAAAAAAAAAAAATCTGCTTTCCATTAAGGATCACAGAAAGACTGCTATCCATGACCCACGTTACTGAAGCCATGCCTGCTATAAAAGGGAAATTTATGGAATTCTAACATCATTGTTTGGCAATGTTTCCTGCCTGCTCTCTTCCTCTTTGCAGCTCCCTGATATTTGCCACAGCTCGTCCCATTTGGGCAGGGCTCTGCTCCTAGGACAAAGGTTCACATTGTGGTGAAAGGAGAACTCAAACCCAAGGAAGCCACAGACGTGCAGAGGAACAGACAGCATTGTCTCTGTGTAGGTCAAAAGTAGTGCTTGATATAATAAATGATCAGCCTCCACTTCCATTAATTCACTGTCTTAAAAAACCTTTATGTCCTTGATTTATTTTCTTAAAACAGGGGCAGCTGAAAATTATGAGATTGTTCCTTGACAGTCATGGAAGCTGACATCAATAAAACCTACCTGTCCAGGAATATCAATGGAAAAGAAAAGGGAGAAAAACAAAAGCAAATGGAGCTTGGTCAGGAATGAATCCTGGAATCCCAGTCAACACTCCAGGCTGGGGCCATGGGGTAGGTGGGGGGAAGTCACTGTGGGGTTTCTTTATCTGTTTTTAAATACATTTACAGTCATTTTAAATATGGAAAATCAGGTTGCAGCTGTAATATATTCCAAGTATTCAGCTCCTAAGACGTACAAGTTGCCCTGGAATACTGGGCAGTGCTGCTGTAATTTGTGTGAATGCAGATCTGTGGAGTCCAGCTGGGCCAATCCCAATCCACATCTTCCCCACGAGGAGGTCTGGGGCAGAAACACCCACAGATATTGGGGAATCAGAACCCCTCCAGCAGGACAAACCTGATCCCTGCCTTTCCCTGCATTGGGCTCAGGACATAACTGGGGACTAATGAGATTAAACTGCCCATGACTCGATTACCAGTGACACTTCTGTTGAACATTCAGAAGCAAGACCTCAGTGAACAATAAATGGAAGCTGCCAGCTCTATAAATATCTGCAGATGAAAGCTCCAGGACCTGTCATGGCACTGCCAGCTGCCGCCAGGTGCAGGGCTCCAAACATCTTGGCAAAGGGTGCTCCTGCAGAGAGGAGGGCAGAGGAGTTCTGGGGGAGGGACGGGGCTCACCTCACTGCCAGCAGTGTTGGCTCTGCAAGGGGATCCTGCAGATACCGATGGATGCCAAGGGACAAGGAGGGGCCAGAAAACAGCACTGGAAAATTATTTGGGAAGGTGTCCCACGAGGAGACAAACCCCAGAGAGCAGCAATGCTGCTGGGTCTGCAGGAGCTGACAGACCCAGTGCTCTGTGCCAAACCTGTCCAAGGCCACCAGCATCACCCACAGCACCCTGCCCACTGCCTGCACCATGCCCACGAGGACAGGGGCTGCTCTGGGCACACAGAGACCACAGGATTTTGTACACTGCCCCGATGGAAGCCAGGAAACCACGAGTACCTTCCACTGTAAAACCAGCCCCCTCTGTCATGGAAGTGACTGAAAAAATCTCTAAGCCAGAAAAATCACTTTTGTTCTCCAGCGTGTTTCTTACAGGAACTACACAGATAAGTTTGAAGCATTCCTGGAACTCAATGGATAATAATATTAATGTCAGATCTTTAGGATTCAGGACTGATTTAACTTCAGTCTTGAGAAAATCAGGAAAGTAGAATTTAACCAATGCAAAGCGCTTTTTAAAATTGTGCTTTGCTTGTTTCTAACACTAAAAATGGCAATTACTGCCATCAGCTTCCCCTAGGGACAGTTTCACAATGAAGATCACTGAGTAAATGTACCTGTTATAAATACATGAAGATAACAGAGATTCAAAGAAAAAGTAAAGGAAGGAGCAAACTTAAACTTCCAGCAAAACACTCTCTAGTTAAAGCAAAAGCATTGAAAAAAATTGCAGATGTAGAATTCAAATTCCTGGTTTTTACACCACTATTGGCAGCTGGGGAAGAGGATGGGACACGTAAAACTCTGCTGCCCATTTTCCACATCAGCCACAACCTCTCCTCATTTCTTTCCCACCCCTTGAAGGAAAATGGAGGCAATCCCATCAGCTCTTCAAGAGTGTTATGGAACTGAAAACTTTTTACATTGCATGTTCCCTTGTCTTGCACACTGTCATTGACAGTCAGCATTAACTTTATTAAACCCCAGCATTAGCATTACAGAGTTTCTCTGGGGATGGGGCTGGGTGGAAAACCTGCCAAAGATCCACTTGGCTGCTGCTCATCCCTTGGTGTGGCCTCATCAAACATTTCCCACCTTTCTGCTTTTTAGTGTAATTTATTTTTTTCATTAAAGGGATACAACATAAGTTATTAATAGCTTAAACTTCATTTTATCGCTATTAGATGCAGACACATTCCTATTAAGGACAAAGAGAAGCAGATTCTGCTGGCATATGGAATGTTTTATTAGCACCCCATGGATGGTATGGATCATCTTTCACTCCTAAGGAGGCATCATCTCCACACTGAGAGATTAACTCCTCTCACAAAGTTATCACAGGAATATTTCAATTCTTCCTTCATGCATAAGAATTCCGAACCAAGACTGCAAGACCTTTGGAAAACCTCTCCCTATACTTGAAGAAGAAAATAATATTGCAGCAAAACCACGGCCTCATTATTCTTTTACAAGCTGCAGATAAATGAGGGGACAAGGTGATAACATGGGATTATTTTCCTATTTAAGTAACCTAATTAATGTCATTTTGTTCACACTTTCATCTGATTTCATTTTCTTACAAATATTAACATTTCCATGTATGTGCAATTCACATGAAGGATTAGAAGTTTCCTAGCTCAGCAAGAGAGGAAGGTGGAAATGGTCTCTGTCAGAGAAATGAATGAGCCACAATCCTTCCATGCACAAAGCTATTCTAATACAACATGGGAACTACATTGTTTTGTAGTTTTTTAGGGGTTTTTAGAATGCTTGCTATCAAACTTTCTACCAGCTATGGCCACTTGGGAGTGATTATAAGACCTTTCATTCCATGATAATAACAAAAAAAACCCCACCAAACCACCTCAAATAAAGCAGAGAGAACTGAAAAAGAAAACCCGTTCAAACTACTGTTAAGTTTTGCCATAAATAAGAACAGGAAAAGGAGATCTCAGACAAAAGAATGTCAGCACCACTGTCAAATGAGTAAGCTGGGACTGCTGCCTGCAATTCCAAGCCAATCAATTGCTGCCACCTCTGTTTCTGTGTGGCACAAAGCAGCAGTCAGTGTGGACAGGCCAGTGATTACAGTGATGGATCTGAGCCCCTGCTGCCAGCATCCTGGGATGCACCTTACCTGGATGGACAGCTGAGCAGAACCTCCTGCTGGAGCTTGACAACAAACTGCTGCTCTGGCTGAGAGCCCTCAGCTCAGCCTAGAGCCACACAGAGAGCCCTCAGCTCAGCCTAGAGCCACACAGCTCAGCTTAGTGCCACACAGAGAGCCCTCACCTCAGCCCAGAGTCACACAGAGAGCCCTCAGCTCAGCCTAGAGCCACACAGAGAGCCCTCAGCTCAGCCTAGAGCCACACAGCTCAGCTTAGTGCCACACAGAGACCCCTCAGCTCAGCCTAGAGCCACACAGCTCAGCTTAGTGCCACACAGAGACCCCTCAGCTCAGCTTAGTGCCACACAGAGAGCCCTCAGCTCAGCTTAGTGCCACACAGAGAGCCCTCAGCTCAGCCTAGAGCCACACAGCTCAGCTTAGTGCCACACAGAGCCCTCAGCTCAGCCCAGAGTCACACAGCTCAGCTTAGTGCCACACAGAGAGCCCTCAGCTCAGCCCAGAGTCACACAGCTCAGCTTAGTGCCACACAGAGAGCCCTCAGCTCAGCCCAGAGTCACACAGCTCAGCTTAGTGCCACACAGAGCCCTCAGCTCAGCCCAGAGTCACACAGCTCAGCTTAGTGCCACACAGAGAGCCCTCAGCTCAGCCTAGAGTCACACAGAGAGCCCTCAGCTCAGTCCAGAGCCACACAGCTCAGCTTAGTGCCACACAGCTCAGTTTAACACCACACAGCTCAGCTCAGCAGTAAAGGCAATTTCTGTGTATTATCAACAGTGTTTTGGTGACAAACCCAAAACTCCCGTGAAGAAAAATAACCCTGTCCCAGCCAAAACCATCACAGCTGGACAGCCCGGTAACAGGGCACACCAGAGTGAAACCTGTGGTGCTTTAAAACTACTTTAAACCAAGGTGGAAGGGATTTTGGATATGTTTTGTGGTCAGGATGTCAATTGCTCCACGACTGTAGCCCGCACATTCGGGGGGAAAGTTTAAAAGTGTGGTATAGCTAGAGCAAACAGAGAAGATATTTCTTATTTTTTATTCATCTGCACTAGGATGTGATTTTATTTTTTACTACTGTCACCTAACTTAATAGTTGGCAAAACTAAAAACATGTGTGTAGACTTTAATGGATGCACGCTTTTAATTTTTGTCAAAATCTACATTTCTTCTCATTCAGCTGCAAGGAATCTAACAAGCCTACATCAAAACAGATCTTTCACACCATCAATGTTCATTTGTTCCCAAACACTATGAATAACATGATAAACAAAGAAATCTTGAGTAGAAGATAATTATTTCTGCCACTCCTGTGCAACAGTAAATATTTTAAATGGTGACAATAAAAATCTGTGTCTAAACAGGATGTTACAAACAAGAGTTGCTACAATGCCCTTGCAGTCACTGCAATGAAGATGTCACCAGCAAATTTGTTCCAAGGAGCAACCAGGGGACTGATCACACCCTTGCATCAAGAGAAGAGCAGCAATTGGCTTTTTTTTTCTGAGTTTTTATCTGATTCCCAGGTTCTCTCAACCTCCAGAGGTGTATCCTGCATGTGCCTGCATTGGGCACCTTTTAAATCCCCTGCACTGCTGAACTGAGCTTCACAAAGGAAAAGAGCCAAGCCACCAAAGCTGCTCACTTCCCATAAAAAGGGAACCAGAGGTTTGCAGAAGCAATCTTTCTATTCTGTTAATCACATGTAAATCCCCAGGGAACAAAGAATCCTGTTGTATATGAACAGGTAAATGTCAATTTAGCTGGGCCAATTTCCCCAAACAACTGCTTCTACAAAGTAAGGGACATTTATCCAGCACCGAAGTTAAGGAAAACTCTCCACATTTTTTCAGAAAGCTAAATCCAAGGCGGACAGTGACTGCCAAACCTCCAGGAGACTCTGGGACTGACACAGGTGAGCCTTTATGAGTTTGGTCTAGATCCCCTCATTCCACATGACTCTATTCCAGCTGCCTCAGGCTCAAGCATTTCTTTTGTCAAAACGGTGAGAGGACACAGCCGAGCTTTGAGCTGTGACATCTTCTGGCTGGGCACAGCATGCGTGCCCTGGGGAGGGACAGAGCAGGACACAGCTGGGAAGGGTTCACCTGCCCAGCCCACAGACACCCGGGTTCCATGGGGGAAACGTTTCCAGCTGCAGCGCTGAGCTAACCCCGCTGCTCTGACTCGGAGGGGGAAATGTCCTTCTCCCCAGAGCGTGATTTCCGTGGGGTGACCCCATTTGGTGGCACTTGCTGTAATTTCTCCGGTGAATCACAGAGCTGGAGAGTTCTTCGGATGTGTGCCCTAAGATCTGCATTTATAGAACACCAGCTGGCGCTTCACATTGATCAAGTTCTGCTGTTACCAACATACTACAGGGCCTTGTTTCCCTAAATATAGGAGCGGTAAAATTATCCACAGCGTTATTACGCTGAACTAAATAGTGCTTCCACTGATTTGTGATTTTTGTTATTGTTTTCTTAAAATGTCACAGTATCACATTTTTTTTCCATTTGAAGAGGGAGTGTGATGACAGCTATAAATAGATCCTCTTGGACTGCTGCTTCCAGCAGCATCTGAAATATAAATTCCTAACCAGCAGAAATAGAAATTCCTAAGTGGCACTTTCAGAATCAAAATTTTTGGAGCGCACGTGACCAAAGCACGTGGTCACAATGAAAGCAGTTGGCAGTTCTGTCCCCAGCTAGGATGGACTCTTGGTCAGAAGTCAGAGACACCAAACGGCCAAAACACTGAGAGAAATGTCTATTCTTTACTACAAGGCACACAAAGATCAGTGAAGCATCTGGAGTCCAGAGCTCTTGGTTCTGCACGTTTGCTCAGAAAAAAAAATACTATGCACAACATTATCTCCTAAATTGCTAATAATACCCCTCAGGCACTTTGTGCCACACAGGAGCAGTCACAGAGTGGGACTGCTGCTAGCAGGAGGAAAACAAAACAACTTGTGCTGGTATGGCCATGATATATCCATCAGCCTGGTGATGGGTGATTTAGCTGTACCAGATCCACAAACAGAAGAAATGCATGAATAGAGACACTTCTGACAAGCTGTAAGAGGCAAGGCTAAAATAAAAATAGCAGAAAGAAAATGAGTAAGTGGTTCACTGTTGAAAGGGAATAGCAACACTGCCACCTCTCCAGGTCCTGACAGGTTCCAAAAGCACCTGAGCACAACAAGCTGAGTGCTAATTCCATCAGGAGGCTCCAGGAATGGGTGTAAAGTTACCACAGACATCCAAACACACAAGGAAAACTTGGAAATATTCCTGTGGAAATAATCTACCAAACAGAAAGGAGAGCAGACAGGGCTGCAGCTGTCCAAAAGCAATCTATGGCCTCTGAGAAGAGGCAGAGGACAAAGAAATCACCCCGTGGAGTGAGGGAGCACACAGTCACAGGGGCTGCAGCCCCACCACAAGACATAACTTTCCCTTACAGCAAGGGAAATCCTGTCCAGTCTGTGACAGGATTAAAGGTCCTTAGAGTAAAAGATTTAAACTCAGGCAGCTCAAGGTTTGGTTTGGATTCTGGTGGGGACACAGGCTCCAATACCCTCGTCAGCCTGACTACTGCCATGAAATCTGGGGTAGCACATTTCAAGTCAGATAATCTTTTCTTGTGGGCAAGAGACTCTAAATCTTTTCCTTTACTAACTTTTCAAATAGCACTCTCGATTTGAAAGCAGCTAAGCTCAAATAGTTTCCAACAGACAGATTTCCCTTGTTTTTATTCTTCTCTCTAGGACTAATGATCAAGCCTTACAATACACCTGTGAGGAATGTCAGTTTTTCAGAACACTGTGCCATTATCAGAGTGCACAAAACACCCAGGATTATCTGAGATGCTAAATCAATTGGACTTTAGCTCAACTGGTGATTTAATTACACCTAAGAAACACCTTATGAAGTTCCTCACAGATGAATAATATTTTTCCCATTTTATTCTTTAAAAATCCTTTTGGTGAATTCAGTCTGAGGTACTGAAAAACACATCACTACAGAAGTGCAATGATTTGTGTTTAGATTTTTTCCCAACATTGATTTTAAAAGGTCAATTTCTGTATTCTCTTTAGGCGAGGAAGGGATTTTTTCACTCTACAACAAGATACAGCTAAGCTGTAACAGCATTGCAGAGTTTTCTGGCACTCTGCAGATGGGACTGACACTGACCTGTGTTAACATCAGGAGAACAACTTTTCCTGCAATTAACCTCTACCAGAAGAACAGCCTGAGTGGATATTCGAGGAGAAACATGTAAGGGATTCACACCTTTGGTACAAGTAGAAAAAGCAAGGTTATATTCACCTGTGACCTCATGGGGTGCCTGTATCAGAAGAGGTGTGTGCAAATATAGATGGTATAGATACAGATTAGATATAGATTATATAGACAGATATAGATGATATATAGATATAGATAGATACAGATTAGATATAGATTATATAGACAGATATAGATGATATATAGATATAGATAGATACAGATTAGATATAGATTATAATGCTATTTTGCATGAAGGTCACTTCACCTATATTTTCAGAAGTCTAAGGAGCCACACTTCTCAGAGTGAAAAATGAAATTCATTACAGCTCCATGATTTCTAATCAGCAGTCAGTTCTAGCAGCATCACATCATCACCTCGATATGCCGCAGAAATAACTGTAAAGTTTTGTGCCTCATTTTGTTGGGTTTTCATCTCAAAAAAACCCAAACATTAAAAAGGGAGTAATTACAGAAAGTTCTCACTTTATACTAGTAAAAATTATGATAATTTGGGGTATGACAGGAGAGATTTCAATGACAGCCACACCTCAATCCTGCTATGTGAAATTGTTTAGTGTTAAGAGGTTTTTAAAAGCCTGCCTTCAATGCAGAAAATATAAAGTAAAATATGCAGCTGCAGCACCTCAGTTCATGAAAAACGATTCGGTGTACACACCTGAACACACCTCACCTAGGAAACACTGAAGTTGGTATTACAAATTCCGGTGTTTACAGCAGTTTCATCATATGTACATCTTAAAATGAGCAAGATTTAAAGAGGCTGCTTACATGTTTAACTCTCACAAAGCCTGGAATAATTCACTTAAAAGTGTGGCTGTTTAAAGTATCTCCTTTTCTTCCATAAATAATCGGTTGGAATTCAGTCCTAAGCTCTCCACGACCCCTAACAGCTCCAAAGGCCAGCTGCAGATGGTGCCCCTTGACTTGCTTACACAAGAGAGAGTCTGAGGTCAGCTTGTATAAACTGCTGGCACATTCAGACCCCCCTGGGACTCCAACTTGCTGTGTGCCAGCTCATCCTAATGATTTAAATTAGTGCAAAGTTCCCCACTTGAGCACCAAGGCACCAGCTCTCAGGTGCACCTTTGCATCAGGGCTGTGCTGCTGGCAGCGTGCTGAGTGCTCCTGCAAACTGATCTACCTGAAATTCAGTTCATTCCTCACTGAGCCTCAGCCACCTCTCTGGTTTTTAAACTTGCAAGCTTGTTATTAAAATCTATTAGGTTAAAAAAGAATAGCAACCCTTCAAATTTTACTGAAGGGCAAAAAAAGGATTAAAATTGTTATTTTATATATATGCCTTTTTAAATTCCTGGTTACTCTTTAGATAGCAACAATCATGAGAGGACTAAAACAACAATCATCTTCTAGTCTGGCAATCAGGAATGGTTTTGATTCATTGCACATTTACCTCTGTCATTGATTTTCTACTCCCTAGTGAGCAAATATCAGGCAACTCCTAAATTTAAACAAGATAACAAATAGAACAATGAAGATTTCCATTTAACAATGCAATAGGTTGTTCTCATTTGTCAGGAAATACTCTTCATTTTTCAGAGAAAACAAAATTCATATTCACACTGCTGCTTCTCAACACTATCCCCATCTTTACATCCAAACCCTGCTGTGAGTTGAGCCTTTAGAAAAGCCCCCAAACACTGCCCAGACAAACTAAATTCTGTGGGCATCCCAGACTTGGGTACCCCCTAAAATAACTCCCGGGTTTGATTGCACCCAATAGGTGCCAGCAGAACAAACCAGCCCAGCACAGGCATCAGCCAGGGCTACGCTCACTCCTGCTACCTCTGCACTTTTCTCAGAGCAGCATTCTCAGGGCATCAAAAATGCAAATATAAAATCAAAAATGCAGAAGGAACAGGGGGTTAAGCACACAGGAAAGCCAAGAGTGAAGTGGAATGATGATCAGGATTCTGAGAGCAAAGGATCATTCCACAAACCTCCTGTTCTTGAGTGACACCTTTAATCCTGTGGCAGGATGCTGTCCCTGTCCGCTGTGGTGGCAAGAAACAAAGCATTAAGGAGCAGTTGATTTCCAGTACTACACATCCCTGGATTCTCTGGTTTCCTTTCCATAATTCGAAATGATAGCACCCAGAATGAGGCTAAAGAAGAGGAGTGGCTCAGCAGCCCCGAGAAACCTGGTGAGAACGGCAGGTGCAAGTCTGCAAGGGGACAAGACGAGACAAGCGCGAGAAACCAGGAATATCAAACATTTGTTTCATTCCAAGTAACACAATTTCCTTCAGGAGCAATGTCCTTAATGCATTCCAAAGTGCCACTCGGATCACTTCCAGTCAGACTGATTTAGAATAATGAAAATCACTGCTGAGCCCCTGATTATTGTACCTGTTTGCGTGCGTGTGGAACTAGAACTGAGCTGCTTTTTTGTTTGTTTTGGTCAGGGCTGCAGCTTTTCACTGAAATAATTATACTACACTGCTACTTCACATAATTCCCCTCCAGGTATAAGCTGGGGAGATAATGTTATTACTTGGGAATAACACTCAGAAGAACTGTACACTCAGGAGGGAAGAGCTGCTTCACTGTGATGAAATAGATAAATTGGCACTTCTCTGGGTGCAATCAAGAGATATGAGACTGAGTCTGCATCTATTACCATGGCATCAGAATGCTGTGATATCACCCTTGGAGCAGCCCTCTGATGTAACTCTATCTCTAGATTACAGAGAGAAAGCCAAAATCAAACCTCAAAAGGCAAATACTGCAGCACGGTTGAAGAAGCTGGAAGAAGACTTGAGTGGAATATACAGACTTGAATCTCAGGGTGTAAAATTAAAACCCCTATTTGAAGGAAGAAAAACCGAACCCAAACATACTTAGGAATGAAAAAGAACCCAACAGTCACTAGTCCATTAACCAAATAGTGAGGAACCGCTGCCAGTACCGAAATGTTTGCTACAAGGTTCTCTGGGCCTGGAGAGCGCTTGTGCATCGAGTTTGGGTTTTTTCTTGGTGCTAAACAGACGATGCTCAATCCCAAACCTCTCTGTTGTGATCCAGCCTGGCTTTCCTGTGCATGCTGCTGCTTTCTCTAAGAAAACACTCTGAGAGAGTTTTTTGGCTTGCCATGATCCAGTCCCTGCAACTGTGGCACCTGTTCCCAGTTTGAGCTCCTCAGCCACACCCCACACTACAGTGTGCCAGCCCTTTTAACTGCTAGGTTTATGAGCACTGGGTCAATTTATCTAGATACAAAGATATAAAAAATAAGCAGAAAAACCCAAGCTTTATAAACAGCTTAAGACACCTAGAACAAAACACAATTAATTAATTTATGAAAAAATACAGTGGATTAATTTATTGCAGTGAAATGAAAGATCAGCTTGCTTCACTTTTAGGAAAAAAGAAAAAGACATTAAAAAACCCCAAACATTTAGCAGAGGGAACAATCAAAATGACAAAGGAAAAGAGAAGGGCAACAATAACACGTTGATGGTGACAGCTCTCACTCCAGGGGCTGTTTGTGTCCTCAGCCTGTTGGAGTCCAGGGCATTCCTTTGGTTGCCCTGGAGGGTCAGGGACCTGGGCAGGGGGGTCTGGGACCCCAGCCCAGAGCCCAGAGCTCAGAGAGACACTGGATTTGATTTCAGTCCATGGGAGAGGCTTCTTGCACTGCAGGAAGCATTGCAGGCCACAAGAGTGTAAAAATAGTAGTTTAGTATATCACAGGGTGAAAAAACAGTGAGTTTGGGATTCTTAGCATTGAAGTGAATGGGGCAAGATGGAGAATTTGGGGCGTTGTCTCCTTCTTCTTCCTTCTTGTTCCCTCACTCCATTTCTGCAGTGACGTTGGCACAAAGTAGTTAGTGAGGATTGGGTCAGAGTAAAGATGACCTTTTTAGTAATAGTGATAGACATTGGTAATAAATAGTAAATAAAGAATACGTAGCAATTAGTATAAAAGATAAGGACAGCCCAGAGACAGGGGAGTCACCAGATGTCCGAGCCGCGGCAAACATCTTTCGGACACTGAGAAAATTGTAAGATAAGAACTAATAAACGAAGCATGTAACCTTGAAGACTCCGTCTTTTCCTGCGTTTGGCACAGAGCTTTGCAGAGGGCCAGAACTCTAAGACCACCTGAATGCCGGGGAATTTAAGCTCCTAAAAAGGAGCCCCCGACATCAGCCCACATCCCATTTGGAATGGGGGACATTACAGTTTTGCAACAGGGAGAGAATGCAATCACCACAGCTTTTGGAGAGAGGAGCATCCCTCTGATGCCTGGACGTTAATCCCAGCTGGACAAAACCCTGGGATTTGCACTGACCTGCCAGGCCCCTCTGTCCAGAGGGAATGCTGACTGCCCTGCCTTGGAACCCAGCACTTTCCAAGAAAGCACACCCAGGACTTGAGTCTCTCCTTCAGGCACCAGCTGCCTAAAAGCCCTTCTCTGCAGTGCCTAATTCTGCTGCTCCAGTTTAGCCTCTTTGAGTATTTAAGTCTCCACGACCTTGCCCAGGTCACACTCTACTTTCCCGCATAGCAAGAAGGAAAGGCTGCCACCATAGTAACCCAAATCTCAGCCTGAAACCATGGAAACAGGATCATCTTGCTTCAGGCACGCTACCCGAGGTGCCCAGCACCATTTCAAAATATTCAAATTGAAATAAACTGCTGCCGAGCAAATCAATTCCCTGACCCCAATCCCTACAAATTATTCCAGTGGAGAATTTCAAGGTAGGCTGGAGCTCCCGTCGGAACCTTTAAGGGAACGTGGCCGTGATTTATCTTGATGCATCAAAGAACGGGTGGTTAGGAAATTCTGTCCTAAAATTCCCGTGAAACAGTGGTGCAGAAAGACAGAAGGGTCTCCATCTGTTCACCTGTGGATATTCTTAAAAGCCTTTCCTATGAGTTTCTCCTTTAATATAGAAAAATGCTTCAGAAAGTAGCCCTGAGAGTGCAGTCTAACCAAAATGGAGAAAAAATAGGGGGAGAAAGCCTTTTTGAACTGACCAGCTCCTTTTATTTTCATCAGCCTTAAGGTTATTTGCAGCCCTAATAAGTGCAAGATTGCTGCTTTCAGTTTCATTAATCTTAAGCTTATTTGTAGAAAAATAACAAGTCCAAGATTTTCTGACAGAAAAGTGATTTCCATGTGATGTTTTTCCTTTCAGCAACCATAATGCAATTAAGAAGAGAGAAAATGCAGCCCTACTTTTCAAGCTTTCCTGCAGGCTATCACCAAATTTACAACCTCTACGCCTCCAGTTTGTCTGGCACAAATAAAACAAGGTGAGGATCACAGTGTGTTGTGTCTCACAGAATCCAAAACCCACGTCCTTCCCTCGTGGAAAAGTGCAGTGAGATGTGCACACACCAGAAAAACAGCAAATGGGATGGGGAGAACAACGCTGCACAGGACTGAGGTGATGCCGTTTATTCAGCTGGAGAGATCATTTCTAAGGACTCAAGGAGATGACTAAATACAAAGGTAGAAATTGTTTAATACAGAAAAAAAATTCTACATATGAGAGATTTTTTTTTATAAAATTTCTACAATGAGAGGGACCAGAAAATTAGTGGTTTCATAAGGTATTTTACTGCCTGACCCCCACTGAATTCTTATGGAACAGGCTGCCTGTAGGTGATGGCTTTTCCTAATGTTATCTGCTATAGGTTCTTAAACCAAAGTTTTTTTCAGAAAACTATTAAAAAAAAAAAAAAAAAAAACCACCCTAATTTAACTGTCAATATTTTATTATCCACATAAATGTCAAATCCTTTAGCTGACATTACTATTTTATTGGCATGAGTCTACTGACATGCTGTAACACATGTTAATTGTGCATTGCATCATATTTCACTTAATTAATTACGGCCTTCCTTCTTGATGAATGTCCTTGGCTCGTTATGTTGTTAGCAAGGGTAAACAGGAGCACACCACTTAACTTCATACCATGAGTTTAAAAACTATTTCTTCCATTCTTCCTCTTCATCTTTTTTATTCTAATAGCTCTACTGCACACAGCCGTATGCAGAATGTAAATTAAACGCACAGAACATTTGTCTGTGAAAAACCAACTTGTGTGTGGAATGCCCATTATATAGAGATATATAAGCAGAAAAAGATCATTTCGAATTAAGTCCATTTTTGAGTCCAGAAGTGTGATTTGCCTGTGCAGTTCCTCAATGGCTAAAAAACCTGAAAAGTGAAACTTAAGCCTGTTATTTGGGGATTTGGGGCAAATATACCAGCTCAGAATTAAGTAAATGAAAGAAAAGCTAATTTTATTTTTTTCTAACCCTATTTCCTGTTTGTCTGGAAAGCACATGGAGCAGCCAGCCAGCCATTCAATGATATTAAAAAAAATCGTTAAGCTGAAGCCAACAGTAACATTATCATCTGATTAACAACAGCCACCAAAACATCATCAATTCAATAAGGCAATGGAAGACTTTATTGCCCTCAGAGATTTCTCCACTTCTATACAAAAAAGCCAAATGAGAAAGAGCCTCTTGAGCTGCACAGTCTGTGCTGACAAGCTGGGATGAGCCTGGATTGTGCCCTTTGGAAATATATGTGTACACATACATATATACACCCCAAAACTCTGAATAAAATGCACCTTGAGCTGTTCTTAAAATGAATAGAGTGAATAAAATGAATAAAATACATCTTGAGCTGTCCCTACCCACCTGCAGAGTCTCTCTGCCAAGGAGCCCATTGCTGTGGAAAGCATAAGAGGGCTCTCCTCAGTCCAAAGATGCTGCCCAAAAATATTTTACCTTCTCAGCATTACACATTCGTCCCTGTTCTAAGGCCTGCTGCAATTCAACCATTTTTACCAGACCTGCCAGCCGTTCTCCAGTCAACAGCAGGAAATTGTGAGGACTGTTTTATTCATCTTGTGCTCACGCTGCAGCCCACGCTGCCTGCTCCCTGCTGGTGTCCTGGGGAGCTCATCCCATCAACTCCCCCTGCTCCCACCCTCCCTGGCACTGACGTGCCTCAGTAGTGTCTGAATACCTTGTGCCCCATACTTGCACACCTATCAGCAGCTAAAAACCTCCTCTCTCTCCAGCTGGAATGACATTATACGCACATGAGCTCTTTTTACATCACATTTAGTCGCAGGTGAACACAAAACAAACGGGATGATTCTCTGGCAAACAAGGTGTTTGGAGCAGCAGTGAATAGAAATTGCATTCTGACAGGTTAGCTCTTCTGCTTAAGTTCTGAAGCTGCTGTTATGATTGGAAAAACATTTATGCAAACTGCTCAGAAATTTGCCTTGGTCTACTGCCCATCCAATATCTTATTTCTCTGATGGAGTCTCATTTCAATGTAATCATATTCCCAGTAAAAATTGAACAGTGCAGGAATGGGAGATTCAGCACAAGTTATGCAGTCTAAAATACATGAAAGACTATTAAACCTGGCCATAGAGTTTTTTAGGAGGGGGAAGGGAATGTTTACTTGACTATATTTTAAATAAATTTTATGTGAAATTTTGATTTTATAGTAAATATCCCTTTGCCCGCTGATCCCTTTGCGACTTCCTTCTGTAGTAAACATGATCTCGTGCAAACATAAGGCTTATTTCAAATCCTAAAAGGTAATTAAAGCTGAGAGAGTCCAGAAAAAAAAAAAAAATCACCAATGGTTCTTCTGTGCCTAAGGGAAGTTTTAATTAAAAGTCACAGGAGAATAATCTGTAAGAAACAAAAATGAGATGGCTGCTGTTAATTTGCCTGGGTCTCAGGCAGATAAACAGTAAATATGCAACAGCTAAAGTTGCTGTGGCTTTGTTGTTCACTTTAACACTTGCTGGTAAAGCTCTGCCTTCACCTCGTGTGCTGAGCACCCCTTGGCAATGCCAAAGCTCTGCCCTCCCCAGCTGGGGCTGCAAATCCCGCCTGGGAAACTGCACCACGGGCTGGGGCTGGGCTCCAGAGCCAGGCATGGGCACCAGAGAGTTACTCCTGGAGTGAGACAGGATCCCAGCTCACCAAGTCCTGGGTGAGACAGGATCCCAGCTCACCAAGTCCTGGAGTGAGACAGGATCCCAGCTCACCAAGTCCTCTGGAGTGAGACATGATCCCAGCTCACCAAGTCCTGGAGTGAGACATGATCCCAGCTCACCAAGTCCTGGGTGAGACAGGATCCCAGCTCACCAAGTCCTGGGTGAGACAGGATCCCAGCTCACCAAGTCCTGGAGTGAGGCAGGATCCCAGCTCACCAAGTCCTGGGTGAGACAGGATCCCAGCTCACCAAGTCCTGGAGTGAGACAGGATCCCAGCTCACCAAGTCCTCTGGAGTGAGACATGATCCCAGCTCACCAAGTCCTGGGTGAGACAGGATCCCAGCTCACCAAGTCCGGGGTGAGACAGGATCCCAGCTCACCAAGTCCGGGGTGAGACATGATCCCAGCTCACCAAGTCCTGGGTGAGACATGATCCCAGCTCACCAAGTCCTGGGTGAGAGAGGATCCCAGCTCACCAAGTCCTGGGTGAGAGAGGATCCCAGCTCACCAAGTCCTGGGTGAGACAGGATCCCAGCTCACCAAGTCCTGGGTGAGAGAGGATCCCAGCTCACCAAGTCCTGGGTGAGAGAGGATCCTAGCTCACCAATTCCTGGGTGAGACATGATCCCAGCTCACCAAGTCCTGGAGTGAAACAGGATCCCAGCTCTGCCCCCACAAGCCCCTGAAGCAGTATAGGTAAGAAAATCCCTTTCCTCAGGATAAAGTGCCTGCAGAGGCTCTTCAGCTGTTGGACACAGGCCTGGGCTCTCACATTGCCACACAGAAAAGCAGCAGGGAACAGACTTCCTTTGTTCCTTTTCCAAAGAGGAAAAGGAAGTGAAAGGATCCGCCCCCCCCTTTCCCCCTCATTGCTGCCTCCAGCCTTTGTAGGGAATTCATCAGTTTGCAGCTTGGGATCCTGTGGCTGCAGCAGGACCTGTGGATGAGGATGACAACACCTCATGTGGAGGAAGGGGACAGCTTCCCCCTGCCCCAAGCCCACGAGGATAACCAGGATACAATTTCACCATTGTGCATCCCACTGCCCACCACAGACATCAGCCCCTAGAACAACAAGAAATATCTGTTACCCTTTTCTGCTCCTGGCCTCCAAGAGCCCTGCCAAATGTCAGATCTAGAAAAGGGACCTGCCCTTGTTTTGGGAAGAAGGAGGCGTGGTGCACTGTGTGCACACACAATCACCAAAGCTGCATTCATCTGCTAACGAGATGAGCAAGTGCCCCAGATTCCATTACTTTCTTGCACGGGGCAAATTCCATTGCAGGTGAAAAGTGACTATTTGTATTTGCTCAGAAATCTTTCCCATGCTTCATTACAACCAATGGACGTCACAGACAAAATCTAGTAACACAAACACCTTTTTTGGGGGGTGGGTTTTTTCTTTTTTTTGCCACGCTAATTTCTGGTACTTTTCTGCATCCATAACAAAGAAAATCACTTGTATTTGGGGTTTTTCTTCTTGTTACACAAGTGAAAATCTCTACTCCCACCTACCTACATCCCCAGTAATTGTGTGTTTCAATAGGGTAATGCCACTCATAAATTCAGACATTTCCAGGTAAAATGAGCAGCAAATCGGTTCTTCCTACAGAACACACTGAATTTTGCTATTATCCTACACACAGCAGGTGCCAAATTTATAACATCGGGAAGTGTCACAATTATAAGCAGAATTATTTGTTAGAATTTAAGAAGCAGATAAACAGCAAACAGGAACATTCATTACCCAACAAATGTTGAAAAAAGGAAAAACGTCTGTGTCTGATGAGACCAGTATAATATTTTTTTGTTCTACGGGCAAGATGCTTGCCTTCAAAATGTAATGTTTGGTTGAGAACATTTTTGAAGATTATTATTTTAAGTGTTTCTTAAGCTACCAATGTAAGTATTTTTCCTATGAAACATTTACAAATACTATAATTAACTTAACCACTGTGGCACTGAAAAACGGAGAAGCTGCGTCCATTTACTCTTCTTGGCAGCTGTGTTTAGAGAAGCCTGAAAGGGAAGTGAGGAGGCAGTGTCTGAACAGTGACTCTGCCCTGGTTTTCTGCCTGCCTGGCCATGGTTCTTGCCATGGACCTTCCACATGGAAAGCTCTGATCTCTTTGGTGCAGAGCCTTTGGAAAGCACTGGGAGTAGGGCAGCTGTGACTGAGCTAAAAGCCTTGCTCCTGCTCCTTGTCACTGTAATTCCAGTCCAGCTCTTGGAACTACAGACTGCATCCTGAGACCCCGGGGAATGAATGGCAGCACAGTCAGGATGGGGAGCTTTGTCCTGTCTTTCTCAGCATCATTAGCAAATGTGTCTCCAGTACTGTTATCCATCACCCCTCCTAGAAACCAGGGACCACAAGTTGATGCAATATCAGTGGAATAATCCCCCTTTGCCCCTGCCCTACAACAGTGGCCACAAACCTCATCCCCTGTCTCTTCCTCTTGCAGAGCTCCCACTTTATCCCCTGGCTTGAAAGGGAGGCCCCAGCCTGGCAGTAAAATCTCAGTCCCTGTGCAAACACAGCTGAATTTCCTGAAGCCTCCTCTATCCCTCCCTGGCACATGATTAAAAGCAGACTTTAATACTGTCCCTGCAGCCTCCAGCAGTGCTGTAATGCCCCAGTTATCACTGCCACTTGCTCCCCAATCTCTCTGCCTTTGCCAGCAGCCCCCTCCTATAATCAGGTCCACCCTTGTGTTTTCTCTTCCCCCTTGGAAGTCAACATTGCTCCTCCAGAGATTTCCAGTCCAGAACGCATCCGTCCAGAACAGAAGTGGTGAAGTTAGGACCCTTCCCTTCCATCATTTCATTTTATGAGATCCTGGTTTCTACCTGAAAATTTTGTTAGCCTCAAATTCCACTTTGTTTTGTGCCACTAAGCTTTATTCACTTTACATTGTTTAGAGGTGGTGTCCATGCAGTCCACACCCCTGTTTCCAGAACAGTGCATTCCCCTCATCTTAACTATAACATCAGGAGCTAGAAAACAACACTGCTGCAAAAACTGTACTGAATTTGACACTCTGAAACTCCTACTCACCCACTGGACATGCCAGAAGCCGTTACTCTAAGACTTGGACAATTACCAGAGCTAAGTGATGTAAGGGTAATTCTGGCACAATTTATCTCCATCAGTGTAATGCAGGAGGTGGCACAGTGTCACACACCCAAGTCCCTCGTGTGAAATGACACAGGACTCAGTGACATTTTTTCTCCTACAGAGGAAACCTCTAAATATCTGTATAAGGGCAAGAGAAGGAACAGAGTACAAATCCTCTGTGGAATGTTAAGCATCCTCTCTGAATGGAAATGAGATATGAGATTACTGGAATAGATGTGAAGAAAAATTGAAGCCAAATACAAGATTTACAGAAAGATTTACAGACACAAAAAACAAAATGTAGAGGGGAGCAGATTGGCAGTTCCTTCCCTTGCCTTTGCCACTGACTCAGGGAATTCTGCAAGAACTTCCTTTGGGATACCCAACCCATATGTGCTTCATTACAGACTGAAGAAGTCCTCTTAAGATCTGCAAGGAAACTGTTTTAATTCTCTAGCACACTCTAAGAGAATTCTAAAGGACAAACCCCTCTGAGCTAAGACAGCTCAGCTTAAAACAGGTTTTCAAATATTGGTTTGGATCATTTTTGTGCAGACAGGTTTGAATAACTCCAAAAATTGAGAAGAACGGGAGGGACTATGTAAATATAATAATCATACCAACATTTTAAATGGCTGTACACTCAGAAACTCTAAAGCTGCACTCCTCTGCACAGGTGCACGTCAGCCAGTTATTTTTTGGCCCAGAGATGGATCCCTGGTGTTGGATTGTTGGATTACATTTTTCTGACCCAGAGATGGGGCTCCTGAGAGTCACTTTAAAGACTTTTATTCCATTTTCAGACTCATGAGAAGGGTGAGTCGGTACAGATGTTATAATTCACACCATCACAGTCAAAACCCCAATACTTTTTTTTTAATTACAATATATTATAAATGTTTTTTGGCCTATCAGCTTTTGCCACACAATGCTGTTAATGCCTTAAAGCCAATCATCTAAAATTACCCCTCATATGTTCTACTATCATATATCTTTCATAGTTCTCATGGGACAGGGGAAGGAGTGGGAAAAACTGGAGAGAAAAAACTCCCAGGCTGGAGCAAAGACAGAGCAACCATCCACCAGTGACTGTCACGGGCAAAACAGGCTCACCTGGCAAGATTTGACTTCATTTTTTGCCAATTAACATTAATTATTTCTACCCCTTCTTATCACCACAGGTTACACTCAGTCCCCAAGCAACTCCTTTCCTCTCTCATGCACACATACCATTATTACAGAGTTTATATTTTTCCTGAAAAGCAAAGAAAAAGACAGATTTCCACTGTTTCACAGAAATACCAGTTTTTCTGTGTAACTGTGGGGTTTTTTGTTCACCTACTTGTAGCCTGACAGGAATGGGAGAAGTATCTTCAAGCAAAGCAGTTTTAAAAATAAAGAGACAGATTACTCATATCTTTATAGACAGCTCATAATGAATACTCAAAGGAGAATCTGACAGAAGTGGTGAACACGCTCCTGAAAACTGGAAAGATGGAGGAGAAAGAAGGCTTCTGGTCTACCAGAGCTGATACCTTAATTAGGCAATTATAACTATTAAACATTGCCAAAGCTCCAGGCCTAGTTGAATTGCAACTGAGAAATCAGTAGAAAAATGGTAAGGGGAAAAGGAAAGCCCTCGGCAGGATTTGTGATAACTCCCGAAGGAAGGAAGGAAGGGACTATTTGAGAACTAGAGTAGCAGTTAATATAATTCTTATTACTATAAAAGGCTCCTAGACCATAGAAAGCCCAAGCTTCTTATCCTGCACTCAGCTATGCAGAAGACAGAAATTTATTAAGCCAGATTTAGAAATGCCTGACTTAGAAGACCATGACAGGAGGCTGAACGCAGAGAAAAGAGGAGGTCATGGCAGACAATTCAAATTCCCTTCATACGTTACTTACCTGGAGACAACCCCAACACAATGGACAATTTCTCTGGAACTCAGAAAAGCATTTGATAGCACGGCACAGAGCAGATTGATTTGAAAGGAGGTGAGCATGTTTGCAAAGGACTGACAAAACAAATTCCAGCAGACTCCAAGACGCGGCAGCAGCAAGGAGAGGGCCAGCCATGAGCGCACGGGGGCAGCTGGAGCTCCTGGGAGCTTACGACTTCAGATTGTTCTCTAGAGTCCTGACCCTGGCGTGCTGTGCTCAGAAATGTTACATTTGCTGGTGGCACACAATCCCTGAGGCAACAGAAGCAGGGGAGAAGGAGCAGACAATTCCAGAGTGAGCTGGATATTGTGGTTTATAGCCTTGGTCCATGGCACACAGGCCATGAGCAGGCACCTCAAGGAGTGCCACAGCACTGCAAAGGGACCACAAAGAAAAACTGGGGGAAACTGGAATGTGTTGCGCCTGACACAAAGGATTCTCTTCGAACTCAATACAGAGAAAAATTAAACAATTTGTGGGGTGTTTATAGTGAAAAGTATATAGAAGAGGAAATGATTCTAGAAATGCAAAATGGGATGCCTTTTAAGAGGGTCATAACCCACAAAGTTATTGAGTGATTTCACTGTTTCACCATTGACTGATAAATCTCTAAAAATAAAATACAACTTAGATTAAATGCTTGAGAATGTTGTCTCTTTCAGACATCAAAGATTTGGGAATTCTGTTCAGAAGAGAGTTAATCTCTGAATTCAAAATCATATCCACTTGCTACTTTAGCTTCTAGTCCATGGATGAATATCAAAACTATTAAATTCCATGCCATTGGATTCTTATTTTCTTAAAAGGTCTCATTTTGGGGTTGATTCTACACTTATCTATAATTTTATGAAAAGAACTTTAATTTTGTCTGTATTATTCAGGGATGAGATGAGAGAGAAAGGAGAGAAAATAGTAGATTCAAATCGTTGGCACCTTAATTTAGGGGAAATTATAGAGTAGGTAATTTCTTAGGCTTACTGAAGAGAAAGCAAAAAATTGATGTAAAAAAACCTATGGCTAATACAAGGATAAAATAGCCGCTTTTCTACTGTAGTATAATACATAGAACACCAATCTTTTAAAGAGATCCATCATGAGAATAAATCAGGAATAGTGAATAAAAATGATGTTGAGCATGGCTCAAGGAGGAAAAAGGTTGGGTTTGGGGATTAAAACAATTGGAAGTATATAAACTAATCTGTTTCTCTGGGAGAAAAGGCATGCTTTGATGACTCTGTAGTTTTATATTTTCTTATAAATGTATTACTGCATGTTCCTAGTTTTTGTGTGGCAAGACAAAAGGATTTCCTGCCCATGCACCCCAGGAAACAGCCAGTGAACTGATCTGAACAGCCTCAGACAGAGCCTCTGACCAGGAATTGGGGAATTCCAGGAGAAACATTTTAGGGGATGTTTTGAATTTGTAGCTATGTGTGACTCTGCTGATTTAACTGGTTTGTATGTCCTTACTTTCACTTGTAAAGCTTAAAGTGATAATTTTGGCAAAGCTGTTGCTTAATGACTTTCAAATAGACTTAAAACCATATTTTGATACAAACTGTATTGCCAAAGTCAAATATATATCAGCTAAGTAAAATTAACCTTCAAATGATACTTGAATAACAGTGAACCACAAGGGTATGGAAGAGATTAGATATACTGTAGTTTAATTATATGACAATAATTCACCTCATTAATCTCTTAGGAAACAATAACCACAACAGTTAAATACTGTAATTAACAAACCCTATTTCAAACTTAATTTTAATTTTATATGACTTTGCAATATTATCCAGTGCAATCATAGAAAAGATAGATGAAAAAACACAAATATTAAGTTCTCTGGAGAAGACATCCAAATGTCCTCACCTCCTCCACCTGTGACAGGAAAGGAAGAAGACCAGCACGACTTGGACCTATTTCTGTCCCAATAAACGGAGACAGAGTGGCTCCAATTCATGTGCAAACAATCTCAGATGCTCTCAGTTCCTACTCCTGCTAGGTCCAAGCACTCTGTGGACATTCCCAATTCAAACATCACTCCCTGGGAGGACTGCAGATTTGGGTAGTGCACTGTAGCTTAACAAAGGTGATTTAATGTGCATTTAGGGGGGTTTTTTTGCCCTTTTGTTGCATTACACAATAGTTTCCTAAACTGTAAGTTTCCTGTCTCTGTTGATGCCTTGGAGTGGCTGCCTGGAAGTGAGGGTAGACAAGAGTGAGAGTAAAAGCAGGTTTTTATCGAAGGCCTTTGACAGATAGACCTCAGGCAGTCAAAGCCTCCCAGGGCTACACCCAAGATGGACAATGGACACGAGTTTTTCACACAGTTTAAAATTTGGTCCATTTACACATGAGGGCTTAATCCTCCAGTTACAGCTTCAGGTAATGAGGTCATTTACTCCAAGTTTGCCTCCCTCGCAACTCACTGTTGCTTACGTTTTTCAGGGCCTGAGACAATAAGGTGTCCTTGAGTTCCAGGCCTATTTGTTTGAATAAAATGGGGGAACAGCAGCTGAGAGGCTGTGGAGTTTACAGTTACACACTAAAGCAGCATCTGAAAAACATAAAATCTAAATCCTGAGGCATCACTGTCACTGCCCTTGCCAAAAGCCTGAAATCCCCCAAGCCTTCTTTAGCTTTTCCCAGTGTCAGGAATGCTGTGTGAGGGGAGCACAGCGATCCCCATGGCTCAGGAGATCCCAGTGTGGGCAGAGAACGTTCCTGCACAGCCCTGCAGCATCCTGGGCCAGCTGAGCTTTGGTGCCAGGAGCAAGCACAATGCAGGAGGGAATCCTGCAGGAAAAAAATGTATTCACAACACGAGCACCTAAGGATTGCTGCCTTGCACGGGGCCTGGTCAGCAGTGACAAACATAATGACAAATGTAACGGAGATGGGAAAGGAAATGGGGACAAACGGAGCCCCTCAAACCACAGGTGAGCCTGGCACCTGCAGCATCACCACTCAGGTGCTGCCAGTATCCGAGAGGAGAGTTCTGCAGGAAGTCACAGGAAAAAAGCCCTCAGCTCCATCAACAAACACTAAAACACCTGCTTCCTGGGGAACTTGGGTCTGTTTGCAAGATAAGAAGACTCAGTCTTTTTATTTGATGAGCTCACAGTCTAAGTCCATGGCAACTGCAGGTATTTTCCACATGGATTAAGCCAGATACTCCTTAGTTTACAGCTGTAAATCAAAACCTCACTTTCAAATGCTTCTTTGTAGATGATATTCCTCATTCAAATGCAATGCAAATAAGAGGGAAAGTGTCTTGATTACTTTGATTTTAGCTTTTTAACAGGTGTCACGTTTACTCCACAAAACTTCTGTAAAACTACACTTAGATTACTTAGCTTCTGCTTGCTGACCTTTTTTTCTTTATAGCTCTCCAAGGAGAAAAGGAGATGTGTTTATAAAATCAGTGAGCAATAAACAAGGAATTCATGTTCTCATCGAACGAAAAAATAACATCATCGAGAAAGTCATGTTCAAAAATATAAGCGTCTCAGAGAGAATAAAACTCATTCATTTATAACATTTTTCTATTAAAACAATGTAATAACTACCAAAGTTCAAATGATGTATGAGTATCTCCTTGAAGAAGATCTCCTGTACATCTGATAAACCATAAATACTGGAGAATGTACCTCAGGCAGAACAAGCACAGCTTGGCGTGATCCTGAAAAATATCCAGTGTGTGTGAGGATGAGTTATGAAGGTGAACAAATTTAATATATCTGCTTGCCTCGTGGACACCCACAATTTGCAATTTAATCATCCAAAAGTTACGGTGTGTTCATAATTGTATTAGATTTTGAAATAAGGCCATGCTGGTTATGTTAAGCCTAAAAAATAGCCCACCTTTTCAGGTTTATGATAATTTATAAGGGAAATAGTTACAAACAAGGTGAACGGAAGCATTAGAGCTGCACTGAACAAAAGGACAGTGTATTGCAGACAGATTCTTGAATCTACATCACATTTTTATCATTGTCATCTTTTATATCTCCAGATTTATAGACAGAGAAAAACCACAGTCATTTTGGGAGGGTGACAGGATTTAAGGTTTTTTTCTGCAAGCTGATTTTAAGAATATCAAGACTTTCAGAGTGGAAAAAAGCATTGATCAGTCTTGAACCGCTATTTAACAAGTAGAGGCACAGGCTTTATGCCTACAGACCCAGATCCTGGCAGAACTGGATATCAGAACCATTATTTTATATGAAATAGTTTAAAAGTCACTGAATGAGGTCTAGATAGAGAAAGCTAACTTTGTATTTTACTGGCTTAGACACCCAAATAAAGCACAACGATCTAGCTTATTTTTCTTCTAAACAATAAAATTGTTTAGAAGAAAAATGAAGCCTTTACTTCTAGAAAGATGGGGAGAGATTATACTATAATAATGCAGCCTAGTGCACAATTTTAGAAATAAAACACCTTGGTTCAAATCTGTACTTTGAAGTAAGCAGAGATTTAAACATGATCCTCCTATTTTATATAAAATAAAAGCAACAGCAGCACCAGCCTCTTTCAAGATCTAGACCTTCAATCAAAATGTTAGCTTTCACCCTCTCTGGGCTGAGGAATGAGGAAAATGTTATTTGGGGTAGATTTGAAGCCTTTTTCTAGGAGGGGCGACCTCCTCGCAGTGTTCAGCTCCAGAGGGGATGGAGGCTCTGCCCGCACAAGGAGCCACACTTTGAAGACAAGGAGCAACAGGTACAAGTTGCACCAGGAGGGGTTTCATCTTTATATATGATTTTTTTTTCCTGCAGTGAAAACAAGGAAGTTCTGAGACAACCTCCCAATGGATGTGGCAGAATCCCCATCACTGGAAGCTTTTCAAAACATGACTGGACAGGGTGCTAAAAATGTTCCTTTTCTCCTCAAAAGGTTGGACCAGATGATCTTTCAAGGTCCCTTGCAATCTGGCTTGTTCTATGATTTTTCCCTCAGCAGTTGGGCATTAATAGTAAAGACAGCATTCTTTGCAGATGCTGCAATAAAAATAATAAAAAAGGGTAACTCTGAAACCTTCTTGCTCTATAATCAGTGAAAGCTTAAAAAAAAAAAAAAAACCACAACCACCCATCACTATAACATAAAACCTTCTAATTCCTCCCCAAAAGACAATCACATAACAAGATCTCTAATAAAAAAGGAAAAGATTAATTGGAGAGCTGCCTTGAGAGACCAAATGTTCCAGACCTGACAGTTTTATAATGTAAGTAATTAGGGCAACATTATGAGTTATGTTATCAGAGCCAGCAGCATGATCAGCAATTGTTTGCATTTCAGGGTCTATTCAGGAGTACAGCACACAGAAAGGAGAGCACCAAAAGCAGATGAAACAGATGTTGATGGAGCAGAGCTGACTCCTCAGTTGAATGCTGTTCTCACCCTGTCAGTGCATTCTATGAATTTATCTTCATTAAAAGAAATGTAATCTTCAATAAAAAGAAAAACAAGTGACTTAGAAGTTAACCCAGAAGAGGCTCCTGCAGGTGTGAGCTTTGTGTAAAGTGAAATTAAAGATGAGCACTGCAGCAAGGGATGGGGAGTGAACCCAAACTCTTCTCACTCCCACACCTGAACCTGAGCCACCTTCCTGCTGCTTTCCTGGAGTGATCTCGATTCCAGGGGGAATTCCAGGGTCCCTCTCTTGGCTGCACAACAGCTGAGGAGAAACAAAACCCAAACCCTCCAAACTGAGAAAGGAGCCCCTTGAACTGACAATGCTAAAGCCAAGGGCCCTTTGCTGGATTAAATGGTGATAAAGAGAAAAAAAAAAAAAAGTCAGCTTGAGAAGTAATATCCAAGAAAAAAATTCATAACAAAATTTGTAACAAAGGGAAGAGAGAGGGGTGTGACAGATAACCTGTGGGGTGTTTGACTCGGTGTCTGCCAGAGGTGACCCCGACAGCACAGAAAGCCCAGGGAAGCAGGAGCCAGAACGTGGGGTGCTGTGCTGGACCCCACAAGGACAGGGAGAGAGAGGGGTGGCTACAAAACAGATGTGTAGGGGAAAACAGAAACTTTCAGGGATTAGTTAGAGAAGGCTTTAGAAATTTATAGTTCCATAAGAATATTTCACAAATGTCAACTGTTGTGGCTTATCTACAGGCTGGCTGATTGTGTCTGAATGCCTAATTCCCTGATTGCTAGTTAATTAATTATGTGTCATTAAATAAATCAATAAACTTCTTTGGTCATGATTTGATTTAAAGAATACAATTTGCAGTTTTCCTCTATTACAGGTGTTAATTCTTCAAATGATCTACTTGTTTAGCTTTCTTTTCTCTTATTTCTGTACCTGTTTGAGACTATAACTGGTACCATATGTTCAAAGAAATTAACTTCAACTGAAATGAGGTTTTCATCATCAGTTGTATTTTTGGCTTTGTCAAATGAAAACCTGGCAAATGTGATGGAAAGGATCACAGATGTAGTAAAACATGGGATGCTTATCAAAAGCAAAATTATAAATATTACACATCTTCCATCACATAAAATAAAAATCATTTATCTTATCACTTATGGCAACTCACGAGAAGTTTCTGCACTCTGATCTAGAGTGTTGTAGAGGTTGATCTTTTACTTCTACTAAAACCATAGAACAGAACATACAGGTGATTTTTTTTATACCAGGTGCACAATTTTTTAAAATCAAAATACTGTAAAGTGACTTTTGTTTTCAGAGAATCAGGTCCTAAACAGCTGCTCCGATCCTTGCCTTACAGATGGAAAAAATACCAAGGTAATAAACATCACAACAAAAATAAAGCCTTGTTTTACAGTTGAACTAAAGGCTCTGAATAACTGAAACAAAGTAAATAATGTAGCAAAGATTCATCTCAAAGGAGTTCTACTGTAACCACTGAATAATTACAAGCAGCAATGTTTATTAGTATGCAAAGAAGCCAGATCTGTTTTGCTTCCAGAGCAGCACAAAGGATAAAAGTCAAGGAAGCAGTGCACATTATAATATATCACACGCCAGAATTCTCTGTTTGTTTCAGAGAGCATCTTTACTCTGGAGGCACAGAGTGCAGAGCTTCTTGCTCAGAATAAAAAGAAAGTCTTTAATTTCTATTTCCAGTGATGCATCGTGCCTTCAGAGCTCGTTCAATTGTAAAAGTACAAAGGTTTCAGCTTACAGAACTTTTGTCAAAATGATTACAGGAGTTGTCATGGAACAATTTCCAAAACAAACTGTGTTATTTTCCTTTTATGGCCCCCTTGACATTTTTAGTTCTTTAGAGGTGGTGTAAGTGGTATAAGTTTCTGTTTTCACAAGCGTGGCAGTGTTTTCTTTGATAAATAGCAAAAGTTTAAAAAGTCACAGGCATCTGTGAGTGTGTTGAGAAGACAACATTTTTAAGTGTTTTGTGTTTGTATGTGTAAATGAATATGTGTACAGAAGGAAGAACTGAAGCAACAGAGTGAAGGAAAGATTTTTCACGTGTTTTCAAGATACTGCTCCTCTCATAAGGAATTACTGACAAATTAATTTTTTCCTCTGTGTTTTCATCTTTACAGACATATATCAGCAAATGACAGAATAAACACTACAGAGGGGTGCTGTCGGGAGCCAGGCAAAAGAAAAGGTGAACTGTTAAATGAAACCTTCAGAAACACAATGACTCATTCTGGCAGGACATGAAGAATACATGGTCCATCTGAAAAAATCACAGCTCTACTTCAAGAATGTACAATTAGCAGTTTAAAGAGGAAGATGAATGATTTGCCATTGGGTCATCTTTTAAAAACAGCGTTTAATCAAGATATTAATGATGGAGAGGGAGCTAAGAATTGGCTATAAAGTAGTGTTCTCCATAACAATAGTGGGAAAAGGGAATGTTTAATGAAATGTAGTTGTAGATGTCTCAGAGAAACTTTGTGAATAGCTGAGCAAATCTCCTCAGCTGCTCCGAGTGCAGACACACATTAATAGTCAATGCATCACCAAAACTACTACCTGCACTACAAATGTGTAACCTGTCAGATGAGGGAATCTCAGGGGATGCACATCCTGCTGGGCTGCTGAGATGAGTTATTCACTATCTCTGTAACTTGAAACAAGCAGAAAAAGAGAACTTGGAAATTCCATCACACTGAGAGCGTCAGCACCAGACCTGAGAGGTGTGGCTCTCAAATTAGCCTCTTAAAACAGAAACTGAGGAGATTTAATTTCCCTGGACAGGTCACCCACACAATTTTCCCAGTCTGCCTCATTCATCTTCCATCTTGAGAAAGATGAGTAGACTGAAATAGTTTTCTGTTTCCACCCAATCACACTTTCTTTCATATTTAGACTTGCTTTCACTTGCCATTCAGAGAATCACAGGATGATGTCACTTGGAGGGGACCTCTGGCACTCACCCAGTCCAATCTGCTTTGTGCTCCTCCACTCAGAGCAGGCTGCCCAGGAATAGTCTGGTCCAGTTTGGAGCATTTGAGTACCTGCAATAAGTGCCATTCCTTCTCTCCACCCACACACACACAATCTGCTACAGTTTCAGGATAAAAATGTCACACACATGCAGATATGAATACACACACACACACAGAGATATATTTTTATATATGCATGGAATTTCACACATTCTGCCTGCTGTCCCTGGACACCCAATGTGCCTGGTACTAAAATCACAGCAGCACTAGCAAGCTCCCCCAGTACTAATGCAAGATTTCCACAAGTTTGTACCATTCCCCACAGAACCACAGCTTGTCACACCTTTAACGACCCCTGGGGCTCCTCTGGATGCAAAGGCACAAGGAGCAGGTCTGTACATTCAAACCAGTCTCCAGGTGGACACGTGAGCGCGGCTCTGCGTGCACCCAGGCTGAGGGAGCTGCACAGCCAGCCCCAGCCATTCCCCACCCCTGAAATCCCCAGCCCATGCCCGGCACGAGCTGCTGCTGTGTGTCCAAGCAGCCTCAGCGCCCATGGACAGACCTGACCAGCCCCAGCACCTCGCCCCACACAGCCCATCAAGGGAGCCCCAACACACCTGCACCAGCCCTTAAAACTGAAAATGCAACAGAACCAAAAAACTCCCGAGAGAGGCAGGGCTGGATCCTGTCATCTGCGCCAAAGACACAATGATGAACCAAAAGATAAACTGATACCCAGGAAACACCACCACTTCTTTGCAGTATGATTCAGTGAGTTTTAGCAACTGCAAATTGCTTGTGTACACGCGTATCACTAAATAAAACAAAATAAAAACCAAACCAAATCTGTTCGAAAACCAAGCAAGCAAATTCTCCTCCTTGAGTGCAGATTTCTATTGATTCTGTGGAGATTCTGTCATAATTCAGAGCACTCAACAGAGACTATAATTAGGCAGAAGTTGTTCAGGAGACCAGATGATCTGACACAAGTGCTTGGCAAAGGACGTGCATGTGAAGGGAAGGTCTGTGTGTGGGCACTCCAGGTTTTAGAAATAAAAATAACAGAAGCATCAGTAACTTAATGACAAGTAAAAATACTGATAATTAAATTATTTTAATAGTATGTCAAGATGAGGAATAATGGCCTTGGGAAATGAGACCAGGAAATTATTATCCCTCAGCTTTCTTCCACACTTTGTTGTTCGAGTGTGAAAAAGACAATATGCAAACCCCTCAGCCATATATTTAGCTTTAACACTTTATTAGTGCCAACAACTCCAGAGCTACCATCTTCAGGGATATCTTGCCATTCTCACCCTTCTGGATTGAGTAGATGCTGAGAAAGTTTTAAAAAAAATGTTCCAAGCTAGATGTGTGTGCGGATTTTTTTGAGACCTTTAACAGGCAAACAGGATGAGAAGTTTACTTCTCTACAACTATTCCCTAAATTTACATTTATTTTAGGCAAATAAACTCTTTGGATTAAAGCTTCATTATCATCTCCTACACTACACCATAGTGTAAAATAAACTGGTGACCAGTTCCCATAGCCACGAATGTGGTTGTTAACACACTGCATGGTTTTTATGTTAGATTTACAAAACTGTTTCCTCACAAAATGTTTAAAAAATAAAACACCCAACGCTGCAGAGAATGGTCCAATTCTAAAAAATACATAATTCTGGTAGCTCTGTTTATGAAGAGAAGACAGGAATACTCATGTCCCTGTAGACCATGTTTTCTGTGGTATGGGGATTGCAGAAAATTAAATATTTGCAAGTTCAAGAGATAACCTAATGAACAAAAGGCAGAATTGACAGTGGAAGTGACATCGTGGACAACCTAAAGGATCAGGACCTCTTTTTGTAAAAAAATTTCTATTGTCTTCACTACCTCTACAAAAATAGATGACTTCTTGGTTTCATTTTCTTTTCTAAAAATATATATTTTAGCAAGTGTTAACTGCATATCCTTACCAGCAAGGAGTTCAACTGCTCCAATTTAAAGCACTATTTAAACAAACAATAATAGTTTTGGGGTGTTGTTGCTGTTTCTGGGGTATTTTTAAAATATTCTCAAAGCACACATGCTTTATCAATAAGTCTAAAACACTTAAGGTGGGGAGACAATAGAAAGATTTTTATCCATTTCCTGTCCTTTTTGAGATCTGTCCTGTAACAGCAGGAGAATCCTTGGGACAGGGCAAATCACCATGGTTAATTTATAATCCAAGTCCAGGCAGAGCAAGTGCAGTGGCCAGATCTGTAACGGATTTTCTGGGCTACCCTGGGCACATCCTTTCAGTAGCATTAAAAAAAAAAAATAAAATCCCATTGTTTCTGAAGTCCAACAGAAAATATTTTTGAACTGCCTGGCCTCCTAAAATTTTGGCAACGCCCTTCAAAGCAGATAGATTGTTTTCTGCTTGCATTTTATTGGATTTCTCTGCCAATTCCTGCCATCATGGAGGAGGGTTTGTCTCTGTTCTGCAGACAGATGTGGGTGTGGATATTCACACCCGTGGATATTCACACCCATGGATATCCATGCAGACAGCACAGCCACCAAGGGCTCTGCTTCAAAATGGGACACAGGATTAGACAACTGACATCAACTTCTTCAACCCTGTAAATCTACAAGTAGCTGCCACTTCTATCCCTTCCTTAGAGATATCCAGTCCAAATCCCAGCTCCTTCAGGAGCTCAGACATCGCCACATGATTTACTGAGCTTTTCCAATTAAATTGACTGCAGTTGAGGTGTCTGACAAGAAATCTGCTTTAAATATAAATGTACATAGCTGAGCTCAAATATAGAAATCACAGAAATATATTACAAAGTTAGAAATATAACAATTAATTTCCTGTGTCCAGTAATTGGATTTTCTTTGTGTAGATTATTTATTGCACGTGTGACAATAGAAGGCGCACATTAATACTTTGCATATTTCCACTTGCGCTTCCCACTCTCACAAAAGCTATTTTGCCATTCTTCATGTTCATGGAGACTCTTTACCCTTTCTTTTAATTTTCAAAACTTTCAGTAAGTGCAGTGAATTCCTCTCCATTATTTTTCGCAAGTTTTCCATGTCCCATTGAATCAAACAGCTTAAAAGCTTTGGCTTCAATTGCAGTTTTTGAACCTCCTGTCCTTATAAATATAGACACTTTTTCTTAATAGGATTTCCAATTTGATGTGCCCTGAGCTGCTATGCCAGAAGGATTACTTAAATTACTGAAATTTAATTCCAAATCATTGTGGGTTTGATCACACAACTGAGGAGGCTTTGCTGTGTATTGTGCAGGGACGAGCCACACGAGCCTTCCTCACATCAGAAAGTTTGGAAAAACAGCCTTTGTAGGGCAAGCCAATTGCATTTTCTGGGCCCTGGGTCTTAATACTATGATGTTTAATACTACAGTTTCATGTATTTCTAGTCCAGTAGATATTCTGTGGGCCAAGACCAAGCCATTCCTGGGCCTCTAAATGAATGACAAAATAGTCTACAAATGTATCCCACAGCTGGCATCTATCCCACCAGGGAATCAGATCTTCTGGCAAGAATCCTTATGGGTTTGGACAAGGCTTTCTCCTTTTGCAGGAGGCACAAGACAAAAACAAAATCAAAAAAACCCAAGCCTTGAGCAGGAGGAGCCACAATCCTTGAAGTCTGAGATGGAGACCCACAAGGAGAACATGGTGCATGAGGAATATATGGCAAAGCAAGCAGGAGATGACAGGAGAGGTGTTCAAGGAGCAAGCAGTCAACACCAACAGAAAGTCCAAGGGAGCTGAGTCTTTTTGAGAGGTAAGAGGTTCATCCTGTATAGTCAGTCATTAAAAAATATTGCCCTACAGTCAGTGAATAATAAAACAGCTCCCCTGTATCCTCCCAGAGTTTCATTCAACACCACCTGCATCAAACCTGTAATATCTGTTAGAGCTGAAAACTCTTTCTTCAAAAAGAACTCAACGTTCCTACCTCAAATGTGAATTTTAATATCTTAATAGACATGAATTTGGTTATTGAGAGAAACTTTTCACATTTCCTTTTTTCAAACATCTCTAGCATTATCCTTTAGAAGTTCTGACCTTTCTTTCTGAAATGAAGTTCAGCCCTCTGCACAGACAGTATTTATCTTATGAACTAGTTAAAACTGAAATCTTTTTTGGGAGCCCTGAATTCCTACAGGACAACTCCACAGAGCACCTACATGAGAATAAGGGCTCTCTGGGAACACCGAAGAGCTGAAAATTACTCTTTTTCCACCAGTTGTCAGAATCCACACTTGACATTTCAACGAGTTGAGATTTGTTTGCCTTCACAGCCTTTTTCTCTTCTGTTTATCCCTTCTGCTTTTGTCACCTTTGGCACTGCACTGAGTACATCTAAAATGGGAGTGAGTCCAGAGGAGAAGGGCCACCAAGATGCTCACAGGATTACCAGATAGGAAATACCAAGAATCAGGTTTAGTCAGCCTGAAGTTACAAAATTAAAGGCTCTGGCCTTGCTTTAGCTGTGGTTACATCAAAGTGGAGCCAGATTCTCCTCTAACATGCACAGCAAAAAGCCAAAAAGCAACAGATAACAAGTTCTGATTAATTATCAGGAATAATTCTCTATACAATTAGGAATAAGTTGCCCAGGAAGTCTGTGGAGTGTCTATTCACCAGAGATAATACAAACTCAACACGGCACAATCCTGATCTAACTCTGGAGGCTTGAGTAGGATGCTGAACTAGAAGATGTTCCAAGGTCTCTTCCAAGCTAAATAAGTCTATGAAATATCTAAGTAAAACTTATTATTTGTTGGTAAACAAAGACACAGTGGGTTAGTCCAACTTATTTTTAAATATACTGATTTTCAGTTTATTCTCTATGTCTCCCTGGCTCAAGTTCCCACACATCTCCTTTAGTGGCTGCTCTGTGTTTCACAGGCTCTCCCATCTATCAGATCACATCTGTTGCAGATTTTCCTGGGCTCAGAGCAATGCTGTTTTTCTCAGGAATCACCAGCTGGGAGCACACCCAGTTTTTCCAGTGAGCTCCCAGATCCATACCAGGGCTCTGGCAGTTCATCAGTTCTGCTGAATGCAAAGACACTCCTGGCCACACTGGAAGGCCCTCGTTGGATTTCTCTCTGATTCTCTCCAGAACCCCTTCAATCTTCAGCCCTGCTCACAACTGTGCTGCCTCTTCTGACAGAACACACCTGGATTTCCAAATGGGGCTCACCAGAAGGGTTTTGCCACTGAAGTGCAAACTCACAGTGCTGGGGAGATCCCAGCTGTTGCTGCCTGGGGAACAGGGAAATTCATCACCTAAGGCAGGGCAAAAACTCAGCAGCAAAAATATTTTCAACTAAGAAGGAAAACAAGATTTGAAATATAAGCATTTCCCATGCAATAGGAATTGTGGGCTTTGAGCAGCCCTAAAAGCAGTATTTTCCTCTGAAAGAAACAGGGGAAAAAAACAAAAGGAGTCAAAACTTTCTGGAACCACCACTAACAGTGTACCCCAAATCTAGTGTGTCTTACACTTTCCCTAAATTACAGCAGTTAAGAAAACCAAATATGTGAGATTTGAGCTTTTATCAATTTATGTGACACTCTTTGGCAGGTGATTTCCAAATTTCTATTCTCAACATACTTTTTCTGTACAATATTCCCTATTGCACCTTGCATGGGTTCACTGTGGACCACATCTATTCAAAATGGCTTTCTTTGCGCCTTGAAGCTTTCTTTGACTCATAAGTCTCTCTGATCTGTTGTAGCTAAACAGAGGTGAGAACGTGGGAACGTTCTTCTGACAGAAGTGAGAACAACATTTTCCCTTTTACCTGCAATTTGCCTGATTTCTGGATTTTATTTCTGAAGTTAAAAGCAAACAAGAATTAAAACAGAAGGTTTTAAATCTAAACGTAAAATGCTGGAAAAGAATTTTCTATCAAAAAAATGTTTTCAGTGAAGACTGCAAATAGATAGGTCAGATGTGTGAAAAAGCCCTACTGTCCATTTTCATAACATATTTCTATCCTAGCATATCTTCATCTAAGCAGACTCTCTCTTTGATCTTTATATATCAGCAGGGCAGATAATAGAGGGATTTGATAAATCCCTGGCCAATAAAGGGAAAAAATCACACTTAAAGGACTGGCCAATCCAGCAATCTTCTTCCCCAAAGTGAACATTACAACTTAACAGACTGAAATATTTTTGCAGACAGGAGGAGGCAACTTCCTCCCTCCAGTGGTGCTGAATGTGGTCAGGACTAGCTGAAGTCCTAAGCGGTGATATCGGCAATTCCAGACTATTTGCTTATCTATTAATCCAAGAGCATCTGAGCCCTGTGTCCTGCACTGGGTGTAGGGTGAGGGTGGCACTGCGGGCTGCAGGGGTGGCCTCTGCCACAGGAGGCTTGGGACAGGGACAGCTGCCCATCCTGAGGCACTGATTCCTGGGAAGTGGCTGGAAATTGGCAGCTGGTGGGAAGTTAAGATGAAATTTCCTTTGGTTTGTCTCTGCTTCTGCATGTCACCTCAGCTTTTTTTCATTAAACTGCCTTTACTTCAAGTCAAGAGTTTTTCATGTCATTTTCTGCCCCTGTCCTGCCTGGGACATGGTGTGAGAGAACAGCCCCCAGCAGCCAAGCTGAGGTCACCCCAATACTCCAGGCACCCTTGGATAATGAACTGTTAATCACTTTTAAAACTACTGGGCATTTCTTAAAGGATGGCTGACGATACCTGACAGTTCCAGTTCCTCTGAGTGTGTCCAGCAATCAAATGGCAAATTGGTAACAGGACAAATCTCACTAAATGCATCATAATGTAAGAGAAATCTTCCCTGCCCCAACCCGAAATCTTTCTGTACTGGCAGTTCTTTCAGACAAAACAAATTTATGAGCCTCCTTTACAAAACTAAAGTTCAATTTCACTTTCTTACTGTTGTAATCATCAGTTATGGTGTTTGTTCAAGCCCATAAAGGACTTTTCTTTGTGACAATTCCATATACTAAGCACAAGCGTATCAAGAAATTATCTCAATGAATATGTCAAAATAATACAACGTGCTTTCCCCCATATTCTGCTGATGGATTTAAATCCAGTCTTTAGGAAATGGTAATGTTTTTTGGATGATGAATCTACTTAGACACACGATTGGAAAAATGATTTCTTTTCAGACCAGCAATTTAGAAGGGCCAGGTGGAAGATGATATAAACCTAAGGAAAGTTTGAAAACATAGCAGGACTGAAGGCAGTGCATCAACTCCTGAATCTCCAATCAGGAAGGTAACATCTTTAATAGCTTTTCAGAGCTCTGCCTCTCAGAGCTATAATCTTAAGTTATCCAGCTCATGCAGCTCCAATCTTCTCCAGTCTCACTTTTCTCCCCAGTGAGAGATTATGAAATCCATTTATCTTCACCCAGTAGAATACTGTAGCTATAGACACAAAATATGCTGCTATCAGGGAAACAAAATGCAGTGGAAAGCCTTCTGATATATTCATTAACTGTTTAGTGTTTCAGTGTTTCTTTATTAGAAAAATAATATAAACTCAGCTTCTACAAATTCCCTAAGGAATCAACACAGCCTGATTGAAGCCTGTCATTGCAATGAATACTGTAAAAAGTTTTCTTTCAGGGAAAATATACCCATGGCTCAACTTTTTATGTACCAAAGAGCAATACAAACCAAATCCTGATTGTCTGATAACACATCCCGTGTCCACCCTACTCAGTTTGCATACCCATAAGCAACCAGGAGCCATTAGTAAGCTCATCAGCTGATCCCAAATTCTTCTGGGGTCATAAAGCTGTACCCCTACAGGCCACAGATCTTAGAAAGAATTACTGCTGCTATTGCAATGCCAGTATCTCCAACTGATGCTGGTATTTCCCTCAATATCAACATCTCAGTTAAAACTGGGGATTCTGCTTCCTGCTCCTGCTGCTTCCCCCATTTCAGAAGAAAAGCAAGCTGGTAACAAGGAAGTACAGTAGGTAGGGAAGCAGGAACATGCTGAAACACCATGTTGTGAAATATACACTCACATTTCACCAATCATCCAAGAAACCTGTCTCAAAACAGGCAAGCAGAGAGAAATAGCTGAATTCAGGAGCACAGGTGCCTGTGCACAGTTCAGCCACCCTGCTGGGAACCGTTGCCACCTCCCGAGATTCAAAACTCCCAAAACCCAAGCACCAGAATGGCTCAGACACATGGCTGTCAGTCATGCTTCAGGGAAAATGGAATCTTTCCCAGAATCTAGCATCGGTTTCAATTTATACTCCCAATTTTTATTTTTACTCTAACAATTCAACAACAATCAGAAACAAACTACCCAAGTTTCACATTAGGGCTCAATTCAATTAACAGTGGACTAAAAATTTAGACTGAAGTCTGAAGTGTCAAGTACTCAAGTTATTTTAAGTTTTGAGAACCTTTGAATACAGCCTTATAATTAATTTGCGTTCTAATAATATAAATATGAAGACCAGAGGAATTAATCAATTTTTACCAACAACAGCTGCAGGTTATCTACTGTCAACATTATAACAACTACAGAGAACCTCATAGCTGGAAAGTACAACATTATGAAAGAAATATAACTTTTTTTCAGTACAAACTCTCGATACCTGAATTACATACATGCAACTTACAGTTTCCAAAAGAAGTAGTGCTTTTACGTGTCCTATTCAGGAACTTCCTTTTAAAATACTGGGTTATCTCAGTTTGAATGATAATTTTTACAAAACTGGGGAGAACTCACAGTGCACAGTAATCCGCTTATTCACCCCTCTGACCACCTTTAAGAGCCAAGCAGATGCCTGTTTATTACAGTATTACACAACAGCAAAGCATTCAAATCTTTGCATTTAGCATTTAAAAATAATAATAATAATAATAGGGAAATAGAATGACAAGCTCTGAATATTCCTTAAATGCTGAAATGCAAAAATACTTCTATGAAAATATTTTTCAAAACGCACTCATAGGAAGGAAATCAGAATGCACAAATTTTTGACCCACAAGAAGGATTTAAGAACCTAGACTAGAAAGCTGTCCATGTGTTTGCTATAACATTACTGGAAACAGGGAAAAAAATTAGGTTAAGCAATCTGCAGTAAAGTACAAAATACGGTTCTAACATTGCCATTTTCCCTTTTGAATTCTATGTGAGAGGCCATCAGTAAGAAGTTATCATCAGCAATGAGATAATTATGACAATCCCTGGAAGCAATAACCTTTATAAACATCTTGACACCTACAAGAACCCCTTTTCCACACACAGAGGGCTTGAGTGATAGCAAGAGATGCTGCAGACAAGCAGAAATTCAGCATTTGTCTCCAAACTCCCATGGATTGGAGTCCCTAAACAATGCATTTTGGTCCTAAACAATACATTTTGGTGTGAATTTGTGTGGTCACATTTGCAGCTGAACTGGGGATGCACAGGGGACAGGAATTTCAGTGGAGGGCAGAAAAGTTTAGAAGGTTTGAACAGTTGAGATATCCTCAAAAATACCACTTAAGAGCTGGTTTCTTTCAAAACACTACCTAAGTACACACCAAACTTGAAACTTTTCTTGCTAAAGTTGAAAACAAACTGTCCCACCAGCATTTTATAATTTTTACATTTTTTTAATTACCTAATTTTAGAATTCTCCGCTTAAAAGCATGGTAAAAGCAGAAAGCTCATAATTTAAATGATTTACAACTGTATTAAAACAAAATGTTTTGAAAGCCACAGAAAGGGTTTGGGGTTTTTTATAGCTCTCCATTTTCAAGAAAATTTTATCCTCATTTGGGATCAAAAAGCCAACAATAGGATAAATCGGTAAACAAATACCCCTCTACACATTTCTTTGACTCTCCACAGATATACACCAGCAGATCTACATCCACATTTTTCTGGGTTACCATGGTTATCTGCTTCCCTTACTTGTTTGAACCAGAAACTGGAGAGAAAAAAAAAAAAAAAAAAAAAAAAAAAAAAAACCACCACCACATATATTCTGCTGCACGCTATAATCCCTTCTCCATGGTAGCTAAAAGTATCAAGGGCCAAGGGCAGGTTGGGATATCACATTTCCAGGAGGGTCCATGGGCACAGGGATCAGCTCTGCGGTGTTTTGGACACATGGACACAGAGCAGCCCTGCCCAGGGAAACGGCTGAGCAGGAATTTCTTAATTCTTGGAACCCTGATGGAGGCCAGCGGTGCACAAGCAATGATAAAGCCTCTAATGCATGCAAATTTGCAAGGCATGATGCATTTAATAATCCCTCGTCTGAGCAAGCTGTAAAGAAGCCAGCAGGAGGAATAATTAATTTACATTAATAGCTCTCAGCGTGGTTTGTGTAGTGCCGGAGTTAAAAGATTAAATAATCTGGAGAGCTACAAGTAAGACTTCACCCCACCCCTCACATTGTGATTCTCTGTAAACCTGTGAGACCACGAGCACCTGAGCCACTCAACAGAGAGCAACAGGTGCCAACAGCAAACTAAAGGAACCCAGCAAAGGGCCCAGTAGGGGGAAATCTGATTTCCACAGGCCCTGAGTTCACGAGGAAGGAATAATTCCAAAGGGCTTCCTGATCATCCTGCGTGATGACCACTGACGGATCATCCTTGCAAAGTCTTTTGAAGTCAAAATACTGATGACATGGTTGTATCACCTTGTGATACTCCCTGAGTAACTGGATGGAATAATGCAGATTGCTGTTATCCTCATGAGCTTCATGCCCTTTTAATACTACCTTGAAAACCACAATAAGGACTATTCTCACATGACACTGTGGTCAGCATCTATAGCAACTCTATTATCTCTTGGTTTCAACTGGTCAATCTCCGTATTTCATTTAGGCCACTTTTAGGTCCACCCTAACGCTTTGCAACCAGGAGAAATATTTTCTTCTGATAAATGAAAATTACAAGGAAGCACAATCTATCTACAGATAGAGGATCCACAGAAATCTCAAATCACCTATTTTTGAGCCAGTGTTTCTGAGCATCATTCTATTACTAGAAAAACACGTGACTCAAGGTATGACTCGGGGTGACCATTTATGAGCAGAGTGGTGGATTTAGTTCAGATCACTCAGTTTAAAGCTAAACAAGAACCCAATTCTTATTTCCATTCTCCAAGGAGCAGGCTGTGTTTTGCTTTTCACTATGGATCATTCCTGTAAGTGTCATTGTAATAGACACTATTTTCAGAACACAAACATTTTATATCATAGGGCTGAATTAAGGAGGCACAGAGACTAATAGACTTTCTATCATATGGCAACAACTGCAGCAATCAGCAAGTTAAATGGAAACATTCAGAAGCTGCTTCCTAATGAAAACAATATGCTTACAATCTGTTCTGCATTAATCACACTTACAGAAAGCTGAATTACAGTTACCTTCCTATGGCAAATATTGTCTTAATGGGATATGGAGTTAAAGGGGGATCAGTGGAGTGAAACATGTGGGGGCAGGGGTAGGTAGGTTGCTCTCAGGGAAAAATCATTGGAAGGCATCCACACTAGAAGAGAAAGTAATGGCTAGGTAATGTGTCCTGGCTTGTCTTTCATTCCCTTTGTCTTGTGTGGAGGAAAAGCAAGCCAGGAAACAGGTGCCACAACACTGCCAGCCTTTCCAAGCTATGAGGGATGCTGAGCACACCATTCTGGCCTGGCAGGAAATCTCCTCAGCAGCTGCATTCAGCTGTACACACACACCCAGGAGAATATATGGACTTTTTTTAGCAGAGGGAAGGACTTTACTATGCTCCCCTCCTTTTCCAACCACTGTGCTTTAGCACTTTCCCTGCTCCTGGAGGCGTGAACAGCAGGGATGCTCAGGGGGCAATGAACCCAGCTAATTAATGATCTCAGGGGAAGGCAAATAAAATCCTTCTGGGTACAGCAAGCCCTTCCAGGGTTTGGTTTCATGCAATTCCCAGTCTCCTGTCCATTTCTGTAACTCTCCCCAAGGCACAGCAGTGTGCAAGAAGGAACTACTGGTCACACATCACCACACTGCATCTCCAGCTGCAGAAGCGTGGCCATCAGCCTGGCACAGGCACACGGCCTGCCAAAGGTCACCCCTGACCAGCCAGATCTTGGTTTCAAGCCCTGGGAGGCATTTGTTAACTTAGGGTGAGCTAGAAGTATCCTCCCAGGGGCCTTTGCAGTTATTATGTTAATGAACCCAAGTTCTGCTCCCGTATTGGTCTATGTTCCATATTTGGTGTTGCTTCCAGAAACATCCCCCACCAAGTCTATATATAGTCACTCCTCCCTTGTTTCTTGTCTTTTGGAATTCTGCCCTCATACTGTGTTGGGTTTCTGGGCACTGTCCCTATTCTATTTCTTATTCAAGTGATTTTTCTTTTGGGGCACTCCCCTGTAGCTGCTCCTTTTTCTGCACCCCATTTGCCTTGAAACCAGAGAACCTAAGAGACCTGTCACAGTCCCCATGCTGAGACAAGTGGTGCCCAAACATGGATTTGAGCCCTGCACCCTCAGATCTGCTCCCTACCACTTTATAAGCCCCAGCTGCTTATCACATTTACAAATGTGATATGTCAGACCTTATATTTTTTAAGTTTCATTTTAGTGTGGCATTTATTTCATTTTTTTAAACTTTAACTTATGCAAAGCAGTGCTTAAAGCACCCCATCTCGTGTATCTCCTGTATTCCTTCAAGAGGAATATTACAAATTTTCTAAGGTCTAGAATAAAGAAATTATTTCAAAAAGCATCAGGTACATAAAAACAGCAGGAGTTCTTGCTGGAATGCTGATCCATGTTGACTGGAGTCCCTTCTAAAGGGCCCCTCACACAAAGCTGCAGCAGGTTCAGGTGCACACACCCCACAGATCTGCCAGCACACAATTCCTTCTCATATTTTATTCCATGGGAAAGTGTTTGGTTCCGGTATTTCTAGGAAAGCCCTGTGTCAGCTTTGCTGGAGCCATCCCTATCCCAGAGGCACTACAGAATGCCTGTGACATCACAGTTTCCTCACAGGTCTCTCACATCCAGAGAAAAGCTCTCCTGGGAGAGAACTTGCTCCCAGAGGGATGGACCTAAAATGGACAAGGAGCTGCACTTCAGCAGCACCTGTGGCTGAGGAGCTGCAAGAGAAAGAAGCATTGGTGGGGATTTCATTAACCTCTATCTGCTCGTGGAGCCTTTCTTGGGATGCCCCAAACTCCAAAGGGACTCACTGAACCCTGAGCAGGAGACAAGACAGCCAGAGGATTTGCTGGGTTGGATTTGCTACAAGCAGCAATAAAAACTGGCAGCATCTGTGAAGGTTGAGGGCAGCCTTAGTGGGGATGATGGAGTCTAACTTCAGCAGAAGAGTAAGCAAGACGGATAAATTTTAGGGATGAGGCAATCTGTAGAGTACCAAATATCACTACAGTCCTCTGCAGAACAGAACTGCCAAACAGAAAGGTGAAAGCACTAAAGAATACTTGGGAGTGGGACTATAATGCAAATCCATCCCTGTCTGTGACCAGACACATTCATATTCCTGGGAAACAGGCTGAATGAAATAACCTGGGAGCTCACTAGAACCTCCCACTTTCAGAGAAGTCTGACTTTTTAAAAGCTAACATAAACAGGGCTTATTGCATTACATCAATACTAATTTCAACTAGTGCTCCTAAAAACTTTATGAAATTTTACACCATACTAGAAAGGATTAAGGTAGAAGAAGGTCCTACTGATTCTGTAACATTTACTCCATGAAAAATTCTGGATCAGGCAGGAATACCCCACTAACTCTGGGGAGCAGCAATGTACAGAAAAATTACCAGTACTGCCCATGGATGGATGAGAGGCAGAGATCAGTGGAACTCATGCTTACAAAATAAAAATTTGCCTAAGTTAATTTTTATTCCTCTGTAATAGGAAAGGTCTTTGGCATGGGGGTCAAGGTTTGATTCATAAGATTTAAGTTAGATCTGTACACTTTGGAAACCTGGAAACTGAGCCTTATGCATGACAAAGAACTTCAGAGTTCTGCCACGTCCCGTGCAGAAGACTTCTGTATTTAAATGTCAAATAACTGGGAACATATTTCAGCCATAATGATGTTTTTCAAAGAGTAAACTATACTCACTCTTATAATGTCTATATCCTGTCTGACATCTATGTTTAAGCTTTAATTTTCCTAGGGAATATTCTACCCCCTTCTTTCTTCTGGAATAGACATGATCTTCTTACAGTGGTATTAGAAATATAATAAGAAATCAAAGTAAGATAATTAGATTCTCAAATGCCTTGTTGTACAACAAGAGGAAAAAAATCAACATTAAAAAACATCTGCACTATAAACCACTACCAAATGCCAGATCCCACTGGCATTTTCCAGTAGAATAACTGATTATAAGGGGATTCTGGTGAAGACCAAAAAAATTGCAATGCTATAGTCCATAATGGCCTAGAAAACATAATTACTTTACTTTTTGGTGTTCACCTCAACATTAAATATATGCAGAAATGAGGATGTGAACTAAATTTGTAGCAGGAGGCTAAGCAAAACAATTGAAATATGTCCATGATTTGTGTTTCCTCCATCACACAAGCTACTAAAATAGTAGCCAGTTCAACAAACTGCACTGCACATTTGCTGAAATGGATCATGTGGGGATGAAACAGCAGCATCCTTCTACTAGTGGCTGCCCTGAAAGGAACTCTGTTTTCAGGCAAGGCTAAGAAAGTTAAGTTTGTAAAAAATAGCGCTTGAGCAAAATCCTATCTTTCACTGCAAGAGAGCTGCAGGCACAGCATCCCCCAAGGGAAGTGCAGATTGCTGAATTTATTCCCTGCACTGCTCTGTTACAGCCTGGAATTAGCACCTGAAGGCCTAATCTGAAATAAAATCACTATTATTTTATACAATTTATTATTAAATAATAACTAATCCTTAATCCTTACAGGGTGATTGGTGCCACAGAACACTGTTGTTCTCCAAAGGTTTTTGGAGACAGGGGACACCTGCAGAAATGAAGCTGAAACCTTGCAGAGGGTTTGGGAAAGAAAGGCTGACATGTTCCTGGTTTCCTGTGTTCGTCTGGGGAATAAAGTAATAGAAGCGGATAAAGCCAAAGAACGGGACTAAACCAATTTAGCAGCATTAAGGGAAATAGACATTGAACCACTGAGGTAGAGCAGCAAGTTGGGAATCAGCTGACAGGAAGAAAAGGGTTGAGATTTTTGGGTTTGTGGGTTTTTTTGCCATAGGTTAATATGTGGTAACCAAGTACTGTGACTTGAAAGAAAGTTTGTTCTTAGATAGGCTGAAAAAAATTTAGGTACATTTTTAACATGATGCTTGAAACTGAACTCCAAAATCTTCCAGATGAGAAAGTACAACCTAGGTGAAAATGGCAAAATCCAGAACCTTCTCATCCCTTCTACCTCTGCAAATCACCAGCATTTAATGCATTCCAGGAACTCAGGTAAACCTGGAAGAAGCTGGCCCTTCTCCTACCAGTCCAGAGCATGAGTCAACTCCTCCCGGAGCCTATTGGAATTTATCCGTCTGTTCAAATGCCATCAAATTTATGGGAACATCCCACTGCAAGTTCAGTCATGGAAAAGTCCAATTGGTCAAACAGGGGCCAGAGTCACAGCAGGACCTGACCCAGAGCCCACTGAAGGCAGGCAGCAATTGCCAAAGGCTTGGAATTTAACACACACACAGAGTTGTTACACCAGGGAATCTGCAGGGAAGGTTGAGGAAAGATCCATTAATCCCTATGGTTAAATAAAATAAACAATGGGAGAAATAACATTAGCAGACATTTGTTTCTGTCATGATCCAAAGCACAGTAAATGAAAAAGGTACTTAGTTTCAAACCTGCGTTCTTGATCTTATCATGTTGTTAACAGGAAAAATCTATTTCTTGGGCTTGTGCATTTCTAAAATAAATGTTATGCTTTTAAGT